>NC_060138.1:858261938-858940271 GCF_021461385.2 Schistocerca piceifrons
ATCCACATCATACAGTAACATACGGCGAGCGCAATGGCTCTTCGTGCACAACACACGTTTTAACAGTACCCCACATGTGGCAGTTCTCTGTATCCGCTGCACCCTGTAGTGTAAAATGTGACCCCTCAGTCCGTAGAATACTGCCCGGCCATTTGTCATCAACTTCGATCCGTGCCAGAAACCAAAGAGCAAATTCGAAACGTTGTGGCGTATCATGAGGTTTCAGTTGCTACACCGTCTGGATATTGTACGGGTACCAGTGTAAAACAGACTACAAAGCTTTCCGTACTGTTGACCATGGGATGGACAAGTCTCGTGACACTGGACGAGCTTTAGCCCTACCCGGGGAACGTGCTGCATGGTAAGTTACAGGAACAGCAACCCCGTCAATAACTTCCACCGGGATAGGACGCCTTCCTCTTGCTGATGCTACACCAAGGTCACACGTGTTTTAGAATTTCTTTATCATCTTATTTAAACCACCTCAGACCTCTCAGTCGGGGATACCCCTTCAATTCAGCCCTGTAATTTCTGCGGTTCACATAAAAGAGTCTCACTAACAACACGCTGTTTTCTTCTCTATAGCCACTTTTTCACTCACATTATGGACTGTCAAATAACAGCCTGAATGTCAGACCGTCATGCAAACGATGTACAGCGCCAGATTTCCAGGGGGTGGCCAAAGTAGGGATTTTAATTTTTTTATATATACTAAGATGGTATCGGTGACCAAGCAGCTCGTTAGAATTAAATTACAATGAAATGAAAACCATTAGCTGCTTACAGGCGTTGATATACGTCAACGGGGACAGATGAAAATGTGTGCACCGACCGGGTCTCGAACCCAGGATCTCCTGTGTCCTCGGTGGCTCAGATGGATAGAGCGTCTGCCATGTAAGCAGGAGATCCCGGGTTCGAGTCCCGCTCGGGGAACACATTTTCATCTGTCCCCGTTGATATATGTCAACGCCTGTAAGCGGCTAATGGTTTTCATTTAATTGTAATTTCATTAATTTTTTTCCAGCGTAAATCGATTCCGCATTAACGCGTTAGCGTATGTGCCAAGTTTGGCTGCCATAGGATAATTACAGTCTGCAATGGACCTCCTCGAGTAGTGGCACTTTAATTATAACCAAGCGGTAGCTGTCGAGTGCCACAAAAAGTGCGCAGTCGCCATAAGAAGTGAGTAAGAGGCGGTGACCGCCGTCGACCTGTGATCTCCGCTCGCCGCCGTCCACTCAGTTCAGACGGTGGCAGCGCTAAAGAACGACCGCGCCGCCGTCCTCGGCTCTCCCGTGGACTGATATACACACTCGCAGGCGGGCTCATTACGCGGCCTGAGTTAGGGGGCCGCGCCCGCAGTAAACACGGCGTGCTCTCGCGCCGCTATCACGCCGGAGCCAACCCGCAGCCACAGTCACAACAGGCGCTGCCCCGAGGACTAACCGTGACGTTATTACTCGACCACTGTACTATTGCACCTGAGAGCGAGGGCGCTTCGGTCGGCTTACCGTGGATTTATATCGTGATATTTCACGCTGATGCCCTGCACCACTTGACAGTATATATGCAACTGTCTTGAAATAATTCACAGTGCGATACCTTTTCCTTAGTCTCACTGTAAAGTCACCGCGAGTTCCCGGTAACGGCCACGAGAGGCCTTTTGCAATAACATCGTGGTCGGCTAGTGCAGCTGCACGCAGGCATCTCGCCGGCGCAGGTTTCCCTTTTACCGTTCTGAGTGCACTCGTCGGCAAATGACACATTGTCGGACTTCTAGCGCGGGCACGCCTTCGATCGGGTTGATTTGGGGGAGGAGACCAAACAGCGAGGTCATCGGTCTCATTGGATTATGGAAGAATGGGGAAGGAAATAGGCCGTGTCCTTTCACAGGAACCATCGTGGCATTTGCTTGAAGCGTTTTTCAGAAATCACGGAAAACCTACATCAGGATGGCCGGACGCGGGATTAAACCGTCGTCCTCCCGAATGCGAATCCAGTGTACTAAGGCATGCTTTTGAAATCTATTCTTTGTTTCGTAGTCGTAAGTCATAAAATAAAGCATAAACTCAATTAATTTTTCATTATTTGCCATTTCTTGCCGCTGACGTTTCAAGTCACTCGCGTATATCAGCAATCGTCATTTACGTTCTTTCATTCTTCATTCTATTTTTTATACGAGACAATCGTGTAAGCACTTCATAATATTATAAATATTTTCAGTCAGCCAGAGGCCATTTTCAGACTGCCAACAGATAAAGAGAAGAGGCAAAGAATTCTTCTACATCTACATGCTACTTTGCAATTGACACTTAAGAACCTGGCAGAGGGTGTATCGAACTACCAGGTGATTCTAATCAAAGTGCAGCTGCTCACGGAGGTCCAGTTTGGGCTGTAATTATCGTATAGCAGCAAAACGTTGTGGATTTCCTAATGCGTTAACGCGGAACCGATTTTCGCTGAAAAAAATTTGTTCCAGTTTTGGTCATCAAGTACCAATCGGGCACTGTATAGCATCTCATTGACTTCTCCGGTGCTCACACTAAAAAACTGTGTGAGTGACGGTCAATAATGAAATCAACATTATATCGTTCTCTTTGTTTGACCTTTTCTGCCCAGCAGTTCGTAATCCATTCTATACGCAAACATTTCTATAAGGCTTTCTTACAGTCACAGCACCAAGTTTGCACCTGGTCTAAATTGGAAATAATTTTTTTCAGAGGAAATTGATCTCGCATTAACTTATTAACGCAAACATTTCTATAAGACTTTCTTGCAGTCACAGCACCAGGTTTTCACCTGGTGGTCTAAATTGGAACTAATTTTTTTCAGAGGAAATTGATCTCGCATTAACTTATTAGCATATGTACCTAGTTTCGCTGCCATACTGTAAATACGGCCCACTCTGGATCTCCATAAGTAGCTGTAGTTTAGTGCTTTCGAACCGTTTCCTTACCTTCCACTCTCTAACAGCACGCGGCTAAAACGAACACTTAAATCTTGCCGTGCGAGCCCTGAGTTTTCTCATTACAATGATAAAATTTCTCTCTATTTGGGTGAGTGTCAGCAAAATACGAGTATTTTCGCATTCGGAGGAGAAAGATGGAGATTGAAATTTCGTGAAAAAATGTCGCTGTAAACTAAAACGTTCTTTTTTTGATGATTGTCACCCAAACTTTCGTATCATATCCGTTATCCTGACTCCCGTATATAGCGATAATACAAAATGAGCTGCCCTTCTTTGGACTTTTTTGATGTTCTCTGTCAGTCCAAGCTGTGAAGGTTCCCACACCGCACAGTTAGGAACCTATTGCCTATTCCAAGTATTTGCTGATAACCTGTTTTTGGTTTGCGTTGTCCACAGCAACATCTATGCACTCGTTCCAGTTAAGTTGTCCGTAACTGTAATTCCTAGATATTTAGTTGCACTGACATCCTTTGGATTTGTGCGATTTCTTTTAGTACTCATATGGGTGACCTCACACTTTCTATTATTTAGGATCAACTATCACTTTTCGCACCATGCAGGTATCTTATCTAAATCATTTTGAAATTGGTGTTCATCATCTGATGATTGTACTAGACGATAAATGACAGCATCATTTGCAAACCATCTAACAGTGCTGCTCAGATTGCAGAATCTATAAAAATCTAACATATAATTATCTGCGTAATGATAAAAGAAGATAAAATCATATCTGAGGGCACACACCGCAGTTGGCTATAATAAGGTTCACGTTCCGTTGTCAACAATACTAAAGGTCACAGTATGTAGAGGGCGATGTTTTGTACACGAGGTGAAATCATATTCAGACAGGTCACGAAAAGAATGCTGCTTCGGCAGATTCATGGTTACGCTCATTAGAGTTATGTGACATAATTTTTTAACAGTTTTAAAATTTTTAATCCAATTTTTAAAAGTCAGTACTAAAGGTGTGTTAAAGGAGAGATGTTATGGTTAGGGTAGTAACTGATAGGCACATGATATGAAAATATTTAGCGCAATATGCTGACACCGCAACGGGAACGTTATATGAGCGCTTGCAACTAGTGCCTTCAGGTATGATTTTATTCTTTTTTTTTTAACACTTCGCAGATTATATAAATTCTACAGTGACACTTTGTCTCCTCTTTCTATTTACTGATAGTCTGAAGGCAAGCAATGGTAGGTCGGAGTCAGTTGTGGCATTGTGAAATGCTCGTAATCAGTAAATCACTTAGTCCCTGTGGACAGTACGTCATTTTTTCCAAACGTTATTTCTACAGGAGTTCCATAGGTAGCTCGTAGATGGTAGTCGGCCCACAGATAGGTTTATAGGTTTATTGGTATTGCAAAAGACTTTCAACGCCACCAAGGGGTGCAGAGGTTAAAGCATACATTTCCTGACGAATAAAAAGGTCACTAATGCTGCAGATTGAATACCCAATTTCGAAGTGGTGTTTCGGGGGAGACACCTCTTGATCCGTCTATCGGGTAATCACAACGTGCTTCCTCATCTCTTGGGTGCTGTTCCTGAGGAGTTCAGTACGTGTTAGCAGCAGGCTTTATCTCTTCACTTCTCTTCCTGTCGTCATCGAGACACATAACGCAATACAGCACACTCTACAGACACCTATTACAGTGAATTAAACTAAGCAGTCATACGTAAGATGCAACAGTCATGACTATCGGAAAAGAGAGGTCAATGTCCACGAAGAAAGGGAACGTTCCCGATAATGCAAGCGAACGAACCCCTTGGTGTCAAATAACCAGTGAACCGCCCGATTCTTTAAAGCATCGACCTTCCATGCATAAAAAAGCTTCAAGTGTCTGATAACTTCACAAATGACAGACTTTGCTAAATATTTGACTTTTAAGCGTCTAAGCGAGCGAAAGTTTAGAAACGTTTCGAAATTATGTTTGAAGTTTCTTGGATGTCGCTAAGTGCACTCATTCTTAAATAGTGGATGAATGTAGTCGGAGTAATTTACGCTGACTCAAGGCTTATGCACAGTTTCTAACTGTAATGCCTGTCATTTATCATAAGATTATACCTCTTCACAATTAGATTCTCAGGGAAACTGAAATTTTTAAACTCGTTAAATAATGAAATACTGAAAATCAAATACTTGTTGCCCTTGGAATCCTCTTGATAGGCAACCTACAACTGGAACTGTGTGATCGTTTTAGTCTTCTAGTAATACAGATGGTGTACTTTCGGGTGATCAGCCGAGTTGTTGTTTAAGTTTTTTCCTCATATTATTTGGACAACCGAACCACCCGTTTTGTCAGAGCTGCGTTAAGTGTACTCGTCGCTTGCACTCCAAACAGAATATAATGTACCGCTGGTGTCGAGCCGCTGTTTATAACCTCATTAACCTCCCGGACCCGCTATGCGCTTCGACGCTTATTTGCTTTTCGGAGCTCACTATGTAATTTTATCAAACTCACATTCTCTCAGGGTTTTCTAGTTCCGATGGATGCCATGGCCACCGAGGTTTTGATGTGTAGTGCTTTAACACCTTACTTAAATTGAAACCCACATCCAGAACCGTACACAATGAACCATGAACCAGGTTAACCATTAGTAGTACAGACACTATACCAAGGAACCTATATAGCGAAGGAATGTGCACTGTTTTGAGAACTCTTGGTAGATTAAAACTGTCTACCAGACGGCTACTGTAAAGTCTGGGAGAGAGCGGGCTAGAAGCCCAGCTGTGAGGGTTGCTGGGGACTCGTGCCTGGGTTATGACCTCTAGGGAAGGTCGGAAAAAAAAATGGTTCAAATGTTTCTGAGCACTATGGGACTGAACATCTGAGGTCATCAGTCCCCTATAACTTAGAACTACTTGAACCTAACCAACCTAAGGACATCAGACACATCCATGCTCCAGGCAGGATACAAACATGCGACCGTAGCGGTCGCACGGTTCCAGCCTGAAGCGCCTAGAACTGCGCGGCCACAACGGCCGGCATACGTCGGGGCAGGGGGAGTTAGCTCACACGATTATTCGTAAGTACTTTCAGGGTTTCGTAAGACGATTGCACAAAAACTACCAGACAAACAGAAATTGACACATGTCAGTGGACAGAACCTCTCTGCAAGTTTGTAAACCACACCACAGATGCTCAACATGGGCTTCATTTGTGACTGGCAAGCGTTAATTTGAGGATGCAAGTCGTATACACGACGTTCCCGAGTAGGCGCGAAAGCAGCCCGCTTTGCGAATCTGGCAAATAAGTTGCCTACCTGCAGGTGCGAACGAATTCGATGTGATTATGCAGAGACGAGGGTTAACAATGAAACTTGAGGACAGCACAGCGTACAGGTGCAGTCTGTAATTATAACAATTCTGTTAACCACTAGTAGGTTTCTCTTTATCACTCGGACATTGAGACATAGCAATAACAAGTAGCAGTTCCCAAAGGAACTTATCGTTTCCAAATTTTCTCTTGCCGTTACGTGCGTGTGGTGTTGAAATGCCCCGGCCGATGCGAGTCTCAATCGATGAGTGGAGGCTATAGGAAGGCTGGCGAGTGAAAAAGATTCAAGAGTAGCGTCTCTTGGCTGAAAGAGGAAGTAGTACTTGCTTGGAAGAATTACACAGGGACTTCTTTTTAGTATGACGTTCAAGTGTCAGCGACGACATTGTCTTGCGGCTGTCTTAATTGAATTACACTTTGTTCCAGTTTTTTGCCAGACATTTAACTCGTCATAAACAAAGGGATGATCATGACTGCTCCCCAGCAATATTTCCCAATCGTGTGCGGAAGTATTTCGAGTCGCCGGAACCCTGTAAGACTCATTTTATCTCACGAGCGGCCGTGACCGGACTGTAGTGCGCGTGCGCGGAGCTGTCGGGCTGCTGTCTGGTGGGCGTTGCCGGAACTGTGCCGCCACGCCGCGCCGAGCCGGGCCCTGTGTTTACGGGCCGCCTCATCCACTTAGCGGCGCTGAGGAGCGCGTGCCTAGATCTGTCTGCTGGCCCCCAGTACTTCCTGCCCACAGGACGGTGGCCACATCTCGGGGAATAGCGATGAGCGCTGACGTGTCGTGTCGTGTCCTGATTCTGGTACTTCTAAAGTATTTTTATGACCGGGAATTCCTTAATTCTGCTAAATGTCAAGTCCAAGCCGAACAAGGGCCTGGGGTGAAAAGAAACTTTCACAAACGAGATCTGACCGTGAAGTGGAGAGCGTGTGGCGGCATACAAATGATACTTATTAAATTGGTTACCAAAGCTGTTCGCAGCGTTATATCGAATGAGGACTAACTTAACTTCTGTTCCTTTGATGTGTTTCAAGAAAGAAAATTAGTGTCGGCTGAAAGCTCTAACCTGCCCCTTATGTTCACTGTCATGTTTGTGTGTGCCATTTGCACATTACACAATATTTGTTATTAGAACCTCCTCAACAAGATATTAGCCTAAATTACCCATCGATAGATCTGGTCTAATGAGATTAACGGTCAGGCACTTCCAGTAGAACTTACAAGGGGAGACCACGACGTTGGGATCACAAGTTTGCTTCAAACTTTGTATATCTTCAGTGGGCCATTAAAACAACGTAATGTGCAAGTAGCAAAGTGCACTACTCTGGCATTCCGAGAAAACCGCAAGAGAATTTTTTCGCGTCTATTACGTAATGGACATATCTTTGTTAGCATTGGCTGTCAAGAGTCCTTTAAGTAGGCTGTTTAGGTTTTTATATTGGTAACGCCACGTAGCGCTCTGTATGAAAATCACTGGCTGTGCTGTGTGCAGTCTGTGGCTGGTTGGCACTGTTGGAACATTCGCTATTGTAGTGTTGGGCAGTTGGATGTGAACAGCGCATAGCGTTGCGCAGTTGGAGGTGAGCCGCCAGCAGTGGTGGATGTGGGGAGAGAGATGACGGAGTTTTGAGAGCGGATGATCTGGACGTGTGTCCATCAGAGACAGTAAATTTGTAAGACTGGATGTCATCAACTGATATATATATTTTGACTTTTGAACACTATTAAGGTAAATACATTGTTTGTTCTCTATCAAAATCTTTCATTTCCTAACTATGCCTATCAGTAGTTAGTGCCTTCAGTAGTTTGAATCTTTTATTTAGCTGTCAGTATGGGCGCTCCCTGTATTGCAGTAGTTCGAGTAACGAAGATTGTTGTGAGGTAAGTGAGTCATGAAAGATATAGGCTATCGTTAGTCAGGGCCATTCTCTTGTAGGGATTATTCAAAGTCAGATTGCGTTGCGCTAAAAATATTGTTTGTCAGTTTAGTGTTGATCAGAATAAGTAAAGAGAGAAATGTCTTAGTACGTTCAGTTTTGCTCAGCTGTTTGAAAATCAAATAACATAGAGGTTTTCCAGCACTGTCATTTATAAATTTTTTCTAAGGGGATGTTTCATATGGATGCTGGCAAGGTCGCTACGTGGAGTTACCAGCATAAAAACCTAAACAACCTACTTACAGTCCATGGTGATCAAATGGTTTGCGTTCGAGCGTCCTAAGATAAACATGTTTGAATCGACGGTTCGGCTCACACTCACACGTGAATTGTAATTTATATTTCTTTAATCACTGGTCATATTATTTAATTTATATGACCTTTGAGAGCTAATGTAATTTTTTAAAAAACTATGTATATTTCCATGAAGATTTAGTGAATTTCTTGTTACTTGGCTACTTACCAATTTTAATTAAATTTAATTATTAGAACAAACATATTTACAACTATCGACGAATAAATGAAGAAACGCATAGAGCTTTCCCACAAATGTATGCCTGTTGTGATTTGTGAAATGCCATATACATGCAATCTGGTAAGGTACCCGGAAAGTCTTTGCACTTCGACACAGACAGGCGCCATTTGGCAGTTAACCTATGTAGCGGAGAGACGTTGCTAATGTAGCAAGAACGAATAGCACAGGTGCAAATTTTTTGAACATCACAGAATTTACATTTGTACTACAAAAATGAAGGTCTGAGAGTGCGTCGAACCGTCACTTCACACACGTTCGTCTTACGGAGTTCGAATGCTAACGAGTTGACCACCATGAACTCTAACGTCCGGCGCCTACGCACAGATACACCAGTTACATAATACATGCGAAAAATTTCTCTTGCGGTTTTCTCGGAAATGCGAGAGTAATACACCTTACTAGTTGCACATTATGTTGTTTTAATCGCCTACTAAAGGTGGTGGTGGTGGTGGTGGTGGTGGTGGTGGTGTTGGGTGGTGGTGGTGGTGGCAAGTTCCTGTGGGACCAAACTGCTGATGTCATCAGTCCCTAGGCTTACTCACTACTTAATCCAACTTAAACTAACTTACGCTAAGGACAACACACACACCCAGGCCCCGGGGGAGGACTCGAACCTCTGACAGGGTGAGCCGCGCGAACCGTGGCAAGGCGCCTTACACCACGCGTCTACCGCCTACTAAAGGTGCACAAAGTATGAAGTAAATCTGTGGTCCCAACGTCGTGGCGTCGCCTTGTTGGTATAACGTGACAGTTTCATTGCACTCATTCACAGAGTAACTTTTAGTTAGATGATGCCCTATGTAAGGGTCTACAGGTTGTACGGGGCCGTACGGTAAGTAACATGCGCTCGCCAGCCGAGCTGTCTGAATGCTGACAATTTGCTTGGTCAGTACACGTGTGTCCGCCCGCAGTGCGACGCGGGAGTAAGCCAGTGGCCGCCGTCGGCAGCGCGCCGTATTACTAGCGCGGCCTCGGGCGCGAATATGTCTCTCTTCTTAGCTCACCATGGAGCCTTTCGATACGACCGTAACTAGCCGCTGTTAGGATGTCAGACACAGTGATGATGGGTGCGCATAGCGTGCATGTTTTATAATCAGCTTTTTGTTAGTAAAACTGTTTAAACTTACTTCTCGTGTTCGCGTATCGCTGTACCTCAAAGACCCACCACCTACAAATCCAGATAAATATTTCGTCTAATTATCATCCGTGGCAACAACACAAACAACCTCCTTATACTTACAAACAATAAGTACCAAAAGAAAATCGAGATCACCAGGGTAAGCTTGAGATTGAATAAATTCTTTTTCTTCACTACCAGTTTCGAAAACACAGATCTTCATTAGATCTCTGTCCAACAACGGAAAAATATTTTTTATCGTGAAATAAAAGAAATCGGTGACAGTCGCTCTTATCTAGGTCGGCGATCTAGTACTTCTCTACTGTTTTACTGCTATCATACTACGTGTTCCAGAGCAATACTTCTTCTGTTGTTATGTTTTACTTTTCTTTGGCTGTAAAGAACAGAAGATTACTTGTTCTAAGAGGAGCATACGTGAACGTGCATTCGTCAAGTTATACGCAGGCGTCATTGTCGCTTTTTATTAATTTCTTTGTTTTTCATTCGTAGGAAATAGAAAAGCAAGGTGGTCAATTTGAATGTGTGTTTTCATGATGGAAAACCAAAACAAAAATCTCAAATCACTCCTAATGGGGAGAGCAGGAAAATCCGACATTGCCTTCCTGGCGAGGTGTGAGTCGAGGCCTTCCCCCAAGATGCAGATGGTGTGTAACTGCAGCGTGTGGGCGAGTGCCTGTACCCTACTCACATTCCATGAAACACTCTAGGTCCACCTGGAACTCAATTCCAAATTCTAGTGCTGACTTTATCACAGGTCGTAGGCACCACTTCCATCCCCTCTCCTCTCCTACCTCATTCCCGTGCGCTCTCTCCACGTCCCAGCAAAAGACTGATGTTACTTTCCTTGTAGTGACTGTTTAACCTGCAGAGCCGTAGGAAACACCACCTCACTGCAGCGGCCTAGCTGCCTTGCAAAGGAAGTGATTTTTAGTGGCATTCAGTTGTTTTAAACTGGCCAGCAGTAGCAGCAGCACACATGAAATCGATTACAAGGCTACGGCTTACAGTGAGCATCAACACTGGGACAACTCCTGCGCGCAGGTACCCAGACAGGCGGCAGATGTCATCTGTGACGGGACCACTTACGTCCCTGTACTCTCATTAAAAGCTGGAGTTGGGCTAGTGGGAACAGACGGGCGCACAGTGTCCTGTGAAGTTCAGCATTTAACTACGTACAAATGTTTAGAATAATTTGTTGTACAGCGGTGGATGACCTGTCGTTACCGTCCTAGAGGTTGACATCGTTTGTTGATCACCGTTGCATGCACCAGCAAGGAACAGAAGTGGAAGCTACAAGTTACATCAGTGTTCAGTGTTACGATATGTGCGACACCAGAGCTGCGTAAGGGGAAAACGGACAAGATTCTACTAATCGTCCCACTCGCTCCCCCCCCCCTCCTCCCCCACCCACCCTACCCTCCATCCTTCCACAACGAACAACAGAGGCAACTAGCGTGGTCGGTATAAAACGTGGCAACAACACTTTGGCGGATGACAGCGAGCCAGAGATTGTTGCAAAGGTTCTTCATTCCTGGCTTTAATAGCCGGCTACGGTACATGATAACTGGTGTCAGTCGAATAACACCATCTGCAGGTATCTCTACTCAAGCACGCGCATGTTTTGGCACCAGCGTATTTTAGTAAAGGTATTTAAATATGGTCGACACTAATAGAACCAAGTCATTATTCATTGTAACTTACGATCATGGAACTGAATTAAGAATGTTTTCTTACCCATTTTGAGAAGAGGAAGAAGCGATGGGTGCTATGGAAATGAAAATGCGCGTTTGGCGTCATTGGTCGGGAGGCCCCTTGTGGGGCAGGTCCGGCCGCCTCGGTGCAGATCTTATTACATTCGACGCCACATTGGGCGACCTGCGCGCCAGATGGGGATGAAATGATGATGAAGACAGCACAACACCCAGTCCCTGATCGGAGAAAATCCCCGACCCGCCCGGGAATCTAACCCGGGCCCTTAGGACGGCAATCAGTCACGCTGACCATTCAGCTATCGGAGCGGACGGTGAGTGCTATGGTAGCCTGAGAATAAGCAGTGAAAAAGGGAATGTTTAGCCTCTATTACTGAATCAATTTATTTACAACACCACATATTTCGGATCTTCTATCATCAGTATGGTAACATGACTAACTGAAGTATTCCCGTAAATGGATAAATAGTGATGTACCTTTTTTGTGTTTGTGGGAATAGTTCGGTCATCGACTTCAGTACACCTTAAGACGGAAGTTAGCCTTTGTAAGGGTACAGGTGTCGACCCGGCATTCGACGTATAAACTCTCTCCCTTACGATTCTTGGCTGCAGCTCAGCGCGCCTCTTTGCTACGGCACAAAGGGACCGTTGACGGGGATGCCCCGTACTTCTGGAAGGTGCGGGTTGACGCCTAGAGTTCTGTTGGCGGAAGGCAGTGATTCAATCGCCCTCGAGCCGCACCCAAAACCATCACGCGAGCAGGACGCGAATATACACGAGAGCACGATCATGGGAATTGTTTCAAAAACAATAATTAATCGATTATGAATCGTTTAATGTTGGAAAGGAGACCGTACAGAATAAAATGGCAATGGGTAACTCGTTTTATATCGTGAATGATGAGTATATGATGATGTATGAGCTATACGAATGCGGTTAGAAATCTTGTTAAAATGATTTGCAATCAACGAACGAGTAAAATCGAATGTTCCATACTAGTGTAACCTGAATCACTTTCATAACTTCTCGACAGGACTGTTTTGTGTTAGTGTGAACGAAGTACATAGGCCATGTGTCGTAGGCTACACGGTTGAGACTCTAATTATCGACGCATGTACTAGGGAGTAAGTTTGCGCCTCAAGTAACTGCCTAATCTAGGTGTCCGATGCCCTAAAAAAATATCAAACAGTCGGACTGAAACATCTCCAGTAACTGATATAAAAAGAGTTGAAGCTTGAACATTTAAGTTCTGTGGCAGAGGTTGAGCACTCATTTTATCACTGCTTGTTTCGGAGATTTTTGCATAACCAAGGTCACTTGATCAGTGAAAGCCTCCCGAAAACCAGGATGGCTATTTCTTCTCGGTAAGCTCAGGTTGTACGAGGAGCAAAGGCGGTTGTCAAAGTAATGGCAGCTCTCGTATCTGCAACTCTGCATCTTTGAGAGATGGAAACTCTGGTCATTCATGACAAGGTCTGCGACCTGCTGCAAATTGAGTAGTCGGGTGGCAGTTTCTAAGCCTCTAATGAATATTGAAATCATGCAGTATAAATTGGTTGCAAGATCGTAATATGGCACAACGAGAAATGTTCCCACATTTTTTGCAACAAAAAGTTGGTTTTATGTTTGCACAACACGCAGTTAAGCCTACTGTGCCATAGTCACGTGACATTCAGTTGTTCCTACTCTTATTTTTCAGGTTAGAACTACAGGAAAGATATATGTGAACACTTCAAGTGACTACGTGCTTCCCACGATATCGATTTTATTCCCGAAGTGGAACATAGTCTTGCGATAGAGACTTGCTCTAAAACACAGGTACCTCTATCCAACGTAACCTGAAGATTGCAAGATGTAGTTCGAAGCCCTTAATAGTCGCGTCGTTCAGGTGTTTCCATTATTATGATGGATCATTTTTACCCACTGTAAAATAGTTTTGTTTTACATCGGTGCGCTGTTACACTTTGCCTTCCCATCTTCATACGGTTTTTGCACACATAATCAACTGGTGCTCCATTCCTGATACCTTATTTGTATTATTTTCTCAATAGTGTAATTAGTACATGGTTTTAGTGCCTTGCTTTCTTTCTGAGACTGATACATTGTGTTCCGTCCGTGTTCTCATATCAACGTAGTGCTGACGTACATACTTCAGTTTTGAGCAAAATTGTTCCTGACTCGCGCACTGCTGTAGATGGGACTCTGACTCTATTAATCAGAGTGAGATGTGTGCAAAATAACTGCGAAAATTAAGATGTAAAATGGCGAACAGGCGACGGCGCAGTGTTAAAAAGTCTGGAGCCGGTGGCTGAGTCACAGCGGCTGATCCCGGGACACCGCCAAGGCACGGCGGCCCAGGGATGTACTGAATGTAAAACTGGCTATCTCTGCACGTGGGTCAGATAGCCCAGCAAGTAAGCTGAAACATTGCGGATGAGTGTAGGAACTTACGACATTTGCCAATACTACCATTGATCATCAGCATCACTAGTCGAAGCGGTTACACCAAATTACCGACCGTGTTTCCACTCGTTTTCAGAGGCAGTCACGAAAATTATATGTGATAAAGGATAATAGTTTATGAAGAACGGTTACATATTGCATGTTTTGTACAACTGAGAGTCAGAAAGTTCCCCATTTTGCGTTTCGTGCAGTTTACCCATCAGCATTTATAAAAGATGTGTCAAGGGCATTTACTGTCTCTACATTTGATAATGTAGAAACAGTAAATGCCGTTGATGACAACTCGTAACAAACCAGGTTGGAATGTGAACTAAGAAGTCTGTAACGAGGTATCTGAACCGAGCAAGGAAAATGAACGTTGTACTAACGTACTAACAAGACGAATGGTAAGGTATTCTAACATGGAATCCTTTGTTGTTGTTGTTGTTGTTGTTGTTGCCGGCCGGGGTGGCCGAGCGGTTCTAGGCGCTACAGCCTGGAACCGTGCGACCGCTGCGGTCGCAGGTTCGAATCCTGCCTCGAGCATGGGTATGTGTAATGTCCTTAGGTTAGTTAGGTTTAAGTTGTTCTAAGTTCTAGGGAACTGATAACAGAAGTTAAGTCCCATCGTGCTCAGAGCCATTTGAACCATTTTTGTTGTTGTTCTTTTTGTGGTCTTCAGTCCGAAATCTAGTTTGATACAAGTCTCCATGATACTGTATCCCGTGAAAGTCTCTTTATCTTTGCATTCATTTGACTCTGCTTACTGAATTCGAACCTTGGTCTGCCTCTACAATTTTACTCCTCCCCTCCCTTTCTTCCAATACGAAATCGACGATTCTTGGACTGTGCCATACGTTCTTTATTTTTTGCCTTCATCTCGCTTTAGTACGTCATTAATGATTCAATTTACCCAGCTAATCTTCAGCATACTTCCATAGTACCACATTTTAAGAGCTTCACATTTCACTATTGCACAGAGTTACACTCCAAATACATCCGTATCCCTGATAAATAAAGGTGTGTGTTGTTTCTGATCGACAGATCCGGTGGCATATGTCCAGCCCCAATGGGAAAGTTTTTCCTGCCGTCAAGATGTTAGAGAGTTATTGCTTAAGTGTAACTGTTTCGCGCTGGGGAATAAAGCGTGTATATGTAGAACGTAAGCAGTGCAGTACTCAGCTGCCGAGAATTCTTCCGGGTTGTATGGCCGTGGTCCATGGAACTCTTCTATCCCTGACGTTTAGTCCAAAGCTACGTTGGACATCTTCGGAAGTGCTCCTGGTTGTGCTGAATCTTGCCGACTGACGAGTCGGACGTCGAAGAACGGCCTAAATATCGTGAAAAGTAGGCGTCGTCTGGATTTCACCTGATAGCAAATATAAACCTTGTCAGGGATAAAATATAACTATCGATCATTCGAAGATAAAACTTGTCACCGATTCTATAGCGCCATCGCTGAGTTTCATAGCTTCTTCTGACGAACTATTATCCACGACTATATAGAGAAGCCATCGAAATATATAAACATGCGGATAATTTAACAGAAAAGACCACGCCTACTTTCCACGGTATTTAGGCAGTTCTTCGACGTCCGACTCGTCAGTTGGCAAGACTCAGCACAACCAGGAGCACCTTCGAAGATGTCCAACGCAGCTTTGGACGAAACATCAGGGATAGAAGAGTTCCATGGACCACGGCCATACAACCCGGAAGAATTCTCGGCAGCTGAAACATCCGATCGTGAAAGCCTTCATTGTATGAGTGCAGTATTCCCTTTATTGATACAGTTACAGTATGCCTGCTTGCAGTCTAGTGCTCCATAATGAAAGTGAGTCGGAGAGCTTAATGTCATCATGTGACGAATGCGTGACAGTAAACTCTTACACGCATGTAGTACAATATGTGATCAAAAGCATCCGGACACCTAGCTGGAAATGACATACAAGTTCGTGGCGCCCTCCATCGGTAATGCTGGAATTCCATGTGGTGTAGGCCCACCCTCATCCTTGATGACAGCTTCCACTCTCGCAGGCATACGTTCAATCAGGTGCTGGAAGGTTTCTTGGGTAACGGCATCCCAATCTTCACGGAGTGCTACACTGACGAGAGATATGGATCTCGGTCGTTGAGGCCTGGCGCGAAGTCGGCGTTCCCAAATGTGTTCTATAGGATTCAGGTCAAGACTCTGTGCAGGCCAGTCCATTATAGGGATATCACTGTCGTGTAACCACTCCACCACAGGCTGTCGTTATGAACAGGTGCTCGATCGTGTTGAAAGATGCAATCGCCATCCCCGAATTGCCCTTCAACAGTGGGATGCAAGAAGGTGCTTAAAACATCAATGTAGGGCTGTGCTGTGATAGTGCCACGCAAAACAACAAGGGGAGCAAGCCCCCTCCATGAAAAACACGACCACACCATAACACCACCGCCTCTGAATTTTACTGTTGCTACTACACACGCTGGAAGATGTTCACCGGGCATTCGCCGTACCCACACCCTGCCATCGGATCGCCACATTCGTCACTCCACACTACGTTGTTCCACTGTTCAATCGTCCGATGTTTACGCTCCTTACACCAAGCGAGGCATCGTTTAGCATTTACCAGCGCGATGTGTGGCTTATGAGCAGCCGCTCGACCATTAAATACAAGTTTTCTCACTTCCCGCCTAACTGTCATAGTACTTGCAGTGGATCCTGATGCAGTTTGGAATTCCTGTGTGATGGTCTGGACAAATGTCTGCCTATTGCACATTACGACCCTCTTCAACTGTCGGCGGTCTCTGTCAGTCAACAGACGAGGTCGACCTGTACGCATTTGTGCTGTACGTGTCCATTCACGTTTCCACTTCAATATCACATCGGAAACATTGGCCCTAGGAATGTTTAGGAGTGTGGAAATCTCGCGTACAGACGTATGACACAAGTGACACCCAGTCACCTGACCACGTTCGAAGTCAGTGAGTTCCGCAGAGCAGAGCATTCTGCTCTCTCGTGGCGTCTAATGATTACTGAGGTCGCTGATATGGAATACCTGGCAGTAAGTGGCAACACAACGCACCTAATATGAAAAACGTACGTTTTTGATCACATAGTGTATGCAAGATAGTATGAAGAGAACGTCGTTTAAGCAACAACATAAGCGTGCAGTCTACTGGTATGCAACCGTACGCCATCACATCTTCTCTCTCAGTAGTCAAAATACTGGAGATTAATTTAATTCACCCACAAGGTGCGCAGCCAGCTACAGGGCTCTGACAAGCTAGATCGAGCGTCACTGAACTAGTCATTCCCTCGCACGACTAAAGACATAGTTTTCACTGTTGGTGAATCAGTAATCTTAGGTGGTAGACGTTCTAGTCCTGTTGGTGGAAAAATGTTTCGTCGCCGCAGTCGTTCAAGAAAGTCGCAGGTAAGTCAGCAATGTTGCGCCGCTGTCCTACGCTATTGCAGTCTCTGGTAGTGCTACGTGGAATGAGGCTCATAACGTTGCGGTAATTCGCCCGTGGCTGGACACGTCAGGATCGGCGACTGCCTTGGAGCTGTTCTTGAGGAGTTGGCTGTGTGCCTTCTTCAGGGTCGCAGTGCTTTGACAAAGAAAAAGGTCCACCAACAACAATAATTTTTCATTTAGAAAGAGGCAATGCGTACTGCAATGCGCAAGTAAATTTACTGTTCCACGGAGTACTAGATCTGCTAAAGAAGAGTCGTTTGAGACTTTATTGGAGAAACCATCCCGAGATTTGCTACGAGTTGCTTATGGGAACCACGTAAACCTATATCACTGCGATCGGACGGTGGCTTGGACTCCGCTCGGCCCCCAGTGAGTGACGTGGGCCTGGGCGGCTGCGCCATCCGTTCGCTCTGCAGATAATCCGCCGCTTCCACCGCCGCTGCCGTGGACACCCTTGGCAGAGCGGCCAGATGGACGCGCAGTGAGCGGCGAGCAGTCGGCGGCGCCCGCAAAAACGACCGCTTCCGGACGCTGGCCTAGTCTGGCCTGCCGAGGACGGCCTCTAGACGCCTCTAGGTCCGCCAGTCGGCACGTCGGAAAAAAACTACTTCTGTCTCTCTCTCTCTCTCTCTCTCTCTCTCTCTCTCTCTCTCTCTCTCTCGTCTCTATTAGGCATTCACCCAGAGGACAGCCAGCCCGGAAACTCCTAGGCACGGTTGTTTTTGGGAGGATGAGGAAAAGCAATACATAGCCACGTATACCACACTGCGTGGAACTCTTTCGATAATAGGCTTATCTCAGGAATCTTCGAGGATGATCCCAAAAGTAAGGTCAATGATCCCAAAAGTAAGGTCACCTGTTTATTTCTACAATGATTAACAGCCGGCCAGAGTGGCCGTGCGGTTCTAGGCGCTACAGTCTGGAGCCGAGCTGCCGCTACGGTCGCAGGTTCGAATCCTGCCTCGGGCATGGATGTGTGTGATGTCCTTAGGTTAGTTAGGTTTAAGTAGTTCTAAGTTCTAGGGGACTGATGACCTCAGATGTTAAGTCTCATAGTGCTCAGAGCCATTTGAACCATTTGAACCATGCTGTCCAGAAAGTTATGAACTTCTTTCACCTCGTCGTCGGAGCTGAATTGCTGGGAGCACAATTAACGCTCACAGGTACTGTGACTCTGAAAAAACTCAAACGGGCAGTTCACAACCGGAGAAGAGGAATGTTGAGCAAGCGGGTACACATTCTCCATGATAACGCTCTCCCGCACATCGCTCGGCAAACCGTTGGTCACCTGCAACAGTTTCAGTGGAACATAATCACCCACCCACCCAATAGTCCCGACTTGGCGCCCAGTGACTATCACCTGTTCCCTAGGTTAAAAGAACATTTGGGCGGAAAGCGATTCAGCTCCGACGACGACGTGAAAGAAGAGGTTCATAACTTTCTGGACAGCATGGCGGCGAGCTGGTATTACATGGGCATACAAAAACTGCCACAGCGTCTACAAAAATGCATCGACAGAAATGGTGATTATGTCGAAAAATAACTAAATGTTCAAACTGTAAAGTGATGTAAACCACTGTAGAAATAAACAGGTTTATGTACTTATAAAAAGTAGGAGACCTTACTTTTGGGATTACCCTCCTATCACATCATCTTTGTCCATAGTTCAAAGTTAACGCCGAAAATTGTACTGACGTACCGTAGAATCCCAGTACGTCTGGAAGCTAGATCACGACCAATAACAGAGGTTGCTGATTTACTTCAGCATCCACGGGACTGCTCTGTAATACACAATCAAATGCCTGGCAGATGGTTCATCCCGAACCATGCTCAGACTATTTATCTACCGTTATATCCTCGAACAACACGCAGGAAAACGAACATTAAAATCTTTCCGAATGAGTTCTGATTTCGCTTATTTCGTTACAATGATCGTTTCCTCCTATGTAGCTATGCGACAGTAAAATATTTTTGCTTTCGGAGGAGAAAGGTGGTGGTTGAAATTTTGTTAAAATATCTCGTCGTAATGAAAAATGCCTTTGTTTCAATGTTTGCTACTCCAGCTCGCATATCTTATCCTTGATGGTGTCTCCCCTGTTTAACGATAATATAAAACCAGCTGAACTTCTTTGAAGTCCTCCGTCAGTCCTATCTGGTAAGGACCCCATACCGCGCAGCAGTGCTCTGGAACAGGACCGGCAAGCGTAGTGTACCCATTCTTTTTAATAGATCTGTTCCATCTTCTAAGAGTTCTGCCAACAAAACACTGCCTTTGATTCACCTTCCCTACAACATTTTCCAATTTAAGTTACTCGTACTTTACTTGTAATCCCTAAGTATTTAGTTCAATTTACAGCCTTTAGATTTGCACGATAGTCGTGTAATCGAAATTTAACCGTTTCCTTTTAGAACTCATGTGGATGACCTCACACCTTTTATCGATTAAAGTTAATTGCCACTTTCCTCAACATACAGATAGTTTGTGTAAATCGTTTCACAGCTGGCTTTGATCATCTGATGACTTTACAAGATGCTTAAAGACAGCGTCAATTATAATAAGTGTTACCACTACCAGAAGACAGGAATCTTATGCACGCAGCACTCACAAATTTAAGTTCCACTCACGTTCACCATTGTACTAGCAATAACTGATTTTCGGTCGC
This sequence comes from Schistocerca piceifrons, assembly GCF_021461385.2. Classification (NCBI taxonomy): domain Eukaryota; kingdom Metazoa; phylum Arthropoda; class Insecta; order Orthoptera; family Acrididae; genus Schistocerca; species Schistocerca piceifrons. The sequence goes on from NC_060138.1 coordinate 858,282,075, forward strand.
TGTCGACTCCTCCTTCCTCCCCTTCATTCCCTCTTACGCAGCAGTGACTAACGTAGTCCACTGCAGAAGGCATCATATAGAATTTTGTAATTTGTGACATACTTTCCAAAGATTATTAATTACGTGCGTGTGGTTTCCTCTCCGTGTTGTGACAGGTGTTGGAAGTGGGACATCGAGTGTCGAAACCAATAATTATAGCGAAACTACTGTTTTACGTTTTCATTCACGATCCCGTACTTCCCGTACATGTAGTGGTCAGAAACAGTCTATAAAGCTTGTAAGGGTGTTGCTGGGTGGGTTGTGCTGAGAAAGAATTGTGAAGAAAAAAATCGACACGTTGCCCTGTTTCCGAGTTAATTAGCATTGAAGTTAGCCAATCGGGACGTTTCGCGCACAAATTCAAGCAGTCCCAGATGCAATTAGTCAGTTGTTATCATAGCGATGATGACAGCGCAAGAGACTGCTCTGCCTTTGACTCTGATTCAGTTCTTACTAACGCCCCATGTCCAATTTTAGTATCGCTCTCTTCTTCCGTTTTAGAAAACCAAATTAAATACAGGTTTAGAGACACCGTCTCTGCGGGCCGCTTAACTCTGAGCGCGCAACTGCCTGACAGGCTAACTTCAATCTTAATTAACACGAAAACGGCGCAATGGTTCAAATGGCTCTGAGCATTATTTCTGAGGTCATCAGTCCCCTAGAACTTAGAACTACTTAAACCTAAGTAACCTAAGGACATCACACACAACCATGCCCGAGGCAGGATTCTAACCTGCGACCGTAGCGGTCGCGCGGTTCCAGACTGTAGCGCCTAGAACCGCTCGGCCACTCCGGCCGGCAGGCGCAATGTATAGAATTTTTTTAATAAGTATTTCGCGGCACAATCTGCCCTGCAACACCCTCACAAGCTTTTCATAGTGTTGCTGACCTACAGTATAACTACGTTGTACTCCCGTCAAAGAGTAATAACGAAGCCTATGACTACGTAGAATGAATATTGCTAACAGGCGTGAAGCGCCAGCTCCCTCCAAACGTAACAACGACAACTGCTCCATATGAAATTTTATGCAAAAATTTATACATGATTTTAAATGTCTTTGTTATTATTATAGAGAACTACAATAGAGAATTGGGGTTTAACATCCTATCGACTACGAGGTTATTAGAAACTGATTATAAATTCATAGAGCTGAAGACGGGGGCAGCAAGTTGCCTGCCACCATTTTAAAGGAACCATACCGGAATTCATCTTGAGTGTTTTAAAGGAACCTTGAAAAATATCCAAAAGTGATGTGGTGGCCGGTGATTTCAGCCCTCTCCTCCCGAATGTGAGTCCAGTGTCGTTATCACTGAAGTGAGAGGCAGTGTACCGAACTGCAGAACGTGTGCTAAGCTCGAGCACACATTATGCTATTATGCAATGACTGCTAGATAAACACACGTCAATCTGGAGACAAATATGAATATTTATTTCGTTTAGACATCTGTAATTCACTTCCTTGGTCTCTCAGTGTTCAGTGTACCTGACTTATGAGAACTACATTCGTTAATCCAGTACTTTCCACACTCCTCCTCTTAATAGTTCTTGTACAACTAACACGAACAAACGACGGCATGCACGATATCTTTTACAAGCTTCTAACAAGAATAAACAACATAGTCTTTATGGAAAATCTTCAAATGCTTTCCAAGACGATTTTTAGTGACGTGGTTGTGAAGTAAAATAAATGTCGTATGATTAGGGCCTCCCGTCGGGCAGACCGTTCGCCGGGTGCGAGTCTTTCAATTTGACGCCACTTCGGCGACTTGCGCGTCGATGAGGATGAAATGATGATGATTAGGACAACACTAACACCCAGTTCCTGAGCGGAGAAAATCTCCGACCCAGCCGGGAATAGAACCCGGGCACTTAGGATTGACATTCTGTCGTGCTGACCACTCAGCTGCCGGGGCGGAAGTTGTGAAGTGAAACGCGAAGGAACAAATATAGCTAAACCAAGACCAAGCAGACCTCATATTCGGACGGATAGGTACCGTCGAGCATTTCGGAGAATCGTTGTCAAAAACCCATGAAATCTGTCGAAGGAATGATTCGTGAATTTCAAAGTGCTGCCACCAGTCCAGCTGGTACGATGTTGTGTGTTGGGAGTTAAAAAAAATGGGGTACAATGGTGGAGCAGTTTCTCATATGCCACTCGTTTCTGTAGTCAGTGCTAAGCGACCCGTGATGTGGCGTAAAGAGAGACGCCGTTGGACGCTGGATAATTGGAAATGAATGACTTGGTGCGGTGAATCACACTACATCTAGACGCAATCGGGCGTTTGGGTTTGGATTAGGCCAATACCTGCATAACGTTACCTCTCAGCATGTGCACTTCAAATGTTCAAATGTGTGTAAATTCCTATGGGACCAAACTGCTAAGGTCATCGGTCCCTAGACTTACACATTACTTAAACTAACTTATGCTAAGAACAACACACACACCCATGCCCGATGAAGGACTCGAACCTCCTGCGGGAGGGACCGCTCAATCAGTGACGTGACGCCTCTAACCGCGCGACCACTCCGCGTGGCTCATGTGTACTTCCACCAGTGAAGTACGAAGGAGTGTTTTTCGTGATTAGGATGTGGTCCTCTTATTGCGCTTGAGAAAACGCTAAATGCGGAAGAATACGAACACATTTTTCGCTGACCATTAAACTACCAAGACATAAACATTATCGAGCATCTCTGTGATGCCTCGCAACGTGCTGTTCAGAAGAGATCTCTATCCCCTCGCACTCTTATGGATTTATGGACAGCCTTGCAGGGTTCATGGTGTCAGTTCCTCTCAGCACTACTTCAGACATTAGTCGAGTCCATGCCACGTCGTGTTGCGGCACTTCTGCGTGCTCGCTGGGGCCCTACACGAGATTAGGCAAATGTACCAGTTTCTTTAGCCGTCAGTCCATGTAGACAAGTTCCAAAGTTAGAACTTTGTAGCAAATTCCAGGAATACCTTCAGAGGATAGATGTGCTGTGCATTGGTTGACAGTTGCACCTCAACATAGAGAAATGTGATATATTCCTCGTAAATAGGCACTTTTGTATGATTACACAATTTCACAACAAACACTGGAAGCAGACACATCAATAAAATATCTGGGAATTTTCGGATGGAGCGATTTAAAGTGAAACGACAGCATAAATATGATCGCACGTAAGGCAGATGGATACTACAGTATTGAATTAACTGTGGATGAAACCCGACCAACAGGTATTACATGCATTGATCAAATATGATAGTGCATTGAGAATGGCTAGTTTCTACCCGAAAACTAGATCTGCTAATAAAATTTAGCTGAAACCGATTATTTAGAAGTCAATATAACAGTCGCTGAGTGCAACAGCCTTCTGAATTGAAGGTAACCTGACAAGTAGATTCCTTCGCGATTGACAGTAGAAGTTTACAATTTAGAAAACTTCAGGATTTTAAACATGGCTGTAGCAGCAACTGTTAAAATTCTTCACAATAAAAGGATGACAGCCAAAAACAGTTGCAGGATAAAATTTTTTTTTATTAAAATTCTTGACCAAGGTTTCGGTACATATAAATATACCTTCATCAGAAGTAAAACTTCTAAAATTACATCATGCAATGGAGAATAATAAAACAATTATGCCAAAGGCGTCGTCAGTAATTAAGATATCAACTCCATTTGTATAACATGTGTAATGGGCACAGGGTCAAAGCGAACAGTTTAGCACCATTACTTCGCTTATGAACTGTTTTTGGCTGCCATCCTTTTATTGTGTGAATTTAGAAGACTCCTTGTGACGATACCTGCAATGGATGGCATTTTGATTATGGTTTAAAATCTCCAGAAAATATTTATACAAGACACCGGTTTATGCAGGGAAAGTTTTAAGACTGATCCACACGCGGAAATACGCATTTAATGGTGTGGAATGCACAGCTAGGAATCCATCACGAGCATGCGCAGTTTTCATCCGTGGTACAGGGTGGGTGCGCTTGACTTAGGGTGCTCACCCCCTGTTCGGAAGCCACTGGCGTTCCCTGACATTGAGAGAGGGGCGCCGGGCGCCACCGTGACGCAGCCGCGGCGCCAGCGTCGCCTAACAAGGCCGACTGCCGCTGATCGCGTCTTAATCCTGCCGTAACGGGCGCCGCGCCGCGTCGAGCCGGGCCAGGCTAATTACGAAGTGGACCCGTAAATCAAGGCCCACTGCCGCCAGGCCACACCAGTAGCTCTGGCTTACGGCGTGTCCTACTACTGGGAGTACACTAAGATCAGAAAGGCTTAAAACGATTTATCGTGGATGGATTACAGATTAAACAGGTGTCATGTTCAAATCGCTACGGCGTCAACTTCTATAAAGTTGTTTGTACACTATTTGATCAAAAGTATCTGGACATTTATCAGTGTGTGTCCGCCCTTAGACTCTAACGGCTTGAACTCCGCTGGAGATACATTCAATGAGGTGTCTGTGAATGTACACGAAGGAACGCCAGCCATTCTTCCTCAGGAGCCGAAACCAGAGAAAGCACTGAAGTTGGAATCTGGGATCTGGAGCTAAGTCGACGTTCTAACTCATCCCAAAAATGATACATAGCTTCAGGTCGAGACTCTGCGCAGGGCACTCCGTTTTAGGAATGTTTTTGTCCACCCATTGTCTCATAGATGCTCCTTTATGACAGGGTGCACTGTCAAGCTGATACGAACAATCATCCCCTACCATCTGTTCAAACTACTGTACGCAGTGCACAACCCGGAAGAGTGTTCCAGGAGTTACTCTGCAACAATTCTGGACGTTTGGGGTGTAGCATTGTCATGCTGAAACTACCAAAGTATGTCGGAATGCACAATGGACTTGAATGGATGCACGTGATCACATAGGATGCTGTGTCACCTGTCAGAGTCTTATCTAGATGTATCAGGGCTCCTATAGTACTCCAACTGAACCACCCCACACGATTACAGAGCCTCAACCAGCTTGAAGATTCCCCTGCTGACATGCAGGTTGTCTCCAAGCCTATACACGTCCATCCGCTAGATACTATTTGAAACGAGACTCGTCCGACGAGTCAATATGTTTCCAGTCATCAACAGTCAAATGTCGGTGTTGACGGGCCCAGCGAGGCGTAAAGCTTTGTGTCGTGCAGTCATCAAGGGTACGCGATTGTGCCTTCGGCTCCGAAAGCCCATATTAATGATGTTTTGTTGAATGGTTCGCACGCTGATACTGATTGAAGGACCAGCATTGAAATCTGCAGCAATTTGGGGAAGGGTTGCACTTTTGGACGATGCTCTTCAGTTGACGTCGGTCCCGTTCTTGCAGGATCTTTTTCCGGGCACAGCGATGTCGGAGATTTGATATTTTACCGGATTCCTGATATTCACGATACTCTCATGGAATGGTCGTACGGTAAAATCTCCATTTCATTCCTACCTCGGAGATGCTGCATCCCATCGCTTGTTCGCTGACTATAACACCACGTTCAAACTCACTTAAACCTTGACTGCGTGCCATTGTAACAGTAGTAACCGACGTAATAACTGCGCCCGACACTTGTTGTCTTATACAGGCGTTACCGACCGCAGGGCCGTATTCTGCCTGTTTTCATATCTCTGTATTTGAATACGCATGACTATACCAGTTTCTTTGGCAATCGGTGTATAACAGCATCATGCCCGAAAAGCCTCGTGGAACTTCCGCCGCTATCTACACTACTGGCCATTAAAATTGCTACACCACGAAGATGACGTACTACAGACGCGAAATTTAACCGACAGGAAAAAGATGCTTTGATATGCAAATGATTAGCGTTTCACAGAATTCACACAAGGTTGACGCCGGTGGCGACACCTACTACGTGCTGACATGAGAAAAGTTTCCAACCGATTTCTCATACACAAACAGCAGTTGACCGGCGTTTCCTGGTGAAACGTTGTTGTGATGCCTCGTGTAAGGAGGAGAAATGCGTACCATCATGTTTCCGACTTTGATAAAGGTCGGATTGTAGCCTATCGCGATTGCGGTTTATCGTATCGCGACATTGCTGCTAGCGTTGGTCGAGATCCAATGACTGTTAGCAGAATATGGAAGCGGTGGGTTCAGGAGGGTAATACGGAACGCCGTGCTGGATCCCAACAGCCTCGTATCACTAGCAGTCGAGACGACAGGCATCTTATCCGCATGGCTGTAACGGATCGTGCAGCCACGTCTCGATCTCCGAGTCAACAGATGGGGACGTTTGCAAGACAACAACCATCTGCACGAACAGTTCGACGGCGTTTGCAGCAGATGGACTATCAGCTCGGAGACGATGACTGCGGTTACCCTTGCCGCTGCATCACAGACAGGAGCGCCTGCGATGGTGTACTCAATGACGAACCTGGGTTCACGAATGGCAAAACGTCATTTCTTCGGATGAATCCAGGTTCTGTTTACAACATCATGATGGTCGCATCCTTGTTTGGCGACATCGCGGTGAGCGGACATTGGAAGTGTGTATTCGTCATCGCCGTACTGGCGTATCACCCGGCGTGATGGTACGGGGTGCACGTCTCGGTCACCTCTTGTTCGCATTGACGGCACTTTGAACAGTGGACGTTACATTTCAGATGTGATACGAACCGTGGTTCTACCCTTCTTTCGATCCCTGCGAAACCCTACGTTTCAGCAGGATAATGCACGACCGCCTGTTGCAGGTCCAGTACGGGTCTTTCTGGATACAGAAAATGTTCGACTGCTGCCCTGGCCAGCACATTCTGCAGATCTCTCACCAAGTGTAAACGTCTGGTCAATGGTGGCCGAGCAACTGGCTCGTCACAATACGCTAGTCACTACTCTTGATGAACTGTGGTATCGTGTTGAAGCTGCATGGGCAGCTGTACCTGTACACGCCATCCGAGCTCTGTTTGACTCAATGTCCAGGCGTATCAAGGCCGTTATTACGGCCAGAGGTGGTTGTTCTAGGTACTGATTTCTCAGGATCTATGCACCCAAATTGCGTGAAAATGTAATCACATGTCAGTTCCAGTATAATATATTTGTCTAATGAATACCGGTTTATCATCTGCATTTCTTCTTGGTGTAGCAGTTTTAATGGCCAGTAGTGTATTATCTCATCTATACAACGCTACCGTCGTTGCCGTGTATTAGTAACTGGTAAGTTGAGGCAGCTGGACAGGGAGAGGGAGCCGTAGCTGCTGCTGTTGTCTGCAGAGCCCCTGCGCGCCGCTCATCTCACAAGCGGCGGCAATTTGCAGATACAGGGAGAGGAGTCGTGTGTTTCTCGGACAGGAGAGCCAGCGGCTGCCTTGTAAGGCGGCGACGCGCCCGGCTACGTGACCCGCCTGGCGATTCGCCCGCTGAGGCCTTTGTGTGCCGTCCGGTCCAGGCCGCGGGACACGCAGCTAACTACTCCCCTACCCAGCTCTCAGTCCCACCCTGTGTCCTGCCACCAGCCCCTTTTCTCTCTGCATGCGTCAAGTGACTGTAGCTGTTCCTAGACAGCTTGTTGCAGTGGCAGGTTGGGAATAGACTCTGTGCCGTATGCGAAAGTGTGTCTCCACCACACACGACCCATACAGCATAACTATCCCGTTGTCCACTGCTAAAAAATTCCATCACAGAATACTTAAACAAAATATTCTCTGTTTCCGTGAATGTTTAGCCAATATACAGGGTGATTCCTACCAACATTTAAAAATCCCCGAAGCGGCGTAGATGACGCTCAGACAAGTAATTTAATATAAGACACATGGGATCGCAAATGTCCGGAAATACCCTAAAAGTGGATGGTAAATGTTGCATATGTGACGTCAGCGCATGACGTGACTCGCAGCACGTGCAGCGGCGGAGCCTATCTGTCTGTCCCACCCATTCACCCCAGTCCAGCCCAAGTGTTCACGTCGGTGTAACTCCAGGCCTACGTAATCGACTTTAGCGCGTGGGACTAAAGTTTCATGACAAGGCCTAGTATATGTCCTTGGATAACAGAAGAGATATTGATTTTTCACTGATCAAAGGAAAAAATATAAAAATGCAGCAAATGAAGTGTGTGGGGGGGGGGGGCGGAAAAATCGTAGAGGGAGAGTAAGAGGTAAATACAGTAAGCATACTCGGACGGATGTAGGTTGCAATAGTTATTCGGAGATTAAGAGGTTCGCACAGGATAGAGTTGCATGAAGTGTTGCGTCAAACCAGTCTTCGGACTGAAGACCACACAACGTGTCTTGTATTAAATTACTTGTCTCGGTCTCATTCACGTCGTTTCGTGGTTTGTTAAACGTTAATAAGACTCGTCCTGTATGTTTGGGTTTTGCTCATTTTCATTGGTCATTTAGTTCCCTTACCAACAACATTCTAAATTTTTTGTCTCATAAAATGTCGTTGCATTGCGTGACTTCACTAACAGCGGCAAAAATTGTTATATTGACTCTTTCATAAACATATCGTTCCATGTCATTTAAGTTTACATGTTTCTCTCGTTGCGTTTACAGTTCCATGTTTTATTTCGGGGGTGTGGTTTGCGAAGTCCGAACCGCTACTTTGCATGAACGTTTATCTCATCTGCATGTTCGTTTTGATTTGTCTTGGGTAACTATCCATAGTGTTCTGAGTTCCTCCTTGAATAAATATTAGCACTGTTTCTCTATTTTCTTTTTTCTTTCTGAAGCTGCCGTACTATACATGACATTAATGGCCTCGCTCTTATGCCTCTCTTAATACAAACAAATTACGTGATATTTTAGCCTGAGAGCATTAAGTCAGTGAGACATAGTGTACTTCTAGTTAGAAGCTGCAGCAAAGACGGTAAGTTCACCGGAGCGCAAAGATTAGAACGTGTACGACATGGTGTCGGAGATATTAGATGCGACGGGTATCTGAAGATGAGGAAATTAGTGTAAGATAGAAAGAGATGAAAAAGGTCATCTACTGATCCGAAAAAATGGGAGAGAACGAAAACAAAATGACGCCCCCAAAATCAATATCTGGTATATCTGCCACACGCTATGGCGTGAAATAAACTGACTTTTAATTTCTCTCTGAAGTATAAAATGAAGAAGTAATATATAACGGATATATCAAGTGAACGGAAAGTTCTTGTAACAAAATGGTTTTGATACAGGTAGAAGAGTGCATGAGGGGAGAGCTGTCTCTTGCGACTAGTTTTCAGCAACCGGGACGCTTCCTGACGTACACCGACTGTGACATTCGGTAACGCTCTCCAGAATGTGGTGTTCACACCTGCTGTGTTTCTAATGAAATCGGCCAGTACTGCAGGCCTGAGTGAATAGAGGCTCGCCGGAAATTCGCCATTTTACAAGCCTTTGTCTGCACTGACGAGCCTATTGTACGCAGAAGCGGCCTTGGTACAGCGGGTTATGCACAAAAGAAAACGTGAGCGGAGTTCACAGCCAGCTGAGGGCGAGAGTCTCTGGCTGGCAGACAGTGGGAGCAGTACCCCATATCTATGGCGACAGCTCATGATTAAATCCCGTGTCCGGTCGGTTGCACTCGAATCAATTATTTGTGATCTCGTGACACGTCTTTGCAGACCTGAATGGCCTTAGTCTTCTGCCGTAGCGAAGTGTCGTACAAATGAAGACACTTTCATATTCGGGAGGAACGTGGGTCAGTCCCCCTGCAGCAATTCTGGTAATGTCTTCTCGCAGTTTTTATTGGTCACTTGTCACGTGAGCTTCTACACAGCTTAACACTGACGACTCACAATCGGAAGGAGAGTGAGTCAGGTTCCTGTCAGACCATGCTGATTGATTTCTTATAATTTTACAACAGCACTTCTGATGAATGCTTGGTTGGCGTTTCAAGGAAACGGTGCATGGATCCTTCCGCCCTCCTTGCCCTGTCCGAGCAGGTATTCTGTCTCTAATGACCTCAGTGATATGTTAAATGCTTTCTTTGGTGCATACTGTGGCGATCAAATATCCATAGACAAATTAGTCACAAGTTCGAAGAAATGTGCAGACAAACATTTTACCCACAAGTATTAGAGCCGTTGGGCTAGACGTCATTACCGAAATACACGCAACTTTGGCCGCGTAATATAAAATCAGGCTAACCCCGTAAGTTTTATGCCAAATGTACACAGTTCTAGCGAATATGGTATACATAAATCTATTCAACAATCTATGTGCGTAAAAAGCTGTCTATCGTGACAGGGAACATCATGAATATGATAAACTTCGACAGAATTCCGGGACCAGGTAGGAAATTTTTCCTGTCGCATAACATAATGCTTTTGCGTCATTTTTGGACATTTTGAATTTTTTCTAGCTCAAACTCAAAGCCACCATATGCAGAACTTCAAGACTTTTCCTGACTAATATTGGAGTCTCAGACCTCATCTAGAAGCGAGACATGGACCGTCTATGTGCAATTACCTGCGAGTGAGGCTCGAGACAGGTTAAAAACTGAAAAAGACGATGATGTTAGCATTGAGCCAGAACCATAGTTATCTGATGGAACAATATAGTTGGAAAAATGATATAAAATTACAAAGAAAACAGATTTAAAATGGAGACTGTTTTGAGACTACATATGAAAGAGAAGAAAACTGCATGTTTAATTTCATCATATATGCATCTTAATTACAAAAATTTTGATGAATCACTTAAATCACAACGAATCTGAACAAATCATTCATACATATCATTATAATACATATCTTATGTTCACTTTCTCGTAATCCACATGAAATTCTTATTAGGTAGTATACACAACATTTTCAACAACAATAACTTGAGACCAGTTACGATGTTATAAAAATTATGCGCTTCTAGATTCAAAATGCCAGCGGCTAATCTCCTTTTTTATTAGATCTTAATTAATTAATTCCTTGCCTTACGTAAATATTTTGAAAGATGTTTTGATAATCGTTGAGATCGGTCTAAACATACTGTATGTACAACGTTAGTTCAGTTTATTTTAGAGCAATAAACGGTTTAAAAATACACACATAAAAAAACTTTGCCCTCTCCTCGGTCCCGAGAGATCCGGATCCTGTACAGGAAATTGGAATAGAGATAAACATAAACATCATTTCCGCCCTTTTTATTGCTCATGAAAACCACACATTGCATGTTGTACCACCGTACAGCGAGACCTTCAGAGGTGGTGGCGCAGATTGCTGTACACACCGGTACCTCTAATACCCAGTAGACGGTCCTCTTCCATTGATGAATGCGTGTATTCGTCGTGGCATACTATCCACAAGTTCATCAAGGCACTGTTGGTCCAGATTCTCCCTCCTCAACGGCGATTCGGCGTAGATCCCTCAGAGTGGTTGGTGGGTCACGTCGTCCAGAAACAGCCCTTGCCGCGCGGGTTACCCACGCGGCCTGAAGCGTCTTGTCAGGGTCGCCGCGGTTCCTCCCGTCGGAGGTTCGAGTCCTCCCTCGGGCATGGGTGTGTGTGTGTTGCCCTTAGCGTAAGTTAGTTAGATTAAGTAGTGCGTAATCTTAGTAACAATTTGGTCCCATAAGACATTACCACAAATTTCCAAATTCAGCCTTTTTCAATCTAACCCTGGTATGTTCGATAGGGTTTATGTCTGGAAAACATGCTGACCACTCTAGTAAAGCGATGTCGTTATCCTGAAGCAAGTGATTCACTAGATGTGCACGATAGGGACGCGAATTGTCGTACATGAAGAAGAATGCCGTGCCAATATGCTTCCGATATGGTTGCACCATCGGTCGGAGGATGGCATTCACGTATCGTACAGCCGTTACGGCACCTTCCATGACCACTAGCGGCATACGTCGACCCCACATAATGCCACCCCAAATCAACAGGGAACCTTGTTACACTCGCTGGACAGTGTGTCTCAGGCGTTCAGCCTGACCGGGTTTCCTCCAAACACGTCTCTGACGATTATCTGGCTGAAGGCATATGCGATACTCATTGCTGAAGAGAACATGATGCCAATCCTGAGCGGTGAATTTGGCATGTTGTTGGGGCGATCTGTACCGCGCTGAATGGTGTCGTTGTTGCAAAGATGGACCTCGCCATGGTGGCATTACTGTCAGGGTTCTTCCAATCCATAATCCGTAGGTAGCGGTCATCCACTGCAGTAGCAGCCCTTGGGTGGCCTGAGCGATGAATGTCATCAACAGATCCTGTCCCTCTGTATCGCCTCCATGTCCGAACAACATTGCTTTGTTTCACTCCGAGACGCCTGAACACTTCCCTTGTTGATAGCCCTTCCTGGCACAAAGTAACAATGCGGACGCAATCGAACCCCTATATTGACCGTCTAGGCATGGTTAAACTGCAGACAACACGAGCCGTGTACCTCCTTCCTGGTGGAATGATTAGAACTGATCAGATGTCGGACTCCTCCGTCTAATAGGCGCTGCTCATGAATGGTTGTTTACATCTTTGGGCGGGTTTAGTGACATCTCTGAACAGTCAAAGTGACTGCGTCTGTGATACAATATCCACAGCCAACGTCTATCTTCAGGAGCTCTGGGAACCGGGATGATGTAAAACTTTTTTTGATGTGTACATTTTGCCCGACGTTGGTCTATTGCTTAGCGCTGTCGGCTGCTGACACGGAGATCCCGGTATCGATTTCCGATGATCTCCTTCAGTTTTTTTCTGGAATGGAATACAATTAGCCCTGTGCCGTCAACTGAGAAGCAGTTCGAATAAATGAGCCGTGAAAGTTACGTGTAAGGTGCCGAAAGCAACCTCAAATCGTCAGACTAGCCCAGGCTGGGAAGTAAATGAGCCTTTTTTAATTTATTAGCCCTAGGTGTACATTGGGCGATGTCTTCAATACGGCAAACCTCGTACATTCTGCCAGTGAAAGTCTAAAATAAAATAGAATAACGTTTATCCAAGAGCCAAGAGCCAAGCGGCTCTAGGCGCTTCAGTCTGGAACCTTGCGGCCGCTACGGTCGCAGGTTCGAATCCTGCCTCGGGCATAAATGTGTGTGATATCTTTAGGTTAGTTAGGTTTAAGTAGTTCTAAGTTCTAGGGGATTGATGACATCAGATGTTAAGTCTCATAGTGCTCAGAGCCATTTGAACCTTTTTTTTCGTTTATCCAAGACAAATTCGAAGGTAACTAAACCACACGGGGGTAAATGAGTAATTTTACACTTTGCTCACTAGAGGAGACCGACGTGGCGGTGGGGTCGCCGTTTTTAAACCGTCTATACGGTGGTGTAGGTTAGGGTCACAGCCAGTCACCGAAGTGAATACTCTTTAGCGAGTAATCATATTCTCTGGAGAAGGAGGCTTAATATCTACTTCGTACAATTTTTTCCATTTAGAGATCTAGTGAACTAAAAATTCATGAAGATTTATGCACAAAAACAATATCGTAACCAAAATTAACCATTTTAATTGCAGAAAACAAATGAAAGTTAAATTTGTCTCACTCAGTTTACAGGTGAAAAAATTTATAAATACACTATCATAAACGCTGAAAAAATTTATTCAGATACGTGGCTTTGCATATCAGCCGCTAGTTTATTATAATCTTTTAGAGCCAACCTCACACAGCGTGAAGGATGAGTACCAGTAAGTTTATTTCTTCATTTAGATTTCACTGTATTCATGGTTGAGAACGCTGCCTCACATAGATAAGTTGATCTAAAATGATAATAAGATGCCACTTTTACAAAGTTAAGGTGGTTTTTACACTCACTAATTTCCGAAAGTTATCTTCATTGTGCAGCCCACTGTGGCCGAGCGGTTCTAGGCGCTTCAGTCCGCAACCGCGCTGCTGCTACGGTCGCAGGTTCGAATGCTGCCTCAGGCATGGATGTGTGTGATGTCTTTAGGTTAGTTAGGTTGAAGTAGTTCCAAGTGTAGGGGATTGATGACCTCAGATGTTAAGTCCCATAGTGCTTAGAGCCATTTAAACCATTTTTGTCTTCATTGTCTTTTGACTATAAGGAAATTAGATTTTGAAATCGAGTTGTTCACTCCGTCACGCACATTGTTGTTTCGTGGGAACTCGAAAACAGATGTTTGTGGTGCCTATTGGAGGCGGAGCTTGTCTGAGTTGCCCCGCTCCCCCCTCGGGTACCGCAGCACTGCACACCGCACCCATACGTTATCCCGCAGCAAACCCTGAGCGCTCTCCTCGCTTACCGCAACCCCCTGCTCACAATGCGCCAAATTACATTTGGAGAGTAGTAACCTCACCGTGCGGGAAGAAAGGCCGTTGCTTGGCGCGAACGTGAGAGGTGGTGAAATGCTGACCGAGACGAAAGAGGCGGAGATAGTGTTATCAGATTTAGCGCCTACAAATACCGTGTGAAGGACTCCTTGCCAGTGGACTTGCATTTTACAAAAACAGCTCATTTAAACAAATTTCTGCAAAGATTTTCAAAAAGATCGACTGATGAAGCCTTAAGCCATCCGCACACGGACCGTGCATCCGAACGTTGAGCGTTGAGCGTGCCGAGTTTCTGACGTCATAGCGTGGAATAGCACGCTCGGGGGTCTTTCAGAACGTGCAGAGCAGTATCTGGCATGTCAGATATTCTGAGCGTGCGTCTGAGCGTTGACCAATGAGATGGCACAACGCCACCTACGTCACACGCACGCCGTCTCCCTTCAGTACAGAGTTGTGAGGCGACATATTGGCATTCATTTCAAGGCTATATGTATATATGCCGTTTCTGAGCAGCAGAAAATTGAGAATCACTGCAAAACCCGTTGTTGCGTGTGTGATTCGTTGCAATAAAATAATGAGAAACATCATAGTCGTGGCAAAAGAACTATTGTAACTTGCGTATTATGAGAGTAGGCTATTTGAAAGCAGCAACACACTGAAGATCCACCCAAAACGCATTGTTCTTGGTGCAATTTGTTATAATTAAATTTCAGTCAGTAACATTTCTACGATTAAGATTTTCAACAAAGGGTAATACAATACGATTAGATGCAGCGGAACTGATGTTGATTTAGCGTAGTGAGTAACGTCCTTGTCTTGTATAGAATTGTTTGTTGGGGTGGTGGTTCGCGTCTTGACACTTCTAAATTTGTTTCCTAACATTCGCGTTTTTATTAGGCTCTGATACTTTATTATTAGTTTAATATAAGTATGTACGATAATATCTGATGTTATGTAAACATAAGTTTACCTTTTTTAAGGGGTGACTTTGTTCGATTGGCTTAATCTACAGGACAGCTTGCGCTACTTGTATAAATATATTTTGCTCCTTTTTCTTTTACGCTTCGTAATTCACATGTTGCAAAGATTCTGCTACTGGGTAGGAACAGTGATCAAGTAAGGCTGACATTTGGGTTTTACTAAAATGTGGAAATGATGAAATAATGTTTATCTTATGTGAAGAAGTATTCCAAATTTGTAACGCACTGTTTGTAATGGAACTTTTATATGTCTGTGTCCTTACTGATTGGACATGGTACGTTTCTTTTCGTGGGCGATGGAGGAGATGCGCGTTTTAATAGAGCTAAGGTGGGAATTTTACGCACGCCCGTTGAGTTAACAGTGCGATTTACGAACTAGAAACATCCCTCAACTGCCGCTGGAGTGCGTTGCGATCGCGTATACCACGTTGGGGCCCACGTACCGTATGCACAAGTCGCATCGTTCCTGAGCGTTCAGCAGCACGTTGAACTCGGCACGCTTAACGTTAACGTTCGACAGGACGGTCCGTATGCCGACGGCTTTAGCGATCGACCGTTCGATCGGGATAAGAGCACCTCCGGTGTAGAGCCTTAAAATTAGCGGTTCTATCAAAAGTACTGGCGGTATGGCGTAGGCCGGCCGCTGGTGGCCGAGCGGTTCTGGCGCTACAGTCTGGAACCGCGAGACCGCTACGGTCGCAGGTTCGAATCCTGCCTCGGGCATGGATGTGAGTGATGTCCTTAGGTTAGTTAGGTTTAAGTAGTTCTAAGTTCTAGGGGGCTAATGACCTCAGCAGTTGAGTCCCATAGTGCTCAGAGCCATTTGAACCATTTGGTATGGCGCAGTGGTCAATTGCTCGTCAGTTATAGGATGCGTTGCAAAATTCGTGTTGTTGTCGTTTGATTTTCGGCGTCCGTCCACATTCCCAGTTGGGGCGCGCAGCTGCGGCTGTCGGCGCGGCCCCTTTGGCCGCGTGCCGTGTCGTTAACCTCGGCCGCGCTCGCCCCTGCCGTCGATTGGCGGCCGTCGCCATCGACATCGGACGCAGGCCAGAGGCCAGGGCCGGCCCGCCGTGACCGGAAGCGTCCCCAGGACTCGCCAGTGTGCCGCACCGCCGCCTTTGTCTCACCGGCGAGCGGCTTCGAGGCGCCACGGCAACTACGGTGTGCGGACATTTGCCATGCCGGACATTTGCCACGCCGGACATTGCCACGATTTTACCTGCTCCGAAGGGTTGGGTCCCTTGCCTCCTCCTCCTCCTATATTATGTTTGCAGCTGTTCTCATTTCGAATTCTGGAATATTTACTTCGTCTTCTTTGGTGAAGGAATTTCGGAAAACTGCATTTAGTAACTCGACTTTAGTGGCACTGTCATCGGTAACATTAGCGTCGCTGTCGCGTAGTAACGGTACTGAGCCTTTACGCAGGTTTACTTAACATAGGACCAGAATCTCTTTGAATTTTCCGCCACATTTCTAGAGAGAGTTTCATTGTGGAAATTATGAAATCCGCACCAAATTTCAAGCCTCAGTAAAACTTCGCTAGTCTTGGAGATTTTGCGTTCGTCTAAATTATACGTGCCTTTTTCGGTGCTCCAGCAGCAGCTTTCTGTCATGTTTTGTGTACCATGGGGGATCAGTTCCGTCTCTTATTAATTTATTTGGTATGGGTGCAGTGTACAGTGCTGCGGTATCCGCGAGGGGAGGGGGGCAACCCAGACAAGCTCCGCCTCCAATAAGCAGCATAAACCTGTGTTTTCGAGTTCCCACGAAACAACAATGTCATTTCCTTAAAGTAAAAAGACAACGAACACTACTTTCGGAAATTAGTGAGTATAAAAACTACCTTAACGTTGTAAAAGTGGTATCGTATTATCATTTTTGGATCAACTTATCTATGTGAGGCTGCGTTCTCAACCATGAATATAGTGAAATCTAAGGGCAGAAATAAACTTATTGATACTCATCTTTCAGACTGTGTGAGGTTGGCATCTAGAGTACTGTTGATACTACTTCTTTGAACTTAAGCCACATATGGTCCACTTGCATAGTTTGGAAGGACTGGAGACTGTCTCTTAGAAAGACGTCAAGAATTTTTAGCTGCTCTTATAGATAGATATATTTCGCTTTTAGTTTTGGTGAATTTCTTTGTTACAGAAGTGAGCCTCGCTACGACTGTGTGTTCAATAATCCCTGTATCCGTCATGATGCTCAGGATTATTTGTGGCTAAGAGGTCAAGTGTGTTTTCGTAACCATTTACAATTTGAATGGCCTCGTCAACTAATTGTTCAAAATAATTTTAAAAAAGCACTTATAACAATTACGGAAGTTGTTGTCCATCTACAATAGGGTCTGAAACGGTATTTTTGTCCACATACTGAAGGTAGATTGAAGTCACTACCAACTATAATTGTATGAGTAGGGTACCTATTTGTGATGAGACTCAAGTTTCCTTTGAACTGTTCAGCAACTGTTTCATCTGAGACCGGGGGTCGATAAAAGGAGCCAGTTATTAATTTATTCCGGTTGTTGAATATAACCTCTGCCCATACTAAGTCACAGGAACTGTCTGCTTCAATGTCGCTTGTGAGCTGGAACACACATTACATTATTTTTCCTTAAGTTGTGCTTCTTGTTTCTGTTGTACTGCAGATAATTACAATGGCGGCTTTTCCCTCAAAAACCTAGGATGCTTTCTCTGTGACCCTGTAATACCAGAGCTAAACAATGTAGAACAACAACGTACGTTACAAGCATAGCATTCTCTATTACTTCATTTCCTTATTTCTAACATTTTAAGATTGTACGTCGACTTTAGATGACATGTCAATCACAGATGTTCTTATCTCTATTTAGTGAACGTATTTTCAGTCATGTTTTGAACATTGTCCCACTACATTTTATTAACTATGTTTCGCCGCAAGGAATATCGGATTTTAGAGAGTAAATTAATATGGAATATGTCGTTCTTCTTTTCAAACATTCACATACCCATTTCCTCGTGCCTTATTGTCTTTTGGGCATTCAGTTGTAGTAATTAAAGTAGGCACAAATGAAGTGATCAAAAAGAAATGATTAGCGTACATTCGTATTCTCTTTACATCGTTCTTTCTTGTTGCTCCCATGGTGATGGACTGTTTCTATCGCAATCAGTAAGCGTGTAATGAAGCTACCGTACTGACAGAGGGATCTGTATTTATACTTGGCAGAACTAATTACATACTGATATAATCGTTGGTATTGCTTTCGTTTCCCAAAAGCTATAAATATTTCGATTTCGGGGAAGAAGCTCTCTATTTCGCCAATATGTCGAAGAAGGAGGTCCCTTACATACTGGTTGTATCGAGTAAGATTTGGAGACGGCGGTTCGAAAGCGGACAGAAGTAGTTCGAGGAAGGGCGTCCCTTACTTGAGGGATCGCTGCTCAAGCTACCAGGCGAAGGGGCAAGTGTGGCAAATGTCCGGTGTGGCAAATGTCCGGCATTAGCAACTACACTTGACCAGTGCCTCTGAGGGGTAAAATTAAATTTTCTAAGGAGTAAAACCAAAAGGCTTCAACTGGTTTTAAGCCAGGAAACTAAATTATTTTTAATTTTATTTGGTCCATTTAAGGAGTGTGGCTTCATGTGTCACTGTGAGCAATGGTACCCCACCCCAACTTTTCATTGCGTGCATTTCCCTCCCCGACATTCGATCAGAAAACTAATTTACATGAAAATGGTTTTACTGGTTTCTAGCCTTCGGTTCACAGCCGAAATAAATTTTATGAATTATGATATTCTGCCGAGCGGTTCTAGGCGCTTCAGTCTGAAACCGCGCGACCGCTACGGTCGCACGTCCGAATCCTGCCTCGGGCATGGATGTGTGTGATGTCCTTTGGTTAGTTAGGTTTAAGTAGTTTTAAGTTCTAGGGACTGATGACCTCAGAAGTTAAGTCCCATAGTGCTCAGAGCCATTTGAACCATTTTTTTATGATAATCTGCCATCAAATATCCTTGTATTTTACATTCACCACTACTCCTCAGTTTCGCCTGTGTAGTCTGTGTAGCTAAGACGAACAAATAGCTTTCGAGGTACTCGAATGTACTGCCGGATCCAATCGTAAAAGGCCCACGATGTTTCGGCAAGTAACCATTCCGCCATCACTTGGTGCTGATGGATTCCATCTCTGAAATTTTTATTCGCCGAAATTATCATCATCATTCGCCGGTTATCCGCCGAAATGTCGTGGGCCTTCGACGATTGCGTCTAGCAGTACATTCGAGAACCTCGAAATCAGCACACACGCCGGGAAAGCCTCACACCAGGTATTTATAAAATAATCATTTGCAAGAATGGGGTTTTTTCTTCGTTCCGCCAGGCG
Source organism: Schistocerca piceifrons (assembly GCF_021461385.2). Classification (NCBI taxonomy): domain Eukaryota; kingdom Metazoa; phylum Arthropoda; class Insecta; order Orthoptera; family Acrididae; genus Schistocerca; species Schistocerca piceifrons. The sequence continues at coordinate 858,301,587 of NC_060138.1, forward strand.
GCAGCACTGAATGGAGGGTTATTATTTACTGTACAAGTTCAAATGGCTCTGAGCACTATGGGACGTAACTGCTGTGGTCATCAGGCCCCTAGAACTTAGAACTACTTAAACTTAACTAACCTAAGGACATCACAAACACCCATGCCCGAGGCAGGATTCGAACCTGCGACCGCAGCGGTCGCGCGGTTCCAGACTGTAGCGCCTACAACCGCTCGGCCACTCCGGCCGGCACTGTACAAGTATTTCGATTGTGTAATACTCCCTCTTGATTACTTTTTGTCGTACAAATTTTATAATATTACGCGTTTCCGCTCTAGCCATCTTCAGAATCATTAAGAGGCCATCGATACACAGTATCATATCAAAACCTCCATTGCACAAGAGATGCATGGGCTCGTGCATGAGTTCTAAGATCACTTCAACCTCAGTTATAATCCTGAGACTATGTTACAATCGAACTCTTGGCTGTATGTAGTGCTCCGTAGCCGCTACAGCCCCAGCCGCTACGGAAAGCCTGTGTTGATTCAATGCAGTAATAGAAAAGAACCAGTGGCTAGTTAATTCTCTGAGCCATCTCTGTAATGCGCGCGGTCGGCTTAATCACGAGAGCACTACTACGCGAGCACACGGTTTTAATCTGGCACGAAACTTCAAGGGCAAAGTTTTTGAATCACTCTCTGGAACGTTAAAATATTTTTTCATGCTCTCCGAAATTAATCGCCAACAGTGTACTAATGGATCAAGTATACTAGCATTCAAAAGAATTTTACAACACCTGTGGCTTGGGTAGACGTATTTGGTCTGGAGTGTGGTGGGAAGAACACTTTATGAATCTTTAGAAATTTTCTAAAAGCTTAAGATCTAATATTTATTTCTTCGTTTCTATTTCTTTCCTTCAGTTATGCCCAGAAGGTAATTAGGGGCTGCAACCACGGACGAGCCTCTCTCACTTGTCTTTTGCGTGATAGTCTCGTGTTGCACATATTTATCGAGTGACTTTTATGAAAACTACGTAACAGATCTTTGGACGTTCTTTAATTGTTTTATTTATGTTTAGTCGGGATGTCAACATTGTGAAATTCACAGCCTTCTGATAATTATCAGTTAAGCTAGGTAATACTCCAACGAGGTTCTATTTCATTTAAAAAAAATTCCCCCTGGTGAGACACGTTATGTTTAACGGTACTGGTTTTCATCTCTGTAGTGGTATTAGAAGTTGGTATTTAGCTTTAAAGACCGTTCACTGGTACAGGTGGTCACAAGCCACAGACCGCACAGTTAAGAGGACTTCTGATACGGTACGGCAGTAGATACGCAGCAGTCCAAAACGATTTGCGTTTCCATGTTCCTGCCCATAATTTTCTTCAGTTCTGGTACCGCTAAGTCCACAAGACAAAATATCATAAGTTGATACCAGGCAGTGAACTGATGTTCCACAGCTAAGTTCTATGACCATGTATTACAACATTTCTGGAGACTGGGAACCTCCTCTGTAGTAATCAACACCTGTTCCGAAAACAGCGATAGTATGAAACTCATCTCGGTCTGTTCGTCGGTGAGACTCAGAAAGCACTACGTACAGGTGCCCAGGTAGATATCGTGTTCCTTGACTTCCGGAAAGCTTTCGATACAGTTCCGTACTGCCACCTATTGAACAAAATAAGAGCGTGCGGAATAACAACTCAGCAGTGTTATATACCTGAAGTGTTTCCAGCAAACGGAGCACAGCATATCATTCTCAATGGAGAGAAGTCTTCGGACCTAAAAGTGACTTTGGGCATATTCCAAGGGAACTTTATAAAAGCATTACTTCTCACAAAACGTACAAATGACCTTGTCGATAACACTGGGTGCACCGAGAGACATTTCACGTGAAATGTTGTACAAAGGAACTTTGCAATTCTTGTAAATTGTACCAAAATCTAAGAAAACCTACAGAGGATGGGCACTTGGTGCAGGGATTGACAGTTTACCATTAACGTAAACAAATGTAATATACTGCATATAAACAGGCAGAAAAAACATTATTGTGTGATTGCATAACAATCTGTGGAACAAGTTTAAATGCTTCAAATGGCTCTGATCACTGTGGGACTTAACATCTGAGGTCATCAGTCTCCTAGAACTTAGAACTGCTTAAACCCAACTAACCTAAGGACATCACACACATCCATGCCCGAGGCAAGATTCGAGCCTGCGACCGTAGCGGTCTCGCGGCCCCAGACTGTAGCGCGGAGAACCACTGGGCCACTCCGGCCGGCCAGTGGAAGCAGTCACATCCATAAAAATATCTTGGTGAACGCGGATGATGCGATTTAAAGTGGAACGAACTCTTAAAACTAATTGCACATAAGGCAAATGGTAGACTGAGATTCATAGGAAGAATCTTCAGGAAGTGCAGTCCCCCCACCAAAGAACCCTCGTTCGAGCAGTAGTTACATATTGCTCGTCAGTCTGTGATCCGTACCAGACAGGATTGAAAGAGGAAATAGAGGAGATCAAAAGAAGAGCAGCGCGTTTCGTTACAAGTTCATTTAGTAAGTGTGAAAGCGTCACGGAGATGCTCAGTCGGTTTCGTATGGCCTACTCTTAAAATTCCTAGTGAGACAGTAAGCCGGCCTGAGTGGTCGAGCGGTTCTAGGCGCTACAGCCTGGAACCGCGCGACCGCTACGGTCGCAGGTTCGAATGCTGCCTCGGACATGGATGTGTGTGATGTCCTAAGGTTAGTAAGGTTTGATTAGTTCTAAGTTCTAGGGGACTGATGACCTCAGAAGTTAAGTCCCATAGTGGTCAGAGCCATTTGAACCATTTTTTTTTGAGACAGTATATTGATTCTTCCCACGTATATTTCGCAGAAACACCATGGACGACTAATCAGAGAGATTCGAGCTCACAACGAGGTCAACAGTCGTTCTTTGGTCTGAATCTACCGCGATAGGAATAGGAAAAAGGAGGGACCGGGGGGGGGGGGGCATTGATAGTGGTACACAAAGCATAAGGTGGCTCGCGGAGTACACACTTAAACTCAGAAGTTGAAGTACAAGGTCCACTTTGACAGAATGTTAGCATTTCATACCTAACCTGAAGTGAGACCAAGCTCTAAGAACAGAAGCCAATTTTCTCAGAAAAGTGTGGCATCTACTCCACAACAATCTAAAACACGGAGTCCCACAAACATCTACGGAACTATACGAGTTCGTGCTCCCCTACAACGGAGGGCATGCAGAGGTACTGGCGATTCGCCGCGTAGCCCAGCCGCATGTCGCGGAACTGCAGTGGCTGCACGCGCCGTCCTTGGCTGACTGCGGCGTCGGTTTTTGGGCGCTCTGTGTGTGGGGGAGGGCAGGAAGTGCGTCACAGGGGCGGCTCGGGGGGGGGGGGGGGCGGGTCACCGGCGCCGCCTGACCCCCTGGCGGGCAGCTGCCGCCGGGCCGCGCCGTGCCGCGCCGCTGATTCACCAATCAGCCGGCCGTGCGTCCGGAAGCTGCGCAGCATCGCTGTGCCGCCCGGCGACCGGCGCCCGGGCACTCTGCGACGACGCCACGGCGACTCTTCTGTCGGCAAGGAGGCGCCCCTCTCTGCGTAAACATCCGCTACTCAATTTAAGACATTCCTGTCGGACGAGTTCGCAGCTCCCGTCGAGTCGCGCCGAGCCCCAGTGGGGAGGCGCAGCTAGAATCCGCTGTCTAGTGGCGACGTGCCGAGCGCGAGACAAATTACACGACGTATTGGTTTGTACAACTGCTCGGAATAGAAGTTCGACAACAAACGCAGAAGTGCTACAACAAACGAAGAAGTGCTACAAGTGCGTGACGTTTGTACCGGGTGCAGCTACTCACGAAGGTCCAAAGTGGACTGTAAGTATCACATGGTAGCGAAACGGAACCGATTTAGGCTGGAAAAAATAGTTCCAGTTTTGGTCACGAGGTGCAAATCTGGCTCTGTACCTTGTTTGTATGACGAAATGTCATCCAAGCTATCATTTGACAAGCCGTAACCTCAGAAAATGTAGGGTCTATGGCTATGGAAAAGACAGATTGTGCGCTTTAGTGAAAATGTTCTTTGCGCACAGCAGCAATTACAACGCTGCATTGAGAGGATATCGCCGACTGAAAGACCTAGGGAGAGGCCCGATGGCATTAAATGGCTTAAAGAGATGATAATGAAACTCGAAAAGACCTGGAAGAGAGACGCGTCCTATGAGAGACGCGTCCTATTCCGGTGAAAGTTGCTGCAGCTGGCCATACAGCACGCCGGCCCTTCAAATGGTTCAAATGGTTCTGAGCACTATGGGACTCAACAGCTGAGGTCATCAGTCCCCTAGACCTTAGAACTACTTAAACCTAACTAACTTAAGGACATCACACACACCCATGCCCGAGGCAGGACGCCGGTCCTCCTAGTGCTCGTTCAGTATCAGGAGAATTGTCTATCCCTTGGTAAACAATAGGGAAAGTTTCGCGTTGTTTCAAACTGGTACCAGTACAAGATCTAGACAGTGCAACAACTGAAACTTCATGATCCGCAATAATGTTCTGAATTTGCTCTTCGGTTTCTGGCACGGATCGAAGTTGATTACATGTTGTTGTTGTTGTTGTGGTCTTCAGTCCTGAGACTGGTTTGATGCAGCTCTCCATGCTACTCTATCCTGTGCAAGCTTCTTCATCTCCCAGTACTTACTGCAATCTACATCCTTCTGAATCTGCTTAGTGTATTCATCTCTTGGTCTCCCTCTACGATTTTTACCCTCCACGGTGCCCTCCAATGCTAAATTTGTGATCCCTTGATGCCTCAAAACATGTCCTACCAACCGATTCCTTCTTCCAGTCAAGCTGTGCCACAAACTTCTCTTCTCCCCAATCCTATTCAATACCTCCTCATTAGTTATGTGATCTACCCACCTTATCTTCAGCATTCTTCTGTAGCACCACATTTCGAAAGCTTCTATTCTCTTCTTGCCAAACTAGTTATCGTCCATGTTTCACTTCCATACATGGCTACACGCCATACAAATACTTTCAGAAACGACTTCCTGACACTTAAATCTATACTCGATGTTAACAAATTTCTCTTATTGAGAAACGCTTTCCTTGCCATTGCCAGTCTACATTTTATATCCTCTCTACTTCGACCATCATCAGTTATTTTACTCCCTAAATAGCAAAACTCCTTTACTACTTTAAGTGTCTCACTTCCGAATCTAATTCCCTCAGCATCACCCGACTTAATTTGACTACATTCCATTATCCTCGTTTTGCTTTTGTTGATGTTCATCTTATATCCTCCTTTCAAGACACTGTCCATTCCGTTCAACTGCTCTTCCAAGTCCTTTGCTGTCTCTGACAGAATTACAATGTCATCGGCGAACCTCAAAGTTTTTACTTCTTGTCCATTAATTTTAATACCTACTCCGAATTTTTCTTTTGTTTCCTTTACTGCTTGCTCAATATACAGATTGAATAACATCGGAGAGAGGCTACAACCCTGTCTCACTCCTTTCCCAACCACTGCTTCCCTTTCATGCCCCTCGACTCCTATAAATGCCATCTGGTTTCTGTACAAATTGTAAATAGCCTTTCGCTCCCTGTATTTTACCCCTGCCACCTTCAGAATTTGAAAGAGAGTATTCCAGTTAACATTGTCAAAAGCTTTCTGTAAGTCTACAAATGCTAGAAACGTAGGTTTGCCTTTTCTTAATCTTTCTTCTAAGATAAGTCGTAAGGTCAGTATTGCCTCACGTGTTCCAACATTTCTACGGAATCCAAACTGATCTTCCCCGAGGTCGGCTTCTACCAGTTTTTCCATTCGTCTGTAAAGAATTCGCGTTAGTATTTTGCAGCTGTGACTTATTAAACTGATAGTTCGGTAATTTTCACATCTGTCAACACCTGCTTTCTTTGGGATTGGAATTATTATATTCTTCTTGAATACCTCAGGTTTAGTCAGTTTATCCATGTCCCATCTCCTTAAATTCCCACCTTTTTGCAGTTTCTTCAGTTTTAATCTGCAGTTCATAACCAATAGATTGTGGTCAGAATCCACATCTGCCCCAGGAAATGTCTTACAATTTAAAACCTGGTTCCTAAATCTCTGTCTTACCATTATGTAATCTATCTGATACCTTCTAGTATCTCCAGGATTCTTCCAGGTATACAACCTTCTTTTATGATTCTTGAACCAAGTGTTAGCTATGATTAAGTTATGCTCTGTGCAAAATTCTACAAGGCGGCTTCCTCTTTCATTCCTTCCCCCCAATCCATATTCACCTACTATGTTTCCTTCTCTCCCTTTTCCTACTGACGAATTCCAGTCACCCATGACTATTAAATTTTCGTCTCCCTTCACTACCTGAATAATTTCTTTTATCTCGTCATACATTTCATCTATTTCTTCATCATCTGCAGAGCTAGTTGGCATATAAACTTGTACTACTGTAGTAGGCATGGGCTTTGTGTCTATCTTGGCCACAATAATGCGTTCACTATGCTGTTATTAAACCTACTCCTGCATTACCCCTATTTGATTTTGTATTTATAACCCTGTAATCACCTGACCAAAAGTCTTGTTCCTCCTGCCACCGAACTTCACTAATTCCCACTATATCTAACTTTAACCTATCCTTTCCCTTTTTAAATTTTCTAACCTACCTGCCCGATTAAGGGACCTGACATTCCACGCTCCGATCCGTAGAACGCCAGTTTTCTTTCTCCTGATAACGATACATGTACCTGGGCAATATTCTACTGGGTGAAGAGGAACATTTTACACTACATGGTGCAGTGGATAGAACTGCCGAATTTGCCGTACTGTGAAACCGCGTGTTGTGCAGGAGGAGCCATTTGCCTCGCCGTATGTGACTGGGGTTGTGGAATCGAAGACAGCTTTATTCTCGGTCCGTTCCTCTTTGAAGAAAATACACTTAGAGGGCCAGTCCGGTGTACCGTGACGTCTGCCTGTTATCGAGGCCTCCTTGTACAGTATGATTCCTGCTATGGACGAGCGCAGCCATTGTTTTCATGCAAGATGAGACGACAAGTCATGTCGCTCGCCCCATGAAAGGTTTGCTTAATGCAACCTTCCACAAAAAAGTTATCTTCAGACGCTTTCCAGATGTACGATCACCTGACTGAATACACGTGACTTTTAGCTCTGGGGATATCTAAAAGAACACATTTACCATGGACACTTTTGTCCTCTACCTGATCTAAAGGCCAGTATAAAGGAACATATTGCTCAGATTCCACAGGAACTGCTCGAGCAACTGTTGATTACGTCATTTTATAGATGCAGCATCTCGTCGACGTCTCTGGTGTTCATATTGAACGAAATGTGTAAGCTGCAGGTAATAGTAAAATCAACATTATGTCTTTCGCATTTACTTGACGTTTTCTGTCCATGTCTCTTTCTTAATCCACTACATATTAAACATTTCTATACGTCTTTCTTGCATTCACAAAGCCAGATTTGCGCCTGGTGACCAAAATTCGAACTAATTTTGTTTCCAGCGTAAATTGGTTCCGTATTAATGCATTAACATACATACCAAGTTTCGCTCCCATCGACAATTATAGCCCACACTGGAACTTCGTGAGTAGCTGCGTTTCTAATTACAGCCACCCAGTAGTACTGCGCTGGTAGTTGCTTGGTAAACATATCATTTTCCCAAGAAAAAACGAGTTTTAATTCTTAAACAATATTTTGCCAGTCGTTCGTATGCACGTGTTGTAGATGCTTTTGGCGAGAAATATACATATGCCGCAGTGGCGAACAGTCCAACAATAACGAAGTTAATCGCCAGTTTCAGGAAATGCGTATAAGTTGCAGACTAGAAGCGAAGTCGGCAGACCGCCATTTTGGCGTACGTTGAACTGGCTGACGTGAGGTGATGCTACATTTGCCTTCAAAAAGTCTGAGGAAACTAGCTCCCCAATCTTCGTACGGTACTACTCAGAAAGCGATGCAGATGTTAAAATTACGTCCATACTCGTATCATGCTCGTAGTGTGTAGGAATTGAAGGTACTGCATAAAGAAAAGCGTCTCGCATACTCTGCGTGGTTTCCGTCATTTGTTGACCTATCTGGAATTGCAGAAGTGAACCATTGTTTCTTCACTGATGAGGCGTGGTTTCATCTTAGTGTATTCTGACTAGATCACAAGAATTTTGTCAACCAAAAATAAATTGGAGGCCTGTTCCCTTTGTAGCTACAGTGAACAGGCATTGTGTACTGCGACGTATTTACATAGTTTATTTCCCTTCCTGTCGCATATGAACGTTATTGTACGTTGCAGTAGGACCCATCTAACTGAACAATTCATTTCTTACGCGATTCCTCGGTGTCTGAATCATCTCAATACGACTCTACCCCCCCCTCTCTCCCCCTCCCCTGAATTCTCACGATTTAACGTCTGCGAACTTCTTGTAGTGTGGCTACCTTAAAGGACGGTTATTAAAAAACAGACCGTACACTAAACATTAACGACGCAGATTATCATCAATGTCATCGTGATCCGCAAATGTACACGTTAATTTTTTATGTATGCGACTTTTCGATTACATGTCATTAAAATCAGTGTAAATAAAGGTCTCCAGCTGCCCTATGACCCATGCGACGGGGTTAAACCTGTTACTGCTCCAAATTATTAACGACCAGTAGCTAAGTACTTTCAGCAGGATTCCGAGATTCGATCACGTGACTGCAAAATCTCACCTCCAACAGTTCGTGCAGCGCCTCCTAGAATCTTCTGCCGATTGTCTTCATAAAGCCCAAACCGGGCGATAGTTCAACAGTAAACATTGCCCAAAGTCATCAAACATCAATTTTCCACGGGAACAAATGAAATTTGTTGGCTCCAGTTGAACCTCGCCGAGCATGTCATTTTTAGTGAATGCTGCGCCCAGCCAACTACCGGCTCCGTAACCTGACACGAGGGTTTTGCCTGCTAATCGGGTGCACGCTCACAAAACGGCAATGCTCACCTAGAAACGCGAAAGTACCTCAGCAGAATTCCACATCCGCATATAGGATTACAACTTCGAATGTTTTTAGGTTTTCTATACTGGAAAAGTAACGCACTTGATGACAAAGAGTTACTGACTCTTTGTTTTCGAAATGATAACCGCTTTAAAATCCAATCCACGTACAAAATGCACACGACTTGCTTTTTACGTAGCCGCCCCACTAATCTGATTGAACACCCGTGCCTTTTAGCCAATCAAACTCGTTAACTAAATGCAGGGATTGCCATTGTCCACTTCGTGCCCATACCAGTAACACTCCTCTGAAAAGTGCTGAATCCAGAGAGAGAGTCAAAAGTTTCTTTCTGACAGGTTCTGGAAAACACTTGCCATTAAGAGGTGTGGCCCACATGTCATCCTAAGGCATCTTCATCACCGCCCAATAGCAAAGATTATCTGAAGATCAGCTCACACTCTCCAGGCTGAATAAAAAACTCCGTTCCTTTGGTATCAGAAACCACCTCTAGCGCCCGCAGTAACGGGCACGACGAGTACATAGACGCGGCCAGCGAATGACGTATTCCAAAGTAAGTACTTTTCTAAAGCTGCACTCCAAAATCGTTGCAGTGTATGAAATCCACGAAGGTTCCTGGCATTAAAATTATATCCCCGAATAGGTCGAAACCTGCTTCTTTCCCTTTCACGAGGACCCATGAGACATCTACATTATCTATTTTTTTAAATTTATTTCTCTAATTTATTTACTGTTGCTTTCTATCTAAAATGGAAAGATAATTCACGTCTTATCTTCACTGAGATTACCAGATACGGCTGACAAGTTAATTTTGGACAAGTGAGAAATCTTTAGTAAAACTTTTTCGCGTAGATCATCGGGTTGTGATCTCGTTTCATAGACTACGTTACGGACATTGTTATAGGTGGCCTTCATCAGACCAGTGTAAGTATCTCATCAATACTTGCTACTGTTGAAAATAAATTCCTGCTTATTAAATCTAATTAGGCCTTTTCATCATTTGACTGAACTATTGAATGCCTCCCCCCCCCCCCCCCCCAACCTCATCCATCCACCACCGGTGAGATTCGCTATTGGATACCCGAACAGTTCTTATTTCTGCAGGGTTGATTAGCCGCTACAACTAAAAATGAAGTCTGATACACACTGGCGCAAGGAACCGTGAGTAGTGCCACACAGTGATTCTAGGCAATACATTGAAATAGCTAGAACATACCTCCGCAGACCATCGATCCGAGTTCGAAGTAAATGTCATAAACTACGAAAATTCTGTTCAGAAACTGATAGACTTTGTTGAAATCACACACGTTACACTCGTGTTTTTAATGTATGTCCACTTATGACGGGATTCTCACTCGACCCTGGTAGGTACCTTCAAGTACTGTGCTCTAACGGCCGGCCGGTGTGGCCGAGCGGTTCCAGGCGCTTCCGTCTGGAACCGCGCGACCGCTACGGTCGCAGGTTCGAATCCTGCCTCGGGAATGGATGTGTATGATGTCCTTAGGTTAGTTAGGTTTAAATAGTTCTAAGTTCTAGAGGACTGATAACCTCAGATGTTAAGTCCCATAGTGCTCAGAGCCATTTGAACCATTTTTTGTGCTCTAACGTGGGGAGCTGGATAAGGTCTGGATATAGTGCTTCACGGATGTAGCGCCTTGGACAGATTGAGTGTGACTATAAACAGTTTTTTGATTCTACTTCAACAGATCGTAGGGGCATTCCATATTTCTACAAGTCGCACTCATCAAAAGGTGAAAATTACTGAATGCAGACAGAAGACACACTTGTTCTTGTTTATAACAGCAGTACACTGAATACGTCCGACGAAGCCACGTGAAACCATATAGTGTGGTGCTGCGGTCGACACTTGACTCGTACTTGGAAACAGCGCCTACGAGTCAGGATTTCTCCGAAAGTACTGTAATCCACAAAATGGGATTGTTGCTTCAACAGCAAAACGGCCAATTTGCTTCCGCATCCGAAAACATTCGAGTCATGATTACGTCTTTGACCATTTCACTACCAATTTTTTTGGGGGGTGAAAGAGATTAATGTAGGGTTATTATAACTGAAACCGTTGCCAGAAAAGAAACAATCGAAAAAATATTTCCCATCGTTTCGCTTTCCAACGTGGAGAGGGGTGAGTTGTACAGAATTATTTTAAATACCTCTGGGGATTCAGAAAATGCCTGCACAATAACTACGAGACATACAGGAAACAGGCATATGTCAGTATAAAGAGCATCTCTCCAAGCTTTCGATTCACACTATTGGTTTCCAATGTGGAAATCGTTTGTGGCGCAGCAAACCGCAATATGTGCGTGCAATTCATCAATACGCATTGTCCGGGAGAGCGCGACAACAGACCGCTCTGCAGAACTGTTCACTGGGCTGCCTATATGCAGGCGCGAACTAATTCCGTGCACAATACAGAGTGGGGGATATATGTACATGTTCTGACACGCCTGTCCTTTACTGCAATTACGCCACTGCACGTATTACGAATCTAAAGGTGGAAATATGTTCTATCCAGCGATACAAGCTGTGGTCAAAAAATATGATGAATAATTTTGTGACAAACAAAGTAATAAGCTTACAATGAGTCTGATGCAATCTCCTTCAAAGTACTGCCCTGGTTAGCAAAGCACTTATGCCAATGTTGAATCCATGACTGGAAGCATTTCTGGGAGGCTTCTTTTGGAAGGAGTTTATATGCTCCATCGTGGCCCTCTCAATGTCAGGAATGGTGTCAAAATGTTTTCCTTTAAGCACGGTTTTAATTTTTGGGAAACGTCGCTTCGTGCTAAATATGATAAGGTGGATATGGACAGACAGGAACACATGTTACAGCCATAAACTTGCGAATCAAAAGCGAGATCTGGCACGGCGCGTTGTCGTGATGAAGAAGGAAGCCAGAGGCCAATTTTTCTGGTCTCGTCCATTGTACATCGTTTCGCAAACGTACAGCATTGTAAACTTCGACGTTTACAGTAGTTCCCCTTGGAACGAATTCTAATCGCACCATGCCCTTAGAATCGAAATAAATAACATGGCTTTGATATTCAAGTTTGACTCACGTGCCTTTTTTGGGTTAGGACATTCACTGGTTTTCCATTGGGAGCTCCGAATTTTTGTCTCAGGGTCATACCCATAGACCCAAGTTTGATCTCCATTTACAGTTTTGGATTGAAGTCCAGATCTGAAAGAAGACGATCCGTCAGCTCCTGAAAATTGACACGAGATTTTCCCTCTCTTCAGCACTCGAAAGCCTGGAACAGATTTTGTACTCACTCGTCTTATTTGCAAATCATCGGTTAAAATGCTTTCCACGGACCCGTACGAGATGCCAAGTTCTAGGATAAACTCTAGAATAGTTATTAACCTTTTCGAATGAACAATTTTTGCCACTTTTGCATGTTTTCTTCAGTTTTTTGAAATTAAGGGGCGTCCTAAACGTTGCTCGTCTTTAAGGAGTCATTTCCGCTTTTAAATCGTTCATGCTACTCGGAAACAGTCTCTAATTTTTAACATTTCATTGGTTCCTTTGGCATCATTTTGCAACTATAAACAGAACTTTATGCTCACGCATTGTTCGAAATCCATGGAGCACGACAGACTCGGTAAACACAGCCTCACTGCAGCGACTCTGGACACTGACTTACTTATGATAACGTGCTATAACTTGACACTGCCAATTTCAATGGAGCAGGCTATCGCACAAATTACATCAAATGGTTGTAGTGTCAGCAGTTCCTGCTAAAAATAATGATGCACCAAATTTTAGGGCCCCCCTCGTATGTATAATTATTCTGTATGTGTGTAGTTTTCCTGCAGTATTCCTATGAAATCCTGATATCCTGCCGTGGGACACATTCGTCCCAACGGCAGTGAAAGGGGTAATTTTCTGGACGGAAATGAGACGTTAAACCTTACTTTCCTCCCTTTCCTGTCAGCATATATTTGCCGTTTCTGAAGTAATGCAGCAACTACAGACGCCGCTTTTCTGTTTCATGTGGCGGGAATCAGATGGCATCCATTTTTTACGATACTACGGAGGTCAGACAAGTCACCAGTAAAAGTGTAACTTACACTAAAGTGTCAAAGAAAGTGGTACACCTGCCTAATAACGCGAACAGGCAGAAGTGCCGCAACACCACACGGCATGGACTCTACCTACATCTGAATTAGTGCTGGAGGGAATTGACACCATGAATGCTGAAGGGCTGTCCAAAAATCCGTAAGAGTACGAGAGGAGATCTCTTCTGAACAGTACGTTGTAAAGCATCCCAGATATGCTCAACAATGTTCATGTCTATGGAGTTTGGTGGACAACGGAAGTGTTTATAGTCATAAGAGTGTTCCTAGAGCCAATCTATAGCAATTCTGGACGTGTTGAGTGTCGCATTGTCCTGCTGGAATTGCCTAAGTCCGTCCCAATGCACGATGGACATGTATGGATGCTGGTGATCAGACAGGATGCTTACGTACGTGTCACCTGTCAAAGTCGTATCTAGGCATATCAGGGGTCCCATATCACTCCAACTGCACAAGCCCCACACTGTTACAGAGCCTCCACCAGCTTGAACAGACTCCTGCTGACATGCAGTTCCATGGATTCATGAGGTTGTGAAACGTCCCCTTAGAAAATTTAATAAATTACTGTGCTGATAAACCTCTTACATTATTTGATTTTCAAACAGCTGAGCAGAACTGAACGTTCTCAGACATTTCTCTCTTATTCTGATCATCACTAAACTGACACACAATATTTTTAGCGCAACGCAATCTGACTTTCATTAATCCCTACAAAAGAATGGCCCTGACTAACATTAACCTATACCTTTCACAAATCACTTACCTCACAAAAATCTTCGTTACTCGAACTACTGCAATACAGCGAGCGCCACTACAGCTAAGTATAAGATTCAAACTACTGAAGGCACTAACTACTGATAGGCATAGTTAGCAAATGAAAGATTTTGATAGAGAACAAGCAATGTATTTACCTTAATAGTGTTCAAAAGTCATAATATATATAGCAGTTAATGACATCCATTCTTACAAATGTACTGTTTCTGATGGACACACGTAGAGATCATCCGCTCTCAAAATTCCGCCATTTCTCTCCCCACATCCACCACTGCTGGCGGCTCACCTCCAACTGCGCAACGCTACGCGCTGTTAACAGCCAACTGCCAAACACTACAATGGCGAATATTACTCCAACAATGCAAACCAACCACAGGCTTCACACAGCACAGTCAGTGATTTTCATATAGAGCGCTACATGGCGTTACCAACATAAAAACCTAAACAGCCTACGTACAGTTGTCACCATACCCGTACACATTCATCCACCTGATACAATTTCAAGCGAGACTCGTCCGACCAGTCAACATGTTTCCAGTCATCAACAGTCCAATGTCGATGCTGACGGGCCCAGGCGAGGCGTAAAGCTGTGTGTCGTGCAGTGATCTAGGGTACACGAGTGTACCTTCGGCTCTGAAAGCCCATATCGATGATGTTTTGTTGAATGGTTCGCACGCTGACACTGGTTGATGGCCCAGCACTGAAATCTGCAGCAATTTGCGGAAGGGTTGCACTTCTGTCACGTTGAACGATTCTCTTCAGTCTCTTCAGGGTGCACTCGTGAAATGGTCGTACGGGAAAATCCCCACTTCATCGCTCGTGCGCCGACTATAACACCACGTTCAAACTCACTTAAATCTTGATAGCTTGCCATTGTAGCAGCAGTAAGCGATCTAAGAACTGCACCAGACACTTGTTATCTTATATAGGCGTTGCCGACCGCAGCGCTGCATTCTGCCTGTTTTCATACCTCTGTATTTGAATACGCATGCCTTTACCAGTATCTTTAGCGCTTCAGTGCATATTTGTTAAATTCATTACGTCCGGGAACTCGAGTTGCAAGACACGGAAGACAAGAGACTCATTGTTATTCTGTCAATCGTTTACTGGTACTCCAGCTCGATAAACTTCGCGGTGGACGCGTCGTTCCACTGGCTGGTCACTTCAGCGTCTGGTTATACTAAGACACTGGCTGATCTGGAGGCGCCGTGTCTGCTGTGAGAACGCGCCGGCTCACACGTGGCGCCCATCAGCTATGCTTGCCCTACATACACCGCTGTGTGCTCGCAGCAGGCGCGCATCTGCTGAGGCGCAATCGACACGTGCGTGCTAACATTTCATGTTTTACTATTGACCCAGCGTCAGTTTTTTGGAAATGGAAACAAAAAATACCCAGTGATGTGTGTGAACATGTCAGAATAAAATATAAATAAAAAAAATACAACGTAACGAGTGATTAACCCTTAACTCATTCATTACCAGTGGAACGACAGGTTATCACAGAACCAGTGTGAATGTACCATATTAAGTCGCTAAGTTTCAGTGTCACACTAGTGAAGGGAAGCTTGCTAATGGTTTGCAGAATTCTTATAATTAGAGAGTGCTTAGTTTGTGCTGTTGTAGGGTAAAAATTTGTCGGGTGTATACTTTCACGCCAATACACAAGAAGTGTGTCTTTTGTATCCCATGCAATGCTGACAATTTCCTTCTGCGTACATATGGAATACAATTTAAGTAAGATGTTTTAAATTGTATAGGTAAAGAGGAAGTAGTAGTTGAAATGAGTTTTACTTAGTTTTTCATGCTACAGAGGATGAAGAGAAAGACAGTCTACATGTGACAGGTGAGAATATTGCCACCTACTGGAATTAAGGAGAACTCGATGGGGACGACATGAGCTGTCGACGAAAGTGACATCTATGAGCGACTGAGGAAATCTAAGCAGCGCCAGAGAGTTATTTAAAATCAGCTGCATAGATGTAACTATGAAAAACAATAATTATTGTTTGGTATGACGATGTACTAATTTCCTATTCTTGCGAATGTTCTGCTGTTTCTTGGACGGAGAAATGAAATGTGAAATTCGTGTGAGATTTTAGATGCGAAAAAGGTTTTGTTGTAAAGTTTTAAGAAGGAAAGAGCACTGAGCATTGAAAAAGTACGAGAGCTTCTAAATAACGAACGTATGCAAATTAATTGGAATGATAAAATAGAATATCTTGGCCCATTATCCTGGCGATCGAAATAGGATATACAATACTCAAAATATTTCGTTCATCTCATGGACGGAGTTTGATGTGTGCAGTCATTCTATGTGTGATGTATGTATGTATGTGTGTGTGTGTGTGTGTGTGTGTGTGTGTGTGTGTGTGTGTGTGGGTGGGTGGGTGGGTGGGTGGGTGGGAGGGTGGGTGTGCGTGTGGATCCTACGGGCTCTCAATGCCGAGGTTATCTGTGCTCTAGCACTGTCTTCGGGTCTTTTTGTAACTCTCTGCTCCGTATTGTCGCATCGAATTAGTTCGCACCTACAGATAGGGAAGCCAATGAACAGATCTACGTAACAAGCTAACGTTGCGCCTTCCCGGACAAGTCGTGTCACTGAATTGCACGCATTTATTGACGTTTGCGGTGCACACATTGAGCACCTGAATGAGTTAAAACTTGGCGAAATTCTCTATGTACTGACACGTGTAGGTTTTCTGTACGTCTTGTGTTTGCACAGACATCTTATAAAACCCCGGAGGTACTTATGAATAATCTACTCATCCATCGTTGCACTGGAAAAAGAAAAGGGGGGGGGGGAATATTTTTTTTTCTATTGTCTCTTCTGACTACAACATTAATTTAAAAAACACCGCATTATGTCTTTCACTATGAAAGAAATTGGTAGTGAAAGGTTAACTTTTTGCCCTAGAACACTTTCTGGAGGCTCTGAGCCATCATCAGGTGGCAGAACAGGTGTTTAGTTCTGGTACTTTGTTCCTGGGAAACCAACAATGTCGAAATACAGTTCTAGGCATTAAAATCGCAACGCCATGAAGATGTCGAAATACACATCTAGGCATTAAAATCACAACGCCATGAGGATGGCATGCAACAAACATCAAATTGTCATTAAATATATTAAAGACTTGGATATAGAAACGAAGGTAGTAGGAGTTAGAAAATCTGCAGTCTGTAAATTAGGAAAGATTACGCGGCGGAATCGTCATTCATAAGCCGTATTTGAGTGCTGTTTTTATTTATTTTTTTTTTTTTTTAGAAGATCGTGTCGTGCCTCGTGTAAGGAGACACGTTCAGCAGCACGTGTCGGAATCCGACAGCGGCACCTTCTGTATCTACAGAAACTGCAGTTTATCGTTCTGCGAAGTTGCTAGTCGCGTTGCTCGGTATACCACAACTGAGACGAGAACGTGGAGTCGATGAGTGCAGGAGGCCCGTACTTCAAGCCACACAGCATCTCAGCAGCTACGCGCCACTCGCGGCGAGTCCAGACGTATTGCTAGTACGGCCTTGCAGCTTCGTACAGACTCGCACGTACTTAGAGACAGGAAACTGGCTTGTTTGCAGCGATATATTATCAACACAGACGGTGTGACGGCTTCTGCACCACCGCGAAATGCCAGCACGGCGACTATTGCTGCGTCTTTCCTTGGCGAGGTCTGTCGAGTGGTGCGCTCAACGGCACTGGACACAAGAGTGGCGCCACGTCGTCTTTCAGACGCGTTCCGGTTCTACGTTCATCATCACGGTGGACGTATCCGTGTGTGGACGCTCCAGTGAGAACGAACGTTTCCAGACTGCAGTCGGTATCGATAGGAGGGTCACTCCAAAAGAAATGCACACTACACACTATTTTTTTTAAATCCACATTTTATTCTACATGTTTGAAAGTTTTACAGTGTGTAAATACATCATTTAGGAACAATATTTTCATTTCTCCACCCCTCTCAACTGCCTTACGCCATCCGGGAACCAGCGCCTGTATACCCGCACGGTAAAATTCTGGACCAACCTGTTGGAGCCACCGTTTGGCAGCGTGCACAAGGGAGACATCATCTTCAAACCTTGTTCCACGAAGAGAGTCTTTCAGTTTCCCAACGAGATGATAGTCACATGGAGCCAGGTCAGGACCGTAAGGCGGGTGTTGCTGTGTTGTCCATCCGAGTTTTGTGATCCCTTCCATGGTTTTTTGACTGACATGTGGCCGTGCATTGTCGTGCAACAGCAAAACATCCTGCTTTTGTCGATGTGGTCGAACACGACTCAGTCGAGATTGAAGTTTCTTCAGTGTCGTCACACATACATCAGAATTTATGGTGGTTCCACTTGCCATGATGTCCACAAACAAGAGTCCTTCGGAATCGAAAAACACCGTAGCCATAACTTTTCCAGCAGAAGGTGTGGTTTTGAATTTTTTTTCTTTTGTGAATTTGTATGATGTCACTCCATTGATTGCCTCTTCGTCTCTGGTGAAAAATGATGGAGCCATGTTTCATCACCTGTCACAATTCTTCCAAGAAATTCATCTCCACCATTCTCGTAGTGTTCCAAAAGTTCGCTGCATACAGTTTTTCTTGTTTCTTTGTGAGCCACTGTCAACATTATGGGAACCCACCTCGCACAAACCCTTTTTAACGCCAACACTTTCAGTATTCTGCAAACACTTCCTTCCCCTATCTCAACGTAGCGTGATAATTCGTTCACTGTCATGCATCTATCAGCAGTCACCAATTCGTTAACTCTCTGCACATTGTCTGGAGCGTGTGCAGTACGAGGCCTGCCGCTGCAAGGACAATCCTCAATACTGCCGAGCCCGCTTTCATCACGTAACCTGCGACAGCAGCATCTCCATACACCTTTTTCAACCTCTTGTGGATGTTTCCCACTGTCTCGTTTTCACAGCACAGGAATTCTATGACAGCACGTTGCTTCTGACGAACGTCAAGTGTAGCAGCCACCTTGAAGACGTGCTGTGACGCGGCCACTCACGGTAACAGATTGAACTAAGTTTGAAAACAAGCGGGAAGGATGTATCTATACACTGTAAAACTTTCATACATGCGGAATGAAAACTGTATTTTTACAAAAATAGTGTGCATTTCTTTTGGAGTGACCCTCGATATATGACCTAGCACCTGACGAAATGTTGCCAACCAGCTCTGGTTCCCGGCAGCTAGGACAGAATTAGTTACATGTCTGAAGGGTTAAGGACGGTGGCTGTGCTCTATTCAAGCTCTGTTATAACCTACTCCGATACAGAGGGTGCTCGACTGCTGCCCTGGCCAACACACTCTCCGGAACTCTCACCCATTAAAATTATGTGCCCATAAATTCCAGAGAGTCTGCCACGCCACCACTCGCAAGTCACTACGGCTGATGCAGCAAGGCATAGAGTTTAAGCAGTATGCAAAGACGCGACTGTATCTGTCATCCAAGTTCAGCTCGATTTCTGTGCTTAGCCAGGGTACTACCATCGTAGTTGCTAGAGCTGGTAGCCTTGTGAACTAAACTCCGCTCCCTGTATACCTACTCATAAATCACCTACACGGTTAATCGTTTATTCTTCTTGCTGTACTGTATATGCACAATCAGTACTTTTTCTGTCCTTCCTAGCGCTGAAAGGATACATCACTGTATCTAGAATGTTTTCAGTTTCATTGCACAATGTTTCTGGTGATTAGCAACAACAAATATTACTAGTACGCCAAAAGCATTCTTCAGACAAAGTGGCAAACCCAAAACTTCTCATCTGCCCCCTGATGTCTGACACATTTTATTTACTTTTACGGCAAACAGTCACAGAAACAGTCTGCCAAGCAAGTATATGTGTAATAGTTGAATAAAACCAAATGAGAAATGTATTCTTACCAGAAGGCAAACCGTATTAACGTTGAATGATTGGAAAATAATGTAATTATATCAACATATTTGGCATCTTCGCCTATGTTACTGTTACGTCTTCCTAGGTATCTTGACACGGGAGACGTAGCTTACATAATTCTTTCCAAGATTTACTCATCTGTCGGTTACCTTCTGGTTACGGAACTGGAACAAATTTCTTTTGCCGTTCTTAATGCTTTTGTACATTGTGGCTCACTGTCACAATCTTCAAAGTATATGTAAAAAACTAATTCACCATACCGTTATCAAAAGGTAATTTTGCAACATTTTAGCTCCATTATCAGCGCAAACGATGCAATTCATTCGTATGAGACAGTGTGAGTAATGCTATTTGAAAATAGAGCAAATATTAACGGCAGATGATACTGAACCACTCTGTCGAGGGTCGCCTGTGGTGCATTTTTTCACCATACACATATTTTTATCAGCTCATAAGAAATGTACACGTCTGAGCTGGAGAGCCCGAAAATAATAGCTACATATCACTGGAAATAAGACCCAGGCACGCAACACACTTAATAAGAACCAGAATACATGGTATTGACGTTGATAAAGATACACCATCTTTTTGGAATCTTATCTCGAATTAATATGCAGATCCACAGTCGTTTTTCTCTTCTCTCACTCGTAGGATTCACATTGGTTCAAATGGTTCAAGTGGCTCTGAACACTATGCGACTTAACTGCTGAGGTCATCAGTCGCCTAGAACTTAGGACTAATTAAACCTTACTAACCTAAGGACACCACACACATCCATGCCCGAGGCAAGATTCGAAACTGCGACAGTAGCGGTTGCTCGGCTCCATACTGTAGCGCCTAGAACCGCACGGCCACTACGGCCGGCGGATTCACATTCTAAAACATCTAACTTAAAATTTCGGGTATATATTTTCCAAATAGTGGCCCGAGAAAAATAAAATGGAGCAGAAAAACTTAAGCACTGGAGTTACCGAGTGGGGGGATTAATTCCAGTCAGACACGTTATTAGACAAAATTTCTGCAGTAAATTGTGTGTACCGTGCATTATAAAATGCCCCGTTTTGCTAAACAGCGGTCGGCATGAGAATCGCTGTTTTGCGGAATTAGTCTAGTTATCCGCAGCATTAGCCGAAGAATGTCAACGAAAAAATAAAAACCTTGTTCAGTACTTGAATGTGTGACAACTGTTTGCTGCTGAAACACGGAACATTTACAAAAATTGGGAAGAATCATTACAGTCTTTTGAGTATGAGCTATGTCGGTGCTCCGATCCTCTTCATCTCGTATTTGTAAGGAGCTGCCGCGGGCTTCGTTCGCTCCACATCGCTTCCCTTCATTTTCGGTGTCTGCCGGTACCACGACTGAAACATCGATCTACGTCGAAGCCCCTGCCGCGCTGGCAACCAGGCTAACGGACAAGTTGTGCGGCACCGTGCGCTATGAAGTTAGGCGCAGGTTGACAACCGAAACTACAAAGATATTAACTGACGATAACGTATACATGGAGAAGAATTGGCATAAGTTGTAACAGAATATTTGTTTCCAATATGTATAATCGGTTTATAATGCTTGTCTGGATTTGCATTAATCATTGGGTTGAGATTATTTCGGGCTAACTTTCGGTTCCATATCTTAAAAGATCTCAAAAGAAAGCTCGGGAAGTAGAAAGCTTTGTATGCAACCAGACACGAGTTCTTGCTATGTTTATTTTATAGATTGTATTATATATTTATATTAGGCTCACTAAATAAGAAAGCGAGCCGCGTTGCAATAACCAAGCGATATATCGGACGTAAATTATGAAGGTATAATGGGCGATAGTGTTGTAATCATTGGTTTGACAGATCTACTTGCCATTACCTTTCCTTAGTCGCTAAATGACAAGTACTTTTGTAATGGCGACCTATTTAGTCACACAAAATCGCGTGTATATTTATATTCGTCTACAATTTGTATCTAAATACGTCCGTTGATACAAGTTTCGTGCATAAACAGAAACTAAAGCAGAAATAAAAATATCTTAAAAGACGCAACATAATAACATCTCTAAGACAATGTATTAATTCTGGAGATATATGTCGGACAAACAGTAGTTTTTCTCTCGTCTGATACTATAATGTTAACACTGCTCAGCCTTCGTGTGCTTAGCTTCCACTTAGTTTTAGCGACCTGCTATCTGTTATTGTACATGATGGTTTCGTGAGGATGTTACAGACTTTCAGGGATGAAACGGCCGAGTCGAAAGCTACAAGAGAGAATCGTTCTGATACCTCTGACAGAGGAGTAGATGTAGCGCTACTGTCGTTGCTATGACTACAAGGGTGAGCAAGTTTCAGAGGTGGTAGTATGGAACAAAAAAAAGAAAAAATGTCGAGTAAATATGGAATGTAAAATGCATATCTTAAGAGCTATGTGCACTTGTTCAGTAGAAAAGAGTTTTTTCACGGTAGGGATGGCGTTTATCACTGAAAAAATCGGTTTTCGGTTACATGAGATTTTTTGTCTCCTGTTTAACCTAACTGTTAAAACCACTCAAAATAACAGGTTTCTGAAATAACCGATTTTCTGTTTTTTTATTGTTGTTACTTCCGATACGTTAATAAACGTAGACCTCTTACAAAGATTGAAAAATTCTACTGAAGGTGAGGGAGCAGGAGATCGGGATCGATATGGGAGTTCTGGCTGCGGCAGAAATCTCTCTCATTGTCTCCAAAAAAGATTCCGAAGGTGAAGGCTACTGCGAGAGCGAAATGTCACAAGCTGATGACTTCCCTCCATTGTCACTTTTGGATGGTATCAGTTTTTTTACAGTAACGCAACTCCAAAATTAATATGTCAGTTATTACCCCAAGTTTCAGCACCTAATAAAATTGTACGTATATCAATCAAATTTACCACCTCTTCCTTGAAACACTGTTAATTTGTTCTTACATGTTGCCGCAAGTTTGTTGTACCTCCTTCCGTTTTTAACCTTATATACATAAAAAAATGGAGCACTGCAATTCATTCCGGAGTGGCCAAGCGGTTCTAGAAGCTACAGTCTGGAACCACGCGACCGCTACGGTCGCACGTTCGAATCCTGCCTCGGGCATGGATGTGTGTGATGTCCTTAGGTTAATTAGGTTTAAGTAGTTCTAAGTTCTAGGGAACTGATGACCTCAGAAGTTAAGTCCCATAGTGCTCAGAGCCATTTGTAATTCATTGCTACCGCTCTTCGTGACATACTTTCTAACTTGGACGATAACATTCTGCAATGCATCCGATGTACTGTCTAACAGGCCACGTCACACAGCATCAGGTACATTATTCTCTCTGCAATGAATTACCGATTCTTGTGTCATGCGTTTATTGCTAGTTTCTAACTGTAGGCATTGTTATTAAAATAGTGCTGATCGCTTTTCCCAATTCCTATATAATCCACTGTTTCAAGGCGATGAAAATTTTACGAATAAACGTCACCCATTTCTGAAAAAAGTTTTGCTAAAAATCAGGAATTTTGGCACTGCTGCTATGGCTAATCGATATGCCAGTTTTTACCCAGCGATTAGTAAAAAATGAAATAAAACCTGTTGTAACCGAGAGCAAACAAATATCGAAAAATACGGATTATTCAAAATTAAGATACTGGCATCGGATTTAACCAATTAGTTTTTTCACATCCCGATTTGACAGTAGCGAAGATGAAAAAGTGCTCATAGTTCTTAAGACATGCGTTTTAAAGCCCAAATTGGGCGTTTTAAATTCTTTAATCTGGCTGTTGCCAGTCTCCGACCAAAGGTGTGGGACGGCGATTACTGCTGCTGGGAGTCCATTCATTGTTCTCTGATGGCAGCTGAAGATGTGAGTGGATTGCGAGGTGCTTGGTGTGCAGTACGGTGATCCTCCCTTGTGATGACCAGATGTGGTCGAACAAAACCTTGACAATGAGTATGCCTGCCCTCATGTTTCAACACAGTCCAACATCGGGACACTGTCAGAGTCGAATGCAACAGAAATCTGCATCCTGCACAATTCAACCAGCCGCCCAAATGAAGAGGCCCCTTTCAATCTCTTGTCAGGTGCTGATAACGACGAATGTACGTGGCATTTCCTTGTCCTTCAGGGTGATCACTCAACTTTTTTTTTTCTTTATTGTTATTTCTCTCCCCAAAATGGGGCAGGCTGGCAGCGACACAGTACACCACTCTTCAGCCAAGAGAGTTACAGAAAAACATAGTGAAATGAGAAAAGAACACATAACATAGAATGGTGTAAATTGATGAATAAAAACAACAAAAATAAATGAGCATAAATGATAGATTTAAAAACAACACAGATGAGAGCCACACACACATGCAGAAGATGAGCACTGTGAGTCGACACGAAAACAAAGAAACACCACAGTGGGAACACAGATGAGTGACACTGGCGACACTGTTGGTGCTGGTGGAACGTAGCACTGCACACAGCACTGGCGAAACACTGACACCACAACGAAAATGTTAAAAATCAAAAAAATGTTCAAATGTGTGTGAAAATCTTATGGGACTTAACTGCTAAGCTTACACACTACTTAACCTAAATTATCCTAAGGACAAACACACATACCCATATCCGAGGGAAGACTCGAACCTCCGCCGATACCAGCCATACAGTCCACGACTGCACCGCCTCAGACCGCTCGGCTAATCCCGCGCGGCTTTAAAAATCACTGCACCAAAGGGGACCTACCACCGGGTGAAAGGAGGAGAGGGTGGGGTGAAAAGGGAAGGGGGAGAGACGGTAGGGGGACAGCGAGCTAGGGTGGTAGAGGATTGGGGAAACCAAAGGATGGGGGGGGGGGGGGATACAGTTTGCGGGAGACGTAGAGGATCCGTATTCGTTCAAGGAACAGGAGGAGATCGGGGAAGGGAATCAGATCATAAAGGATCTGCATGGGGGACGAGAGACAGATGCTTTAAGCGAGGCGAAGTGCATGGCGCTCAAGGAGCAACGTCTGTCGCTGTTCGCGCCCCTTACATGCCCTTCCAGTCCTGGTAACAACACTACACTCGAACTACAGTAATGCACTCTGTTGGCCGTTCCACCTACCACAGAGAATTGCAATTCTAATCATTTATACACCCACTGATGGTGTGTGTGTGTGTGTATGGAATTACGTTAATATCCGACCATTTCTTCTGAGTGCTTCACGTTTATTGTCAGGCAGTGTATGTAGATACGGACCTACAAGTTAATGTGGACTCGGAACTACGGCGAAACTCGACATTTTTCACGTTAACAAACATCGCCAGGGGCGAGAAAAGTGATAAGCGACAGACAAAATCCTGGGACTGACCGATGATTAAACCTGACACTTTTAGATTCGTAGTCTGGTACTTCACCACCGACCATCGACCAATAAATTAAAATTACGATAAGCGGTGTAGACGGTTCTAGCTGCAAAAAAAAAAAAAAAAAAAAGAAAAAGTATATAATAATCACGGATTCAATCCCGCGGAAACTAATTTCCTGGCACGTGTCCAACTTCTGTCAATGAAGTTCTTAAAATCATTTACTGAACCCATTTACGGATAGTTACCATTGCAACTGCTCTCAAGCAATTTGCACCTGCTGGTAGTAATAAAATCGATTCTGCATCGACTGATTTGGTATGAGGAGAGCAAGCACGTAGACGCCCCCTCTGGGATTGCTGTGTTCATCTCAATTTCCAAATGATATTATCGCTTCCACATTTACGCGTGGGAAGTTCCCCGAACAACGACCTGCCGGGAAATGGCGGTAACATGAATCTGAAAACGACACCCGATGTGTGGGAAGGGCGCAGCTGAAATTTCAGCTCGTTTAACGGCGAGAGCGTCCAGACGAAACATGAATTACGCGCATATGCTGCTAGGACCAGCTCCGTTCCTAAAATTTACCTCTGCTTCGCGATAGTTGCAGCAAACGATTCAGACTGTTAACGTCGTCTATCAGACGTTTCAGTTTCGAGACATGCTGATTGTGAATATTATTTTTTTTAAAAATTGCATGAAAATTGAGAATCTGTTACATGACGCTCAGTTTGGTTTTTGGAAAGGTAAAGGCACCAGAGATACAGCTCTGACATTGCAGCTGATAATGTAAGCAAGACTTAAGAAAAATCAAGACACTTTCACAGGATATCAGATAAAGAAAGCGTTCGACAAAGTAAAATCCTGCAAGTTGTTGGAGTTCTCAAGAAAACAGGCGTAATCCAGAGGGAAAGACGAGTAATATAAAATCTAGACAAAAACAAAGAGGGGAAAAATAATAATGGAAGACCGAGAGTAAAGTTCTCTAATTAGAAAGGGTTTAAGACAGACATGTTGCCTTTCACCCTTACAGTTCAGTTTGTACGTCGAAGAACCAATGACGGAAAGAAACAAGGTTGAAGAGTGGGATTAAAATTCAGGGCGACACAGAATGACTGATAAGATTCACTGCTGACATTGCTACACTCCGTGAAAGTCAGAAGTACTGCAGGACCTATTAAATGGAATGAACAGTCTGATGAGCACACACTAGGGATTAAGACGAAGAAAGGCGAAAATATTGAGGAGTGTCAGAAATGAGATTAGCGATGAACAACAACACTGGGAAACAAGACGGAGATGAAATTAAGGGATTCAACTTCATTTGAATAAAATTAATACCTGACTGATGACACAAAGAGGACATAAAGCAGACTTCCACAGTCAAAGAGGACATTCCTGGTCAAAAGAAGTCGACTAGTATCAAACATCTGCCTTAGTTTTGAAAAGAAATTTCTGAGAATGTACGTTTGAAGTACGGTGTTATATGGACGTGGATCATGGATTGTGGGAAAACCGAGAAAGATGAGAATCGAAGCGTTTGAGACGTGACACCGCAGAAGGATACCGAAAGTTCTATAGATTAATAAGATAAAAAAATGTTAGAGTGCTATGCATAAACGACAATGAGAACAACATCGACAAGAAGAAGGAAATGGATGGCAAGATGTGTGTTAAGCCTTCAGAGAATAACTTTCGTGCTGCTAGAAGTAGCTGCGGAGGGTAAAAAGTAACGGGAAGTCAGATATCGGAATATAACAAAAAACTAATTGATGATGTTGGTTGTAAGTGCCACTCTGAGCAGAAGATGTTGGCATAGGCGAGGAATTTGTGGAGGCCGCTTCAAACCGTTCAGAAGACTAATGACTCAAAAATAAAAATAAAGGTTGCACAGTTGTCCACCTGTATGACTGAAACTCTTTTTTCGCTATGTCGAATGTAACGGAACATTCTCGAACAGATCCGTGGCTGTGCATTTTCATTTGTTGGGCTTGGGTTGTTTGGGGGAAGAGAGGTCATCGGTCTCATCGGATTAGGGAAGGACGGAGAAGGAAGTCGGCCGTGCCCTTTCAAAGGAACCATCCCGGCATTTGCCTGGAGCGATTTAGCGAAATCACGGAAAACCTAAATCAAGATGGCCGGACGCGGGATTGAACCGTCGTCCTCCCGAATGCGAGTCCAGTGTGCTAACCAATGCGCCACCTCGCTCGGTCACATTTTCATTTGTAAGAGTGATTATTGTCCTTAACTACTACCAAAGAAGCAATCCCAGCATTCATCTAAAGCGATGTATAGAAATCGTGGAACAGTCTAATCAGGATATCTGGATAAGGTTTTGAGCACTACTACTCTCAAAAGGCTCATACTACACTAGGGCTAAAAGACTATCCTTTGTTTCTTCTACGGATTTTATTGCGCTTTCCTCCTTTGTATCCCTGTAAGCTATTTCAAGGAAAACGTTTTGTCTGTTGCAAGTTTGCTATTCCTCTTTTCCTAGGAACCCTCGCTGGTAACGTCTCTATACAATACATTAATCACAAAACAGGTGCCTTGTCTAAAGAGATTCCAAAGTACGCTGATTATTCTTCGTACTGATTTCCAATCATAAACTTTCTTCTCACTATTCATCCTAATCCACTGTTATTTATTACTCGGATATCGATGATTGCTGCAAGATTTCCTATCCATTACCAGTCAATTTACACTTCTATAATTTTTTTTTACTTTTCTAAATAGTTTTTGAATTGTAGATTAATAACTTTAATCTTGATGTGAATTTGATTTAATTTCTTACTACTAATAAATCATCGATTCACTTCGTTAATGCCATTATTTGCAAAGTATTTCGAGGAGGTCATATAGAACAGACCTTACAAGTATGTAGCGCATAGAACAAATTGAATAACAAGGTTCTTTGATTTCAGAAATCACTGCCAACTCAACAAGTTTAGTTTACCGTTACATATGGTGTGCTAAAATCAACAAATCAGAAATTATTACCGTCATCAAGAGTCAAAACATTGTGGCATAGTAGACACAGCAGGCTTATGGCTTTTATATCGTCTGCTGACAGGAAGCAGACAGTACCAGTTCCACGTCCGTCACACAGCAATAAGCACTCAGTATTTCGGGCAGTCAGACATGGGTTATCTTAAGGTTGTATTTTGAGTCTTCAATTGATTCTCATATATATAAATAATATCTCGATTGCACTGTAGAAGACGAAAATTTTTCATTTTTGTAGGTGACTCAAGTATAGGAAAAAAGGGGTATCAGTCCCTTTACTGAAAAGGCTTATCATGAAAGTATTATCATTAAAGTTTCACAGGATGTAATATATGCATCAGCACTTGTCATACAACTTTTAAAAATAGTCTGCTCCAATAATAAAATACAAGCAAGAGAAATTTTTAAGCTTTTCGGATCACTGTTCGAGTACATGGGTACCTGGAAAGACCACTGCTTAATATTAATGAAGTGCCTTAATTCCCTACCCACGATTATTGCTCTAGGTTACTTAAAAATGAAGAGACAGTTTACTGAGTGTATTTCCATTCGCTGATGTGTTATAGAATCAAGTTTTGGCGAAACTGAAGTCACGTGGATAGTGTTTTCAGAATACGGAAACACGTTATGGCTAACTATTACATCTGTTGCTACTTCTTGAAGATCCTGCAGAATTCTTCAAAAATGCGGTATTTTCATAACTATATATACTTTAGCGTTACAAACATATCTACTTTCTCAGAAAATAGCAAAAATAGTTAAATATAATACTAAAAGCAGAAATAGCCTCTACGACGACTTTACATTATGGTAGCGGGAGTACAGAAAAGAGTGAAATACATGGTTACACGTGTATTCTGCAATTCGCCAGAGCTTATCAGATATTTTGTGCGTAATGTGGAAGGTTTGAAGACTGAACGGAAGATCTTTCTGTTAGGCAACCTCTTGTACTTCATCTTCAGCGAAAATGTTGAAACTAGGCCTATTGTTTTAAGTTTGGTGTTTTATAAATCATATTAGCACGATTATACGCCTTTCGTTATGTTAAACCATTTCATTGTATTGCACTTAATAGTAACGTACCGGTAACGTAGAAAAACATATCGTAATACGCCTGACGCGTCTCATTCATCCAGCATATTCATCCATTGCTGATATTTGATATGTCGAAGATCTGAGCACAGTTTTCGATCTGCATGTAAACGAGCTAAGCCATATGATCAAGTAAGCTGTCCGCAGGTGAAACAGATGTAACCATAAGCCGCAAATGCAAAGTGGTTTAGTGGGATAAGCCTTTATCAACGTCCAGCGTAATGTATCTGCCGAGCAAAGCCCCACGCGGTTGCTGCGTCTACCGCTAGGGGCGCTGCTGTCCATACCGACTAGTGGCGCTATCAGTCCACTGCGGCGGAATCAGGAGGTTCCTCGCTGCAGCATCCCATTCTGTGGCGTTGCTAAAGCAGAAGGTTCCGATGCCGGTTTGTATTGCGGTCAGTGTTCAGATAAACGTGATAATCTCAAGATGAGATCAGAACGGAGAGGTTGCACTTTAACAGGCGAGATGGTTATGGCACTTAATTGGATTTGGGGTGAAGTTCAAGTTACCGGCCAGCCATTCTGATTCAGAATTTCTGCGCCGAGACAAATAACCTCCGACGAATGTCTGCAGGGATCATGAAAAATAAGGCCAGAGCGACTATCTTTCCCATTTTCCTACAATTTTAGCACCTGGTTATCCATAATGCCCTTGATGTCATCGGGCGTTAAACATATTCACTTCGTTCCTTCTGTGGCTTTTTTAAAAATGTTTGCTAACTTTTTTATTCACTTTTTAACGAAACGCCTGCATGGTATGACTCTTTGGGATGTGATGATAGCTGCTTATTTTTGTTGCTGTTATCATTATTGTTGCCAATGGAAAAACTTGCTGACTGGAATAGGACTGTCGTTTCTGTGAGCTCCGTATGTCACAGAACAGCTCCTCATTTTTCGTGTTTGTCAGAAAGGTTCTTTTAAAGTGTAGGAGCAAAGTATTTCTACACTGAACTCAGCCTTGAAAACTTAAATAAACTTTTATAAAATTGTAAAAAACAACTTGTTTACTTCTAATCTTATTTTTCTGTATTTCGTTTAAAAATCTCGATACTTCAAATGGTTCAAATGGCTCTGAGCACTATGGGACTTAACTTCTGAGGTCATCAGTCCCCTAGAACTTAGAACTACTTAAACCTAACTAACCTAAGGACATCACACACATCCATGCCCGAGGCAGGATTCGAACCTGCGACCGTAGCGGTCGCTCGGCTCCAGACTGTAGCGCCTAGAACCGCACTGCCACTCCGACCGGCAAGTCCAGTTTTGGTGAATATGGTAAATAATGATAATGCTAGATTTGTTATCATGGGTATTATGCTTTATACGTGCAAAACTACTGAGTCATGAGCACCCACTCATAAAGAGACGATTGTAGCTAAAACCGATTAAAACAGCAACAGTCCGTTTAACCAAACAGGAACAAGAAACTAACACGGTGAACAGGAAATAAAAAACAACAAAGATGTAAGGAAAGACTTAAGAAACAGTAACATTCTACCAGACAAAAACAATGTAAAATAAGAGTCTATAAAAACCACTATCAAATACTTGGAAAAAAATATTTAAGCAAGGACGATACTATTGTTGTTGTGCGACCTGCTGTAGGCTGCCACAGACTAGCCCAAACTACCGTAGTTTTCCTGTGTTACCTGTACATTAGGTTGTTGCATAACTATTGGGTGTTACCCCATTTCAATCAATTTTGTGCGCGTGCGTGTGTATGTGTGTGTGTGTGTGTGTGTGTGTGTGTGTGTGTGCGACCGGTGTCTTCCTAGATTCCCCTACTAGAAACTGAGTGAGGCTATATGAAGGGCCAGATAACCTGAGGAACGCAGTTATCTTCCTGTCTGTTACATACAAATACACATTAGTTACGACAAAACTGAATTTGTCAATTCTGGCTTTATTTGTAATCTGTTAATTTGTAACGTCAAACAGAGGGCTGTGGCAGTAAAACCAAAAACAAAACAGAAAAACAGATATATCAAATAGCGCTATAAAACGCAGTTTGTTCTAAAAACTTAATTCTAAAAAACCACAAAAGAAAAACATACCAAACACTGCTTCAATAAGTTCTTGATCTTAGATAAAACGTAATTGCATTATTCATGCCCGCATCTCGTGGTCGTGCGGTAGCGTTCTCGCTTCCCAAGCCCGGGTTCCCGGGTTCGATTCCCGGCGGGGTCAGGGATTTTCTCTGCCTCGTGATGGCTGGGTGTTGTGTGCTGTCCTTAGGTTAGTTAGGTTTAAGTAGTTCTAAGTTCTGGGGGACTGATGACCATAGATGTTGAGTCCCATAGTGCTCAGAGCCATTATTCATAAACAACTTTCACAGTATCAATAATAACAAGAAACTCTTGCCTTTGATCATGACGAAGAACTTCTGTTGAATACAAAACTTTGGTGAATGTAAATTGCAGTTACATCAAAAGCAATTGCTTTCGTTACAAAAAAGCGCACAAGTTACGTGATCAACTAGTTGTTGTTACTTATAAAAAAGGAGTTTATATTTTGTAGGGATATAAAACACACAAAGGACTAACACTGACCGATGCGTAGTTCTAATTATATGCAAAAGAAACAAACGAAGAGAAGTCATCGGCTACCGATTTCTGCCTCACACATTCATTTATGTTTCTTTCCTTACCAGTGCTATCAATACCACCGGTAATCCTACCATTTACTACGTCATTTACGTACTGTGTATCAAAACTATCGAACCGTAGGTTTTGTAGATCGCAACTCTATATACGACCACTAAATAATAATGGTTAACCCAGACACTCTGAAACATGTTAACACCCCTCCCCTCCCCTCCCCCCCCCCAATATATTTGCGATGAAGGCCAGACAACATGAAAAACCTTAAAACCCGTAACACACTCGTCTCATTATCACTTAAAACAGTTGGCAGGTCCTGTGTAAGACGCACACCAGCCCACACGACAGAAAATTGAATTAAAATGTGGTCTGTTGAACCCGGTGTTGGGCAATTTTCACACACTGGTGGAGGAGGGGGGGGGGGGGGAGGAAGAGGGAGCCACGTGTAAATGTTTCAGTGTTAGCCGTGGAATAGTTCCTTCTTCAGCTCACAGTGGCAGGAAGGATGTAAGTCACGGCCGCTGTACATACACATACTTACCACTTCACATTAGAGGAAAGTGACAACGAATCCATCAAGAACGACCTTGACCGAGACAGCAATTTCACAGTCGCTACCTAGCGAGTATGAAGTCGCCTCTGACTCGACGTGTATCCGCTAAGCTGTAGAAAACTGTGTTTGGAGTTTATGGTGAATCGTGTGGCTTCAGTAAGAGACGTTCTTGTAATGGTAATATATTATAATTAGACAAATTATTGAAAACCTTCGGGAATTTGGCTTAGAAAAGCGTTTAGCAAGTATTGATTTTGAGCAAGCCTTTAATGAGGGAAAGAGACACCTTTTGTGAAAAATGTTGGAAATAAAAGGTTTTCCAAAACATCTTATTAATGTCACAGAGAGGCTTTATGTAAAGACGAAAGTAATTATAAGATCAGGTTCGAAAATGTCGGATGAAATTTTAATAAATCATGGTGTTCGACCCACTTTATTTAATTTATATACTGACAACCCAGTTATGGAGTGGAAAGATGAAATACACCTAGGAATTAAAATAGGATATACCGTAGCATTAAGATGACCAGAAAATTAGACAGGAAACAGAAGATAACTTACGAAGAGCATTCAGAATGGGACGTACAAACAAAGACAAGCGAAAGCTAGTAGAGATTCGTGCGTCTGTGGAAAGATCTATGCGCGAAGCATACAACAACTACCACCGTCACACCTTAGCAAAAGATCGGGCCAAGAACCCTAGAAAATTCTGATGGTATGTAAAATCGCTAAGCGGGTCTAAGGCTTCCACTCAGTCCCTTGTTGACCAGTCTGGTGTAGCAGTTGGAGATAGCAAAACGAAAGACGAAGTTTTAAATTTCACGTTCAAGAAATCGTTCACGCAGGAGAACCGTACTAATATATCGTCATTTGACCATCGGACAGACTCCCGTATGCGCGATGTAGAAATAAGCGTACCTGGCGTAGACAAACAAAGATCTGAAAACAAATAAATCACCAGGTGCGGTGGGAATCCCAGTTCGATTTTACAAGGAGTACTCTACGGCATTTGCCCCTTACCTAGCATACATTTATCGTGAATCTCTCCCCCAGCGCCCGCCGCGGTGGCCAAGTGGTTCTAGGCGCTTCAGACCGGAACTGCGGGACTGCTACGGTCGCAGGTTCGAATCCTGCCTCGGGCATGGATGTGTGTGATGTCCTTAGGTTAGTTAGGTTCAAGTAGTTCTAAGTTCTAGGGGAGTGATGACCTCAGATGTTAAGTCCCATAGTGCTCAGAGACATTTGAACCATTTTTTCTCTCGCCCAGCACCAAGTCCCAGGCAACTGGAAAAAAGCGCAGGTGACTCTAGTGTATAAGAAAGGTAAAAGAACGGACCCGCAAAGTTACAGAACAATATCCCTAATTTCTGTTTGCGGCAGAATCCTTGAACACGTTCTCAGATCGAATACAATAAACTTTCTTGAGACTAAGCAGCTTATGTCCACGAATCAGCATGGTTTCAGAAAGCATCGCTCGTGTGAAACTCAGCTTGCCCTTTTCTCACATGATATGTTGTGAACTATGGATGAAGGGCAACAGGCAGATTCCATATTCCTAGATTTCCGCAAAGCATTTGACACGGTGCCCCATTGCAGGCTGTTAATGAAGGTACGAGCATGTAGAATAAGTGCATAGATATGTGAGTGGCTCGAAAACTTCTTAAATAATACGGGGTGTTCAAAAAGTCTCTCCGCAGTGCCGTATGATTGTTAGCCGCGCGTGCCATATGCCGCAGTGAATATACCGAAATGAAACTCAGTGAAATACAAGTTATTAATTTATTGAATATTCATTTTTGCTTACAAATTTTCACATTAAATGTTGAAAGTGTCTCCTCCCCCCCTCCCCCCCTCCCCTCCGTTGTTGAATACGCAGTTCAATTCATCTAATAATGTTTCCAACCACAAGCTGTAACATTTATTCTGTAACAGAAGCAGTGAAAGTGGATATTGCAGTTTTCAATTCATCGATGGATTTTGGACGGCTTTTATAGACAGTTGCTTTCGCTGTCAGGTCAGGTGGTGGTCGAATCCTGCCTCGGGCATGGATGTGTGTGATGTCCTTAGGTTAGTTAAGTTTAAGTAGTTCTAAGTTCTAGGGGACTGATGACCACAGATGTTAAGTCCCATAGTGCTCAGAGCCATTTGAACCATTTTTTCAGGTGGTGTTAGGTCAGGCGATCGTGGAGGCCAAAGTTCCTGTAAAATTATGAGATCGCCAAAAACATGTGCAAGTAGTGACATTGAAACGCGAGCTGTATGCACGGTTGCACCATCTTGTTGAAAATAACCGTTCAGTATTTCACTTAACACAAGTTCTCCTATGAATGGGTACAGAATATCACTGCAGTATCGTTGTGCGTTTATTGTTTCGTTGAAAAATCCAGGCAGGCGAACAATCATACGGCACGCGCGGCTAGTAATCATACGGCGCTGCGGAGAGGCTTTTTGAACACCCCGTAGAACCCAGTGTGTTGTCCTCGACGGCGAGCGTTCATCAGAGAGAAGGGTATTGTCAGGAGTGCCCCAGGGAATTGTGATAGGACCGCTGTTGTTTTCTATATACATACATAATTTGGCGGACAGGGTAGGCAGCAGTTTGCGTTTGTTTGCTGATAATTCCGTGGTTTACGGTAAGGTGTCTTAATTGAATGACTGTAGGAGATACAAGGTGACTTAGGCAAAATTTCCAGTTGTTGTTATGAATGGCAGCTAGCCCTAAATACGGAAAAATGTAAGTCAATGCAGATGAGTAGGAAGAACAAACATTTACTGTTACGATACAACTTTACTAGTGTCCAACTTGACACAGTCAAGTCGTTTAAATATCTGGACTTAACGTTGCATAACGATATGAGGTGGAAAGGGCAAGTGAAAACTGTGCTGGGGAAACAAATGGTCGACTTCGGTTTAGTGGGAGAATTTTAGGAAAGAGTGGTTCACCTGCAAAGGAGACCGCATATAGGACGCTGGTGCGACCTATTTTTGAGTGAGTACTGTTCGGTGTGTGGGACTCGCACCAGGTCGTATTGAAGGAAGACATCGAAGTAATTGAGAGGAGGGATGCTAGATTTGTTACCGGTGGGTTCGAATAAAACGTAAGTGTTAGGAAGGTTCTTCGGGAACTCAAATGGGAATCCCTGGAGGGAAGGCGGCGTTTTTTTCGGGAAACACTAATAAGAAAATTTTGAGAACCGGCATTTGAAGGTGACTGCCGAACGATTCTACTACCGCCAACATACATCGCGCGTAAGCACCACGAAGATAAGATACGAAAAATTAGGGCTTATACGGAGGCGCACCAACTGTCGTTTTTCCCCCTCTCTATTTGCGGGTGGAACAGGAGGGGAAATGGCAAGTAGCAGTAAAGGGTACCCTCCGCCACGCACCTAACAGTGGCTTGCGGAGTATCTATGTAGATGTAGATGTAGACATAGATTGAGTCGAAATGCAACATATTAGAGCTTAATTATATCTGCAAAGAAGAATGGTTCAAATGGCTCTGAGCACAATGGGACTTAACTTCTTAGGTCATCAGTCCCCTAGAACTTAGAACTACTTAAACCTAACTAACCTAAGGACATCACACACATCCATGCCCAAGCCAGGATTCGAACCTGCGACCGTAGCGATCGCACGATTCCAGACTGTAGCGCCTAGAACCGCTCGGCCACTCCGGCCGGCTGCAAGGAAGACAAAAATAGTGGCTTTTAAAGGAAAGAATTCACTCAGATCGAAAATAATAATAAATGAGAAAATTTTAGAACAAGTATACCATTTGAGCTATCTGGAATGTGATAGTAGCTTTAACTACGGCAAAGACATTGAGAAGAAAATAAATATCAAGCAATCTGTGTAACAACTAGAAAAATTTTGGGAAGAATAACAAGAAAAGAAACAGAAATAAACTTCTATAAAGTCATGGCTGCAGCTACTTCTCTATATAGTCATTGACAGTAACAAAAAAAAAAAAAAATCACGTATACAAGACATATGTAAGAGAGGTTGCAATAAAATAGACAAAATAAAGAATGAAACAATAAGACCAGTTTTTAAAATCTTTTTAGTTAATATCAAGATAGAAGAGAATAAAATGAAATGGAAGGATCATGTTGAGAGAGTGACAGGAAACAAACTGCCACAAAAGATAATGAATTATCGGCCGGCTGGAAAGAAAGAACTTGGTAGACCTCGTAAGAGGTGTATGGATGGATGATAGAGTGGGGTAGGTGATTACATGACGACGGTGTGGTGAGGTGTGGCGAGGGGTTGTCACGCTGTTCTGCGGCCTGCGTGTGCTCTGTGGACGGTTCTCACGGGAGACGCCTGCTTCCCCCCTCCCCTTTCCCTCCCCCCTCCCACCTAGTTCCTCTCCCAGCATCTGATAAACGCCGCTCTTGTGCCACGCGAGACTTTTTCTTCGGCCCTACATCTCTCATGCAGTCTGACAGTTTTCTTCCTTCTTGTTCCAATATCTTCTGGGATACGTCGCCTTCCAGTTTTTTCGACTGTGCGCCCTTCTGCTACTGACGCATTTAAAGTTTCCGTCATACACTTTTACAGTGAGCAGCGCTGATGTAGCATCGCATGCATAAACAGATCTGACAGAATAAAAATGTACTGATAGCAGTTGCGCGTTTAGGTAGCCCTGTTTCTTGCTAACAGCGCCGGTGCAGATACTGATCTCGACCAAGCGCCTGAAATACAAAAATCTCACAAACAGTGACACGGTTACAGTCAAAAAATATGCACCAAATATCTAACGCGAGAGAATATTAGACTATCCGGGCATTTTCTCGCAAATTAAACTCTTGGTAAAGCACTTTTTAACAATATCAACCGTATCGTTCACGGAACTGCAGAGACATCAAATAAATAGCAGTGAATATAATCTTATTCGTGATTCAAATATGATGGTATCCGGGGGAGAGATACCCGTTTTTTCTGAATTTCTCGTTTTGGGTGCACACATGATGTAGTCTCGTATCCTGCTCGCCGTATTTTATAACATATTAATAATAAAAACCATTTTAACCCTTTTTCAAGATGACGATGATGATGATGATGGTGATATATTTAAACTGTTCAGCAGCATGGTCAACAGCGCCCTTTTTGGATATCTTCTCATGGTTTGAAAGATGTCTGCTTTCTCATGCGAAACTGCTGCGACAATAATTCCCTAAGAATGTGTATTAGCAGTTTTCTTCAGATTTCTGGCTTTGTAGACGCAAATACGCTGTTCGTATCTTTTAAAATTCCCTAGCCATTCGGAAAAGTGCCCTTATGGCACACTGCCCCTTATGTGGGCGGCTTATTACTTACACAAAGGAACATGGGCCAAGCCAACCATCTGAAGCTCATTGACATCCTCCCTTAAACTTTTCAGGTGAGAGGCCTGATTTGTCGAAGATTTGAAAATTCTTTGTCGCAGTTGTTCTCGGTTGGGATAGTAGACAAGTCAGCAGACAAGCAGACGACTGTCTTTATGTCAGGATAAGAAACACATGTAGTGTAAATATGTTGCATCGAAAGTGATATACCAGAACTATATATCGATGGGTCTCCAGGCAATACGAGGAAATTTTCAATCAATGGACAGCATGAGGTCTGTCACATCCGGGTGATCGATTTGATCAACTGTAGTTCTTATTTAGGACAAATACGAGTTCGCCACTCACTAGTATCGTTTCTCAAACTCTGTTAAAATACTACGTCTTCAGTTAAGGAAAATAACACAAGCTAGCCAGCGAAACAGCATATGCACTCAAGATTCCCTTTTTTATAAATATGAAATGTGTTGGGTTACTTCATTTTAACAGTCAGTTTGTGGAGAATATCTATTGCGTCCGCCTCGTTGCAATGTTAAAGCAAGAGAAAGATACCGAGTATAGCATTTCTTTCGCAGATTCGCTTTTTGTGAGATCTAAATCCGAGGAGATATATATATAGAAAGTAGTACTTTATCAATATCAACGCTGAAGTCCAGAGTATGTAAAGATCAGTAATGGTACAGCGTTAGATTGAACGCTTTACTTCTAAGGGGAAGAGAGGTGCGGAAACCTACATCAGCTGGTACCACGTTACGTATCTGGTGTATACATAATGATTTGAAAAAAAAAAAAGTGTCAGGACGAAGAGAGCACGTGGTACACAAGCCCTCCGAGAAGTACTCTCATATATGTCAGAGCGAAATCTCTTCAAAAGGTCACGATTATTCTCAATAGTTGTATTTTATAGCCAGAGTGGTGAGAAACTGGTGACTCAGTTGCGTTGTCTCCCGCATATAGCAAGTTGCTGATTGGATCTGAGCACTATGGGACTTAACATCAGAGGTCATCAGTCCCCTATAACTTAGAACTACTTAAACCTAATTAACGTAAGGACATCACACACATCAATGCCCGAGGCAGGATTCGAACCTGCGACCGTAGAAGTTGCTGATTGAGACGCCATTCACACGGAACGGAAAAGCGATTTAGATCGTCTGCTGTTATAATAACAATAATAGTAATTACGTGTGACTCAATGGCCGAGTACAAGTCTTTCGATTGGATGCCATTTTGGTGACTTGTGTGCTCCTAGTCTAGTTTAGTTATCCACCAGGGAGTTGGAATTCGAAGCACATATCGTCCGTGAAGACTTCTCATGTCGTGCGAGGTGAAGGCAGACGGAAATTTTTTGTGGTCTGACCGGGATTCGATCCCACGACTTGTTATCAGGCACGCGCTTTTCCACTAGACGGCCCTGTCCGACCTTCTGATGTTGAGTCGCACGAATAAGTTGTGGAGCCTCTGATGCCTGGTCTGTGGAGAAGTTTCCGTGGTGGAAGCGCATCCCGCGATGCACGTTAGGTGGCGTCTACCGCATGTACAATTCATAAACCACCACCTTCTGAGAGGAGGTGAGGGGGTTGGGGGGGGGGGCAGGGAAGCAGGTTTCAGATTATAGCACTGTAAGCCTGTGCCGTGGCGTTACTTTACATTCTTTCCACATGTTGTATACCTCGTTCTGGCGAAATGACTCACAAGTCAGATGCAGGTACCACAGCGCTACTTCACAGATTCAGTGAACTGGTTTGTTTTACGCTGTGCGGTACGGGATCAATGATGCCACTGACCTTGGTCATCTCGTACTGCGGACACCACCTCCATCCAGGACGCTAATCTTCGTATGGAAGAAGGAATGTCCTGACCGACTGACTGGCAGACTGAATGACTCATCATCGCTTACCACAAACTGCTACAGATAGAAGCTCATAATTTGGAGAGGCTGTTGAGCTTACAGTGTAGGCATCGTTTAAGAGGTAATTTTTCGAAATTCCACCCATAAGGGGGTGAAATAATGGACAAAAAGCTTTTAAGCTTTTTTTGAAAATATGTCGGTATTAAATCAGTTTTGAAGCTAAAACTACGAAAATTGTTATCTGGTCTCTCTATTAAAAATAAAACATTATGTGTCAGAATTTTTGGAGATTCAATCTCTGAGGGGGTGAAACAGGTTCTCACTGATTCACTAACTCATCATCGCCCTGCGTAAACCGACAAAGATAGAAACTTGAAATTTAGAGAGGGTACTGATGTTATACTGTTCACATCTTTTAAGAAGGGATTTTTTGAAATTCCGCCCCTAAGGCGTGGGATTTCTGCGAATTTGTAGCTATTAAAGCAATTTCGAAGTTAGAACTGCGAAATTTGGTATTTGACAGTAAATTGTTGGCACAGTGTGTAAATTTGCACTTGAGAAATGGACGTAGCAACATAAAATTCGATTAAAGTAAGACAAAAACAAAATTGTGGAAACCATACAGCCTACATGAGCGATGCAGCGGGCGTTAACCTACACAATCTAGTAGTTAGTCATCCCAGCCGACATACGCCACGTGAACATTGCTGTCCTGAAGCATTACAATCACTCAATATCATCACTAGTATTCCACAGCAGTCACCTCGAAGACTCTTCTAATTGCTAATACGATAAATACCTGACATATATCGGCTGAAACGCATTTTTTTGGTAACTCACGAATGGCATGTCGAGGGTAAGCATTCTGAAGCCTCATTTGTCCAAAAGCTCACGCGTCGAAGATACTATGGAATGAAGGATTGTTTTCACATTTTGTTAAGCACGGTATACTCTCATATGGGTGACATGCATTTTATTCGAGAT
This sequence comes from Schistocerca piceifrons, assembly GCF_021461385.2. Taxonomy (NCBI): domain Eukaryota; kingdom Metazoa; phylum Arthropoda; class Insecta; order Orthoptera; family Acrididae; genus Schistocerca; species Schistocerca piceifrons. The sequence continues at coordinate 858,342,064 of NC_060138.1, forward strand.
TTTTAGCGTCAGGCACAATATCCTACAAAGTGAACATCGTAATGTTATTGTTTCATTATAAGAATTTAAAAATAAATAGAAAAGTATGCCGGAAAGATAATATTCTGTTATGTAACACAAAGTGAGTAAGCGTGAGACTACAAATCCAAAGGTTCCGAGTTCAGACCTAAGTCGGTCCAAGGATTTCTTCCGTTAGTTATCGCTTGTCTTACCACTTACAATGAAAAAGGTACCAGATTGGACGTCGGTTTCGACCCCCGTTAAAAGCATGTGACACTGTAACTGGCTGGGTAAGGTATTCTACAGATCGAAGGATGGCAAGATATGGCACTTCCAACAGGGCCCCGCCTAGTAAGGCACTGCGGTGTTCATAACTGTTTACAGATATAGGACAGCTTTATAATTAGGTATACACAATTTGCTGCCAAGTCATTAGTTCGAACACGAATCATTGTACGGAGACGTTAGTATCATATACTGAAGTACTGTACTAGAGACCCATTACGGTTCTCTATGTAGTGTTGTGGGGTGTATTTTGTATTGTGTGGACTACTCCAATGAGCTGTCTCACAGTTTACGCTTGTATCTCTGTCGTTATTGATAAAAGCGGTTTGTAAGAAAGGAAGAAGTTAAAACGGATGCCGTAGATACCTCACGTCTTTCCAAAAGCTAGTGCCACACCTACCGGTGACAGAAATCGTACGCCACCAATTCACTTCCTCTTGCCGGCCAAATACTCTCGATGAAAATTGTTTAATCATCAGTATTCCACCACGCTACCTGCTTTCCCATACTTCGGCTCTACGTTAGTGATCTTGACTACTGAGACATAAAATACAAATGTATAAATGTAACTTTAAGTAAAGAAGTACAGTAGCGATCAACACGAAGAATGCTTCCCTGTCTATCGTGTTTTATTAAGCGCGATCCTTCACCTGATATACTTTTTGACTCGTTAAAGATGTTTGTAATCTCTGTTCACCCATACTAATAGCGACCAATGGGTTTTCGTAACTTCATTTGCCACCGGGATACAGGTGTAAATTTTGATTTTAAAAAAAGTAAATAAATAAATAAAAAATCGGAAGTATGGCTGTTTTACTCGCCACAATGTGTATGAAACAAATTCAGTGATAGAACCCATTTGTAGGTATGACCAAGAAATTACGGAGTGGAAATATATTGAAAATGGGAATTTTTGTGTTGGAATTGCGCGCCGCCCTAAAGCTTACTCCACACTGTGAGAGTGGCGTAAACATCGAGTATCGCTCGCCTCGGAGCCGCTAGTTACCATAGAGAATGGAATAAATAGAAAGACCAACACCTTCTGGGTCACTTTTTATTTTACTTGATAACCAGTTTCGACCGATTATTTTAGCTCATCCTCACATTCATTAACTGCTAAAATGGGAAGAAAAGGGGGTCCGATGGCACAAAGATAGTAGCGAAGTGACGTAAAAATATAAAAAGTGGCAGTTTGCAAAATAATATGAGGCAAATCTTACCGAAAGCGCTGGTCGCCAGGTGACAAAGATTCAGCTAAAACCACCAAAGTCTGAAATTACATGTGTATATGTAATTTTAATCTTTATATTTCTTTGGTTTTTACTTTAAACTGTTAGCTTATTATGAAAATGTTTTTTATTATATAAGGACGCAGAAGCCGCATCAAAATGTGCATGTAACTTTCTTCGTAGTTCAGTTCCCATAACTTAAGCAGTTTTAACCGAATCTTTGCTAATTCACAATTTACGGTTTGCGGTAAAACAGAATGACCTGCTTCGCGCTGTTTTATTTTTATTTTGCGTACTGCCACTGTTGCATTTTTATGTCACTTTGCGACTGTCTTTGTTCTGTCGCACACCCTTTTGTTTCCCTTTTAGCATTTAATGGATCGGAGGATGATGTAAAAATACGGGTAGAAACAGTTTAACTAATAAAATAAAGGAGTGACCTAGACGAGTCCACTCTTTCTATACACTGGAAGTGGTCGTGGTGCCCTGCGACCGTTATGTCTTCAATTATGAATTGAATAAAGTTCCGGAGGCACACCATTCAAACGGTTGCAACAGTATCACAGAGACCATCAGCTGTAGAATGGAACGACGACAAGAAAATTTGTGCCGGATCGGGATCCGAACTCGGATTTCCCACTTACATTTTATGTATTTCCACACTTTACTGTCATGACACAGTTCCTTTAAAAAAAAAAAAAAGTCGATGCCGTTATCCCACTGATTAACAGTCGCAATACCAATAGAGTGTCCTAGTTAGGTACCTACATTATGTTTCAAAATTTTGAAAAAATTATTTATTTTTTATATTTTAGTCTTCTACAAGATTCCTTAAGTGTTTTAAACTTTTCAGTGAAACTTAACCAACGAATTTAAGTCTCAGTAGTATATGTAACTTTTCACGATGCATGTCCCAACTTACACAGCAATATCTCTTTAAAAAGTATGTTGTGAGTAAACGCTAACAATACTTAACGAAACTTACATTTTATAAAAGTTTTTTGTGGTGGTCATAAAGCACCCCGCCCTTGGTATTACGTGTTGCTGAAAGTGCATTGGTGTTCTAATAGTGTGCTAAAGATATTTTCACGCTCTGAACGCCACAAACACACCACAACCACTCTGAAAAGGCTGTTGTTAATATCAGTCAACAACAATTAACAAATCTGATGTTTTTTGTAAATTTTATTAGGGTCTGCAGAAAGTCACCCTCCTCCCCCTCCCCATGGTAACAAACGTTACTGAAAATATGTTGGTATTGGGAGTGTTCATGAAGTTGCAAAAAATGGTTGGTCCACCTTCGTGCCCATTTTTAAACTACGTTAAATATAGATGTATATATGTGTACATTCGATATGTGTGCTGGACAGTGAGTGACGGGCGCCTTTTTGTGTGTTGGCAGCAAAACTACCTGATGCGCTACGGCTACCTGCCTCAGTCGGACAAGGAGACGGGCAACCTGCGCACCGAGGAGCAGCTCCGAGACGCGCTGCGTGAACTGCAGGTGAGTCACTCTGCTGTCTGTCCAATGTCTGCAGCGTCAGGCGCCGCTAGGACAGGGGGGATAATAAGCAAAAGTTAGGCACACTACTCCGTGGGAACTGTGTGGCTGCTTCAGCCGGCAAGCAAAACGGGAATACACTTCAACATAATAGTCGTCCAGTACACAAAAACACACAAGCAGCAGCACAAGAGAAATTTACACCGCCTGAAAAAAGAAAAAAAGAAAAAATGAAGCACCCAACAGGGGAGGAGGAACCAAATGAGAGTTCCCGGACTGAGAGCTTATGTGATGTTATTTCAGCGATTACAAATTCTAGTCAAATTACCAAAGAACTTGGCTGTATAAACACGCTTATCAGTATGACGTTGCACCCTCGCTGGCCTGGATCCGTGTCATTATTCGTTTGGGAATGGTGTAGTAAAGCCATTGCAACCCTCTCCTGCAGCAAGCTGGTCTACGACTGTTGTAACTGGTCACTGATGTCCTGCAAACTGGCACCGGGATGGAGTTGACATCTGAGCTATTCTCCCACATCTTCTATGAGGACAGTCATGGGGAGTACCTCAACATCACGCAGACAGGCCATAGAGCCAAATGCGGACGAGCATTGTCTTGCTGAAAAATAACACCATGATACTGTCGCTTGAGAGGTAACGCATGACCTGTCTGTGCCACTAGATTTCCCCCACTCACTAGCAGCAGTGGTCATACCCGACGGGTCTCCACACAACCACGCCAGGAGTAACAGCGTTGTGTCCCTCGAAAACACTGGAATAATGGGATCCTTCCCCAAGTCGCCTCCGTAATCGCCGACAATGGTCAACCGAGGTAGTGCAGGACTGATTGCGATGCAATACATAAAAGGTTCATGCTCCCCGGCAGGCGCGGATGTGAAGGGGTTATGATGTGCTTGTTGCACGGTGCGGCCATTTTCTCTTGTGGTGATCAGATGTGGTCGACTGGTACTTGGACGATGAGTGTGCCTCCCCTCACGGTCCCGTGCACTCCAACATCGGGCCACTGTCACATCTGCATGCTCTACATATCCAGATACAGCAAGAATAGACCATCTGGCCGGATGGAGATCCACAATGAGGCCCTTTTCAAACTCTGTCAGATGCCGATAACGCTGTCTCACGCGGGTACCTGGCATCCCCGTTTTATTCACAGTGATCACTCGGCATCTGACGCTATTCACGACCCTTTTATAGCCTACCGAACCTGTCAACAATACTAAACATGGACAACACTAATGCACTCTGGTGGCCGTTGTTACATAGAGGTTTGCAACGCGGCGATGGTGTCTACTTGTACAAAGTCATATTTACTGTATATTCTAGATGCTTCACTTTTTTCGCCAGCCAATGTATCTATGTTTCTTAAATTTTTTTTCCGACGTTTTCAGTGTCCACAATGAAACGAATTTTTTTCACTGTGCGATTCCGTAATGTAAATATATTGTGAAGGATGCATGTGCCAGGGTGGTGGTTGGGGGAGGGGGCGGGGGGCGGAGGGTTATCATTCCACCTGGAACCACGATATGACACACGGAATGGCGCCGCAGAAGGGTCCCCAAGCTCCATCCTCTGACCAGAAGGGTCAGAGGTAAACCTGTCGCTTATTATTGACTTGCTACAGGATCACACATGCGTTCACAATAAAGGCGCTCCTCAAAAAGAGTACTGACAAACACAATTCATCTAGACACGGGGAGCTTGTAGGTATAGGAGAAGCTACGAAGGTTGCCCAGAAAGCAAGGCACCGCATTTTTTCTTCAACAGTTCTTTATTGAACATAATGAGAATTACACCTCGAAAAAATGATGTTTTATGTACACATCGTAATTTTACACGTAATCTCCATCCATTTTATGGCCTTCCTCCAGTGCGAAACAAGAGAGTGTCTGCGCTGTCCGTACCAATCCTTGTCATGGTGGCGGAGCCAGTGCTTCACTGTGTGAATCACCTCCTCATCGTCCTCAAAATGTCTACCACGAATGCGGCTGTCCTCGCGAATCAACATCAGTTCGCTGCAACATGTCAGGTGTGACAGTCGTGGATGGTCTCGCCGATGGCTGCAAATCGTGTAGCTCCACCGAACAGCCATTGATGACCTCGCCCACCGACTAACGGTGCTTCTTTTGACAGCAGATGCTCCATAGACTTTGCACAAGCGTTTGTGAATATTCCCTACAACTTCTTTCTCTGCAGTGGGAAATTCAATGATGACACGTTGCTTGTAACGTACATCACCTACAGACACCATTTTGAAACTGTCCTGCAGTTACGCTATCTGTCGTAAGTGACGGAAACTTGGCACGCTCACTCAGGAGACTTCAGGTAACACATACGTAACGTTTCGCATTCATAGCATTGTTTTCGGCTGAGAAAAAAAATGCACTGTATTAATATCTGAGCAACCTTCGTACGTTAGCGCTGTGTCGCTTTGAGAGAGGACGTTTCTTACCAAGAAATTTTTGTGTCTTGCAGCGTGGCAGAAGAGGGCAAGTAAAACTTATTAACAAATAATTTTACTGGCAACAGGAATACTCTAAACTAGACAATGAGACTCCAGAACACAGACACAACAAACTTCAGAGATAACTAGTTCAGGGGTCCTCGTAGGTAGACTGATGTTATGCTTCATGAGAAAAACTTCACTGCTAAGTCTGGTGTGTAGTCCTTCAGCATCTGCTGGTAGGTCAGACAAGACATCGCTAATGTTGCTCCCACCGGCCACGTCGCATAGCCATCTCTCCCTGTTCAAGCCCTCAGCCACGGCCGCTCACAGGGGCGGCTCTTCTCCAGAGCGTTGCGTGGCCGTGGGCAGACAGCCGAAGCGCCGCTAGACTAGTCCCTGCCTCTAAACAACATGCTCTTCAGCACTACCACTATCCCTACCGATGTTCTGCTTGCCCTGTGCAGTAACTAAAAGCCCGGAGGAACAAACATGAGATTTTCATTAATGTAATGAGTAAGTTATGTTTTTTTTTACTTTAGTTTTAACATCAAAAGGAATATGCCGTTTTGCAATTGTGTTTCGGAAAGGCTAACTGTGGTCAAAAACAGAAGATTTTAAAAAAAAATGATATTATTTTGTTGTACACTATTTTTATTTCGCCAGCTGTCGCACCTTGTCCCTTTCATTATTATTAATGCTAAGTACCACAGTTAAGTGCAATTATTTTAAAAGTAATAACTTTGATTGGAATTAGTTAAATCCCAAATGTGAGCCTTGCAAAATCCATCAGTAAAATGTAGAAAGTTAATACGTATTATTTAAGTTGGTGAAGTAACCCATCAGTTTCTATTTGTTCGCAGAATGGTACAAAGAGCTTCATTTCTATTGTGTTGAGTGATACAGCGGTACTTTATGCTTTTGCAAACTAGAATGTCTCCAAGGCCTTAATGTGTGCAACCTGGTGACTTATAACTTCCATCCGTTTATTGAATCAACATACAGGGGCGGTATACAGCCGAAAATATTAAACAATTGCTTGTGAAATGGAACGGGCTCTGTACTCTTAACTTTGTGTAGCACAAAAGAAGTTTTTCCTTCTGAAACGTAAGATGTGTGTAATGAATCTGTTTCATATTTCTGTACTAAAATGTAAATGAAGAACACTTGAATATCGTAATAATATTGTATCACATATAAAAGTAACTAAATTTTATTTTTACTTCTGTTTTCGCCACAGTTGTGTTCAATAATTTTTATTTGTGGCGACTAGATTCGGACTAAATTGTCCATTTTCAAATGTTAGCGTACATTGCGTTTACAACGAAGGCTACGGTATGAGAATGGACAATGTAATCCGAATCTAGTCACCACAAATAAAAACTTTTGAACGCAACTGTGACGGAAACTGAAGAAAAAATAAAATGTAATAATCCCAGTTGCTGCTGGTCCTCACTCCTGTATTAGATTGGAACTTCATAAAAGTAACTGGTCCTGTAATTTCTTTACAATGCGTATCATTTGAAATAAATATCGTTAATTTCGTGATAGTTGTTTAAAATAGGCAGGTAGAACCATGGCATCTCAAAGCACAATTTGTCAATTGCGTACCAAAATTGTACAATTTATCGCCTCGCAGTCCTCGTACCCGACGTACTCCCGTGTCATGCCGGTTGCCTTAACTACAGGCGTTACCCGGACCCCAGCCAACATCACTGCCTTCGTTGAAAACGCGAGTGCTGCGTCTGTTTTACCAAGTCTATTGCTTCTAGAGTCGATGTGAACATTCTACAGAAGGTGGTGGTCCAATTGAACTCGGGAGAACAGCGCTTCAAATCCCCGTCCAGCCACTCAGATATAGGTTTTCAATGATTTTTCTAAATGGTGGAACGGTTCCTTTGAAAGGAACATGGGCGGATTCCGTTCACCATCCTTCACAAACCCGAACTTGTGGCATATAATCTTCCTTCCTTTTTAAACTATTTAGATTTAACAATAATGTAGTGACAGACAGGGCACGAACCACACAATCTGACAGAGTGCGACGTACTCGTGATTAAAAACTTTTCCGTACGAGCGCTGATTCATATTCTACGAAATACATATAAGCCCTTTCAACTGGCATTGTGCGATTAATAACTCGTCCATGTCACACATCAAATGTATATATGTCTCTTCATAGATACAATTTTACTCGCGCCGTTCTCAGTACGCCGGCACTCCTTCAGTGCTTGACAAAGAATGTTCTGGTGTGCGTCTACAGTCACCTACTGGCGATATCGAAGGTACGTTTTTAAAAGAAGCTCAAGTGTCAAGCGGCTTACAGAATGGTCACAAACCAATATTTCCTATCTGCACATGACTGTTCGTTCACACTAAATATCATACTACTGCATCTTGCCGCAGATACGTTACTTTACAGTGTTCTACGCGTTTTAATACGCACACTGACCTGTTCGTGTAGCTTAATGCGCAGCGCACTGATCTGCGAGACAAGTACGTTGGCCAACCAGAGAGTGGTTATTAGGAACCTTAATTTCCGCCTCTTAAAATACGACATAGAAACAGTTAAAGTGAAATAACATACATAATAAAATTTACACGATTCAGAGGCAGAAGGCGAGCAGGACTTGCCTATAGAGAGAAGAAGGGTGTCGGACGGCGAAAGTAAAATAAAATAACTTTGCCAGATCATGAGAACAGCAGGTTCCGTATGATGTAATTAATGCTTGGAAATAGAGAATAATTTTTGTAAAACCAACGATTTTCTGCATTTTCATCAACAACCCTTCTGAAAAGAGGTTCTAAGCTTGTTCTGAAACACCTGCAGATGGTTTCAACTATGTTTCATGCAGAGACCTGATACGCCAGCTTCTGATTCACGTATATAAACACGGTTCGAGGTTAGGGGTGGTGAAGTGGGAGGCAGAGAAGTGAAAATATCCTTACAGTATTGCGGCAATATATTCCAAACTTTGTGAGATTTAGGGAAGCGCAGTGAATTATCTCCTGTGCGCAAAGCGAGCACTCTTAGGTGATAGTGCTCGGGGAGGACTCTTTCGACCACCGGCTACTGCACAGCTGGCCACAACGAGCATGTTCTAGAGGCGACGCCGTCTGTCAAGCTGGTTCCCAATAGACAGTAAAATCCCTGCCTCATTACAATCCGATTCAGATGATAGCTTCTTCCAGCACTGAACCCTTCAGCCTGGGAAATCAGTGAAAAACAATTATTTAACGTAAGCACACCGGACAAAAATTCACTCCGAGCAGAAATCGTGCAAAAACCACTGTAACACCGCCTCTAGCTTTGATAATGAACACGTTTCGACGAGCGAGACAATCTACAGGTTCCTTCAGCTGAAACCACTCATCGATTATTAGATATCATAGGGAGACCAAATTACGCGGATCTTCATTCCTACGTTTCACTCTGCGTTCCAAATAGCTCCAGATATTTACTACAGGATTAAGATACGGTGATTTATGAGGCTAGTCGAGATACGATAGCATGCATGAGGTTTTTCAAACCAGGAACGTATGCCTGCAGTCTTCTGGACACGGCTGGTGTCATCTTGGAAGAGAGAAGTATCTACAGCATACTCATCACGAAGATGTCGAAGGTTGGACCGAGAGACTTGAAGTAAGCATCCTGGTTCACGTTTACAGAGAGCTGAATGAGAGTGCCAAATTCATGTTACGGAAAACGCCCCCAAAACATCACAAAACCACCTCCGGTCTGAGCTACACCCTCGACGTTCACTGCGGGGTAAGCACTTCATCGGGTCGACGGTGCACCCTACGACTTGAATCACTTGCAAAAGGGCAGAAAACCGCACATCGTCGGATCACACCACACTCCTCCACTCAGTTTCTGTGTTGTTGGCTCAATGAAGAAATGCAACATTAGGTTTTGCTGTGAGCAACAGCCTTCAGCGAGATGGTCTATCCCAAATTTCCATTGCATCCACTTTCCTTCGGGTAGGGTTTCAAACCGATTGTCGTTGAGATAGCTTGACACCTGTCTCCGTTCCCAGTCGTTTAGGATCTTTTCAGAATCAGTTTCTTCTCCGTATTACTCTTACATCACTGCGACTGGTGCATCGCAGACGCGTTGAGCGGTCCACGTTTATCCAAGAACAAATTGGACTACGGCATTCAGAGCGTGGTCACGGGCACATTCAAAGGTGATAGCTCCTTTCGTCCATTCTGTGATGTCTCCACAGCTTACTTCGCTGACAGCATACAACCGTCTGACAGGTGCAGCGATCCAGCCATCTACAGCGATCCAAAGCGACCGCTGTGCTCTTTTAGTGGTGTGACTGACATTCCACATCTACATCTACATCAGCTCTCCACAAGCTACGTTATGGTATGCGAAGGAGGGTAGTTTTTGTGACATTATCTCTCGACCACTTTACTGTTCCAACTGCAAATGATCCATGGGAAGAACAACAGGCGGTAAGCCTTCGTGTGAACTCGAATCTTTTACGATCTCTTCACGAGTATGTGTAGGACACTGGTTCACTCTCTTAGGTACGTACACTCCCGGAAATGTAAAAATCGAGGGTACCGTAAGGTGAACTTAAATGTCGCTATAGTAGCCGTGTCCGTTTTTCAGAAAGCCATGAAGGGTTACGGCTAGTGTTGGCCGTTTGGGTGGGCTTGCGCGTTGAGGATGGCAGCCAGGCACTCGCTGAGCGAGTGGAGGGCGGTGAGAGCGTGACCGTGCGCACGACACGTCTGTGTGTCCCGGGGGCAGGCAGGCAGCGCCCTTCGCGCCACCACCCTCATCCCCATCCCCTTTCCCTGGCCCTTACCCTGCAGGATCCACAACTACTCGAGCAGTGCTGCGGGCGCCACCGACACGGCCCCCTGTTCTTCTTCACTGGCGTACTAAGAGAACGGCGGGCGCCAGGAGTAGGTTCCGTACGCGAGAGGCAGCAGCTTTCCCTATATTTCCTAATTTTATACCCGGAGATATGCTATCACCTAAAATAACTTTTCAGTTCGAAACGTTCCTTCGTCTCATCTCCGAAGAAGTACTGGCGAAGTATTAGTCAAGGTCTCGATCCGTACGATCTCGGGTCCTTATTGAGTTTCCCATACTGGCCTTTAGACAGTTTAAGGGGATCGTCTTTGTCTAATCAGTATGTCCGGGGTTCCGGGATCGATCACAGCCACTGGTTAAATTTGGCGTAAAAATTATCAACAACTTCCTTCATTCTCCCAACGGCCCTGTCAAAGGGGGTGCAGGAGCAGACAGAGATTGTAGACACTGCCTTGCTCTTCCGGTAGGAAACTGGCCCTAAAAATGGAAGTATCACCATTGACCATGAGGCTGCAGAGGGCAATTGGAACAACTGCATTAAAACGTCAAAAATTGTATCCACAGGACACGTGGTCTGCAGCTGAAAAAAGCATCATGTTGGCAAAAGGATTCGCATTAGTCTCCCGTTCGGATTTCCCGAAGGGAACTGCAAGGGAAGCATGATTATGAGAAAGAGATTGAATAACCACCGAAAGCATGGCATTCTACGAGCAATAAAAAAATGGTTCAAATGGCTCTGAGTACTATGGGACTTAAATATCTGAGGTCATCTACTTAAACCTAACGAACCTAAGGACATCACACACATCCATGCCCGAGGCAGGATTCGAACCTGCGACCGTAGCGGTCGCGCGGTTCCCGACTGAAGCGCGTAGAACCGCTTGGCAACCGCGACCGGCTCTACGAGTCGGAGCGTGGAAGATCAGAGGTTTGAATGTGGTAAGGGAACTAATAGAGAAATGTATAGCTGTGTCTAGATACAGTAGGAGTCAGTGCAGTGAAAAGGGAAGAAAATACTAGTTTCTAGTAAGATGAATGTCGGGTACTGCCAACAGCAGTGAAAACTGGAATAACGCGAGTGCACTTTGTTTGAATAGAAAAGTGGGGCAGTGAGAGTTGGTGTGAACAGCTCACTGACAGAATCACTCTCAGCAGAATCGACAGAAAATCGACAACAATAGTTCAGATATACATGCAGACATCAGAAGCAAAAAATGAAGAGACGGAGTACAGAATTACAGTCAGCTGAGTTACATCAATATGAGACAGATATATCGATATCAGGTTTTGGATTCTAAGGCGACCACACAAGCAGATATAGACTCAGCTAACAATTTAGTAATGGTAGAGAGAAGCCTGAATTTTAAGAGCATCTTCAGGAAGAATCAATGTGTAAAAATGTGGTATAATGAGATATTGGATAGTAAAAATAGGTGTATGAACATCACCGTAGGCATTTCAGTTGGAGAGGAATGGACATCCTGGAAAACGGCAATCACTAAATTTGAATAGACAAATGTAGATACTAGGAAACATTTCGTAACAGAGGGAATCCTTCGTTTGATCGAGAAATGAAGAAAATAAAACAAAAGCAAGACAAGAAAGGAATACAGCAATACAAGTCACTTAGGGATGAAGTCAATAGGATTATATCCGTATTTTGCAGCTTCAAACAAGACTGTACTCAGTGCACTCGAGGTATGAATTGAAAAACGCCTTCAGTCACAATTTTTCGTGTTTTATTCGGTTGTGGTTGTGGTCTTCAGTCATGAGGCTGGTTTGATGCAGCTCTCCATGCTACTCTATCCTGTGCAAGCTTCTTCATCTCCCAGTACCTACTGCAGCCTACATCCTTCTGAATCTGCTTAGTGTATTCATCTCTTTGTCTCCCTCTACGATTTTTACCCCCCACGCTGCCCTCCAGTACTAAATTGGTGATCCCCTGTTGCCTTAGAACATGTCCTACCAACCGATCCCTTCTTCTAGTCAAGTTGTGCCACAAACTCCTCTTCTTCCCAATTCTGTTCAATACCTCCTCATTAGTTATGTGACTTATCCATCTAATCTTCAGCATTCTTCTGTAGCACCACATTTCGAAAACTTCTATTCTCTTCTTGTCCAAACTATTTATCGTCCATGTTTCACTTCCATACATGGCTACACTCCATACAAATACTTTCAGAAAAGACTTCCTGACACTTAAATCAATACTCGATGTTAACAAATTTCTCTTCTTCAGAAACGCCTTCCTTGCCATTGCCAGTCTACACAGTACACGATGCATTTCGGACTCTGTGGGTCCATCATCAGGTGTAATTCGTCGTAATACATGATTTATTTGTTCTCTTGTATGAGATGAAATGCATATTCCAAATAATCCAAGAAAAGCGTTTGTAACGTTTTAGTAACAGTATCAGTTTTTTCCTCCATCGTTTTCATGCATACCACATCATCAAGAGGCACATTCGCAAGCACATGTTTTTAAACACTCCACAGATGTTTTTGTACAAAAGCGTCTGTGAAGTGTTTACAAACATGTGCTTGCGAATGTGCCTCTTGATGAAGTGGTATGTTTGAAAACGATGGAGGAAGAAACTGATACTGTTACTAAAACGCTAAAAACGTTATCGCGCGACTTTTGTCGCCTCAGTGTATTTTGCCGTATCCGAAATTCACTGTCAGGCGACTAGCAGCACTTTTGTTGTTGTCTGTTTCTTTGTCGTAATACGGGCCTCGCAGTTGTTACAGCCTGGTGTGGTGTGTGTCGCAGAGGTACGGCCACATTCCGGTGACGGGCGAGCTGGACGAGGAGACGCGCCGGCTGCTGCAGAGGCCGCGCTGCGCCGTGGCCGACGTTCCGTACCGGGAGCAGACGCTGCGCTGGGGCCGCCGCAAGCACCGGCACAAGCGCTACTCGCTGCAGGGCAACGTCTGGCCCACCACCAACCTCACCTGGAGGTACGTGCCTATCCGCTACACCTGCCAGCCAGTACCTGGTCAATGCCGAGCGCGCTAACGATGGGACGCTCAGCAGCACTACCGTCAGCTCCCTTGCTGGACATCAACAAACACATCTCATATTTTGAGCGACGTCCGTACTCACAAGCGAAATTGTAACGACGATTCTCCAGGAATGAGTATTAGCAATTTTCTGTAGACTGCCTGGCTATTGTTATTCTACCATATTAGTTCCCTGAGGTGGTAGGATTCACGATGTTGTTAGTATCGATGAAGTCGTGAAATATTTTCCAATATTTTATTTCGTAATATATATATATATATATATATATATATATATATATATATATATATATATATATGTATGTATGTGTGTGTGTGTGTGTGTGTGTGTGTGTGCGCTGGCAATGGCTCACGCTTTGCGGCACTTGTTGGTTCGGTGGTTTCTTCTTGCAGCCGACCCCGCCTTGGAGTTACGCCGTGCTCTATGGAGTATGGACGTCACGAAACGAACCGAAGAAGTTAGTTAGGTTGCTATGTGATCTGTAAAATCTGATGTATATAGCGCATGTAATGTCCATTGTCGTACGGCAGACACACAACGTTGAGGTATTTCCAAGCTGCAAATGTTGCACGAATAAATATGTGCTGATAAGAGAAGTTCGCTCTATCATTTCGTACAATTTGGAAGATAGAATACTTCTGTCCAATTTCCAGCTCAAGATCAGCTGCATAGGAACGGAAGTCAACGGAAAGAAGAGATCCAGTACAGAGAGATCATAAATTTACCAGTTTGAAGTTTATAACCTCGGACCGAGTTATAACTCGTCCGCATCGCCACAAGATTAGCATAAAATCTCACTATGTCGACACAGTTATATGGTTCATCACTGGTAAAATCAGTTTGTCAGTTACCTAGTCATTTATTAAAATCCACCAATTGTTTGGTATAACGTCCTTACGACACACAAAAGAACCGCTTTCATAATTTTATATTTCCTGCTTTCTCCGTGGGTGTTTAATTAGGGGTGAGTTTAGGGCATCTAAAAGCTACGTTACTAAGACCCATAAAATTTTTCTTGAAAAGTGAACCAAAATGAAAAACAGGTGTATTACCCTTAAATGAAAATTGAAGGCACATGAAAAATTTCATTTGAGTGTTATTGTTTCTACCCAAACTATTTTCTTAGTAGATGATTAGATTAACTTGATACGTTACTTAATGTAAGGAGAATCACCTGAATAAAAATGCTAAAATTTACCACTTACTGAAACAAAAACTGGCCGAATACATCAAACTTTATTGACATCCTCTCCATTTACACAGAAGACCCGGCGCTTAAGAAAATTTTAGAATATGTGTTGCACAGTTGCCGTAGCCAGCTAGGATAGTGGACAGGTTTCCACCCAAGCAGAGGGCAGCACAATACGAAACATATGCAGTTAAAATGTGTTATATCCGCAAACAACAGGTACTGGTGGAGCATTCTGCCAGAGGAGGAAACTCTGTCAGTGTACAATGCCCTATTCGTAACCTGGTGAGCATCACTTCATCCCATCGCAAGCATCTGGTTCGCATGCCTGGGTGGTCAGTTTCATTGACCGAGTTTGTTGTTTACCTCCTCCATTCATCCGTCTTCCCACTGACTCGTGATCTTTCTGTCCAGCCAAAAGATGATATCGCACAGAGATACGGGGCACTTAATCACAGTGCCTCCTATACACACTTCCTCGGCTATTTCCTCCGGAGAATCATTTCCCCATATCCCGACTTGTTCCAATCGCAAACTGATGGTGGAAGAATTTTTCGCCGTCATCGTTTAGCCGCCTAGACAAATTTCGGTGTAAAACTCCCGATCAACAGAATTTGTGCCAATTTCCTGGCCCAAATTCCAAACCTTTTCGCTGTCTCTCACGACTGAGGGCGTGTGACGTTGCTGACGGTAATCGGCCCTTAGAATGGGGATGTTAAGCTCGGCTGTCCCCGTGGTACTTTTGGGCACTAAGCTTTTTGCCGACACCGGTTTTCATCATCCTCTCCGCACTCTCTTGACATCGTCAACAACGCAAACACGACACTACTACTTTACACATTTATCAGCTGTCCACTCTCGACATGTACATTTAAGGCACTAGACTGACAGTGATTAAGCAGAGATCACAACATTCGGGAGTAGATAATAGCAACCGAATTACGAGGCTATTCCAATCTCTACTGATGGCTCAGCGAACAATTGTGTATGACTAGATGACAGTGAAACTCGAAGACTTATTTAAACTGCTTGCTCTCGCTCTATTATATCGCATGGTCTTATCTTTTGAAGCTATTCAGCAAGGATAATCTTAGCCAAGAAACCGCCTCCTATCTGATCTGCGGTGTCAGTTTGCGAATTTCGTGATGACCGCTGTTCAGGTCTCTCGGAAATCTAACTCTGCCCTCCCTGTACCAGTATTTCCTAATGTGATTTGTTGTTGACAATAATGACTCATTCAAAAGAAACTACAACAGCTATTTTGTGCACACTAGACGGAAGAACGATATGCACTTGGATAACAGTTCCTTGAATTCAGTACAGAAAGGTGTGCCCGAGTCAGCATGTTTAGTTTTCCACAGGTTGCCAGAGTACCTGAAAAAAAAGAGTGATAAACCCAAAGTACCGAAATCAAGGTTTAAAAAGGTTTGCTTACGGCACACTCCTTGTATTCTGTAGAGGGTTGCCTGGAGTTGCTGAGAACTTTTTCCTGTTATGTGTTATTTATTCGTAAACTCTGTTCTGTTCTGTTAGTTCTTTAAATCTTTGTTTATTAAATTTCTAATCAGTATTCTGTTAACTGTGTACTGGTTCGTTGCATGACCAAGTAGCTCTGACTCGCACGCTCCCACAAACCATGATAAATAAATAAATGGAAGTCAATGTCTTGGTCCCGTGCAACCAAGACATTAGCCTCTGTAATCTAATCCGTTGGAAAGGTCACAAGTCTCCTACTCAGGTTCAGACGGTCTCATTTCACGAATTCTGAGTTTCACTTTACTTCTTACCGTAAACTGGCAAATTCACGAACCTCGCGCTAGTTCCAGCCAGAGGTCAAAAGGTCCTATCTGCCGTATTCCGCGTCACGGCTTTATATTATCTTTAAATGTTCTAGATCCTACTGACGATGCCTTAAAGTGAAAAAGGCGAAACGCGTCTGTGAGAAATAAAACACAGTGCAGCAAGAAAAGGCGGGTTTTATTTACAAAACAAATATCTTCAATTCACTTATGTATTGTGGAAATCGGCGTTAACGAGTGCCAGCAACGTGAAATCTGCTAGTACTCCTACTGCTGCTGCTATTGCTACTGCCACTACCCCTACTGTTCCCAGCACCATACAAAAGGCATGCGCCACAGACAAATGTTAGCTACTATAACTACGCATCATCTCGAACCAAACCGAAATTCAAATAATTTCACTTGCAGCTTCCATAAGTTACGACCAGAGCTTCATGTCTACTATTCTAATTTGATCTGTCTTCAGAAATTCTCTTCCAAAATCCCTTAAATGGAACAGGTACTTTGTCAGTCGCCATGACGCGAGACAAATCATCACATGGCTGCAGTTTACTTATGAACGAAGACTTCACAGACTGTTTTCCTCTGTGTTGTGGTGTTCCACAGCAAAAATAAAATCGTGCATTCAGAAATCAGTTCGCAGCACAAACATAAACAGAGACAACGCATCGTTGGCGTAGGATTTAATACCTGACTCGACTCTGCAGATCAGACAGCAACATCCTGCATATGCACAGACGGAAAAAATACGTATGTTGTATGATATAAACGAAAGTTGGTAGGCGTATTTCTACATCTGGAAGATAATATCTATTAAAATTTTGCGCCAGTCATTAAGAGTGGCGCTAGTAGCGCGATTATGAGGATGCAAATCAGGTTTGCTTTAAATACACACTGTAACGGTCGTGAGCGTTAATTACCTTTGAGATAGAACGTAGTGAGTTGATGTTAGTCAAGAATGCCTTTATGGTGACATACACGCCACTATTAACATCTCACTGAGTTTGAACGAGGTCGTGAATAGGGCTACAAGTTGGATATTCCTTCTGCGATAATGCAGAAAGACGTGGTAGGAATTTAGCCATTTCACACCATTGATGGCAGCGGTAGGCGCGGGAAGACCGGACTCCAGGACGACCACGTAGCACTACCTAGAGGGAAGATCATCGTGTTCGTCGTATGGCTCTGGTTCATCGTACTGCATCTGCAGCAGCAATTTGAGCAGCAGTTGGCATTACAATGACACAACGAACTGTTACAAATCGATTACCTCAAGGACAGTTCCGAGCTAGACGATCAGTAGCGCGCATTCCACTGACCCTAAACAGCCGCCATTTGCGACTTCCGTGGTGTCAAGCGAGAGCTCGTTTGAGAGCATGGTTGACGTTTGTTGCGATTTCTGATGAAAGCTGCAGTCCGAAAACAAAGGAAGTAGGTTACTATACAGTTGTTCGCCCACTGCTTGAATACTGCTTATCGGGGTGGGATCCGTACCAGATAGGGTTGATAGAAGAGAAAGAGAAGATCCAACGGAGAGCAGCGCGCTTCGTTGCATATCATTTAGTAATGGCGAAAGCGTTACGGAGATGATAGATAACTCCAGTGGAAGACTCTGCAAGAGAGACGCTCAGTAGCTCGGTACGGGCTTTTGTTGAAGTTTCGAGAACATACTGTCACCGAGGAGCCGGCCGAAGTGGCCGAGCGGTTCAAAGCGCTACAGTCTGGTACCGCGCGACCGCTACGGTCGCAGGTTCGAATCCTGCCTCGGGCATGGATGTGTGTGATGTCCTTAGGTTAGTTAGGTTTAAGTAGTTCTAAGTTCTAGGGGACTGATGACCTCAGCAGTTAAGTCCCATAGTGCTCAGAGCCATTTCTTTTTGTCACCGAGGAGCCAAGCAGTATATTGCTCCCTCGTACGTATATCTCGCGAAGAGACCATGAGGATAAAATCAGAGGGATTAGACCCCAAACAGAGGCATACCGACAATCTTTCTTTCCACGAACGATACGTGACTGGAATGGAAGAGAGAACCGATAGAGGGTACCCTCCACCACACACTGTCAGGTGGCTTGCGGAGTATGGATGTAGATGTCGATGTAGATGCCTCGGTGGCTCCGATGGACTTGTGTTGGTTAGAAGGAAGTCAACTGAGCGCTTGCAATCCTGTCTACAACCTAGACACACTGTATCTAAATTGTTCAAATGGCTCTGAGCACTATGGTACTTAACTTCTGAGATCATCAGTCCCCTATAACTTAGTACTTAAACCTAGCTAACCTAAGGACATCACACACATGCATGCCCGAAGCAGGATTCGAACCTGTGACCGGATCGGTCGCACGGTTCCAGACTGTAGCGCCTAGAACCACTCGGCTATCTAAATTGGAGCGGTGGTCTGGGGTGCGATTTCGTATGACAGTAGGAGCACCGTCATTGTTATTCCACGCACCATGACTGCAAATCTGTGCGTCAGTCTGGTGATTCGACCTGTTGTGATGCCATTCATTAATAGCACTCCAGGATAACGCTCGACCACATACTACTGTTGTACCCCAACATGCTCTACAGAGTGTCGACGTGTTGCCTTGTCTTGTTCGATCACGTGACCTGTCCCCCATCGAGAAACTATGGGACAATATCCGGCGACAACTTCAGGGTCATCCACAAAACAGCAGTAACCGCGTCCCTGTACTGACCCACCAAGTGCAACAGGCATGGAACTCCACCCCATAAACTGACTTCCGGTACCTGCACAACACAATGCATGCACGTTTGCATGCTTGCAGTCAACATTCTGACGGCTTCACCGGTTATTAATGTTCCAGAGTGGCCGGCCGAGGTGGCCAAGCGGTTAAAGGCGCTACAGTCTGGAAGCGCGCGACCGCTACGGTCGCAGGTTCGAATCCTGCTTCGGGCATGGATGTGTGTGATGTCCTTAGGTTAGTTAGGTTTAAGTAGTTCTCAGTTCTAGGGGACTGATGACCTTAGAAGTTTAGTCCCATAGTGCTCAGAGCCATTTTTGTTCCAGAGTGCCATATTTCTAATGGCGTGTCTCACGCTTACATTAACCAGTGAACTTGCAATGATAATCGAATGGTTTACATAGACAAATGTATTCTTGAGATTCCATTGCTCTACATAAATTATTTATTTGCGTCGCGATTTTTTTCCGTCATTGTATATCCTATACGTATTTACTTCTGGAATCAACAGCTACTTGGCATTAACTTCGCTGCTTGTCGTTGCTGGTCTTCTTCCGCCCAAAACCCTACTCCCTGCTGTCGCTGCTTCAGAGGTGGAATTCTGGCCTTACCGCTGAGATGCGCATTCTCGCTGCATCTAGTTATTCGCGCAGCAGAACGGGAGCTGATTTCTCCGCGTGTCCCGGAATTACTGGCAACGACCGCGCGCCCTTAGCGTGGGTCAGTAGCTGCCGGCGCGGCTCAAGGGCAGCCGTGCAGAAGGCAGCAGCGGCAGCGGCGGCCGGCGGTAGGCCGGTCACGTAGCGTGGCCAGCGCGGCGCGTACCGCCGGACACGGGGCACGGCACTCGCTTAGGAATCGACGCGCTTCTTACTGCACGCCGATGCGGGCAGCACCTGTTACCCGCCAGCTACGCAACAGCCGGGCGTCTCCAGCCACAGTCGACTGCTCCGTCTGCACTCGGTCACGCTAAAAATACAGTGTACTCGTGACAGAACGTCCCGGTTTCAACGGTATATTATAAGAGTTTAAATTCATCGGCACCTTACATCTCTATGATTACTCTGCAATACACAATTAACTGCCTAGCAGACGCTTCATCGATTCACCTTCAAGCTACGTTCTTCACTCTCGAACAGTACGTGGAAAAAACTAACACTTAAATCTTTCTGTGCGACTTTGTTTTACGAGGGTCACTCCAAAAGAAATGCACACTATTTTTGTAAAAATACAGTTTTCATTCTGCATGTGTGAAAGTTTTCAAACTTAGTTCAACCTGTTCCCGTGAGTGGCGCCGTCACAGCATGTCTTCAAGATGGCTGCTACACTTGACGTTGGTCAGAAGCAACGTGCTGTCATAGAATTCTTGTGCTGTGAAAACGAGACAGTGGGAAACATCCACAAGGGGTTGAAAAAGGTGTATCGAGATGCTGCTGTCGATCGCAGTACATTTAGTCGGTGGGCAAGCAGGTTACGTGATGAAAGCGGGCACGGCAGTATTGAGGATTGTCCTCGCAGCGGCAGGCCTCGTACTGCACACACTCCAGACAATGTGCATAGAGTTAACGAATTGGTGACTGCTGACAGACGCATCACAGTGAACGAATTGTCACGCTACGTTGGGATAGGGGAAGGAAGTGTTTGCAGAAGACTGAAAGTGTTGGCGTTAAAAAAGGTTTGTCCCAGGTGGGTTCCCGGGATGTTGAAACAAAAAAAAGGTATGCAGCAAAATTTTGGAACAGTACGAGAATGTTGGAGATGAATTTCTTGGAAGAATTGTGACAGGTGATGAAACAAGGCACCATCATTTTTCACCAGAGACGAAGAGGCAATCAGTGGAGTGGTATCATGCAAATTCACCCAAGAAAAAAAAAATCAAAACCACACCTTCTGCTGGAAAAGTTATGTCTACGGTATTTTTCGATTCCGAAGGACTCTTGCTTGTGGACATCATGCCAAGTGGAACCACCATAAATTCTGAGGCATATGTGACGACACTGAAGAAACTTCAAGCTCGACTGAGTCGTGTTCGACCACATCGGCGAAAGCAGAATGTTTTGCTGTTGCACGACAATGCACGGCCACATGTCAGTCAAAAAACCATGGAAGCGATCACAAAACTCAGATGGACAACACTGAAACACCCGCCTTACAGTCCTGATCTGGCTCCATGTGACTATCATCTCTTTGGGAAACTGAAAGACTCTCTTCGTGGAACAAGGCGGTGCATGCTGTCAAACAGTGGCTCCAACAGGTTGGTCTAGAATTTTACCGTGCGTGTATACGGGCGTGGTTCCAAGATGGCGTAAAGCAGTTGAGAGGATGGAAATTGTTATATCCTAGCCAGTAATGCCACCCGAGCCCGCTGCCAAAAGGTTGGCAGCATCAAAGTCCGGACGCCGTCCGCATAAGCAGCACCAGCGAGACAGGAAATCGCCGCATGTCTGCGCGCGCCACCGCTGGCTTCTGGCTTCTTAAGCGCTGGAGTCGCGAGCGCTAGGACAGTTCTGGATTCGCCGCTCAGTTGTATACTCGCCACCGAATTGTGTACTTGCTAGTCAGTTGTGTGTTCATCGCAGCAGAGTTGTTGTTTGTAGTCAGCCGACGCTGACCTAGCCGCTCCGACTCGAACTAGACAGATTTCTGTAGACACGGAGTTCACTACCGTGTTTCTGTATCTTCGTAATAAAGATAAGTACCGACTTTTATTTAATCAGAGTGTTTGGGTTTTCATCTTTCTGTTCACTGTTCCAGCGGACCGGTCGGCCCGCTATTAAAAGTGTGGCGGTGGCTTCGTAAGCCGTTTCTACAGCGAATTGTTTGTCGCTACGAACACCGCCACAAAAGAAATTATGTGGAGAAATGAAAATATTGTTCCTAAAGGATGTATCTACACACTGTAAAACTTTCAAACATGTAGAATTAAAGATGCATTTTAAAATAAATAATGTGCATTTCTTTTGGAGTGACCCTCGTATTTTATTATGATAATCATTTCTCCCTATTTATGTGGGTACCAAAAAATATTTTGCTCTGAAGAGAAAATTGGTGATGAAATTTCATGAGAAGATCCTGCCGCAACGAAAAACGCCTATGTTTTAGTAATTGCCACCCCAATTCGGGAGCATATAGGTGGCACTCTCCGTTATTTCGCGATAGTAAAAGACGAGCGGCCCTTCTTTGAACTTTGCAGATGTCCTCCGTCAATCCTATCTGACTCAGATCCCACAGCGCACAGAATAGTCCCTACAGGGCGGACAAGCATAGTGTAAGCAATCACTTTAGTACACCTGCTGAATTTTCCAAGTGTTCTGCCAATAAATAACAGTTTATGGTTTGCTTTCCCCGCAACATTATCTGCGTGATCGTTCCAATTTAAGTTCCAAAAGTATTAATCCCCAAGTATTTAGTTTAGCTTACAGCCTTTAGAATTCAGTAAGTGCACCTTTAGTTATACGACAGACATCTAACCGAAAACCCAATTCTTCCCATACTTTAATTAACAAGTTCGGAGTAATGGAAGCAATATTGTCTTCAATTTTCTGTCTCAACTCTGGGAAATTATTAGGTAGTGGCGGAAAGTAGACATGATTTTTTATAAAGCCTCAAAGGAAGACATCGCACGGCGTGGAAGTCAGGTGAACGTGCAAGCCAGCGAGAGAAGACCTCTGCCGTATCAACCATTACGACCAATCCAACGGTAAGGACGTCAACGTTCAACCATTTTCGTACAAATAAATTCCAATGGGTATGGGATCCATATTGCTGACAAATAAAGTTTCCAGATTTTCCTTCTTTGGGAAAAGCTCCATTTTTGCAACGTATCTACCCCCGTTAACGGTAGCTTCAGTGTAAAAAAAAAAAAAAAAAAAAAAAAAAAAAAGTCCATGCAGTGGCGTGGCACACAGCGCAGAAAACGTTTACGAGTAATTTTGCAGAATCTCTATCATATTGTACAAGTTCGTGAGTATGTTCTGACTTCCAGATATGAACGGTATGGATATTTAACTTCCCATTTACATAAAAAATGGCCACATTACTGAATACATCATCAAGAAAGTCGTCTTCCAATTGCAGCACTTCCCTCGCAAAGTTAAAACATACACATAGTCATCTGGATTTAAAGCATGTACCAACTGTAACCGATATGAGCGCATGTGTAAACATATTCTTAAAACCTTCCACGCTGTTGTCTTTGCAACTAAAGTTCAAGATTTGCTTTTCGAACACACTTCTCAGGACTACGAAGGCAAGATGCTCTGACACGGACAACATCCTCTTCAGACGGTTTTGGTCGTCTATTGATTTTCCCTTTATACAGACGTCCGGTCGTTTCGAACCAACTATATCATGGACCGATGTGTTTGTCGCATAACGGATCACAATCAGATTTTAAAAGAAACGCTCGTTGAACTGAAATTACAGATTCAATCTCAGAAAACATTAAAACACAAAACGCTTTAAGCTCAGGAGTCGCCATTTTACGTATGTGGCGCTGAAAGCGGGAAAACAATACTCAACTAAAATTATGTTACTCCTGAATTGTGACATTGAACCAACACCGTGCAACGCTTACAGTTAATACTATTAAAATTTATATCTGGTGCATTCTTTTATGGACACCCTATAAGAATACATCACAGCTCTAAAGTTTCGAGAATGATACCTGTCAGAAATGTGAATCAAAAAATACATTGTCTGGCAAAAAAAAGTGAAGCACCCAGAGCTGGAGGAGCAAACGAAATCAAACTTCACGGGTCGAGATGGTATGAGGTCTTATTTCGGTGATTACAGTGCCGAGTCCAATTTGCACAGAACTTGGCCGTATGAGCCTACTTATCAGTATGACGTTTCACCTATCTGGGCCGGACGTATGCAGTCATTCGACTGGGAAAGGTGTCATAAAGCCGTTGTATCCTCTCGTGAGATAAGCTGACCCACAGCTGTTGTAACTGGTCATTGATACACCGGATACTTGCACCGGGACAGAATTGACATCCGAGCTGGTCCTACACATCTGGTTATATACATCCTACATATGGTACTTATCTGAGGATCTTGATGGCCACAAAACTTCCTCAATATCACGCAGATAGCGCATAGAGACACGTGTGGACGAGCATTGTCTTGCCGAAAAATGACATCACGATACTGATGCAGGAGAGATAACACGTGACGAAGAAGGATGTCAGTGACATACTGTTGTGCCGCTAGTGTTGCTACAATCACTGGCAATCGTGACATCAAGTCATACCCGATGAGTACCCACACCATGACGGCAGAATAACTGTTGTTACTGACAATTCACAATTTTTCACAAACGCAACTTTTATTTATGTACGGTTACAAGGTTGATGACTGAACCACAAAAGTAACAATAACGATTCCAGTAAAAGTCTCCTAATTGAGGCAAACAAAAAGTTCACTTCTAATTTTCCACAATGGTTCGTGGTAACACACACACACACTAGTAAAAGTCCAATTCAGAGACGAAGATGTAATCTTCAGCGGTCGAAGTCCACGAGGTCGGCATCCGGAGTGAACTGAACTTCGGGCTGGTTCTAGCCACTAAATAGCTGTCTCCAGCCCATCAGGTTTTGGCGTAGTGATACTTTTGCAGGAAGTAGTGCTCGGACTGTCTGTTTCCATTATCATGTATGTAAATAGTCGGTGTTGCAATAGTGCTTTTGGTACGCCTTGGACATAGACAACACCGTCTTCTGTGGTGTAATAAGGGTTGCCGGCCCTCAGGGGCCATCTTGACTTCGGCATAACAGTAACATAGTTGCGCCTCTCAGAAACATTGGAATCTCCTCAGGTCGCCTCCATAATCGCCGACGATGGTCATCTGGGATAGGGCAGAACTGCAGTTCATCGCTGAACACAATGCGTTGCCATTCATCAACAATTCATGCTTCCCGGTCACGATCCCACTCTAAACGTAGCCGTTTGCATTGCGATGTTAACGGTAACCCACACACGGCACGGTAATTCCCTAGTCCAGCTGCTGCCAGTCTGCGAGATGACATGGAATGTTGCAGGGCGTCGATTACTTATTCTGGGATGGCAGGCGCAGATATCGAGGTATCGAGGGGTTACGGTGTGCTTGGTGCAGGATACGGCGATCCTCACTTTCGGTGGTCAGACATGGCCGACCGGAACCTTGACGCTGAGTACACCTGGGCTGATGCAGCCCAACATCGGGCCACCGTCACATCCGAATGCCCTCCATACTACGATATTGTCCGATTCTACCAGTTGGCGAAATGGAGCCCCACAATGAGGTCCCTTTCGAACTGTGTCAAGAGCTGATGAAGGTGCATCTTCGTGTCGTTCAAAGAGACGACTCAACATCTGACGCTCTTATGTACCCTACCAGGCCTGGTAAAAGCACTAAACACGGACAACACTAATGCACTGTGCTGACCGGTGCACGTGTCACTGAGAATCGCAACTTAATCATTTCCATACCCTCCCGTGGTGTGTACATGTTGCGAAGTTACTTTGACGTCCGACTATGTCTTCTGGATACAGTGTGCAGTTTTTGTCAAGGAATATAAATGAACTAATTCATGTAGAATGGAGAAAAGCGACGTGATGGCAACGTCAGAGCAGGGTAGGGGACGTTGATTCGAGCAGAATTTCCCACGTAACCAGATAACGCATCGTTCTGGATCTACGGCCGTAAAACGACAGCCAGTCAGGCATGAGCGCGCAGAAGTCTGTCCAGCAAGCAAACGAGTTTGTGTGTGTCTGTCAGTGTGGCTTTGTCCCTCTTTTATCTTTATGAAGTAATTGCGTTACAGTTTCAGTTGAAATCATTATGTTTAGTTAATATAATTAGTAACTGCGTAATTTAAACGTACGCACTATCGCGTTTGTCGCTGATTGGCTGTCGTTTTATGGCCGTGGGTCCACAACGTTGCGTTTCCGACCTGTGGTTATCTGGGAAACTGCTCGATTCGTCATCCCCTCTCCTGCTCTGACCTTATTGTGAAGTTGTTTGCCACGCGCTGTCTAACGCGCTATGTCACGGAATGCGCGGCCCCTCTCGTCGGAGGCTCGAGTCCTCCCTCGGGCATGTGTGTGTGTTGTTCTTACCATAAGTTAGTTTAAGTAGTGTGTAAGCCTAGATACCGATGACCTCAGCAGTTTGGTCCCACAGGAATTCACTCACATTTGAACTTTTTTAAAGTTATTTCCCTTGCCGTGTATTTAATGCAAACGTCCGGCAGTCAATCTACACAGGATGTCACCATTAAAGATATGTACAAATGCGGTCGCAGGTTCGAATCCTTCCTCGGGCATGGATGTGTGTGATGTGTTTAGATTAGTTAGGTTTAAGTAGTTCTAAGTTCTGGGGGACTGATGACCTCAGCAGTTAAGTCCCATAGTGCTCAGAGCCATTTGAACCATTTAACTTTTCGCTAACTTACTTTAAATTCACAATCAAAGGGAGTAAGCTCCGTATTCAACTAAACACCTAGTAATGGAGTTCAGGACAGAATTTCGAACGATTACAGTTACTGTTGTTGATTCCATATGGCTAACTAGGGCATCAGACATATCCACATTACAAAATTGTGGCACACTGTTTCCGCTTTTACTAGTTAAAACAATCAAAAGTATATTTTTCCACGCAATTGGAAAAGAAAAAGGAAGATCGTAATTTAGCGTCCCGTGGACGGCGAGGTGATTGGAGACGGAGCACAAGCTCGGAAAAGGGCAAGGTTGGAGTAGGCAGGCCATTGTCTCCTTTACAAAATAACCACTCGGCTTGGGCGATTAGGGAAGCCACGAAAATTCAAAGCCTGGATGGGCATTTGTACCCGTCTCTGTCCCATCCCGAGTCTAGGAGTCCAGTGTTCTAATTATTGTACCACATCGCCCTGATTTATAGACTGCGCCATTTTATAAAATTATGTATCAGCACAATTATACACCCAACACGCAAAGTTGCCGAAAAGTTGTTTGCATCTTACAACGTGACTCACTCTTGACCTCAGTATAATTTTGTGGAAATTGATTCCGTCCACGAAAGCGTACGAACTTAATCCGAGAGTCCAAATCTAACAAACTTCCGCTATCTTGAGAATTAATGACTGGCGGAAGAGGTAAAGGCATTGACGGTTTGGACCAGAAGTAGCCACCTTCAGACTAGTCAGTCTTGGCCATCTTTACCGTACTGGGATAGCCGGATTATTAGTCGTCAGTAGCAGGTGTGCTGCGAGAGTGTTTTGTTACTATGTCAGAAGTGGCAGTGAAGCGATACGCAGGCATTCGGCGCAGGTCAGTGCGAGGGGCTTTGTGCAGCCCTGCGCAGCTGAGCCCTCGTCGCTGTTCCGCCTATTAAGGGCTTCCTACTTGTGCAGAGGCCGGCGGGACGCAGCCAGCCCTCGTGATGCCTCGCTGTAGCCTGCAGGTTCGGTGGCACCGTTAATCGCGGCCGCTGACTTACTGCCGAATCAATTGCTCCACATTAATCGTGGATCACACCAGCAGTACTTGAATACACTACTGACTATTAAAATTGCTACACCACGAAGATGACGTGCTACAAACGCGAAATTTAACCGCCAGGAAGAAGATGCTGTGATACGCAAATGATTAGCTTTTCAGAGCATTCACACAGTGTTGGCGCCGGTGGCGACACCTACAACGTCCCTACATGAGGAAAGTTTCCAACCGACTTTTCATACACAAACGGTAGTTGACCAGCGTTGCCTAATGAAACGTTGTTGTGATACCTCGTGTAAGGGGGAGAAATGCGTACCATCACGGTTCCCACCTTGATAATGGTCGGATTGTAGCCTATCGCGACTGCGGTTTATCATATCGCGGCATTGCTGCTCTGGTTGGTCGAGATCCAGTGACTGTTAGCAGAATATGGAATCGATGGGTTCAGGAGGGTAATACGGAACGCCGTGCTGGATCCCAACGGCCTCGTATCAGTAGCAGTCGAGATGACGGGCATCTCATCCGCATGGCTGTAACGGATCGTGCAGCCACGTCTCGATCCCTGAGTCAACAGATGAGGACGTTTGCAAGTCAACAAGCACCTGCACGATCAGTTCGACGACGTTTGCAGCAGCATGGACTGTGAGCTCGGAGACCATGTCTGCGGTTACCCTTGACGCTGCATCACAGACAAGAGCGCCTGCCATGGTGTACTCAACGACGAACCTGGGTGCACGAACGGCAAAACGTCATTTTTTCGGATGAATCCAGGTTCTGTTTACAGCATCATGATGGTCGCATCCGTGTTTGGCGACATCGCGGTGAACGCACATTGGAAGCGTGTATTCGTCATCGCCATACTGGCGTATCACCCGGCGTGATGGTATGGGGTGTCGTTGGTTACACGTCCCGTTCACCTCTTGTTCGCATTGACGGCACTTTGAACAGTGGACGTTACATTTCAGATGTGTTACGACCCTTGGCTCTACTCTTCATTCGATCCCTGCGAAACCCTACATTTCAGCAGGATAATGCACGACCGCATGTTTCGGGTCCTGTACGGACCTTTCCGGATACACAAAATGTTCGACTGCTGACCTGGCCAGCACATTCTCCAGATCTCTCACCAATTCAAAACGTCTGGTCAATGGTGACCGAGCAACTGGCTCGTCACAATACGCCAGTCGCTACTCTTGAGGGACTGTGGTATCGTGTTGAAGCTGCATGGGCAGTTGTACCTGTACACACCATCCAAGCTCTGTTGACTCAATGCCCAGGCGTATCAAGGCTGTTATTACGGCCAGAGGTGGTTGTTCTGGGTACTGATGTATCAGGATCTATGCAGCCAAATTGCGTGAAAATGTAATCACACGTCTGTTCTGGTATAATATATTTGTCGAATGAATACCCGTTTATCATCTGCATTTCTTCTTGGTGTAGCAATTTTAATGGCCAGTAGTGTAACTACCATCAAACTGTCAGTTTCTGGACCGTCCCTGTCTAACGCCTGGGGTGATATCTTGTACCAAAAATTTCGCCGTCATCGCATCCTTAAAACCGATCTAAATGTGGGAAAAACTTTAGCAGACGTCAAGTACCGATTAAAAGGCGCGGAGCTACACTGAAGCGCTAAAGAAACTGGTATAGGCATGAGTATTCAAATAGAGAGATATATTTCCGAGGTAACAATGAAGTGGTGTTTTTCCCGTATGACCATTTCACGAGTATGCCGTGAACACCAAGAATCCGGTAGAACATCAAATCTCCGACATCGCTGCGACCGGAAACAGATCCTTCAAGAACGGGACCAACAACGACTGAACAGAATCGTTCAACATGACAGAAATGCAACACTTCCGCACATTGCTGCAGATTTCAGTTCTGGGCCATCAATAAGTGTCAGCGTGCAAACCATTCAACGAAACTTCATCGACATGAACTTCCGGAGCCAAAGACCCGCTCGTGTTCCCTTGATGACTGCACGACACAAAGCTTTACGCCTCGTATGGGCCCATCAACACCGATATTGGACTGTTGATGACTGGAAACATGTTGACTGGTCGGACGAGTCTCGTTTCAAATTGTATCCAGCGGATGGACGTGTACGGGTATGGAAACAACCTAACGAATCCATGGACGCTGCATGTCAGCAGGGGAGTGTTCAAGTTGATGGAGGCTCTGTAATGGTGTGGGGCGTGTGCAGTTGGATTGATGTGGGAGCCCTAATGTCAAGATACGACTCTGACAGATGACACGTACGTAAGCATCTTGTCTGATCACCGGCATCCATTCATGTCCATTGTGCATTCCGACAGACTTTAGCAATTCCAGTAGGGAAACGCGAGAATCCACACGTCCAGAATTGCTACAGAGTGGCTCCAGTAACACTCTTCTGAGTTTAAACACTTGCGATGGCCACCAAACTCCTCAGACATGAACGTTATTGAGCATATGTGGGATGCATTGCAAGATGCTGTTCGGATGAGATCTCCACCACTTCGTATTCTTACGCATTTATAGACAGCCCTGCAGCATTCATGGTGTCAATTCTCTCCAGTACTACTTCAGACATCAGTCGGGTCCATGCCACGTCATATTGCGGCACTTCTGCGTGCTCGCGGGGCTCTACGCAATACTAGGAAGATGTACCAGTTTGTTTGGCTCTTCAGAGTATACAGAGGGATCTGTTTTAACATGAAACTACTATATACCTCGATAAATACACATCAGACGAAATAAATGTTCCAGATAAAAATAATATTTTCAAAGGGAACATCTGTCTGTGCTAAAACTGGTTGCCCCTAACCCTCCACCCCCACCCTCTATAAGTGGGTCAACTTCTCAGTTATTGCAGATTCGGATTCTACGTCAAAAATAGCATGGATTTACCCTAAACATTTTTTTCCTTTCGTTGTAGATGACGCTGTAACCGGCAAAATTCAGTTTTCCAGGTTGATCATAGCAACATTTTCCATAGGGCGCATTACGAGGTTGTGTGTGGGAGGGGGGGGGGGGAGGATGGAGAGTGCTTTATGCCCAGAATAAAAGATCTAAAAGAGAAAAGAGAACAAAATTTGTTTATTTTTGTTGAGTTACATTAAAAATATACTTTTTAAATAGGTACTGATGTGTAAGTACAGTCCAGAACCTGAAAATATCTTTTAGTACACTTTTAGCATTATCAAAACACTTTCAATACCGTGTACTGCCCGACGGTGGGATACTTTATGCTCATCGTAAAAAAATTAAAAAAATGCAAAAACTGTTAACTGCTTCGTGAGTATTACTCACAATATCCTTTTCAAAGAGATACTGATGCGTAAGTAACGTCCTGAACATGGAACTATTGCATATGACATTCACTGGAGAAAGTGGCATCTACTACAACCACTTTAATGTATCGGTTAAATTTAACAGAAACATTTAAAACACTTATGGAATCTGGTAGAAGAATTATTTAAAAACAGTAAATACTTTTATCAAAATTTTAACATATATTTCCAAACGGTAGCCGCAAATTATCTTCCCCCATCCCCTCTCCCTTGATATTGTGAGAGTTAACAGCCGAAAAATTAGATGCTTCATTACGTTTCTAATGAGCACGTAAACTTTTTTGTTCTAAACAGTTTATATTATCTTTAAAATTTAATTTAGTTCTGTAAGTTTGATTGTACGGTAAAACGTTTATGTTAAGATATTTAAAAATCTGTCAAATATACTAAATTTAACTAACATAGTTTGCTGTTTTCTTAAGGGTTGATTTCTGTGGATCCCCACATGCTTGATTTCGGTGAGCCCCATGAATTTCAGCATCAGGTTGACTGATTTCGGTCTGTTCTTCCGTCCAGCCGCCGTAATTCTCGCGCCGACTACAGCGCCAGCTACCACGAATGGGGAAAAGTTATCACAGATTAACCTTACGTATTTTTTAGGGTGTAATCGGAGTCTGCATCAAAAATGTGGTGAGTGAGGTGGGAGTTTGAAAATAAAAAGCTGATCTGCCATAGAGCGTAGCGGTTGGTGGGTAGCCACAGACAGATGTTCTATCTGACAATATTAACTTTTCAAGTAGAACGTTTTTTTATACGATGCGCATTTTTAAAGATATGTAGTACAAGAAGTATATAAACTACCAT
Organism: Schistocerca piceifrons; assembly: GCF_021461385.2. Classification (NCBI taxonomy): domain Eukaryota; kingdom Metazoa; phylum Arthropoda; class Insecta; order Orthoptera; family Acrididae; genus Schistocerca; species Schistocerca piceifrons. The sequence goes on from NC_060138.1 coordinate 858,373,676, forward strand.
AAATCGTACAATTCGCCATCCTATCGCTGAAAATGGTGTTTTAAGAAGAATATGCCAAATACAGGACAGTAGTCGACAACGACAGACGTTGACAGGTTGCAGTAAATGGCGGAACCAACAACAGAACTACGTTCGATAAACTTAATTGTAACGCTTCCTGTAGGATGGTACACGTCACCACAGTAACATAATATTAAGCGTAATGTGTAAATATGTGGAAATGATGACAGTAAAATAATACCTGTGCCTTTGACTCGCAGCATTTTAAGCTGTGCTTTTAGCTTCCAACCTAGTCATTCCTTCGCAAAACGCTACTGGTTGCGGAAGAAAAGCGTGCCCCAGACCATGTAATAACATCCCACTGCAAATGACAAGTCATTGCAGTTTTATTATGAAATAATACCTCAATAAATCCAATTTATCTCGTATACTTCCCGGAGAGGCCCTATCTACGACGATTGGAAACTAGTTCGTAGATTACCTAGCCTAGTACCGGCAGCTCTTGTTTATCATAGCTAACTTCCCTTCCGTCGAGATTGATGCTGAAGTTTAGCACAAATCTCTGACGAGCAACTTCGTAACTTAGTAATCTAACTTTGCTATATGTCGTTACTAATCAGAATTAAAAACAAGAATGGGATATGTTTCACAAACTACGTCAAAAAGAGACCAGATCAATTAATGTAACATTAGGCGCCTAAACGCATTGCTCACTGCGAATTTTTATGTCCAAGGATCAGTTTCGTGTCTAACTTTTGCCTATCATAACACTTAACAAATCAGTATTGAACTTCTGATATAGACGGAAATGATATCTTATGCAATATTCGAGGAAATGTTTGTGAGAAAAACTGAATGTATACTTGCAGCCGATTCGTTGCTACGTACCTAACAACAATACGAAGGAAAAATAGATGTCGCTCGATCATTATGTCGATTTCCAAGGCGTGTCGATGGTATTCATTACTGTTTTTAGTAGTCAGAGAGACTTCAACGCTTAAAAGTTGAAGGAACGTCTGAAAACGTTCTTTTTCTATATATCACATTCACAACGAAGGCTACTGAACGCTACTTTCTCCCCAGCGAAACAGTATGATTTCTCGCCCAGCATACACTTAATCCTTCAGTTAAAGTCGACGGCTCGACTTATTCGTTCTATTTGACGGGTGTGGGCTGTGTGCCGGCACGGGTTATTACTTTCTCTCTCTCGTTCAATTCACAATCATCTATGACTCACACAAACATGAAACTTTATTCTAAAAACTTCATGCGGTTATACGTAAGAGGCAACACTCATATTTGACACGGGTAAGGCGCCAAGATCTATAATGAGGGAGACACTAGATTTCCGATCAGGCGGCTGAAACTGTCGCTCGTGATCCCCCAACCGACAAGCTGCATTTCCTTGCTTCACCCTGGCTTCCTGGGTACATAGGCAGTTCCGCTGTTTGTTCAAAAATGGCTCTGAGCACTATGGGACTTAACTTCTGAGGTCATCAGTCCCCTAGAACTTAGAACTACTTAAACCTAACTAACCTAAGGACATCACACACATCCATGCCTGAGGCAGGATTCGAACCTGCGACCGTAGCGGTAGCGCGCTTCCAGACTGTGGCGCCTAGAACCGCGCAGCCACTCGGGCCGGCTCCGTTGTTTGTCGCAGTGTTCACTCACACAGACACAAACATACTATTATGCCTTTATTTTTGTTACACACACACACACACACACACACACACACACACACACACACACGTGTATATAAGATCATTTTTGTTATTTTTATGCTGCTAAAACGGATACTGTCAGTAAGAGCATATTTTCAGAAAACTTTTACAGAGGTCGGTGGTGGGAGTCAAATCTGTTAGGCAGCGAAGCAATCTTCAGAATCAGACCCTGTTGAAGTATTTTTTTATGGTTGCATACATGCCAGCTTCCACATTTCAAGAGTATATGTTTCAAAAAAAGTTCCTAAGGTTTAAATTCCTAACTTGTATCTTCACTTAGCCTCACGAGCGTTGTGTAAACTTAGCTTCTTAAGAAGGAATATTCAAACCACCGTGTGCTAGTGCTGCCGTATATAGACCTTTGCTACTTCATTTTGTTTTTAGTCCAGTGTACAGGCACTACTCAGGCAGGCCGCATATGCGACCACGATGGCGCCAGGACGTCGCAGCGCGATATTGCGAACATGTGAGGCGGAAAGTTTAATTTAACGCGGACAATGAACCGAATTCCCAGCGGCGGTGCGGCGCCACGCGGTTGCCCGCATACGATGGGACGCGCCCAACGGTTCGCGTGCCACCTTTCGGGGAAGCTACGAACTTGCACAGAACTGGCAGCGGCGCCACTCGCGGCGGAATAATGAATTACGAGTAGGATGCTGTGCTCTATGCTCTACACTGATACAACAGGCTGGCAGCACTACAAAAAGCGGTTTCCTTCCTTCTCTATAGTTCTGGTACTTTCTCGGAGCTACAGCAGTACAGTCTACTGTCATCCACGAGTAGTGAATCACTGCACACGCATATCTCGACTTATATGTTGGCACAATAAAAAGTTTCCTTTGTCAAAGAACCTCCTGAAGAAAATTAAATCGACTGTATACAAAATAAGCTAGTGCAGTCATTTAGCTGATAGGATAATGAGATGTTGCTCAGTAGCTCGATATAAGGGTACTGGAACCAACTAAGTAAAGAAATGATACTGGAATTTTCAGCATAGTTCGTGTTTGGTGTCTTCTGCTACTCTTCTTCAGGTTGATGATTAATTTTATAAATAACGGTTTAGTCGATCGTTCGAGAACAGAAGCAGAGAAACATCGCGCTGGAGATCGATTAGTCGACCAGCAAGAAATACGACCACGTGAAATGAGTAGAGTCGAAAGGAAGTGAGAGCCTATTGGTTCAGATGAATGGGAATATTGCGCGATGGTGAAAAATATTTACATAAAAAGTAGTGAAGGAAGCTCATGTTTGAATATTGCTCGTCTTTCTGGGCTGCTTTTATCTTAAAAGAAGACCATCACTGTTCATGCCTTACCTATACAAATATGTTCGCTATAAGAGCGCAGTAGACCCAGTAAACTCCCGTGGTAGGACCAACTGAGAAGACGTAAAAGCTAACGGTGTGGAGTCCCATTCTGTAGGGACTGGGTTCAGTTCAAAACTCACGTCAGCCAAATACCGGAAAAGTCGATTTAATAAAACGCAGGCATTCTTGTCCAATTAATTAAATACGTTTTCTCCAGCTTCCTCCAAGTAGAATTCCAACATTTTTCATACGGAGAAATACACTAGGCTTCATCTGTAAATATGGAAAATAATTTATTGACGACAAGGTACATGTAAACTGTGAACACTAACGTATTTTCTTATAGACGTATTGCTAGAAAATGAATTTTTTAAATTCAAATGAAACGTCTACTGATTAGATCATTGCTCAGGTTTCTTCTGTCATTTCCTACACCGATCACTATCACCCCCAATAAGTTTCACTTACCGAAAATACATTGTGCACCTGGCAGATCAGTTACAAAGGGAGCTACCAAACATTTTGGATAATATATAAGACGCAATCGCAAAGTGCAGGGTGTAGGTCACTATACGGCACAAGTGTTTCAACACAGACTGGACCACGAGCCGTGTTGCAGGATCAAATTAAAGGCAGAAACTAAGGATATTGAGAAAACATAAAGCTATCATTCCTGTCAACAGGTGGATAGAAGGGGAATTTGCTCTGATTTTGAAAAAGAAAGAAATGTTCTCAGATTGAATCCAATTAAATGCTCTTCAATTTATTAAACCATGCATGACCCATTTATAAATTTTAGTTTTATCGTGGTATGTTCCTCACACGTATACATCTGATGCATCTGACTTATGTTAAAGTTAGAACCATCTACGTCTTCATACATATTCCGCAAGCAGACATACGGCGCATGGCGGAGGGTACCGTGTACTAGAGAGCCTGTATACAGATACAGGCTCTCTCCCGCGTACCACTGCTAGCCATTTCCCTTCACGTTCCACTAGCAAGATCTCCGTAATTTTAATAAGTTCACGCTTAAGGTAAAAACATTTTTCTGTTTATTAACACGTTACATTTTGCACATCCGACACATCATCTTTGCTCTGTTTACATCCTTGGTCAGTATTTAACGAATGATATCTTTGTGTCTTTGCTTAATGATAATCTTCGCATTGTAAAGAAATACATCAAACACATGTGCGATGCTCAAGAAGTATTTTAAGAAGATTATGAAGTGTGCCCCAGTAACTTATTTACAATATGTGTGTTGTGGTGGAATTCAAAAAAATATACATCAAGCTAGAAAACCACAAGGACCACAACAAAACAGATCGCCATCTATTGGAACGTTTGTATGTGTACACAACTGCTTTGCATGTGTGTGTGTGTGTGTGTGTGTGTGTGTGTGTGAGCATTTTAGCATATTTTTATTAGTTAAACGACTGGTGAAGTAGCACTAAATAGTCAAACATTCTCGAACAGTGTGGCGCAGGCGATACGCTGTTGATCAAAACATCTATGCGACGAAAATATTATCCATTTGAAGATGGGCATTGTAGCTCGAAACAACTTACGGCACTAAAATGTAAAATTTAAAATGTATTTGTGGTTGGTTGCACCATTCGCCAACAATCTCCATCACACTAGTGTGCTGATCGAACCTACCAGTAAAAACTTTAGCAGCACACCTCTGAATTGCTGCCTTGTCTGCCTTTAATCCGACATGGAGGGGCAGTAATCAAGAGTGGATTGCTCTGTGGTTCTATATGCCGCCTCCTTTATAGATGAGCTACACTGTCACAAAACTCTCCAAATAAAACGAAGTCGAGCATTCGCATTCCCTGCTTCCGGGTGGTTATAATTAAACTGACACTGTTCCGGCTGCTGCTGTGCGGGCTGTATACATCGCAGGGTACTGAAACATCGCTGAAAAAATAATAGTTGCACTTTCTGCCACCTGGTGAAAATATGGCGCTGTAAGCAATAAGAATGTAACACGTTTCGCGTTTTGACGGCAGTGTGCTGTTTTTCCCTTGCCGATGCATGTTGATTTCTTTTATGAAGTGACTGTTGGTATAAAGCGTTAAGAAGGTTGAAATTATCTGTACGAAACGCAATGGTTTTTGAAAAGAAAGACCGTGTACTCATGGTAAAGCTGTTTTATCAGATTGGCAGCAATAGCGACGCTGCGTTGGGGGAATACTGCCTGCAGAAACAGCTGTGAAGAGGCCCTGAGTAAATAAATGAGCTAAAGAATATGATCAAGACATTTGCAGAAACAGGTGAATTAGGTGCTGCAGTACAGATAGGGAGGTGGTCCATTCCCATGGCAATTTTTGATGGAGTTTCCGTAGCTGTAGCGGACCGTGGAGCACATGCCTCAAATTCTGCAGCCCGTGTTCGAGCTGTCTCATGGAAATTTTCTCTGCCCTGGTCAACACTTCAAAGGATTTTTCGGTGCATTTTATGCTGGCATCTCTACAAGATTCAGAATGCACCAAATGAAACTGCGAGATAGGCTACAACGCTGTGACTTTGCTCTTCGTTTTTTGGCATGCTTGAAAATGGATGACAAGTGGCTGGGGAATATCGTTTGGACGAACGAGGCATATTTTATTCTGCACAGTGCCGTGAATGCACTGCACTGTAGCATATGGGCTCTACTCTACCACATGTTTTGCATTCAGCTTATGTGACTGGATGGTGTGCTTTCTCGGTACGTCTTTCTTCAAGGAAATGACAGCTCGCGGGCCTGTTACTTGTACAGTGACACCTGCACGTTAAAAGGACCTCCTTGTGCAATGTGCAACACGTGATTCCAGCTTTGCAAGAACCCACCGTGTCCATACAAGATGGGGCAACACCACATGTCGGTTGTCAGATTTGCTTTGAGAAACCATCGGTAACGACCTCATCATTAGGCAGTTTCAAGATGTGCGGCTTCCCACATCCCACGACCTAAATCTATGTGACTTCCGGTTGTGGGGATATCTGAAAGATCGTGTCTATCAGCGATGTATCTATATCATACGACGACATATTGATCTTATTACACCAGATCTGCTGCGAGCAACTGTCGGCCATGCTGTGTTACAGATGCAGCATCTTGCTCAGACGGGAGACCCTACTGAAGACATGTTGAAACTTGCGACCATAAGGTAATAAACGTGCGAGAACCACTGTTATCACATGTTTGATCGTTCCTCCCATTTTTATGAACCCATATTACATTCTGACTGCGTATAGGGCCATTTTTCATCTGGTGGCTGGAAGTGGGACTATTATTTTTCAGCTTGTTATGCGAATACACCGAATAATGAAAGTACCTACGTTTCAGCTTCCTGCGATGTATACAGCCTGCACTGCAGCATTCGGAACACCGTCAACTCAATTATAACAGCCCACTACCAACCTTACGTGCTCGTTTCATTTCATATCGCTTTGCAACGGCAAGCCTAGATATTTAATCGTCGTGACTATGCCAAGCAGCAGACCGCCAATACTGTATTCGAGCACTGCAATGTTTTTATCCCTACTCATCTGCGTTAGGCCTAAGTTATTTTTTTATCCATTTAGATTAAGCCTCCATTCAGCACACCAAACAGAACTTCTCTCTTTCATTCTCTGTCTTTCTACAGGCACACAGTTACGAGTTCGTGTGAATTATAGGTTTTTCAGCAAACAGTCGCAGATTGGCACTCACCGTATCCGTCAGATCATTTATGTATACAAAGTGTAACAAAAAGTATGGGCAAACTTCCAGGGAACATTCCTCACGCATAGAGGAATAAAATGTGCTTTACGGACATGAGTCTGGAAACACTTCATTTGCATGTTAGAGGTTATTTTCTGCTTCTCTTCATAACAACGTTAGTCCTGGGAAACACACAGAAACAGAAGGTACCAGCATTACAAGAAACGTTTTCCTACATGGAATGTTCGAAATATCCCCTTGGTTACGTTTGGTTGAATGTGCAACACATTGAAATTCTTGGATTCACCACCAATGCCTGTTGTTCCAATTGAAAGAAATAATGTCGACATGTCACTTAGTTATTTGCTTGTTTTTGGGTGCGACTAATTTCATTGCTCTACTACCGTCAATCACATAGCATCAATTGTTCAGTGTTCATGATGATCTTGTTTTCTGGTACAGTGCAATGGAAGTGCACTCAAATGCGGGTTGACAGATGCTGTACGGGTTAACAGATAGGCATGGCCATTGCGCTGAAATATTTTGTCGGGAGAGATTTCCCGGACGACGGTGCCACGTCAGGAACATTTTAGAAGCAAATGATCGCAGTCGTAGGGAGCATGGGATAGGCAGATGCAGCTCCCGATTGGCACGACGAGTTGATTTTGTAGGACTACGCTGAAAAGCGGATTGAATTCTTCCGACATTTTCGTCAGAAACATAGGGCGGCCAGGATTCTTTCCTTTACATATCCTGTGTATACAAACTGTCGATAGCATCTGCGAATGTTCTGTCCATTCGGAGGATCAGTTTGGTAGGGCTACCTCAACATCTGTTCTATAATGACAGAATTACGCCTCGCAAACTCGAAAACACAAAGTGATTTCTGCTGTGGAGTAGCCATTTTCCAATAGGTGGCGGCAACCAAGCATACTGAAGCAACCGACATCTAGCGGCAATGAATGTATTTGTTCCTCCAGTAACCAATTCGAGGCCCAGCGATTGATAATTTTGACAAAAAAAGAAAACTTTGCAGTACGTATATTATTTCTGCAACAACCTGTACATTTACCAGGTACACAGCATGATGAAGCTACAAGTCTCTAAATTGATCATGGCATAATGAAACAAAGAGCATTTAACTGCATACAGCCTGAGTCCATTTCTTTCATTTCCCCAATTAATTCACACAACTGTGTTCCCCATAGCCCCATCAAAGATAGAAAGCTGAAAAAACTTTGTTCCGTTTCCTCGCACTGTTGGCGCCATGACGTGGCGCAAGACCTCCAACATGACGGCAGGTACAGCAGTTCCGCGTCTGCGCGCGCGCTTTAACGCGACTGCCTAATTGTGGCGGAGCGCGGTTGGCAGCAGTGACCGGGCCTCTCAACGGCGGGCAGTGTTCGAATAGGACCGAGAGGCGCACATGTGCGGCTGCCGGGTGTCCAAAAAAACAGGCCGCAGTGGGCGGCGGAGGAGGAGGAGATGGGGCGGGGGCGCAGATAACGCGAAGCGACGCGGCGGCGCTCCGGCGCGACCTGCCGCTGCTCTGCTTCCCGCCTCCCTCACCGGCTGCCGCTAGCCGCCGTCTCATGTGCATCGTGTTACCCACATCTTGTAAACTAGCGACTAAGGCCATCGAGACAAGTTCTTCCTCGTGTGGTAGTCGAGGGACATGTACTTTTCGATGAGGCTGTGTGCGTTACTATTTACCTACCGCGGTAGAAAAATGACTGTTTTTAAAATAGTACTGCGTGCATTTTAATACCACACGATAACTCCCGAACAGAGCAGCACACAGGTTGTATTATAGTTAAGAACGATAACTGACGGATGAAAGGACACGGCAATAGAAGCGAAAGCTTTCCAGTAAACAGCGGCACGCAAACGACCGATTTGCGAGACACTTGCCAATGTGTAGTTACATGCCTACACTGACTGTAGCACAAAGTATTGTTCTTGTTAGTATAAATCTATCAGAATCGAGAACTACACTGACGGGAAAAAATCCCAACACCAAGAAGGAGTTGTGCTAGGTATAGGTACTTGGTAGGTGTGTTTCTACATTTGAAAGATGAAATGAAATGAAATGTCCTGTGGCTAGGGCCTCCCTTCGGGTAGACGGGTCGCCTGTTGCAAGTCCTTTTAGTTGTAGCCACTTCGGCGACTTGCGTGTCCATGGGCCATGGGGATAATATGATGATGAAGACAATACCCGGCCGCTGTGCGGAGAAAATCTCCGACCCAGCCGGGAATCGAATCCGCTGCGCTGACCATTCAGTTATCGAGGCAGACATTTGAAAGATGACGCCTATACGAAATTCGTGCCTGCCGCATAAGAGTGGAACAAGAAGCGTCACTATGAGGATGCAAATGATGTTTCCTTTAAATTCGCGCCATATCGGTCGTGACCGTTACTTACCGTTGAGATTGGTCGTAGTTAAGTTGATGATAGCAATATCATTAAGGCGACATATATGCCATATCAACAGCTGCCTTTGAACGAGGTCGTTCAATAGGTCTACGAGAAGCTGGATCTTCCTTCCGCAACATTGCTGAAGGACTTGGCAGGAATATAGCCACTGTACTCGGTAAATGACTGCTGGCAGCAGAGGTCACAAGAATGCACGATCGCAAGAAGACCGAGCTCCGAACGGCCACGTGGCACTACCGAGAGGGAAGACCACCGTGTTCGATGTATGGCTCTGACGCATCATACTGCATCTGTAGCAGCAATCTGAGCAGCAGTTGGCACCACAGTGGCACAACGAACTGTTACAAATCGCTTACTTAAAGGATTGCTCAGAGACACACGCCCTGTAGCGTGACCCCATACCACCACCGTTTGCAACTCAGAGGTGTCAATCGAAGCTCATTGGAGGGCAGAGTGGGGTGACAATCTTTAACCGTCCGCATCGCTTTTCTCTCGTCATGTCCGGTAAGCCATATTCATCCTTGTTATTACCAAACTGAATCTATAACCGACCGAGGTGGCGCAATGGTTAGCACACTGTAATCGCATTCGGGAGGACGACGTTCAGACCTGCATTCGGCATCCAGATTTTGGCTTTCCGTGATTCCCCAAAATCACTCTAGGCGAATGCTGGGACGGTTCCTTTGAAAGCGTACAGCCGATTTCCTTCCCCATCTTTAACACAATCCGAGCTTGTGCTCCATCTCTAATGACCTAGATGTCGATGGGATGTTAAACCCAATCTTCCTTCCTTCCTGAATCCATATAGTGGAGCACTACCATCCGCTAATCGAAAGGTAATGTATATATAGCGCTGGCAAACCAACGCTGGACTTGTGGATGGAGGCATCTAGACGTGCTTCTGATCCCGGCGCTGTGATCGCCCAAGGCCTGCTCTCGCCTGGTGTAGGTCGTGAAACAGCACATGGCCTCACAGAAACCATCCGTTCCTACAGGCCGTCGTGAAACAGATTTTCCTCCAGGAACCTTGATAAAATCTGTTTCCTTTCGTGTCTGTTACGTACCGAGTCCATCTGCGCAGTGCGTCAACAAGACTCTAGCTAGTTTCCGAACAATTTTTTTTCCTGCTTTTTCTATGTTGCAGCCTTCTCTGGTTCGTCGTTGGCCAACGCCGTAAGCGCCCGCATCTCGTGGTCGTGCGGTAGCGTTCTCGCTTCCCACGCCCGGGTTCCCGGGTTCGATTCCCGGCGGGGTCAGGGATTTTCTCTGCCTCGTGATGGCTGGGTGTTGTGTGCTGTCCTTAGGTTAGTTAGGTTTAAGTAGTTCTAAGTTCTAGGGGACTGATGACCACAGATGTTAAGTCCCATAGTGCTCAGAGCCATTTGAGCCATTTTTTGAGCCGTAAGCACATGACTACCGATATGGTGAAGAGCGTAACACGATGCTACTCACAGTGGTTTTGCGACTCTTCAAGAAGCAGTGCTGGATAGCCCAGTGTATACAGCGATCCAAGCCAGAATCAATGCGGCTTTTGCAGGGTTAAGAGTAAGGCGAGGAGTTGAGGTCTGCCTTACAGCCACTACTCACAGAATCATTTCTCTTCTCCAGACAGCTTGCCTACGCTGTGTCCCACTCATTACATGTGATGCTGAGTGCCTTAGCTCTCTACCAGTCTACTGCTTAGAACTCACCTCCATTTTCAAACACAACCCTAATGTCAAGCTCTCTGTATTTCCAGATGCCATCTCAATAATTTTCGCAAAAAATGAAGAGGTCTTAAAGACTGCAGAGTCATGTGAACAAGACACATTGTTTAAAATAAATTACGGCATCAGACAGGAAATTCCTCAGTAAGTAAATACAGTCTGATTCGTGAATGATTAACAGGTACACTGTCGTATATTGGTACTAGCATAACAAAGGAAGCAAGCTTACGGCTTGAGATCTCGGCGACGATGTCACCAGCAAGCACTCCACTTGAGGAAGGTTAGGAAAGTAAATCTGGCCGTGCCCTCTGCGAAGGAAGCATCCTGCTGTTTGCATTAAGCGAGATAGGGAAACCACGTAAAAGCTAAACCTGCATGGTAGGGCGTAGATTTGAACAACCATCCTATAGAAAGCAAAAAACAGTGTAATAGGATGATATGTTGATATAAATAAAGTGTGCATTCCCACCTAATCTTCAGCATTCTCCAGTAGCACCATGTTTCACAAGTTTCTGTTCGCTACTGATCTGATTTGTTTACGGTTCACGTCTTACTTCCACATTAGGCTACACTCAAATATTTTCCAAAAAAAACTTCTTAATATTTACATATGGAATACATAGAGAGAAATTCCGCATTACGCAAGACACCGTTTTATAATTTTTTTACTACCGAAGCTATTTTCAGCATTTAATGTGCTATCATTGGTGCAATTTTTGTTAATTTTATTTCCAGAAGAATTACTGATACATGTTATACTCTTGTGCGAGTTATATTAATTTTTGGCTCAAAAATATTTACGTTTCCAACGGAGCGATTATTAGCTGTTAAGTATTTTACATTACTTTGCATAAGGTATACTGCGAAGACATATGTCGCTGAGCTGTGCATTATACAGTATGTTATTCACCTACTCTCTGCTTAAAAATTTAGGTCTAGGATATAAAATTTGAAAATAGTTCTGATAAATATTTGTTCACGTACCTCACTATTTGTTCGCATACGGTACATGACGTGTTAGTTATATGTGCTGGCAGCTTTATACAGGGTGTGCATAAAGTCCAGGAACACTTTCAATTTTTATTGCACAAGAACCAAACATTGTACAGATATCATACATATGTCATTTTGAAGAGAAACCCTGAAGTTTTTTTTTTTTTCGTGTATACCGCCAAAGCGTAGTTTGGTAATTTGCCGATAGTCAGCGCTAGTCGCAAACATGGCGAGTTCAGGTGAGGAGCGAGCTTTCTGTGTGTTGGAGTTCGACAAAAAGAAGTGTGCTACAGCTGTTCAGCGGATGTTTAGAACCAAGTACGGTAAGACGCCACCAATAAGGAAGGTCATTTACCAATGGCACAACAAATTCGCTACGACGACTTGCTTGTGGCCGGCAAAGAGAGGCGGACGTCCCAGTGTGAGCGAAGTGAATGTGGAGCGCGTACGAGAGACATTCATAAGGATCTAAAGAAATCGGTGCGTCGTGCATCCCGTGAACTCGAAATGGCTCCAATGACAGTGTGGGAAGTCCTGCGACAGAAGCTGTCTATGAAACCATTCAAATAGGAGCTAGTGCAGAAGCTCAATGACGACTACAAAGACAGTCGTTTTGAGTATTGTTCGCAGTTGCAACAACTGAATGAGGATGGGGATGGCATTTTTAGTGACGAAGCCACTTTTCACACTAATGGAAAAGTGAACAGGCGTAACTGTCGAATCTGGGGTACAAAGCATCCACACGAATACACTGAATTTGAGCGTGATACCCCACAGGTAAATTTTTTTGTGCCTTGTCACGTCGAAAACTGTACAGGCCATTCTTCTTTCGCCGAGAGCCCTGTCACTTGATATTCCTACTTGGGCATGTTGCAGCAATGGCTGCTGCCTCAAATGCAATCGGACTCTCCGTTCACCTTTCAGCAGGACGGGGCACCAACCCATTTTCATAGTGAAGTTCATGGGTACCTGAACACGGACCTGCCGCATCGATGGATCGGCCGTGCTACAGAAGGGGACAGCTGCTTCATGAAATGCCCCCCCCCCCCCCCCCGATCACCAGATCTCACTCAGTTTGACTTTTTCCTGTGGGGACACTTTAAAGATCTGGTGTATGTACCACCTCTATCACGTGATGTAGCAGAGCTCCGGGAGAGAATACGGGAAGCGACTGCCACAGTTGACGATGCCATGCTGGGACGGATATGGCAAGAATTCGATTACCGTATTCACGTCTGTCGGATCATTCATGATTCGCATATTGAATGTTTGTAAAAAAGAAAAAGAAAAAAAAAACTTTCGGAATTTCTCTTCAAAATGCAATATGTATGACATCTGTACAATGTATAGTTCTTGTGCAATAAATAATTGAAAGTGTTCCTGGACTCTATGTACACCCTATATATACCATACTTTCTACAGCTTCTCATCTGCAAATAGCGGAACGTTTTTCTGTTTATCTGAGAATCTCTACATATCGCGTTATTTAGCTTGTTACTTAGACTTCTTTGTTTTTTCTATGATGCTGTAGTCTTTTTTCCCCTTAATTCTTTTGGTGTTGTTATTTCTTAGTGTTATACCCGCATTTAATGTAATTTATAAGCAAAGCAGAAGGTTTCTGCCGCCATTTCGTGCGTTGTTACAAAATGGCTCTGAGCGCTATGGGACTTAACTTCTGAGGTCATCAGTCCCCTAGAACTTAGAACTGCTTAAACCTAACTAACCTAAGGAAATCACACACATCCATGCCCGAGGCAGGATTCGAACCTGCGACCGTAGCAGTCACGCGGTTCCAGACTGAAGCGCCTAGAACCGCTCGGCCACTCCGGCCGGCGTGCGTAGTTCTGTAACTACGCATACCCAAATGATGATCATCTGCTTTAGTGTTGAGACAATTTCTCTTTTTCAGAAACACTTTTCTCTCTGTTGCCAATAGCATATTGTATCCTCTCTGCTTCCCTCATCTTCACTTATTTTGCTGTGAACACAGCAAAATTCGCCTACCACTACTATAATGCCTCAAGTTTTAATCTCATTCCCAGCGTCGTCTGATTTGATTCAACTACGTTCCATTACCATTGTTTTATTTTCGTTATAACGACTTTTCAAGATACTATGCGTTCTGTTCATCTGATCAAGTCCTTTGCCGTCTTTAGCAGAACTGGCAAACATTAAACTTATTATCTAAAAACTTAATACTATCATGCATATTACGAGCAGATCTTACTCCAGTCTGAACTACTGCTTCCTTTTCACGTTTTTGACTCTCATAACTGCAATCTGGTTACTGTACAAGTTAACACTCTGCCAGTTAATTCTTTAGTATGGGGACGAGCGTGGCAAAAACCTGTTGCGCCGATGCACTGCATGCAGTTATGAAGACCCAGAGATCACAGGCTGTGGGTGCGTGAACAGGTGGCTGCGTTTGTGTGGCAGCGCGGCGCTGCGCCGCACACATGTTTGCTTTACGGGTCGCCATAAAAATACTGAGGCGCGCTCATTGTGCACGGCTTGGCAACACTGCGCCCTCACTCACACGAGGCGATCCGGCACTCTGCTGCTTAACAAGAAACATCGTGACTCAACCTATTAAGAGAGGCCGGAATTATGAAGTCTCCCTCTCTCGCTCTATCCCGAGATGAGCTGAGTTTTCGCGTATTCATCAGAAGTAGTTGCCGCCGGGATGGAAACCATACACGGTTCTCATTCATCATGCAGCTCACAGTTTGTTGTTTTTACAGATCCTTCTCGTATTTATTTACTCGTTCTGCATCACAAATGTCTCGAAAACCAAGGAATGCATCCTTACAATGAACAAAAAGGGAAACAAATACTGGTGTGTATGAAGATGGTATCTGTTCTCTCGGACATGCCCGATAGAACAAATAGCATCGGTGACCATGCAGCTCATTAGAATGAAATTACAATGAAATGAATACCCCTAGCTGCATACAGGCGTTGATATACCGGGTGATCAAAAAGTCAGTATAAATTTGAAAACAGTAAATCACGGAATAATGTAGATAGAGAGGTACAAATTGACACACATGCTTGGAATGACATGGGGTTTTATTAGAACCAAAAAAATACAAAAGTTCAAAAAATGTCCGACAGATGGCGCTTCATCTGATCAGAATAGCAATAATTAGCATAACGAAGTAAGACAAAGCAAAGATGATGTTCTTTACAGGAAATGCTCAATATATCCACCATCATTCCTCAGCAATAGCTGTAGTCGAGAAATAATGTTGTGAACAGCACTGTAAAGCATGTCCGGAGTTATGGTGAGGCATTGGCGTCGAATGTTGTCTTTCAGCATCCCTAGAGATGTCGGTCGATCACGATACACTTGCGACTTCAGGTAACCCAAAAGCCAATAATCGCACGGACTGAGGTCTGGGGACCTGGGATGCCAAGCACGACGAAAGTGGCGGCTGAGCACACGATCATCACCAAACGACGATCGCAAGAGATCTTTCACGCGTTCAGCAATATGGGGTGGAGCGCCATCCTGCATAAACATCGTACGTTCCAGCCAGGTTGGGGATGATGCGATTCTGTAACATATCGGCGTACCTCTCACCCGTCACGGTAGCAGTTTTGCTTTCCAGCGCCATCTGTCGGACATTTTGAGAACTTTGTTGTTTTTTGCTCTAATAAAACCCCATGTCATTCCAAACGTGTGTCAATTTTTACCTCTCTATCAACATTATTCCGTGGTTTATTAAGTTTTCAAATTTATACTGACTTTTTGATCACTTTGTAAGTCAACGGGGAGAGTTGAAAATATTTGCCCCGACCGGAACTCGAACCCGAAATCTCCTGCTTACATGACAGACGCTCTATCCATCTGAGCCACCGAGGATACAGAGGATAGGGGGACTACAGGGACTTATCTCTGGCACGCTTCCTATGTTAAGGCTCACTGGCGAATTGACCATCTTCTTCTGTGCGGATGCACAAACAGTGCTTGAATTCATACGGGAATCGGCAGTAAAGCCGCGAGTAATGAGCATAATGGGCAAGGTCACTATGAATATAGTGCGGGACAATAAGTTGGGAATGTGGGTCGCACTATCCTCTTGTGTTCTCGGTGGCTCAGATGGATAGAGCGTCTGCCATGTAAGCAGGAGATCCCGGTTTCGAGTCCTGGTCGGGGCACACATTTTCAACTGTCCCCGTTGACTTATATCAACGCCTGTATGCAGCTAGGGGTATTCATTTCATTGTAGTTTCAAATACTGATGTCCTGCACCACTGCATAAATTTTCTCCAAATGGAGCTGCACTGCCCTTGAAAGACTACGCAGGTTTGCTCATTGCTCAGCTCACATACGTTGCCTTGCAATAGCTGTACCGGCCTCCACCCACCCCACCCTCAGATCTCTTCTCGCACAAACCGGGAAGACAACTAGTAGGCCACACGCTGTCATTCCCAGAGCCGGTCATTCCCGTCCCCATTCGATTCAACATCACCAAAAACTTCTTCCAGCCTAACTGGCTATGCATCTATACCTCCTTTATGTGCAGGCTCTTATAACTCCAGGAATGGGAGCCATTTCCACTGTGTGGCTGGAAAGGCTGGGAGCTTCGTTAGAGCAGGACACCAAGCTTGATTTCATTATAAGCAAAAGTCGGGAGTTAAACGTTGATTTTCGCAAGGGAAAAGAGAAAAACACAGGCAGCTGAAACGAGATTTATGAGAACAGTGAAAGGTTGCACACTCAAAGACCGGACCAGGAATGAACAAATTACAGAAGAATTGTATTTTGGAGGAACGAACAACAAAATAGAAAAATATAAAAACAGATGGAAAGAGCATCTGAACTGAAATCCAGAAGAAACAATTGTTAAGATACAGGACGAGAGGAAAAAGAAATCCTGAAGGCTCAAAATGAGATGGATTCAAAACTAACCTTTGTAGAGGGAATAGGCAGTTAGCCTAATACCTGGAAGTGAAAATGATGCTGATGATGATGACTCGTTTTATATTCGCACACAAAAAAGCAGTATACAGTTTGTATCATAATTAATGGGTAAACGCGTACATTTGAGAGTACACGATACTAGAAACATGGGCTCAAATGCATTCCTTAAGAACAACGAGCACTTATTCATCTTTCACACTTATAGCTCTTTAGGTATGCACTTCAGTGCCCATGTTTACTGGACGTTTTCCCTCGTTTTTGTCCATGCTACCACGTCCTAAAATATGGAAAGCAAAGGGCTTGCAGTAGAAGAAATTTGTTTCACAGTATCGAAGGTGAAGAAGTGTTCATAGCTCTTCACGTTTGCGTTTTAGAGCTCCTCTTTACAGAGACTTTTTTGCTTTTAGTATCGTGTATTTTCAACGATAATCGTGTACACCATTAATTATGATACACTCTGGATATGAGAAACTACCTTACTGTTACTGCTGCACTATGCACCAAACGTCAAGTACAGAAAAGAGAACAGAAATGTACTAAGCTCTCACCTCCGTGGACATTCCATCACATGTGTTCTGTATCTGAAATGGCACAAAAAGGTATCCCACATTGTGTATAATCGTTGAAGGTGGAGAAGACGTTATAATTTGTTCAGTTAGTGGCATGTCCAGCTAAGAGAAAAAGTAAACACCACAGAATTTCTGTTAGCTTGCGTGACGTATCTTGGTTCGAGCGTTACATCGCGAGAAAGTGATCGTTGTGATGTATTTGATCCTGTATAGTCACGTTGAAGTCATATACTCCTTCCTCACCGCTGTTATTTCTGGTGAACATCCGACTCATACTGGGTAGCGTATGCGCTTCATTTTATTTTTTGGCGATTTAAAATCCTGTCAACAAAGGGAATTTTCAGATACGTCGAAAACACTGCCTGTAACTGCAGACTTCCTATGGAGACTGTCATCGTAAAAACTCAGACACGAAGACCTACAGAGGTGTATTCTTCCTGCGAAATGGATGACTCACGTTAATTCGAGACGTCTGAAACCGAAGGTTACCCATCCGCATTGTCGCCTAAATTAGAGCTGACGATTTGACTTTCTTTCTGCAATAAGGGCGATCACTGTTGTCTAGCCTTGGTACTTATGATGAGAAAAAGTCAACAGTCAGCACCTGTCTCACCTTTTTAAATATATATTTTGTTTCCGCTGATATAAATCTCCACTCACCAGCAAGGTCTGGAGTGGAAATGATAACCAGTTTCAGACGGTTACGACCATCTCCAGATTTCTACATGCAATAAAAATCAAAATTCGAATGTCTCTAACAGTTACCACCATTAACGCATTATATTAACAATAACAGAACTGGATGAAACCAACATCTCATTATACCTAATCACAAATTATAAATGCGAATGTCAATAACCAGTGTCACCATTAATACGCCATATTAGCAGTAATAAAACTGGATAAAAGCAGTGTTTCATTAGTCCTAATTATGTTGCGCACCTTCTCTTTTTCATTTTATCTGACACGCAGCACACGAATCCTGCGGGTTTCCTCGCCTGGGGAACCCACGAGCGCCGATCTGCCGGCTGCGTTTCCACGTACCTCTGCAGCGCGGGTAGCAGCCATCTATAGGTACAGGCGCAAGGCAACCACGTGTCTCCCTACACCTGTCTGCCTCTCGTCAAATTAGACTGGATTAGATACGTTGTTCGTTCCATAGACCCGCAGTAAGAGGATCGCTGTGGATCAGAAATCAAATCTACTTCTGTCCCTAAATTTTCTGCGGTTTCACTAAACTACTTCTGGTCATTGACGGAAACGTTTCCTAAACAATGCCGGGATGGTTCCTTTGAAAGGGCACGGCCGACTTCCTTTCCCATCCTTCCATAATCCGAGCTTGTGCTCCGTCTATAATGACCTCGTTGTCGACGGGACGTTAAACACGAATATCCTCCTCCGTTTCCTAAACGTGTCATGGTCCATTACTTCCCAAAGCCTTCTCCATCCGAGGTAGTCATCCATCTCTAATATCACTAAGGTCGACGAAACATTAAACTGAGACCTTGCTGTCATCTTTCTTCATATTAATAAGGATATACGTTTTTTTATTATTAAAAGGCAGATATATCTTGACAGCAGTTAACGTCCCTCTGTTGCCCTGATTATTAGACATAACGCTAACAAGAACTGTGTACTCACGAAATCAAGGGTATGAGTCAGATGTCTTCTTGCTTGCTTCGAAAATAGAGGAAAGATACTGTCCTCTATCAAAACGGATAATATATATCGATATGTGATAATATCATGATGTGGAATTTGTCGTCCTACGCTAAATGCTAAAAAGCAGTTTGATAGCACCGCTGTTTTTCTCTATATGCATAAATGGTTTGGCGGACAGGGGGGCTGCAATCTGTGGTTGGTTGCTGATGACGCTGTGGTGTACGATACGCCGTCCAAGTTGGGTGACTGTAGGAAGATACAAAACGACTTAGACAAATTTATGGTTGGTGCCATGAATGGAAGCTAGCTCTAAATGTGGGAAAATGTAATGCGGGTAAGTAGGAAGATCTGACCTGTAATATTCGGTTACATTATCACTAGTATCCTGGTTGACACAGTGAAGTCGTTTAAATATCGGACAAATGCATCAACAAGAGACTAACATTATCATCTCACAACTAAAGTACTTTCTGTTCTGTCAGCGTTCATGCTGAAAGTTCTATCATTCTGTGACTTTAACCGACAATACCTGTCGGGTCACTATCAAATATATTCTTCGGATAAATGGAAATAAAAGTAGTTTAAGGGCTCTTGCAAATCGAGGTCACTGAAGGCGAGGCGTTAGGTCAACTGGAAACAGATGAGACAACGAATAGGTTGGAGCTCTTGTAAAGGTACCACGGAAAAACTGGGTGAAGACGCCAGCAGCAGGATACTCCTTCCGAACATGAGTCCACTGATCAATATCCTTCGTCATTGGATGGGAATAGCCTGTAATTTTCGCAGCGAATCTCTAGCTTAGAGAAGTTTACGTAATTTTCACTTCCCATTAAAGCCAAAAGTCTAATTTAGAGTTCCAGTCTGAACCACAGTTTTAATCGGCCAAGAAGTTTCATTAGCGGTGAAGAGTGAAAGGATCAACCAGCTACTAACTCCTGGGCTACGAATAATCACTATTTAGTTTTTCATTTATGCTGGTGCAGCAAAATATACAAAAGTCCTTGAAGCTTTATTAGAGTAAGAGAGATTAATGCTGGGTAGTGAACGTGTTCATATTATTAGTGGATAAAGATTTTGCCCTTTCCGCGTTCTAGTCCCAATACATTAGGCAGCTGTAATATGTCCGTATTTTTTCAACTGTCTACACTACACACTATACAGTAAAAGTGTCATTATCAACATTCCATACAGTTTCTACAAAATAAGCAGTACAATATAAATTCTGATTGTTTCCTTGCCACATATACGAGGACTATTTGGAAGGTAAGTTCCGATCGTTAGCGAAATGAGACCCACAGTGGAAATCAATAATTTTTCATTTGCAACAGTTTTGTGCACATTCTAACTACTCCTCTACATATTAGACGCTCTGCCTTTGACATTTGTCGTAGCATTGTAGCAACCTTCCAATACCGTCGTCTTAGAAGACAGCTGCCCAGCTGCCCTTCCTTTCCGCTACTTCCTACGCTGGCCTGCAGTTCGGTGTCCGTGCCAAAATGCTGCCTTCGTGGCCCGCGGTTCAGGTGAGCAGAGATGAACTCAGAGGGAGACGAGTCCCTAAAGCAGGCTCATCCAAGAATTGCACCCGGTGGGCGCAAGACAGTGTAGTTCAGCGCCCCGTCCGCGACCGCGTGTCACTAGTGTCGTCATAGGAGCGAGCGAGCGAGAGAGAGAGAGAGAGAGAGAGAGATAGAGAGAGATCGCACAGCACTGCTCTGCGCAGGAGTGCCCCACGGTCAGATCTAACGTAAACAAAATATTCTAATTTAGAATTAATTTTATGTAAGGGATATAGAGTCTCATTCTTACTGTCAGTAGTTACAAGTAAGTATATTTTGTTATACTTCGTGCTACAATTTTTTGTATCCCTTTTCAGAGTTTAGAAATCGGATCCTTAGTTTGCTGTTTTGTACGTAATAGTTTTAACTGACAAAGTTTGAAAACTTATTAAAATAGAATTAAGGTTATAAAGCTCTTTTTTCTTACAGTCAACATTGTTAAAGAAGACAATTAACATTTTACACGTTTTTCTTTTTCGAGAAAACGATTTTGTCTAGGCTTGGTACGATACTCCGTGAGACTGCCAACCTCAAACAATTGGTCAAATTTTTATCGCCAAGGAATGAACGGTTCTTAGTTTTAGGAAGTTACACATAAGAAAGCGGTCATTCAGGCGGATTTGGCACGGTAGGTCAATCAGCTCTAGTTGAAGCACTTGCGAGACGTCCTCTTCCCGAAGGGAAAACGGGCGAACAAATATATCTATCGGCTGGCGTTCGGGCGGTCCGCACGGCCAGCAAAGCGGCACGGCTCGGCCGCTGCAGCAACATACGAATTCCCCCGGGGCGCTGGCCGCGGGCGATCGCGGCCGCTAGCGCCCCAGGAGCACAGTTTGGACGAGCCTGCCCTAAAGAATGGCCGGTGATCAAACACTTACCAT
Organism: Schistocerca piceifrons; assembly: GCF_021461385.2. Lineage (NCBI taxonomy): Eukaryota > Metazoa > Arthropoda > Insecta > Orthoptera > Acrididae > Schistocerca > Schistocerca piceifrons. The sequence continues at coordinate 858,395,131 of NC_060138.1, forward strand.
CGAAATCGCTGCAGGAGCGTTCTCGTGGCCCCTGCGGTATGTAGCCGAGAATTGTTATGAAGAAGGAAACGCATGACAGTTAGGTTAAGTAGCCCGCCCGATTGGCCGTGCGATCTAACGTACGGCTTTCCGGGCGGGAAGGAGCGCCGGTCCCCGGCACGAATCTGCCAAGCGGTGAGCCGCCCAGTCTGTAGATGGTTTTTAGTCGGTTTTCCATCTGCCTCGGCAAATGCGGGCTGGTTCCCCTTATTCCGCCTCAGCTACACTATGTCGGCGATTGCTGCGCAAACAAGTTCTCCACATACGCGTACACCACCATTACTCTACCACCCAAACATAGGGGCTACACTCGTCTGGTGTGAGACGTTCCCTGGGGGGTCCACCGGGGGCCGAACCGCACAATAACCCTGGGTTCGGTGTGGGGCGGCGGAGGGGTGTAGTGGACTGCGGTAGTCGTCGTGGGGTTGTGGACCACTGCGGCTGCGGCGAGAACGGAGCCTCTCTGTCGTTTCTAGGTCCTCGGTTAACACAACATACCATAACATAGGTTAGGTGGGGTTGCCGGAAATCAGGCGAAGTTCTCAGCGTATGTAAATGCTTAGTGGGAGACACTGTTCTTGTAGGCACCGTTATACTCTCACTGTGTGCTCAGGACCGAAAAGAGGGACTTGACACAATCGACAGGCATACTAACAGACACTGCCCAACACCTTCGTGCAAAGCTTCATCGGATTTTCACTGTCATTTCCATTTCGCTATCTGTCGGACCTAACTTTCCGAACAGCTCTCGTAAAACGAGAGTACAAAAAGCAGACTGCAGTATCCCATGTTCACTAACTCTAACATAATTACTAAACGATGTATTTTTCCACTTATGGCTGCAACAGTTTTTATTCTGTGTTTGCGATTACGGTATTACCCCGCTGTCACTCATATATAAACATAAAACACAATGTATCAGGAAAATATAGTGGGAAACAACAGTACTGCAACAGTCTTGGGAATGCGTCACCATGCCAGTACTTAAAAAAATTCAATACCTTGTCATGTCACAGATATTAGTAACTTTATTCTTGTAGGATTCTATAAGACTTCACAGGCAGTTAAAAAATCATAGATATGTTCCTTAAATACAGCTCGGACATCAGCTCCTAGTGGCGGCATTCGGGATATCAAGGACCAATTACAACAGTTGTGGGCTAGATTGCGTCTGGACAGGATACAAAGAATTTACGACGCCTTTTGCAATCGAACCAGTGCATACATCCAGGTCAGAGAATGTGTAACGTGATTCTAATAAGGGAGCTTACACTGCAAAGTTCTTTGCACATTTGACGCGATATTGTAATCACTGAAATAACATAAGATACTCTCTCAACCAATGAAGTTTCGTTTTGATTCTTCCTGCACTTCTGCGCGTTTCACATTTTTCTCAGACAAAGGCAACCAAGCTGAATATGTACAGAATAAGCAATCACGATAGTCCAAGGTAGTGGAGCCTTCAAAAAATGTGCGGAAATATATTACAAAAAGGTTAGGAAATGAGTGAGGCGTACTGTGGCTGTTTAAAAAATGTGTGTTACTCCCGAGCACTCAACTATGAGTACACACAGGTTGCTTCCGAAAATAACGTCACGCCATTCGCTAACTGCCTTCTGGTGGCGTCGCCTGCTGGAGAGCTCACTTGCGTTGGCATTCTGCTACGGCCGCCCTGAGGACGGCTTGTGGGCAGCAGTTTAGGCAGGTCAGACGCCCCTGCCATTACACGTTATCACCACCACGCCTCCCTCGATAACAAGGAGGCAGGCAGCCACGTGGCGCGTCTCGGCCGCGAATACTAATGGCGGCACGCCGGCGCCCGGCCTCGCGACGCCCCATTACCGCCACCGTTAGGCGACCCACTCCCTGATCACGCCCTCCCACCTCCACCCACCGCCTCTGCTTCCGGCCACCTCTTCCGGACTAGCGAGTGGAGGCGACAAGCGCTTGCGTCGTTGAGTGTCAGCCTGGTATCTCAGCCGGTCGCCATCCTGCAAATCCGTGCGGCCGTTTCCTACACTAGGACTTCACACGTCCTGCGGAAGAGTACGGTTTCTCACAGCAGTACACGTTCTCTCTCTCTCTCTCTCTCTTTCCCTGTGATTATATGTAATGGAAATGAAGTCCCATGCTTCTTTACAGAGCCTAGGGGAACGATGCGGGAGACCCGCACCGCCGTACTAGGCAAGGTCCTAATGGAGGTGATTTGCCGTTGCCTTCCTCCGACCGTAATAGGGATGATTGATGATGATGAAGACGACACAACAACACCCACTCATCTCGAGGCAGGTGAAAATCCCAGACCCCGCCAGGAATCGAACCCGGGGCCCCGTGCTCGGGAAGCGAGAACGCTACCGCGAGACCACGATGTATATCCTTATCCCTACAGCTTCGCCCGCATATGCATTTGACACATATATTGGACACACCTCCTCCTCCCCCACTCTGTGTCCACCCTCCTCTGTATGTCCATCTCATCCTCTCATCGCTATCTCTCTCCTTCTCCCCCCTCTCTCTGTCTCTCCATCTTCTCCTCTTCCTCCCTCTCTTTGTCCATTTCTTCTACCCCCTCTCAGGCCACATCTTCTGTCCTGCTCCTTCTGACCATATCCTCCTCTTCCTCTCTCTTGCCATCTCTTCCTTTCCCACTAGTCCAATACCCCTCTACACCCTCCACATGCGTCATGCATTCCCCCTCCTCCCCTTTTCTGTCCATCTTCTTCTCACCCTCGCTTTGTCCATCCCCTCCTCTATCCATGTTGACCTGTCCCCAGCCATGGTCGTCGACATGTATAGCCCATGCAATGCAGTTCAATAAGGCAGCCTGATACTACTCCCACTACACACCTCTCAGGCAGGATGGGCTGCTCATCAGTGGCTTGAAATCCCTTTATTTGCCCCTAAAGTACAGTTCGCCATGCAAAGCAGTTCGCTAAAGCAGGCTGTGACTAATCCAACAACACACCTGTCATTCAGGGCAGCTTACGTGTCATTTCTTGCCCATGACTGTAGGCTGCCCTGCAATGCACATTGATTTGGTAAATCGATGGTTCCTGCACATTATACTTGTCATGCAGACAGTCTAAGTTCCAAGGGTTGGAAAAAACACATTTCTGCCTGTATCTCTGCTCCAATTGGAGCTAGGAAGTTATAAAACACAGAGTATTGATATGTGTGAGACCTATTGTTCGTATATCAGATTTGGTTGAAATTAATCCAAGAGTGTTGGAGGAGACCCCAAACATACACCATAGTTTTAAATAAGAATGAGGTAGGACATGGTTTGCTGCCTATCATACACTAACAGAAACAGAAAGTGTTATGCCAAGAAGCTCCAGTGGAGAGGTACATTACACAATGGATATTACATATTTCAATTTTCATTCTGTCCAGATGTAACGTCAATCACCAACATAAGTATGACATTTTTCCTCCAGAGACATACGACATACATACATTGTTTTATTCATTGTGACATGGAAGTAAACAACCTCCAAATGCCATCTTGAAGAATCTCTTACACAGTCTAAAACAAGTGCTATGTCATCTCAAGAAGACTGCTTTCTTTCTATCACTGCCCAAATGTGCTCTTTTGGTCTCAAGTCAGAGAACTCTGACCATTGTCCAAGATCCACACATTCCTCAGGATGTTTCTGATGCGAACTGCAGGTTGGAGCTTGGATTATCCTGCTGTAATATGCCATTTGGCATCCTGCTCATCAACATTATGAATACTGATTTTACCATTCTTGCCAGTTACTGGTGAATACGTGCAGTGTTCTCGTTTCTTCTATCGCTTTTAAACTGGTTTTGTATCAATTTTGCACATGGCTACTTGTCACAAGTTTTATGTTTGCCCGCCATATGTCGGTGGCTGGACAGCTTGGTGGTCTGCCTGTCATCATGCACGTCAACTACTGCCTGACAGTGGTATAATAGTCGAAACTGGGCAATAATGGAAGGTCAACAATAATTACAGCCACTGGAAGAAATGCTGTCACTTTAGAAATGTTGCACAACTGCCGTATCTGTCCAAAGGAAAGTAATACTCTCTCAAGATCACCAGAGTCATATTATCTCAATAACCGTAACTGAAGATTGTGCCCTTGGATATATGCAAGTTTTCTTTCAAGATATTCTCATTTATGTTACAAGAAGAGTTTTCATATGCGGGCCTTAGCTGTTAAAGTATTTCCCCACCCCCAAAAGCAACACTTCCGCAGCTATACCTTTTTTATTTATTTCTTCATTGCTAGTTTCGGTGTCGCAGACCCTTTTATAGACGTTCAGTCCGGTTCTTCTCTGCCAGTATGTCGCAGTGCAAACTGACATCACCATTGCCCGCACTTAGACGGTGTTAATAAGTTTCTAGAGTGTCAAAACGTAAGTTAGTACGTCCATGTAGCGGGGGTACCCTACGCACATGCACGTAGTCTCGGCAGGGAAACTGTCATTTGCACCACTGATGAAAAATAGAGATTTTCATATATGGGCTAAACACTTTCACCTACCAGACACACTTCCTTAAAAGCACACCACAATTACAAAGAACGCTAGTGAGATTTAAATTTCTATTAAACCTTCGCCAGGAATACAGCTTTTTGGACAACTCAGTTGGCACCGACGGTATAGCCTGAAGGGCCAACATTAACCCACAATGAGAAGCCTGATGTTTGCCGCATGGACTTCACTACCGGTGTTGCTCTTGCCCATAGTACACTTTCCTCTCGCCATTCCCCTTGTTCCTCCGACGGCGGACATCTCGGGTAACGACCATAGAATAGCGCAACAGAGATCAGAGGTAGAGATGAATGGTAGAGATGGATTTTATTTGTAGTGAGCGGAATTAAACTGTTCTGAGTAATTATTGATGATTGGTAATTAGCAGGAAAAGGAAAATTTCACGAAAGCAATAACGCGAATTCGGCCATTTTTAGCACAATAACACGAAATCGCCGATTTTTACAAAACATAGCGAAATTGGAATTGTCATAAATCTGAGGACGGCAGTTTACTAACATTCGTGACTGATGGTTATTGAACGTTGCAACTGGATTTTAACTTTTTTTCCCCTAGACAGAGGTTCGTGAATAATCTTAAAATGACAGTTCGTTCCCTGCGTAAAGAACAGCGAAAAACCAGTCCAACGTGGCAAATTTTACTTTTTTATTCACTCAACGACTAGTTTTCAGGCCGAGATCCATTGTCAGATCATCGTAACATAGGCAAAAATGGTATTTCCAAAAATGTGCAACAAACAGTTCCAGCGCATAGAGATAACAGTTATCTGCATGAGCTGTAACTGTTCGGTGCCCATTTTTAACATCGTTTTCACATCTTCGGAAATACCATTTTTGTCTATGTTACAATGATTTTAAGATGGGTCTTGGCTCGAAACTAGTCATCGAGTGAATAAAAAAAAAGTAAAATTTGCTACTTTGGACAGGTTTTTTGTTGTACTGATTAACAGAAGCTGCTTATCCACAGATACTCTAGCATGCTAGAAGTTCGAAAATACTGTAGAGTGCCAGCAAAGCTGAGCTGTATAATAGCAGTACAGCCTTTTTCGGGGCTGGTGACAGCCTACACACAGCGTCAGTTAACGTAAATATATATATATATACATACATATCATCCTTTCTCTCGTACGTGTACTGTCTGAAGACTCTGTCAAAATCTTTCCTAGCAGCGACTTTTTTCGAGCACGTGCACGGTCTCGGATTTCAGCGAGGTCCGGAAGCCAGGGTGCTAGGCGCCCTGCGCGTGTAGCCCGCCTGCCAGCGCCGGCCGCACTCCGCTACCGGCGGGGGGCGGGCTTTCCATTTGGGCGGCTTCAGACACTTTGCGCTCGCCCCGCCGCGCCGTGGGTGGCCGGACCACCCGGCGACCGCCCCCGCAGCCTCCAATATCTGCTGACCCTTCACCTCGCGCTAAAAACTAACGGCGGGCGCCAGCTGAGCCGCAAAAATGGCGGCGAGCTGGTAGCGGCCTCTCGGGAAACGGGAGGCACTTTAAGGGCGCGGTGCAGCCAGAGGTCGCGGGGCGCCTCTCCTTCACCCACCGGAGCACACTTTTCCCGCCGGTCTTCATTAACTCATAACCTGAAGCTGCCATCAAGCCGCAAGTTGGTCCCAACACCGCAGTGCTTTGCCGAGCACCGCTCTATTGGAGATGGTGTTCTCTTGCTATCTTCCAGTCTCTGGGATAACTTATCCAGCCAGTTGTAGGGGGCTATAGTCTAATGTGCACGTCGAACCGTGGTGTAATTCGGAATTTTCACACTAACAAACATTACCAAAACTGAAAGAAGTGTTGAGCGAGAGATGAAAATCTTTAATATTCACCAGGGGTGTGCGAGTCTGCCATTTCATCATTGATAAACACAGTTACACTGACATAAACAGAGTCATAGAAAAGTATGCAGTGGTGTGCAAAACTTAAGGACGGAAGTAACTTAGGTGTGATGTGACAGTGCAGTGTAATACAGCTCCATGAAACGGATCGTATGGCTCCAAGCACTATGGGACTTAACATCTGAGGTCATCAGTCCCCTAGACTTAGAACTACTTAAACCTAACTAACCTAAGGACATCATACACATCCATGCCCGAGGCTGGATTCGAACCTGCGAACGTAGCAGCAGCGCGGTTCCGGACTGAAGCGCCTAGAACCGCTCGGCCACAACGGATGGCATAGCTCCATGAAACTTAGCCCATACATAGAAAGAAGATACAGCATAGTACAGAAAGTAATGTGACAGTGCCGTGTAATATAGCTGCATGAAACTTGGCCCATACATAGAAAGAAGATACAGCATAGTACAGGAAGTAACTGAAACAAATACACAATGAGCTTAACAGAAATTACAGTTTTATTCAAAGACAATCTACATCTACATCTACATGAATACTCTGCAAATGACATTTAAGTGCCTGTCAGAGGGTTCATCGAACCACCTTCGCGATTCTCTATTATTCCAATCTCGTATAGCGCGCGGAAACAATGAACACCTATATCTTTCCGTAGGAGCTCTGATTTCCCTTATTTTATCGCGGTGATCGTTTCTCCCTATGTAGGTAGGTGTCAACAAAATATTTGCGCATTCTGAGGAGAAAGTTGGTGATTGCAACTTCGTGAGAAAATTCCGTCGCAATGAAAAACGCCATTCTTTCAATGATGTCCAGCCCAAATCCTGTACCATTTCTGTGAGACTCTCTCACATATTTCGCGATAATACAAATCGTGCTGCCTTTCTTTCAACTTTTTCGATGTACTCCGTCAGTCCTATCTGGTAAGGATCCCACACCGCGCAGCAGTATTCTAAAAGAGGTCCGACAACGTAATGTAGGCAGCCTCCTTAGTAGGCCTGTTACATTTTCTAAGTGTCCTGCCAATAAAACGCAGTCTTTGGTTAGTGTTCCCAACAACATTTTCTACGTGTTACTTCAATTTAAGTTGTTCGAAATTGTAATACCTAGGTATTTAGTTGAATTTACGGCCTTTAGATTAGACTGATTTATCGTGTAACCGAAGTTTAACGAGTTCCTTTTAGCACTCATGTGGATGACCTCACACTTTTCGTTATTTAGGGTCAACTGCCACTTTTCGCACCATTCAGATATCTTTTATAAATCGTTTTGCAATTTGTTTTTATCTTCTGATGACTTTATTAGTCGATAAACGACAGCGACATCTGCAAACAACCGAAGACGGCTGCTCAGATTGTCTCCCAAATCGTTTATATAGATAAGGAACAGCAAAGGGCCTATAACACTTCCTTGGGGAACGCCAAAAATCAGTTCTGTTTTACTCGATGACTTTCCGTCAATTACTACGAAGTGTGACCTCTCTGACAGGAAATCACAAATCCAGTGACATAACTGAGACGATATTCCATAATTACGCAATTTCCTTACGAGCCGCTTGTGTGGTAGTATCAAAATCCTTCCGGAAATCTAGAAATACGGAATGGATCTGAAATCCCTCGTCAATAGCACCCAACACTTCATGTGAATACAGAGCTAGTTGTATTTCACAGGAACGATGTTTTCTAAACCCGTGTTGACTGTGAGTCAATAGACCGTTTCCTTCGAGGTAATTCATAATAGTGGACGACCAAGAACCAAGTGCGCGGATTAAAAATGGTGTAATGCAGAGATGCAGTCTTTCGCCCCCTACTGTTCAATCTGTACATGGAAGAAGGAATGATGGAAATGAAAGGAAGGTTCAAGAGTGGAATTACAATTCAAGGTGGAAGGATATCAATAATTATAATGCAGTTTCTTTATGACGGTCCCCTGGACATTACAAAAGACGGGTCATGGTTCTTAAAATGGAGTGTGATCTCTAGGGACGGCAGTGCATGCTCTGTGTGCGTTTTCCCATTCCGGCCACAATGTTGGTAATGAGTCCTTATGATAGGGAGTCCCACTTCTCCACCACTGCAGTTGACGACCGCTGAATGGTTGTTGGTGCATGTGAACGAGCTGGAGTATGCTTCCCCAATGCATGCCCCATATGCTCGATGGGATTTAAGTCGGGGGTAACGGGCAGGCCATTCCGTTCTCCAAACGTCCTCTTGTTCCAAGAGCTACTCCAGCTGCTATGTTCGAAGCGGCCGCGCATTGTCATTCATAAAAGCAAAGTCTTGGCCGAATACGTTCCTGAAAAGACGTACATGAGGGTTAGACACCGTTGTAGCAAAAGGAACCATTGTAGCAAATGGGTTCTGTAGAAGTCTGTCGAACAGTGTATGCTCTCCTTCTACAAAACAGCTGTTACATGTGCGGAGAGCATAGAATGTTCGAAAGACTTCTACAGAATCCAGTTGCTACAGTGGTTCCCGTATTATGCATACATACGACTGGAAACTCTATGTTCGGTGTATTGGGGCCTGAAGAAGACGCTACTGAGCAGCTGAAACTAGTATCCTAAATTAAGTTTCCAAAAATAACGGGTGGTGATATTCATTTCTACAGCAACTTGTCCGCCCACTGTTCTTCACTTCGTATTTTTATAACGGATTTGCAATTCTTTCAACGTCAGTACGCACATGCAACATTATGCCTCCGCACACTTTAACACCTGTGCCACCAAAACTATCTTGTTCGACAACATTCCTGGGAGCATTACGTGTTCCCATGTCTCACCATATGAGGAAACGACAACAATCACTACTGAGACTGAATCTTCTCTCATCCGAGAAGAGTACATGATCCACTCCTCGTTGGTCCAGTCCCTATAATGTTGGCAACATCTCAAACTGTGCCGCCAATGTGCAGCTGTCAATGGAACACAATGTACTGGACGTCAGGGAAAGAGACCACTGCCATGCAGACGCTGTGTCACTGTGTGCACGGCTAGGACACCTCTGCCAACATTCTCCCACACTTTCATTCATTTACTCCGAGAATTTAATGTGTTATCTTACTTAATTTACACTGAAGAGCCAAAGAAACTGTTACATCTACCTAATGTCGTGTGGGGCCACCGCGAGCACGTGGAAGTGCCGCAATACGACGTGGAATGTACTCGACTAATTTTTGAAGCAGTGCTGGAGAGAACTGACACCATGAATCCTGGAGGGCTGTCCATAAATCCGTAAGAGTACGAGGGGGTGGAGATCTCTTCTGAACAGCACATTGCAAGGCATCCCAGATATGCTCAATAATGGTCATGTATTCGGAGTTTGCTGGCCAGCGGTGTGTTTAATCTCAGAAGAGTGTTCCTGGAGACATTCTGCAGCAATTGTGGGGTGTCGCATTGTCCTCCTGGAACTTCCAAACTCCTTCGGAAAGCACAGTGGACACGTACGGATGCAGGTGATCAGACAGGATGCTTACGTACGTGCCACCCGTCACAGTCGTACCTAGACGTATCAGGAGTTCCATATCACTCCAACTGCACACCCACCACACTATTACAGAGCCTCCATCAGCTTTAACAGCTCCCTGCTGGCATGCAAGTTCCATGGGTTCGTGGGGTTATACACGTCCATCCGCTAGATAAAATTTGAAACGAGACTCGTCCGACCAGGCAACATGTTTCCAGTCACCAACAGTCCAATGTCGGTGTTGACGGGCCCAGGTGAGGCGTAAAATTTGTATCGTGCAGTCATCAATGGTACCTGAGTTGGCCTTCGGCTTCGAAAGCGCATGTCTATGATGTTTCGTTGAATGGTTCGTACACTGCCATTTGTTGATGACGTAGCATTGAAATCTGCAGCAATTTGTGGAAGGATTGGACTTCTGTCACACTGAACGATTCCCTTCAGTCGTCGTTGGTCCCGTTCTTGCAAGATCTTTTTCCGGCCGCAGCGATGTCGGAGATCTGATGTTCTACCGGGTACCTGATATTCACGGTACACTCGTGAAATGGTCGCTAACAACTGCACCAGACACTTGCTGTCTTATAGAAGCGTTGCCGATCGCAGCGCCGTATTCTGTCTCTTTGCATATCTCTGTATTTGAATACGCATGTGTATACCAGTTTCTTTGGACCCTCAGTGCATCTCGTCCTCAAGTTTTGCTGAGCAGTGTTCCAGCGTGTAGCCGTTGGTCTAAATTTGAAATGGGATTACCATATAGGCTCAATCTTAGGTAAAGCAGGAGGCAAACCACTATTGTTTGGAAAGATATTGCGCAAATGTGATCAGTCTACAAAGGAGGCAGCTTACAAAGCACTCGTGCGAGCTATCTTGGAATATTATTGGTGTGGGGCCAATACGAAATAAGACTAACAGGGAATACTGGAAGTATACAAGGAAAGAGCACGACTGGCCATAGGTTTGTTTAAACCACGAGGGAGCGCGACGGAAATGCTGGAACAGCTGAACTGGCAGACGCTTGGAGGTAGTCAACCATCCCGCGAAAACCCACTTACAGAGTTTCAAGAAGTAGTATTTAGTGAGGATTCTCGTACTACAGCTTCCTATATGTCGGTTGCATAGGGACCGTGAAGTCACGATAATACTAATCAGAGCACGCACATAGAAATTTAAGCAGTCTTTCTCCTCGTACCGCATACGAGAGTGCCATGTACTCAGCAGTGCATCACACAATACCCTATACGTAGATGCAGCTGCCGCGATGATTCGTTAACTGGCTTCAGTCGTATGACACTGTTTGGCATTTCTACTTTTTTTGTTTACTCACTTGATTCACAGTTATCTCTGAGACGCTTCTCGAATATTCCAATTACGTACATTTCTGAAAGTAAGGACACAAAACATTTGATAGGCCATCACTTGGGAAGTTGCAGAGAACGTCGAAGTTTATAGTGGGAGATATCGCGCATACAGTCACGTGCTCTGGCCTTGACGGGTAAGTAGCTATAAAAATTCTAGTTAGATAACGAACTTTAACGACATCGCCGTCCCCTTTCTGGGTCAGGTCCACTTCTGAGGGACTGCTGCGCTCCATGGGCAGAAACTCTTCTCCTAACGCCCCTTCACACTGACGGAGATAAGAATGAGGTAACACAGCACTTCCATTACGGGAAACGTGACAGTTTACCAACAAATTTTTGAGTAGTTGTAAAGAACTGTGTATTTGTAACAAAATAAAAGTTTGAAACCAATGTATGGTTCACTAATGCAGATACTTCAGGTAAATTGTACGTGTATCAGTCGCGCCGAGTATCCTTACATTTCCGACGAATTGCAGATGTCGAGCAAGCAACATTTTTATGTGCATTGAATAGCCAATAAGGCAAAAGCAAAAAGAATATTAAAGGCCTAACGCTGAACTCAGACGCTCCTTGACGTTAGGGCAGTACTTCACTTTTGTATCGGTTCTTCTGTGTGTGGAAGGGCTATTCTACGAAGCGAAGAGTGACCGCGTCATTTTGAACTTCCAGTACAGCATGATGTTGACGAAATTGATCTCTCGATATTCAGTATGGAAGTATAACATTTCTCAAATATGTCGGAATACACCCGACTTTATACTCCCTTTACTAGCGAGTTTCTTCAAGCTGCTTTGATGTTTTTAGAGAGCAACGTGGAAGGTAGAATAGAACGAAGAGCACTAAACTCTACTACTTGGTCCTTAATCTGATATATGTGTCCGAAGTTAATCATTAAGGTTTCAACATTCACCTCGTAGATAGTTCTACGAATTTTTGTGCCAGACTTTTTTTAAGTTGACCTCCGGGTACAACATCAGAATTAGTTCAGACGTACAAGACTGTATTTCCACTGAAAGACATCAATTTATCCGTTCCGAAAAGTAATGAATAACTTAAAGATAAAATTTCACTAATATTAAACCACAGATAGAGCGTTGTTGTTCTTTTATTATGTGACACACACCGAAATGTTTGCTTCTGAAGCGATTTAATTATCGTCAATACCAAATATATAAATTCGTTTTTACTTTCATTATTTTTTGTTTTATTTGTAGTCCTTGTCTGTAACCCGTTGTTTAAGCGGATGGCACTCGATCAGGAGTTAGCCGATTCGAGTGCTAGTGGAAGAGGAGAGGGAGAGAAAAAATTTGTAATTGGTGGTAAGGTCTTATGGACCAAACTACTCAGATCAGCGGTCCCTAAGCCTACTCACTACTTAATCTAACTTAAACTAAATTACCCTATGGTCAACACACACACCCATCCCCTAGGGAGGACTCGAACCTCCGACGGGGGGAGCCGCAGAGAGGGAGGGGGCATTTGTTGCCAAAGGTGTCACGGGGTGAGGGCATGTGATACTGATGGTGGTCGTCTTCTGCCGTATGAGGACGCTGATACTGACCCGGGGGGCACTCCTTGCACTTCTAGACAAGAGTAGGTTACGTGGTGGTAAGAGATCTCAACCTGTCGCTTCTTTCAGTAACACAAACAAAGGACTTAGTTCGATGCGCACCCATCAGTGAGCTGCACTTCGCAGCTACACTTGAGACACCCGACGCGCAGGTCGGCAAAATGGCGACAAGACGAAACGCTTGCCCCATGACATGAACTGCATCACATTTTCATGGTTTACTTTGCTTACCAATAACGTCAATTACGCATATTCGAACTGACGTCGGGCCAAAAAATAAAAACATAACGCTCGCTGCTCGTTCCATTAACAGGCATATGTTTGCAGAATGCGAGATACACTACTGGCCATTAAAAATGCTGCACCAAGAAGAATTGCAGATGACAAACGGGTATTCATTGGACAAATATACAGGGTGTTTCAAAAATGACCGGTATATTTGAAACGGCAATAAAACCTAAACGAGCAGCGATAGAAATACACCGTTTGTTGCAATATGCTTGGGACAACAGTACATTTTCAGGCGGACAAACTTTCGAAATTACAATAGTTACAATTTTCAACAACAGATGGCGCTGCAAGTGATGTGAAAGATATAGGAGACAACGCAGTCTGTGGGTGCGCCATTCTGTACGTCGTCTTTCTGCTGTAAGCGTGTGCTGTTCACAACGTGCAAGTGTGCTGTAGACGACATGGTTTATTCCTTAGAACAGAGGATTTTTCTGGTGTTGGAATTCCACCGCCTAGAACACAGTGTTGTTGCAACAAGACGAAGTTTTCAACGGAGGTTTAATGTAACCAAAGGACCGAAAAGCGATACAATAAAGGATCTGTTTGAAAAATTTCAACGGACTGGGAACGTGACGGATGAACGTGCTGGAAAGGTAGGGCGACCGCGTACGGCAACCACAGAGGGCAACGCGCAGTTAGTGCAGCAGGTGATCCAACAGCGGCCTCGGGTTTCCGTTCGCCGTGTTGCAGCTGCGGTCCAAATGACGCCAACGTCCACGTATCGTCTCATGCGCCAGAGTTTACACCTCTGTCCATACAAAATTCAAATGCGGCAACCCCTCAGCGCTGCTACCATTGCTGCACGAGAGACATTCGCTAACGATATAGTGCACAGGATTGATGACGGCGATATGCATGTGGGCAGCATTTGGTTTACTGACGAAGCTTATTTTTACCTGAACGGCTTCGTCAATAAACAGAACTGGCGCATATGGGGAACCGAAAAGCCCCATGTTGCAGTCCCATCGTCCCTGCATCCTCAAAAAGTACTGGTCTGGGCCTCCATTTCTTCCAAAGGAATCATTGGCCCATTTTTCAGATCCGAAACGATTACTGCATCACGCTATCTGGACATTCTTCGTGAATTTGTGGCGGTACAAACTGCCTTAGACGACACTGCGAACACCTCATAGTTTATGCAAGATGGTGCCCGGCTACATCGCACGGCCGACGTCTTTAATTTCCTGAATGAATATTTCGATGATCGTGTGATTCCTTTGGGCTATCCGACACATACAGGAGGCGGCGTGGATTGGCCTCCCTATTCGCCAGACATGAACCCCTGTGACTTCCTTCTGTGGGGACACTTGAAAGACCAGGTGTACCGCCAGAATCCAGAAACAATTGAACAGCTGAAGCAGTACATCTCATCTGCATGTGAAGCCATTCCGCCAGACACGTCGTCAAAGGTTTCGGGCAATTTCATTCAGAGACTACGCCATATTATTGCTACGCATGGTGGATATGTGGAAAATATCGTCCTATAGAGTTTCCCGGACCGCAGCGCCATCTGTTGCTGAAAATTGTAACTACGGTCTGCCTGAAAATGTACTGTTGTCCCAAGCATATAGCAGCAAACGGTGTATTTCTATCGCTGCTCGTTTAGTTTTTATTGCCGTTTCAAATATACCGGTCATTTTTGAAACACCCTGTATTATACTAGAACTGACATGTGATTACATTTTCACGGAATTTGGGTGCGTAGATGCAGAGAAATCAGTACCCAGAACAACCACCTCTGGCCGTAATAACGGCCTTCATACGCCTGGGCATTGAGTCAAACAGAGCTTGGATGGCGTGTACAGGTACAGCTGCCCTTGCAGCTTTAACACGATACCACAGTTCATCAAGAGTAGTGACTGGCGTATTGTGACGAGCCAGTTGCTCGGCCACCATTGAACAGACGTGTTCAATTGGTGAGAGATTTGGAGAATGTGCTGACTAGGGCAGCAGTCGAACATTTTCTGTATCCAGAAAGGCCCGTACAGGACCTGCAACATGCGGTCGCGCATTATCCTGCTGAAATGTAGGGTTTCGCAGGGATAGAATGAATGGTAGAGCCACGGGTCGTAACACATCTGAAATGTAACGTCCACTGTTCAAAGTGTCGTCAATGCGAAAAAGAGGTGACCGAGACGTGCAACCAATGGCACCCCATATCATCACACCGGGTGATACGCCAGTATGGCGATGACGAATACACGCTTCCAATGTGCGTTCACCGCGATGTCGCCAAACAGGGATGCGACCATCATGATGCTGTAAACAGAACCTGGATTCATCCGAAAAAATGACGTTTTGCCGTTCGTGCACCCACGTTCGTCTTTGAGTAACCATCGCAGGCGCCCCTGTCTGTGATGCAGCGTCAAAAGTAACCGCAACCACAGTCTCCGAGTGCTAGTCCATGCTGCTGCAAACGTCGTCGAACTGTTCGTGCAGGTGGCTGTTGTCTTGCCACCGTCCTCATCTGTTGACTCAGGAATCGAGACGTGGCTGCACGATCCGTTACAGCCATGCGGATAAGATGCCTGTCATCTCGACTGCTAGTGATACGAGGCCGTTGGGATCCAGCACGGCGTTACGTATTACCCTCCTGAACCCACCGATTCCATATTCTGCTAACAGTCATTGGATCTCGACCAACGCGAGCAGCAATGTCGCGATACGATAAACCGCAATCGCGATAGGCTACAATCCGACCTTTATCAAATTCGGAAACGTTATGGTACACATTTCTCCTCCTTACACGAGGCATCACAACAACGTTTCACCAGGCAAAGCCGGTCAACTGCTGTTTGTGTATGAGACATCGGTTGGAAACTTTCCTCATGTCAGCACGCTGTAGGTGTCGCCACCGGCGCCAACCTTGTGTGAATGCTCTGAAAAGCTGATCATTTGCATATCACAGCATCTTCTTCCTGTCGGTTAAATTTCGCGTCTGGAGCACGTTATCTTCATGGTGTAGCAATTTTGATGGCCAGTAGTGTAGATTGTGCCTAGTTGGATGAAATTCAACTTGTTTATTGTACCAAATCATCGCTAATAACGTAGCTAAATATGTTCATCAACTTGGCTATCATGAAAACGTTAAGAGTAGAACACATGCCTGAAAAGCTGCTCACAAGCTAAGGCAGTCATCACCTTCAAACACATAACTCCCTATGCAAGAACCAATAGTTGATAAAATCGCTTCCAAACTGGAACTGGCGTATGGGACAGAACAAACATACATTTCAAGCTCCATTTCATTCGCAGTAAACCGGAGCACCATGACGTCGACGCACCAGCCACTCACTTGTTCTATAATTCTTACTTGCATGTCTGAAAGAGCAGACATTACTGGCTTTTGACAGCCGTACGAAATTAGTTCGAAATGTCGCTGATAGGTACTACATCTGTCCTAACACAGTCCACTCCAAGATATTCGCTCTCAGCGAATTAATTTTTGTCTATAATAGTTAGTACAGATAGAATTCATAAGCTTCTTCTTCTTTTTTTTTCTTTCTACTTTGTCAGGTGTTAGTTTTTATCTGTTAGTTCTCTATTACGTCTCAGTTGTTTGTCGTTACTTTCTGTTTTATATCTCCTCCTCTTTCTGTATCTCTTCCCTATGGGCGATAACTCAGTATTACTTTAAGCATCTTATTTTCATTCACTCATTCTTGTGACGCGTTTCCATTCTATACTCTTTCTATACTTTATTTTTATACACTTTGACCTGTTCATCTATGTCTTTAAATTCTAGTTCTTCTTTTACGTATTCCTTATCTTATCAGATGGTCTGTCCCAGTTGCTCTCCCTAAAACTCCATTTTCGCAGTATGTATTCTTCGTTCGTTTCCATCTGCTATTGTTCATATCTCACTGCCATAGAGTATAGGCGGTATTGCAACTATATAAAATCAGTGAAAAAACAGTGTAGATCGCGATGGGTATTTTATGAAAATGACCGGTTTCGTTCCAGGCTTAGGCCATCTTCAGACAGCACCGTCAGCTGAAGTTGACGATGCGTGGAACTGTCAGTTGACCTCAGTCGCTGAAATTGCAACTGTTTTGTCGAACTTTATTAGCGCTTCTCTGCTCCCGCAGGGCCAAAACCCTCGACCAAGTCGTGGCAGACGGCAACGCCACGAAGTAATGGATCGCCTTTGGGGGCGAAGTACTATGGGGACTCGCGTGATCCGAGGCAGCTGCTGTAGCTGTGGAGGCCCTAAACGAACCCCGGAAAAGTGTCCGCTAGTGGGGCTCTGGTGAAGAACTAGCCGACAGCGGCAATGGAGAAGATCGTCTTAGGAACATTGGAGCTGACGGAGGAACACATTAACAAGGCTGCCTGAAGGCATAGAGGTGACAGCTCCACCAGATGGATTAACTCGCGCAGCGCCAGTAACACTCACGGGGGACATTTCCTCTACTGACAGCCCTAACATTAAAGCGTCGGATAAAAGAACTGATAAGCATTCCTCGAATATTGGTGAACTGTCTGAAACCGGGTTTTGACATGCGGATCTTTTGAATATCTGAATTTGCAAAAATTTAATGTCTTCCGGAGAAAGATGATCTTCTTATAAAAATTAAATTGAACGCAAGAGAAGTTGAGAACAGGTATCATGGTAAATGGAATGCCCCTTGCGGGGCAGGTCCGGCCACCTTGGTGCAGATCTTATTACATTCGACGCCACACTGGGCGACCTGCGGGCCGGATGGGGATGAAATGATGGCGAAGACAACGCAACACCCAATCCCTGAGGGGATAAAATCCCCGACCCAGCCGAGAATCGAACCCGGGCCCGTAGGACGGCAATCCGTCATGGTGACCACTTTTTTCATTTTTTTCGTTGTTGATCGTTGTGTTTGGTCGTTGCGGACGTCACGTGACGTCCGTTAAAGTTCGTTTGTTCATCCTTCCACTCAGTTTTTTTATTACAAAGGCCAACCAGCTCTCTGACCGAACACGCTGAGCTACCATGCCGGCACCACTTAGCTATTGGGGCGGACAGGTACCACGGTGTTCATCTCCCAGTGAAGACTCGACATCATCATTTTTCTTTCAACTGAAGGCGTTCTTAGCTGGCGCTGTTGAGAATATTTGGCTCCTGTAGTCATCGCCTTCCCAATAGTGAGGTTCTGCAGGGTGGAGCAAAGTAAAGTGTCCCACACGAGTGGATACGATTGGACGTGAATGTACACATATAGCCACACTCCGTGACGCGCACACCACGTGTACGCCCGCCACGTGATCCACACCAGTTCAGAGAACATTTACACAATCTCACAATGTTCACAATCTCACAGTCTTCACGACTGACAGAGTTGTTAGCAGAAATCAGTCTGGTCGCGGCCCCAGCTGGCCACCCAGGTCACCTCCACTTCGTGTGGAGATCCATCAAGTCTAAGGTGTATCGCAACAACCCTCATAGGCTTCAAGAACTGCAGCAGAACATTTCGAGTGACAATGCAGCAGTTCCAGATGTCCAGCTTCGATCCACCGTCAGCAACTTGCTGACCAGGTACAAAAGTGCCAAGAAATGAGTGGTGTCACTTTCAACATCTGCTACAGACAGGTTAGTATTACATTTCCTTTCTGTGCTGTGTTTCTTTGTAACATGCAACTATGTTCTCCGGGCCACTTTCATTTGTCCCAGCCAGTATTCCACATTAGAGCGCTGTTCTGTACGGAATTCTCGTCCCGCGTTCGGTATAGGGGCACAATCAGCGGAAACTCCTCCGAGAGGCCATTCTAAAAGCAGACCACGCTCGCTTGACGTCACCGATAGGGCAGAAGCACCTTCGCATTAAGCTCGAGATAGAGGCGGACCGTTCTGTGTGGGTGCACTGCACCACCTAGACCCAGCCGCAACAACAGAGGCCGGAAACACGCCACCAGCGCGTCTTCGGAGGAGGGGAAGAGTGGCCTATCATTGTTCTGCTAAGCCATTTTAATATCCTACTCTGTTGTAAACTCTAAACAGCACGCTATGCATCAGGACATTAACAGCGAACAAATTCCACTGTAAGTAGCGGCAGTACGTCAAAAATATTTCCAGAAGTTACTCTTTCCTGAACACAGTACAAAAACTAAAATTTTAGAATAAGAAACAAGTGTTCGTCTGGGGGTGGAGAGGGTTTTTCTCGCAATACTAGAGGTTTATACGACTATTGTTGAGCTAATAACAATTACAGCAGCGTTATTGTTCACCAAATTACCTCCACATTTATTTGAGCAAACGGGCTTGACTACCCCGGCATATGAACTTGAAAACACGATACGAAATACAACGAAAGATCACCTGTTTTCTCGGGTATGACAGCGGTATTGCCGGCCGGAGTGGCCGAGCGGTTCTAGGCGCTTCAGTCTGGAACCGCACGACCGCTACGGTCGCATGTTCGAGTCCCGCCTCGGGAGTGGATGTGTGTGATGTCCTTAGGTTAGTTAGGTTTAAGTAGTTCTAAGTTCTAGGGGACTCATGACCTCAGATGTTAAGTCCCATAGTGCTCAGAGCCATTTGAAGCATTTTCTTGATGTTCTTCCTGACTGGACATGTATGTTTCATTTCTACCTTAGTAAACGTTCACGGATATTCAAGTTTTTATTTATGTATACCACAGACATAACAAGATGACTAACATATGGTGAAGAGACGAAATGTGCGTTTTAATACAGCTAACGTACAAATGCTACGCGTGTCCATTGTCACTGTGCGGCTTGCGAGCCAGTTAAAACCGACAACTGCCGCTGGAGAGCGCTGAGAGCTGAAAATCAAGTTAACCAACTCCTGCCGCGTGCCGACGGCGCTGTGTCTCGTGACGTCCGGTATCCCGCCTGTATGCACTTCAACGTTAGCTGTCTCGCCCCACGTGCTGACGGTTTCAGCGATGCCGTCCCCTTTCGGGTGCCGGTGTCAGTGTAGGTGTGGCCGGGAGGCGCGGAGTACTCGCTAGCGTGTCGTGTCTAGTGCTACTGCCTGGCAAGGGAGGACAGGTCCACAAGACGGGGATGGCGCCAGCGCCGCGGTAAGCTCATTAGGCGGCGCACAGCGCAGGAGGGCCCTCAGCAGGCGGCTCGGCCGCCCGCCGTGCTCCAGGCGGCTCCAGCCTCCAGTCTCCAGCTTCCCCAGGGGGCGCTCAAAGGTCACCCCTGCCACCGTCTTACTCCCTCCCTCCTTCCGTCCTTCTCTCCCCCTATATATATATATATATATATATATATATATATATATATATATATATATATATATATATAGTGCATTCTTTGTTAGGCCAAACAGATGGAAGTCGGAAGGTGCGACATGAAAGCTGTAGGCTGGATGAGGAAGAACAGTCCACTTCGGCGACTTGCGTGTCGATGGGGATGAAATGATGACGATTAGGACAGCACGACACCCAGTCCCTGAGCGGAGAAAATCTCCGACCCAGTCGGGAATCGAACCCGGGCCCTTAGGATTGGCATTCTGTCGCTCTGACCACTCAGCTGCTGCGCGGGATTAGCCGAGCGGTCTAGGGCGCTGCAGTCATAGACTGTGCGGCTGGTCCCGGCGGAGGTTCGAGCCCTCTCTCGGGCATGGGTGTGTATGTTTGTCCTTAGGATAATTTAGGTTAAGTAGTGTGTAAGCTTAGGGACTGATGACCTTAGCAGTTAAGTCCCATAAGATTTCACACACATTTGAGCACTGTTTCCCGCGTCTGCCCCTCCCTCTTCCTCCCCTCGACACACTTTTCATACCCTCCACTGCTAGTGCTGTCACCTGCCGTCTGTGAGTAGTTATTGCACGTTGACGTCGAACATAGGCGATGCTCACATTGATGTGCGTATATATCGTAGATGAAACCACAGAATGAATATTCTTTTTATTACTGCTGGGACATATAGGTCCCATGTCAAAATACCAGTCGACACATATGTCTCACCACTTCCCGCGATGGAAAACGAAACGGCGAAAAATAGTTTTTCATATCGTTGCGCCTGACGATGACACTTATTAAAATAATCATACATTAACGTCTTTCACTCTGAAAGAAATGCTAGTAAGATGGATAGGTGGTGGTGGTGGTTAGTGTTTAACGTCCCGTCGACAACGAGGTCATTAGAGACGGAGCGCAAGCTCGGGTGAGGGAAGGATTGGGAAGGAAATCGGCCGTGCCCTTTCAAAGGAACAATCTCGGCATTTGCCTGAAACGATTTAGGGAAATCACGGAAAACCTAAATCAGGATGGCCGGAGACGGGATTGAACCGTCGTCCTCCCGAATGCGAGTCCAGTGTGCTAACCACTGCGCCACCTCGCTCGGTGATGGATAGGCCGTTTTCATTTATTCTAATGATCAGTTGTCGACAAAGTAGCTAAACAAAATAATGTTTCGCACCTTGAGCGTTCACTGAATTACATTTCCATAAATATAAGATCAGTTGGCAACATTATTTCCAAAAACATTAATTATCTCCATACCTTAGTGTATATCGCAAGTGCGAAACTCAGAAAGACACCGATGTATCTGCGTGAGTAGTAACGGTGTTTTCATTCTTGTCCGAGCTAAGCTCGACGTTGGCTCTGCTTCTGACAAGGCTTCCCCAGTGTGAACAAATTATATGGGTCTCTACGCCGCAAGGCACTAAACCTCAAAAGCTCCACGTCAAAAGTGTAAAAGGGACAATAATTTCATAACAGCCGTTCCCCCGTGCTGCCCGACCATTTGTTCCTTCTGAAAATACACAAGTACAGCAAACACAGTACTATACAGGCTGTTTCACGATTAACAGCGGAAACTGACATGAGGTAAGATATGCGATAATAGAAGCAGAAACGTTCCAGTAAGCAGCGGTTTGCAAACGAAACACTCGCGAGATATTTGCCATGGATACGAGCCACAACTGACTTCTGTATGAGGTATTGTGCAAAGGTACAACGGCTATAAAATGAGCTATTGTCATTCATACAAATGTATTTGAGGTCTAAACTTTTTGATGATGTCCCGATCTAATTGGGCTCTAATTTTACCTACAGCCTACCTTAGGAAGATATACAACACTGCCTCGTCCTGTTACTTATCACGATGTACTGTTACTCGTAACTGTCAAACGAGATGTTCCATGTGCTGTCCTCACATTTGGATGCAGTACAGCGTGTTTATAAATTAGTTATATAAAAGTGACAGAAATGTTTGATACAGTTCTGAATGCACTGTATCTTCAACTTTTATTCCCACCTAACACTGTCAGTTCCCGACGTTCCCGCTAGGTGGCATGCATTAACGAGTTGTTCCAACAGTCATAGTGGAGTTGCACATCGGTGCAGAGCGTGCGCACTGTTGTTTATGGTTCATGAATCTAAATCCGTTACTACGGTTCAGAGATAATTCAGGACTAAAAATTGCAAGATGACACCTCAAAGACAAACTTTACTAACTGATAAAATCGTTTCACCGAAACTGGCTGTGTATCACATAGGACGCCGGGCGAGGGTCGGCCACCAGCCTCTGACGCAGCAGTTGAACAAGTTCTGAAAAATTCAAATGGCTCTAAGCACTATGGGACTTAACATCTGAGGTCATCAGTCCCCTAGAATTAGAACTACTAAATCCTAACTAACCTAAGGACATCACACACATCCATGCCCGAGGCAGGATTCGAACCTGCGACCGTAGCAGCAGCGCCGCTCCGGACTGAAGCGCCTAGAACCGCTCGACCATAGCGGCCGGCAACAAGTTCTGAGCAGCCTGACATTCGTGGTCCGGGTAAATCAAAGAGTCGTGCCAGTTTACCACTTAACATGCACAGTGTTACACTGTGGAAGGTATCACAGAAACGCCTGTCAGTCAAACCCTACAAATTGGAGCTGTTGCAAGTTTTCAGAGAAAGTGACAAAGAAAAACGAGCTGAGTTTTGTGTAGAAAAGTTTAACAAAATACAGACTGAAGATGGTTTTCTTAATAAAAATGTGTTCTGTGACGAAGCCACGTTCCATGCCTGCGGTAAAGTGAATCGACATAATGTTCAGCAGAAGCCATAAGTAGTTGCCACCATATATCATGACTTGCTCCGTATGATTTGGCAGGAAACTGATCACAAAATGGTTCAAATGGCTCTGAGCACTATGAGAATCAACTGCTGAGGTCATTAGTCCCCTAGAACTTAGAACTAGTTAAACCTAACTAACCTAAGGACATCACAAACATCCATGCCCGAGGCAGGATTCGAACCTGCGACCGTAGCGGCCTTGCGGTTCCAGACTGCAGCGCCTTTAACCGCACGGCCACTTCGGCCGGCAAAAAACTGATCACAGACGGGACATTTATCGTGTTACAAAAGGTAGCCACACTGAACATTTGCAAATAAAACTTGAAGATGTACTGCATTCAGTGCTATATCAAACATTTCTGTAATTCATTTGATTTTGATCACAATTAAAGGTTACTTTTGTACAATTAATTTATAAGCACCATTTACTGCACTCTGTATATGCAGTCTTTCAAACACTCCGCGACATCTCGTGAATCTTAGCAAAGATGTATGATTTGCAGCTGTGTCAACGGGGTCGTTCTACGCTTCACTATAGAGATGGCACCAGAGAGAAAAAAACCAGAGGATTCAGGTCAGGTGATCTTGTAGCAAGGTACAACCATTAGGGGGTCTGTCCATCCTGCACCGTACTGGTGCGTCAGATTCCTCCTTATACCAGACGCAAAATAGACAGGTGTCTGACCACACACCGTTCCACTTCCCCAAGATGTGCTATGGCTGAAATTTGAGATCAGTTAGGTGGAGACATGGACTGTGGGAAAACGGGAACGGAAGGAATCGACGCATTTGATATCTGGTGCTATAGAACAATACCGAAAATTACGTGGGCTTATAAGGTAAGGTTCTCCGCAGAATTGGAGAGGAAAGCAATATATGGAAAACACTGACAAGAATGGACACGATGACTGGACATCTGTTAATATACCATGTAATAACTTCCGTGGTACAAGAGGGAGCTGTAGACGGTAATAACCGTAGAGGAGGACAGAGAATTGAATATATCCAGGAAATAATTGAGGACGTAGACTGGAACGAGATGAAGAGGTTGGCACAGGAGAGGAATTCGTGGCGGGCCGCATGAAGTATCAGAACATAGATGACTAAACAAAAAAAATGTGGAGACTTAACAGAAAAAGTGCATTTCATATACATTTATGTTACTTGGGACGATGATTTACACAGATTTTAGTGGCAGCTCGTAGCCACAAAATCGTGATTAACTCGCAAACTGCTTCTTTGCGGACTCATGTTTTCTAGAACGTTTTTGCTTCTGTTATCGAAAAAAACTCCCTGGCAGATTAAAACAGCGTGCCGGGCCAGGTCTCAGCCCACATTCCGCTTCAGAGTCGAAATTTCTTCTGCAGTTATCATTTACTTTCACTCGTGCCAGCTTTCGCTACTACTACCTCCATCGGAGATTCGAGTCCTACCTCGGGCATGGGTGTGTGTATTGTCCATAGCGTAAGTTAGTTTAAGTTAGATTAAGTAGTGTGTAGGCTTCGGAACCGATGATCTCAGCAGTTTGGTCCCATAAGACCTTATCACGAATTTCCAAAATTTTTCGTTGCTAACCGCCGTACAGTTAGTTTATTGAGTGAATATCGCCACTTGTGGAGAGGTAGGTATCCGAGACGAGTACCAATTCGAACTGACCCACGCAGTTAGCCACAACACGCTAGAGTTCATGTAGAGATTGTGGCGAGGCAGTCGTGTTCACAACCTAGCGAGACAGCGCTGTGCTTAAGACAACGTTGGATAGATGGTGAGATTCCCGTCCGGGCATCCAGGTTTAGCTTTTCCACGGCTTCCACGCAGCATCTCGGGTAAAAGCAGGGATGATTCCTTCCATGGCTGTTTACTTCTCTGTCCTCGTCGCTTATCGATCGATCTCAGCGAGACAAACCTTAAAGGTCATTCCGTCCCTTTAACAATAGGTACTTTTCCTACAACTGTTACAGTGTGATAAACTGTTGTAAACTATGCTATCCATCTATGGATACTGATCGTCACAGACACTAAGTACACAGCTGCGTTTCACAGCTATAGAACAGTACATGGGCAGTACCCGTGGCCCGGTGGCTAATTCCAGGAAAGCGCGTAATCCAGGAGCGCAGCGTACGCGTCACGCGCGCTGGACGAGGCCGATGTGTGCGATCCCAGTATGGAGGGGATGACGATGCGCCACCATGTTCTGTATCGTTAAAACAAAGTGACGTTCCATAGTATGGGAATAGATAACTTGTGAAGCAACGGCAGAATAACACGCAGCTGTAGATGTTCAGCAATTAATATCCAGAAATGCAATTAACTTTCATTATCTGTGACCAACTCTTGATATACTTCGTCTATCAGGCGAATGCCGGGTTCGACCCCAATATCCGCCGCAAAAAATACGATACAACAAAAGTTTAAATACTATAACACACATAGTTTACATGCTTCAGATAGATGATAGACACGACTTCCCTCTTATATTCATTGTCTGCAAATAAATTACGGAACGTCTATTAGTGGACATTAATACAGGGTGTGTCCACCTTTCGCCTTTATGACGGCTTGAACTTTGCGTCTGATTGTCTTGGGAGAAACGGCAGCCGAGAGCCGAAGCCAGAGAAGGTAGGACGATAAATACTGGGATCTGGAGCGAAGTCGGCATTCTAACTCATCCCATCGATGTTCCAGTCTGTTCATATCGGAGCTCTGGGCAGGACAGTACATTTCAGGAATGTTATTGTCCTCAAACCATCACCTCACAGATGATATTTTTTGACGAGACGCATTGTCATGTTGATAGAAACAGTTATCAACTGCTCTTCTGATGTACGCAGTAAATAATGCTGTAAAATGTGTTTATTTCGTGACGTGTCCTGTTGGAATTTCCCGTCGGAATGCACAAAGGACATGAATGGGTGCAGGTGATTAGACAGAATGCTTACGTACGTGTCACCTGTCAGAGTCGTATCGGGGGTCCCATATCACTCCAACTCCATACGGCCCACACCATTACAGAGCCTCCACCAGCCTGAAGACTCTCCTGCTGGCATACAGTGTCCGTGGACTCAGAGGTTGTCTCCAGAACCGTACACGCTCATCCCCTCGACACAATCTGAAACGAGACCTGTCCGACCAGGCAACATGTTTCCAGTCATCAACAGTGCAATGTCGTTGTTGACGGGCCCAGTCGAGGCGTAAACCTTTGTGCTGTGCAGTTATCAAAGTGTACACGAGTGGGCATTTAGCTCCGAAAGCCAGTATCGATGATATTTCGTTGAATGTTTCGCACGCCGACACTTGTTGGTGGCCCAGCATTGAAATCTGCTGCAGTTTGCTGAAGGATTGATCTTCTGTCACGTGGAACGATTTTCTTCAGTCGACGTTGGTCTCGTTCTTGCATGATCTTTTTCCGGCCGTAGCTATGTCGGAGATTTGATGTTTTACCGGATTCCTGATATTCACGGTACACTTGTGAAATGGTCGTACGGGAAGATCCCCACTTTATCGCTACCTTTGAGATGCTGTGTCCCATCGCTCGGGCCCGACTAGATCACCACGTTCAAACTTACTTAAATCTTGATAATATGACATTGTAGCAGCAGTAACCGATCTAACAACTGCACCACATCTACATCTACGTGACTACTCTGCTATTCACAATAAAGTGCCTGGCAGAGGGTTGAATGAACCACCTTCATGCTGTCTCTCTACCGTTCCATTCTCGAACGGCACGAGGGAAAAACGAGCACTTAATTTTTTCTGTGCGAGCCCTGATTTCTCTTATTTTATCGTGATGATCATTTCTCCCCATGTAGGTGCCTGCCAACAGAATGTTTTCGCAATCGGAGGAGAAAACTCTGCTAATTGAAATATTATGAGAAGATCCCGTCGCAACGAAAATCGCCCTTGTTTTAGTGATTGCCACTCCAATTCACATATCATGACGGTGACACTATCTCCCCTATATCGTGATAATACAAAACGAGCTGCCCTTCTTTGTACTTTTTCGGTGTCATCCGTCAGTCCCACCTGATGCGGATCCCACACCGCACAGCAATACTCCAGAATAGGGCGGACAAGCGTAGTGTAAGCAGTCTCTTTGGTAGACCCGTTGCACCTTCTAAGTGTTCTGCCAGTGAATCGCAGTCTTTGGTTTGCTCTACCCACAATATTATCTATGTGATCGTTCCAATTTAGGTTATTTGTATTTGTAATCCCTAAGCATTTAGTTGCATTTACAGCCGTCAGATTTGTGTGACCTGTCGCGTAATCAGAATTTAGCTGATTTCTTTTAGTACTCATGTGAATAACTTCACACTTTTCCTTATTCAGGGTCAATTGCCACTATTCGCACCATACAGATATCTTATCTAAATAATTTTGCAAGTAGTTTTGATCATCTGATGACTTTACAAGACGGTAAATGACAGCATCATCTGCAAATAATCTAAGACAGCTTCTCAGATTGTCTCCTATGTCGTTAATTTAGATCAGGAACAATAGAGGGCCTATAACACTTCCTTGGGGAACGCCGGATATTACTTCTGTTTTGCCGGCCGGAATGACCGCGCGGTTCTAGGCGCCACATTCTGGAACCGCGCGACCACTACGGTCGCAGGTTCGAATCCTGCCTCGGGCATGGATGTGTGTGATGTCCTTAGGTTAGTTAGGTTTAAGTAGTTCTAAGTTCTAGGGGACTCATGACCTCAGCAGTTAAGTCCCATAGTGATCGGAGGCATTTGAACCATTACTTCTGATTTACTCGATGACTTTCCGTCTGTTACTACGAACTGTGACCTTTCTGACAGGAAATCACGAATCCAGTCGCACAACTGGCTCTGCCTGTTTACATATCTTTGTATTTGATTACACATGCCTATATCAGTTTCTTTGCCGCTTCAGAGTAGTTAGAAATTCTCCACATACACAAACAAAGCGATCGAAACGAGGTAGCGCCCGATAGGTATGCAACGCACCTAACGTACAGGTAACGCGGTTACGATCCTAACCAACACCGACTCAAAGGAAGGCATCGGCGCTTGTTGGTGACGTCACGTCAGCTAGGCACGGCGAATGCCACGTCTGTTGCAGGCAGAAACGCCTGGACGTACTTATCACTATAAATCTCTTATTTTTGGACCAAATGCTTGGTATTGTTTCGGATTCTGTAGTTTTATTTAGATGAAAGATTGTCTTACTATCGTAAAGACACAAATGAAGATCATAGTTCTGTATTACTGAATCCTGTCGAAACAAACGTAGATCAATATGAGAAGATGCTTTGCCCCATCGCAAGCTTCCGAAATTTCACATTCAAGTAACTATATTTACTTGATCCATTCTGTTATCGAAACTTACCCCAACCCCCCTACAATTTACTTGTTTCTTTTATTTATTTATTTTCGTTTGACATCGTCACTGGAAATGTGAACTAATTTACATGTGTAAATGTGCAACTGTTGCCAGTCATTAGACTACAGTCGTTTTCAACGAAAGGAATTCTAAACAGGAAACAGAATAGCTTCATACATCGAAAATACCGCTGAACTTAAACTTTTTTAAACATGCACGTTAGAAAAGATAAATACTCCCCTCTTGCAACTGAAAGGAGAAACTTCATAAGATAAAAAAATTTTATATGATAAAACAAATATCTCTCTTTTGCCTCTTCTTCTGTCCCTCACCCCCTCCCTCAACGTGTACAATCGCAAGATATTTCATTAACATTCAGTGCTCCTCACCCCATAGTCAATCAAGATACCTAAAGAAGAGCACCAATATGTTCACAGTTTCTTGTAAAAGCACCCAGTACAAATGTAACTTCCTCGGATTTACAAATAAGGTAAAGAAGCACGAATTCTGTTGCTACTGGACCATGAAGTTATTTTTGTATGTCAATCCTTAAGACAGGTGGAAATTTAAGTTCAGGAGTACACTATTTGTTAAGAAGTGTAATGAATTGCACAATTAATTGATTGCAGATATCTCTCAGAACAATGTGTGTTGGTCAACTACCGCTAATGTTGTTGTTGTTGTTGTTGTGGTCTTCAGTCCTGAGACTGGTTTGATGCAGCTCTCAATGCTACTCTATCCTGTGCAAGCTTCTTCATCTCCCAGTACCAACTGCAGCCTACATCCTTCTGAATCTGCTTAGTGTATTCATCTCTTGGTCTCCCTCTACGATTTTTACCCTCCACGTTGCCCTCCAATGCTAAATTGGTGATCCCTTGATGCCTCAGAACATGTCCTACCAACCGGTCCCTTCTTCTTGTCAAGTTGTGCCACAAACTTCTCTTCTCCTCAATTCTACTCAATACCTCCTCATTAGTTATGTGATCTACCCATCTAATCTTCAGCATTCTTCTTTAGCACCACATTTCAAAAGCTTCTATTCTCTTCTTGTCCAAACTATTTATCGTCCATGTTTCACTCCCATACATGGCTACACTCCATACAAATACTTTCAAAAACAACTCCCTGACACTTAAATGTATACTCGATGTTAACAAATTTCTCTTCTTCAGAAACGCTTTCCTTGCCATTGCCAGTCTACATTTTATATACTCTCTACTTCGACCATCATCAGTTATTTTGCTCCCCAAATAGCAAAACTCCTTTACTACATTAAGTGTCTCATTTCCTAATCTAATTCCCTCAGCATCACCCGACTTAATTCGTCTACATTCCATTATCCTCGTTTTGCTTTTGTTGATGTTCATCTTATATCCTTGTTTCAAGACACTGTCCATTCCGTTCAACTGCTCTTCCAAGTCGTTTGCTGTCTCTGACAGAATTACAATGTCATTGAACCTCAAAGTTTTTATTTCTTCTCCATGGATTTTAATACGTACTCCGAATTTTTCTTTTGTTTCCTTTACTGCTCGCTCAATATACAGATTGAATAACATCGGGGATAGGCTACAACCCTGTCTCACTCCCTTCCCAACCACTGCTTCCCTTTCATGCCCCTCGACTGTTATAACTGCCATCTGGTTTCTGTACAAATTGGAAATAGCTTTTCGCTCCCTGTATCTTTCCCCTGCCACCTTTAGAATTTGAAGGAGAGTATTCCAGTCAACATTGTCAAAAGCTTTCTCTAAGTCTACTAATGCTAGGAACGTAGGTTTGCCTTTCCTTAATCTTTCTTCTAAGATAAGTCGTAAGGTCAGTACCGCTAATAGTTTCACATTTTCCTGTGTCAGAGAGGGAGACACCGCCATTATGAATATGCCTGCAACAGACCTGGCGTTCGCCGTGCCTAGGTGACGTGACGATCAAGCTCCGAGGACTTCCTTTGAGTCGGTTTTGTTTTAACTGACGCATGCTAATAGGAAAACTACCGCGATTTGCGCTTACGTATGATAGTCTACGGTAGCCTACGCCGGTTTTACAGCTCCGTCCATATCACGCCATACGACACCGTAGCACGCAGCGGGCTCGCAGCTGCGCCCTTTCCCGGAAAGCCGGGCTGGCCTTTGCCGGAAATGTCAGGCCGCCGCCCGCCAGCCAGCGCAGCTCACTCGTGTCGTGTGCAACTCGCCACACACCGGCCGCGTAGCGAGCCGCTCGCAGCTCCCGCAACATGGCTGCGCGCACGCCTCTGGGTGGGTTCCTCGCTGCCTCCTACTGTAGCGAGCGTCTGCGGCGCGCGTAACAGCGCGGGATTTCGACTGGCAGCGCTCGGAAAGAGCGCAAGTTAAACGGCCCGCTTCCGGCTGATTGTGCGGCTGCGACTCGCATCCGGGTGTTACGAGCAGCTTGCAAACTGCCTAATATACACGCTGGTTGTCTGTAGGCTTGTTTTCGGCTCGCAGTAAAATTTCGTGCTTATGGAATATCGTCTCAGTTATGTCACTGGATCTGTGATTTCCTGACAGAGAGGTCACAGTTCGTTGTAACTGACGGAAAGTCAACGAGTAAAACAGAAGTGATTTCTGGCGTTCCCCAAGGTAGTGTTATAGGCCTTTTGCTGTTCCTTATCTATATAAACGATTTGGGAGAAAATCTGGGCAGCCGTCCTCGGTTGTATGCAGATGACGCTGTGGTTTATAGACTAATAAAGTCATGGCTCCGAGCACTATGGGACTTAACTGTCAACTGAGCTAGAAGCGGTACGGATGAAAAGAAATGATCCTACGGCATTCATGGCCGGGAGTCTCCACCTGAGGAAGTTCGGCCACCGAGTTGCAGGTCTTTTCAAAAAAATGGTTCAAATGGCTCTGAGCACTATGGGACTTAACATCTGAGGTCATCAGTCCCCTAGAACTTAGAACTACTTAAACCTAACTAACCTAAGGACAGCACACACATCCATGCCCGTGGCTGGACTCGAACCTACGACCGTAGCGGTCACGTGGTTCCAGACTGTAGCGCCAAGAGCCTCTTGGCAATGAAGTCATCAGAAGATCAAAACAAACTGCAAAATGATTTAGAAGAAAAATCGGAATGGTGCGAAAAGTGGCAGTTGACCTTAAATAACGAAAAGTGTGAGGTCATCCACATGAGTGCTAAAAGGAACGTGTTAAACTTCGGTTACACGATAAATCAGTCTAATCTAAATGCAGTAAATTCAACTAAATACCTAGGTGTTACAATTACGAACAATTTAAATTGGAAGGAACACACAGAAAATGTTGTGGGGAAGGCTAACCAAAGACTGCGTTTTATTGGCAGGACACTTA
Source organism: Schistocerca piceifrons (assembly GCF_021461385.2). Classification (NCBI taxonomy): domain Eukaryota; kingdom Metazoa; phylum Arthropoda; class Insecta; order Orthoptera; family Acrididae; genus Schistocerca; species Schistocerca piceifrons. The sequence goes on from NC_060138.1 coordinate 858,426,908, forward strand.
GAAAATGTAACAGACCTACTCTACGCTTGTCCGTCCACTTTTAGAATACCGTTGCGCGGTGTGGGATCCTTACCAAATATTGCTGACGGAGTACATCGAAAAAGTTCAAAGAAAGGCACCACCTTTTGTATTATCGCGAAATATGGGAGAGAGTGTCACTGAAATGATACAGGATTTGGGATGGACATCATTAAAATAAAGGCGTTTTTCGTTGCGACGGAATCTTCTCACGAAGTTCATATCACCAACTTTCTTCTCTGAATACGAAAATATTTTTTTGAGACCGACTTACATAGGGAGCAACGATCACCACGTTAAAATAAGGGAAATCAGAGCTCGTACGGAAAGATATAGGGGTTCATTCTTCCCGCGCGCTATACGAGATTGGAATAATAGGGAATTGTGAAGGTGGTTCGATGAACCCCCTTCCAGGCACTTAAATGTGATTTGCAGAGTATCCATGTAGATGTAGATGTAGATGTAGTGCAGCACCCATTGTCCAACTAAGTCACTTGACTACTCATTCCCTCAATGTGAAATTCGAGAGCAAAGATGGCGCCACGGGGTAAACGAGAGACTGAATTAGAACAGTACCAGTAAACTCCAGATTGTATAAAGTATCAAACTCCCATGTATAAAACAGCTTCAGATTTCTCACCACTTTGGAGATGAGTTAATATATTAAATATCTGACATCAAGCATGTAATCGAGAAAAAGTTTACTAATCGTTTGAAATTATGTTAAAAGTTCGTTGGAAGCCATTAGGTGCTCCCATTATCAAACACTGCATGAGCAGAGTCTGGGTAATTTCCGAACCGTTTCAAGAAAAGCTAGTTTTTCGCGTGTCCCTGCGTTATGACGTCATATTCCCTGAACAGCGTGCGGCATTCAGTAAGTAATGCAACATTATTTTTTTCACGACCGATTTCGGTTGAAAAATTCGAAATTTGTTCTGGAAGATCGTGAAATATTCCCTTTTCAGCCCCTATTGTTTCACGAAGTTCTGATAAGTGGCGGCGCTATGTGTAGTCTTCAAAATGGCGTCTGCAGCGGAGGTGCGTTCCAGGCAGAGAGCAGATATTCATAGGCGTTTGCAGAATGTGTACAAAGCCGTGGCAGTGAGCAAAAGCACGGTGAGTCGTTGGGCGAGGTGCATGTCATCACAGCAAAACGGTCTCGTAAACCTGTCCGATCTCTGGCGTGCTAGCCAGCTGCAAATAGCTCTGACTTCTGCAGTACTGGAAACGTGAGGACACTCTCATTCGAGGTGATGAACGGATCACAAAACATCTCGCTGCTCAACTGGACGTCTCTGTTGGTAGTGATGACACACGTCCACCAGCCGGGGCACTCGAAGGTGTGAGGCCGCTGGTTTCCTCGCCACCAACAGAAGACCGCAAGAAGCAACGACGGACCATCTGTACGGAATTACTTGCTGATCGTGATAACTTTTGTCGAACATCATCACAGTCGTTGAAATGTGGTTTCATCACTTCGAACCGGAAACAAAACGGTGGTCCACGGTGTGGCGTCACAACAACTCTTCTCCAAAGAAAATGTTAAAAGCCACACCCTCAGTCGGTAAAGCCATGGCTTTGAAGGGATTATCCTGTTTGATGTTCTCCCTCATAGTGCAACGATCAACTGTGAAGTGAATTGTGCTGCCCTCAGGGAACTGAGAAATCGACTTGAGCGTGTTCGTCGCCACAATATTCTGAACGAACTTCTCCCTCTCCGTGATAACGCAAGGCATCACACAAGTTTCCGTACCCGGGAGCACCTCACAAAACTTCATTGGTGTTTCTCATACACCCTACAGCCCGTATCTCACACATTCTAACTTCGATATGTTTGGCCTAATGAAGGATGCACTCCTCGGGAAGCAGTACGTGGGTAATTGTGAGATTATTGACGCAGCAACATGTTGGCTCCAAGGACAACCACTAGAATGGTATCATGCGGGCGCATAGGCCCTCACAGTAAGATGCCGTAAGGCCGTTGCATTCAACGGATGTGATGCTGTAAAATCGGGTTTTGTAGCCAGAAGAGTGGGAGAATTCTGAACAAAGCCAAACTGCTTTTATAAAAAAAAAAATTAGTTGCATTACTTATTGAACTGCCCCTTGCAGGTTAACACGAACTTCAGTTCAGTACTGTTACTTTTGTGGATTATAAACACGGCATGACAGATTGATAACAATTGGCTAATTCCTTACATGCTGTTAACCAATAGAAATATTCGATTGTAAATAGAGATAAATTCAATATGCATTCCATGCCGGATTGCAAGTCATATGTTAATATGTACGAATAGATAACTAGAGAAAAAGTTTCGTCGGTGAGTGCCAGTGGCTGTGCTTATGGCCCGAAGGGACGTGCAGCGTGATTGCAAAACCAGGCAAAGACCTTCCACAACATGACAGGGCAATAAGTTTGCTACCTTCACTAACCAAACTATACGAAAGCCTCCTGCTTCTCCCCATACAGCAGCACATAGCAGGAGAGCATATACTCCACAGGACGCAGTTTGGCTTTCAGAAAGGTCACGCTGCCTCACAACAACTAATGAGGGTGACAGAGGCCGTGAGCCAAGCCCTGAACAGTAGAGGCTACCTTGGAATGGTCCTACTAGACGTAGCCAAAGCTTTCGATATGGTCTGGCACGAAGGACTACTAGGCTATATAAACTGTACACGCAGGCTTTCCATAATTAAACTTATAAAAAGCTACCTCTCAGGTAGAAGTTTCGCAATCACAATCCACAAGTAGACGCATCCGAGCAGAAGTACCCAAGGTAGCGTAAAAAAAAATAAAAAAAGTGGTTCAAATGGCTCTAAGCACTACGGGACTTAACATCTCAGGTCATCAGTCCCCTAGACTTAGAACTACTTAAACCTAACTAACCTAAGCACATCACACACCTCCATGCCCAGACAGGTTTCGAACCTGCGACGATAGCAGCAGAGCGGTTCTGGACTGAAGCGCCTAGAACCGCTCGGCCACAGCAGCCGGCCAAGGTAGCGTCATGGGACCCATCCTGTACGACTTATACACAGCAGACACCCTCGCCAAACCGGGAGTACAAGCAGCACAACTCGCTGATATCACTGCCTTTTTCGCACAGAGCTCAAACAGGAACCTCATCGTAAGACAATTACAAAAGTCATAGAGAAAACAAACAAATGGGCCAAGAAATGCTCGACTAGGCAGTGCCACAAGTTCCTCCAAAAAATCGTAACACAACACACAGACAAATGTCATACTAATGTAAATCCACCCGATGATGGAGGTTTAAACCTTTGAAACTGGTCGTGGAAATAAATAAAACGGTGACTGGCAACAGTAAACTTGTTGTTTCATTTAATGTCAGGAAATGGTGCCGAACCTCGAACAGCGAAAAGACTCTAGTCATTATGTTTACGCACAGGAAAGGAAAGAGACCTTCACGCCGCCGTCCACATCCCAACTTCCGTCTCCACAGCCGCAACATCGAATGGCGGCCCGACGTAAAATACCTCGGAGTGACTATGAACCAACGCCTGACACATACAAGCCCTGACGACAAAAGAAAGGCAAAGGCTCCACGTACTCCACCACATATTAAACAGAGAGAGCAGCCTAGCAGCCAGCAGCCAATGTAGGGGTAAGGGCGTACTGCAGCCTAGTGCGCCTTGTCCTGCAATATGCCTGCCCTGTATGGGGCTACGCTGCGAAAACCCACATCAAAAGACTGCAAGCAGTACAAAACAGCGTTTTGAAAAGAGCCATACACGTAGGCAGCCGTTTCCCCACTGCAGACTTGCACGCTGCCGTCAATACAGAACCACTTAAAACAAGTTTCAGATACCTCGCCCAAGCGTTCTACGATAGAGCCAGACAATCGCCGAATGCACTGATAAGTTCCCTCGGTAACTACAATCCAAGAAAATTCACGATCAAAACCCTGACATCACTAATAATATGAAAACACATAAACCCACAACCTAATCCCAGACAAAACCAGGAAAACCGAACGATGGGACCCTAAAAAAAAGCCAGGATCATTACCTCTCCCCTCCAATAGGCAGAAGCAAATATCGTAAAGGCAAACCACTTCACCAAAATCAGCCTCCAGGTAAGGCTTACAGCATGTGAGAGAAAGAGAGAGGGAGCAGCGCTGGCAGTCGGCGACCGCTGGGTGCTGTGGTTTGTGTGGTTTGGTGTGGTGGACCGGGCCAGCACCTGGGCGAGGCGAGGCGACGTAACGGCCGCCATTGTGCGCCATTGTGCCGGCTGGGGCCGAACCGGACGCCTCCCTAAAACAATGAGCCTCACCCCCCGGCTCACACCACATGTGCAGCCGCCGCCGCAGCCAAAACCCGCTCACTCTGGGGGTCCGCGGTCGTGTCGCCTTGCGCTCGCTCGCTGGCCCACCACACTGTCCCCCCAGTTGCGTGCTGTCGCAGCGAGCAAACTCACAAATGCGCCAAGTTTCCAAGGTCCACTTCATGGCACAGAATGACCGAAATGTCACCCCCGATCCTTCGATCCAAATTCGACGATAATTTTGTAGACGTTTTTAATAAATATTTAGGTGGTACTGCACTCATTAACGAAGTAATGAGCATACAGGATAGGTTACGAGTCGGCCGCTGTGACCGAGCGGCTCTAGCCGCTTCAGTCCGGAACCACGAGGATAAGATGACAGAAATTAAGGGTCGTACGGAGGCATTTTTCCTCGCTCTGTTTGCAAGTGGAACATGAAAGGACATGACTAATAGCCGGTCGGAGTGGCCGAGCGGGTCTAGGCGCTTCAGTCTGGAACCACGCGACCGCTACGGTCGCAGGTTCGAATCCTGCCTCGGGCATGGATGTGTGTGATGTCCTCAGGTTAGCTAGGTTTAAGTAGTTCTAAGTTCTAGGGGACTGATGACCTCAGAAGTTAAGTTCCAGAGTGCTCAGAGCCATTTGAACCATTTTTGACATAACTAATAGTGCTACAAGCTATCCTCTGCCACCAGCCGTACGGTTATTTTATTTATTTATTTATTTATTTGCCAAATTATATATCTGTTACCTGATGTTTTAAAACAGGTCGTACATCTCACAATTTTCGTTTATCATCTTTTGGCAGTTTTCTTTTGCCTGCAGAGTACATACGTAGATGTAGTTATGTATACCAGGTCTGTACTACGACAAGAAACGATTAGAAGCTTTTGAAATGTGGTACTACAAAAGAATGATGAAGATTAGGTGGGTAGATCGCGTACCTAATGACGTGGCACTAAACACAATTGGTGAGGAAAGAAATTTGTGGCGCAATTTGACTTAAAGAAAAGACCAGCTGGGAGGACACATTCTGAGATCAAGAGACTGTCAGCTTAGTATTCGAGGGAAATGCGGTGGGCAAAAATTGGGGGGGGGGGGGGGGAGGGGGGGTGAACAGGAGATCAGTAAGGTGAGCAGTTTCAAATGGAAGTAAGTAGCAGTAATGTTATTTGTTTGCATACGAGGAGTAAAACGTCCCCTTAGAAAAATTACTGACACACAATATTTTTTAGCGCAACGCAATCTGACTTTCAATAATCCCTACAAAAGAATGGCCCTGACTAACATTAACCTATACCTTTCACAAATCACTTACCTCACAAAAATCTTCGTTACTCGAACTACTGCAATACAGCGAGCGCCACTTCTGCCAGCTAAATAAAAGATTCAAACTACGGAAGGCATTAACTACTGATTGGCATAGTTAGCAAATGAAAGATTTTAATAGAGAACAAACAATGTATTTACCTTAATAGTCATCAAAAGACATAATATATATAGCAGTTCATGGCATCCAGTCTTACAAATTTCAAAATTCCGCCATTTCTCTCCACACATCCACCACTGCTGGCGGCTCGCCTCCAACAGCGCAACGCTACGCGCTGTTAACAGCCAACAGCCCAACACTACAATAGCGAATATTACAACAATGCCACCCAGCCACAGACTGCACACAGCACAACCAGTGATTTTCATACAGAGCGCTACGTGGCGTTACCAATAAGAAAACCTAAACAGCCCACTTACAGGGGGCTTGCAAAATACGGAGTAGCATGGAAAGTCTTCAGACTGAGGATCACAACAACAACAACATTACGTCATATCGTACACGGTATTATGACCGGGTAGACCAACGTCTCTCAACCGACGCGTAGTGACACACAGGTGTATCGAGAGGTTTTTCATGTCATCTTATCTTCCGCAGATAAAATATTTAGAACATAAAAATTGTTCCTATTCAAGAGTCTTGCATAATAAATTTGTCAAATGGTTATCTCACAGTCGTTCCACGATTAAAAAAAGAGTTTTATGTTTGTTCTTTTCTGCGTCTAGGAAAGAAATCACATGCAGGGGTGCCGCGGAGGTTTGAGATGCACTTCGGTGAACATCATAGGAAAAGAAGACTGAGAAATGTGGGATTAGGCATTTACCTTACCAAAATGCCCGATGTTTTCACTCTGACGAGTAAATTAAGTAGATTCCGTTGTGAGTTTCTGACTCCATTTGAATGATGTCATTCACTGATGATTTGCGTAAAAGTTCAAAGCTTATTGTTTGCCATGAATCGAGCGTGGTTATTTTCTAGCAGCATGCTTGAAAAACCGAAACCGACTTTAGTTCGGGTTCCACGTCAAGCTCTAGGTCCAGCAGAAAGTTACTTCCGCCAGCCACAGACTCGACTGTCGCCATGTTTAACGGACCACGACGCGCCGGACTCTTTTTTGAACGGCGAGGACAACATAGTTAGGCTTGGTCTGAAATGTGTTCAATGTATTCATTGCCTCTCCAGAATATGACTGCAGTACGTAACCACGTCCCCCGGAAATTAAATCCAGAACTTCATCTTACTGGAATTGTGGAAATCCGCTCTTGAAGTCCCACGAAGCTGAAAGATGTTTTAATTTCGTCTTATTCTCCACCTATGTAATATCAGTGTTTGTGAAATTTAGCCGGATCCCCTCAACATTCCGACGACGGTATTTAGGCCCAGAGACGTTCGGCCATCTGCTGGTGAGTAGACAACTATTGAAGAGCCCTGGTGCATCCACCATATTTATGCCGAATCTAATGCATGCGAAATGTGCTGACGTCTTTCGGCTTATGCGTCAGGTGATTAAATGCGCGGGACCACCGAAATATGTGCCGCCCTCGGTGGTGGACGTGAGATGTGATCTAATCATTGAGAATTGAATGACCCCGTCGATTCCATTGTAACTAGATAATTTCAATCATAGAATTCCAATTTTTATCCAGTTGGAAACAAGTGTCACAATTTATGAGAGTATCGTCAAGGGCTGGGCTCACCTGAGGATGGTCGAACTTGTCTAGGCCGAAACATCGCGGCAGAATGTCGACCGGATCCGGCTGCACACCCGAAAATTGTTAGAAGAAGAAATACGCCGTGAAAATTTCAGAAGTTACATGTTATATTACAGATTTTGCAAGCTTAGATGGACGTGACTGAGAAGGGAAATCAGTCACCGCTTATACAAAGAAATGATGAGAGTATCGAATAAATTTTTTTTTATTTTTTCTAGATGCAAGTCTTACACTTAATTCGCACCGTAAAAGCTTCCGCATACTGGACTGCTGTTATAATTATTTCAGCTATCTAATCTCCACTTAAACCTTTACTCCGCCAGCCATATTACGTCTTGTGATAGAGAATACATATGAGACCACTGTTATGCTGTCGACTCGCTTTCCTGTTCCCTTCGTGAGTGGTGTGTAAAGGATAACTGCTGGCAAGGCTTCGTAAGAGCACTAACTTCTCTGAATGTCAAATAATTGCATCTCTAAGCCTGCTACGGCTACACAAATGTAACAAATTTCGAAAATTACTCGAGCACCCCAATGGGGTATCAAAAAAATAGGTGTTTTTGCTGTTTTCTTTTCCTGTCTGCAAGAACTCCATAGTAATTGGTTTGTAATAAAACCTAAGACAGTTAAATCTCTAGTGCAGACAGTTATGGTGGTAATAATAAATACGATACGGAGTTTGAGTGTGTGTTTTCCAACCTACTTGCTGCTTTAGAGGTCCTCGCTACAGTTTAAATGCTTAGGTTTGAGTGGAAGTTTGTCGCAGTCGGCACTCGGCAGTACCAGCGAAGCCGCGGAGAAAACAAAGGCTCGCGCGCTGTGACGCCAGGAGATAACCAGAGCTAACAAAGAATGAGCTCGTTAAGCAGCCTGCCATAAAAACCGGCCGTGCGGTACTGCGGGACCGATGACGCAGTGATTAAGGCGGCCTAGCGAGGGTACTGCAACGCCAGCTCATTTATTCTGGATCACGCAACGATTCTGCAAAATATCGAGTCGGTCCGCGTGAAATATCGGATAGCAGTCTAACACTTGTTCGGTATTCCCGCATATACGCACCGGTGTCCATGACTTAGAACAGTTATAAAGAAGTAATAGCTCGGGAAAGCGTAAAGCAATTCAAGTGAAAGTTGAATATTGTACTGCCGCAGCAGTAGTGCTGTTCAAGACAAACAGGTGCATGCGAATGATCGTGTAATCTGCTGAAGGTACTGTTTCAAAGGAAAACAATTACTCGTTTAGCAGCGGAACGCCTGTTGGTGGTGCGAGAGAAACTGAAGAAAGCTCGAATAGCCGGCCAACACGTAGAGCAAATGGCGTGTTCCCTCGGAATTTGTGCAGTAAACCTCTCAACGCCTCTGTCGTAACGTTTGGCACAAGAGTTGGATGTGGAGGCTCAGATTTAGGAAGGAATTCGACCTGGTTCTTTTCAAGGGAACTATACTGTACTTTTCTTCTATATTCTTCTTATTTGCTATTGTTATTGTCCTCTCACTGTTGTTGGGATCTTCAGGCTGGTTTGACGCACGCTAGCCTGTCGTGTGCAAGCTTCTTCATCTGTGCATAACTACTGCGACCTACATCCATTTAAACCCGCTTACAGTATTTTTCAGTAGACCATATGGTCAGCGCGTTTGACTGCCATGCAGCGGGCTCCAGTTCTATTCCCGGCCGGATCAGAGATTTTCTCCGCTCGGGTACTAGATGTTGTGCTGTCCTCGTCATTATTTCATCATGGATATGCGTGTGGCATCATCTGAAGATTTGCAACTCGGCGGCTGGACTTCTCCACGTGGGGACTCCTGGGGGATAAGCTACAACCTTGACCCACTGCCTTTCTAACTACTGGTTTCCTTTCACGTCCTTGTGCAGATAGGTTTCTTTCTGTACACGTTGTAAATAGCCTTTCGCTGCCTGTACTTTATCCCTCCTACATTCAAAATTTCTAAGTGTGTGGTCCAGCCAATATTGTCAAAAGCTTTCTCTAAATCTGCAAGTGCTGTAAATGTAGGTTTGACTTTATTCAAGTTATCTCCTAAGATAAGACATCACGAGTCTTTAATTCAGCGGCCAAACTGAATTCACGACACAAGCATATAAATACCGTCCAAACACACAAGAGTGACATTTTTTACTACTTCTCACCCCTAAAAATAGAGCGTTCTGTTGGCCAAATGCAAGGCCAGCTGGAAGTGGGACAGAAGGAATCCCAGTTGGGAACATTTCGAATGGTCTCACCAGTTCCAGCATTTGCCCTACAACCAAAGGAAACCACCCAAAGTTTTGGGAGTGATGTTCAGGCTGCGCGCTGCAGGATTTGCGTTGTTAGTAGTGTTAGCGTCATGACTTGCTGTTAGGCGCTGGTACTGGTGTGGTGAAGTAGGGTTGAACCACAAGCATCAATGTGCATTACAGATGCAGACAGTCAACATGGATCTGGACAAGGTGAGCACGGATTTGCCCATAAGTCTGTTTTATCAAACCAACATCACTAGTGCTGATGCTCATCGCAAGTGTCGACGCATTAAAGGAATTACGGAGAAGTCCTCTTTCCGCATAGGGGCTCAAGAACATGATTCGAAGTTCGAGTCAACTGGCGGTTTGGGAACTGCTCCTGGGAGACGCTGACCAATTGCGTCACAAATTTTTGAAGAATTTACTGTTGCCGTGGCTGAGAATGCTGGACCAATGTACGACCTTCAAGCAGTGCACCAGCTGTGTCACGATAGCTCGGAAAGTCTGCTTCAGCAAAATGTGGTCCCTGCTCTACGAGAGAGAGGTGCTTTCGGTTCCGACGTTTTGGTGAATGATGGAGCCCCACCTCACATTGCTCGTGAGGTCAAGAAGACCGATCATTGGCGGAGCATTCCTACTGATCAAGTCAATAACGCGTTGACTCACCTCTGGCCCTTATGACAGCCGGTCAGCGGGGCTCAGTTCGAAGCGGAACTCATCACTGAAGACCACTCTACTCCAATCACTGTGATTTCAGACCGAAGACGTGTCTGGAGAGTTCCAGACAGCGGTGGGATACCAACCTGACTGTCGCCTCCGGTACGGCCGGACAACCAGGAGAGATGGCCTGGTGCGCCATTCCATTTCATAGCCGGGCCGCTTCGGTTGTCATCCGCAACACCCTCACACCACAGCGGTACGTCGACGATATTCTACGCCCCCTTTTGTTGCCCTTCATGGCAAATCATTCTGGGCTTACATTACAGGAAGATAATGCCCGCCCGCACACGGCTTGTCTTCGTACTTATCAAAGACTACTTTGGCCAGCAAGGTTGCTGAATCTCTCCCCAGTTGAGAACGTTCAGAGCACTATGGGCGGGGATTCTTCAACTATTTCGGGATTTTGAGGAGCTAACGCGCCATCTGGACAAAATTTGGAATGTTATCCTTTAGGACGACATTCACCAACTCTGTCAATCAGTGCCAAGCCGAATAACTGTTTGTGTAAGAGCGAGAGGTGGATCAAGGCGTTATTGACTTGATCAAATAAATTATCCAATTTTCCTGAAATTGAAATAATTTTTTGTCTTAGATTGTACTTTGTTGACACCCACTTACACGGGCTGAAATGATGTTTGTAATAAAATAAGATAAATAAAAGCTGGCAAAAAAATTGTGTGATAGTTTTCGAGACTGGAACGTTGGAGAAATAAATTGGTTTGATAAACCCTCTGCCAGGCACTTAACTGTGCATTACAGAGTAGTCATGCAGCTGTAGATGATTATCTGTTATTTAGGTTACGCACTCAGATACCGATGAGTACGTTAAATAGTTACAAATAGTTTGTCCTTAACAACGCTTGGGAACTGCTAAAGGTATTTTTTTTCGAACTTTTTAAAGAATTTCGTCGTACTGCTTTAGGAAAATGATGTTTGGGCACTGACCTTCATACCCTAAAAGCATGAAAGAACACAAAAATGGCAGAGCAGTTGTCGTTAGTGAATATCATTATGTTTAAGTACGGAGTAACTGAATGGCAATGAAATGAGAACAGTTTCCCTTCGGGACCTGAGCGGTTACCGGTAGAGCACATTCGGCTGTCGGAACCTAATGGGCGCTGAATCGAAAGTTGCATGATACTGACGAAACAATGAGAGCGACAGAGCACGCCGGCAGCGCAGTGGGAGAGAGCCGCGGCGGCTGAGGAGAGGAGAGGAGAGGGTGGCAGACTGGAGGAGTCCCTTAAATGGGCGCCGGTCCTTCTGGAGGCCGCAAGAGGCGGCGCGTGCTGTAGTGGCCGCCGCCGCCACGACTGCAGCGTAGGCAGTAGGCTGGGGGCGGGGGGCGGCACCGGGTCGTGGCTGAGCCCGGGGCCGGGGGGCGGGGGGCGGGGTTCGATTTCCGATGGCTGCTGACTGCGCCTTCTCCTGCCGCCTCACCGCTGAGTCGGCGTCACCTCTGAGAGCGCCGGCAACCAGCCCCCGACTGCTTGCTTTCACCCGCCCAAATAACAGCGCAAGTAGTCCCAACCATGGTCCTGCTCTGAAGACACCTGGGGGTGTCCTTTCTGCCGCAAGGCCGAATGTCGTCGATGCCCCCGCTCTGGTAGTTCTCACTCTGCATAAAGGAAAAAAACATTTCACAGTGCAACTTCCCTGCCGCCTGTGGTGGCCGAGAGGTTCTAGGCGCTTCAGTCCGGAACCGCGCGACTGCTACGGTCGCAGTTTCGAATCCTGCCTCGGGCTTGGATGTGTGTGATGTCCTTAGGTTAGTTAGCTTTAAGTAGTTCTAAGTTATAGGGGACTGATGACCTCAGATGTTAAGTCCCATAGTGGTCAGAGCCATTGGAACCATCATTTGCAACTTCCCGAGCCTTAATTTAGATACTGGTTTCAGAACATTACAGCTCAGTTTCTAATGCAAACACCTCATTTCATTCATTTGTAGCTGTACAAGTTATGAGTATTTTATCCATAAAGGACGGCTACTTGATTATTTTGCCGCTACACGTTTCGATGATTCACACCATCTTCACGTGGAGAATTGTTTATTTATGTAGCTGGCGTGGGTGAAGAGTACAGACATCATTTCACAGTAGCAGACCAAGGACAATGTAGGTTATATTGCGTCTTTTGCTGATGGTAAAAGTTGTTTATTTAGAAAAGGGACTTTTGAAATAATGTCTTTTAACTTAAAAAATGCCTTTTATAAAAAAATAAAAAATAAACAATTTTTATCATTAGCAAATGACGCAACATAGCCTACACTGCCCTTGGTCAGCTACTGTAAAAAGATGTCTGTGCTCTTCACCAACAGCATCTATGTAAATAACCAATTATTCTCTTGAGGATGATGATGTGAATCATCTAAACGAGTAGTGAAGAAGTAAACAAGTGACTGGTGCAGAAAACTGTTTTGTTTGTTTGTACAAGTTGTGTACTAATTCTTTGTCAGATGGGAGTGCTCTGATATGACGCTAGCACATAATTTGTACAGCTCCAAATTAATGAAATGACCTGTTTACGTTGAAAATGGAGCTAAAATACTCTGAAGCCGGTATGAAAAATAAGTATCTGAAGTTGCACGGTAAAATGTTATTGCTTTATACTATGACTACTGCACCTACGGACCTAGCACATTCCCATTCACCTTATGATTCTATGTCTCGTAGACGACTGGAACGCTTCTAGCCGAAAGTAAAGCGTAGTTCAAAATAATTTTCGAATAAATAAACTAGCTACTTCGCTCATAATTTGCGTTAAGGAGAAACAAAGTGAAGATGAAAGGTATGAAGATAATAAAAAAGGATAACAGCAATATGTTGAACAGCAAGACCATATGAAAAGAACAGAATATATACAATGAAACATTTTTACTATGTAAGAAGCAATATTATTCCCGACATCTAACACAAGAGAGACACGGGAAGCAGACTATCCGATAACAAGAGATCAAGTATTCGTACGGTTTGGAGTAAGAAGTTTGTCAAACTGCGAAACTAAAAATCGATAATTGAGAAAAATCTAGAAATAAGATAATTAGTCTTTGAAATTCGGTGTCGTAAATGGAAGTTATAATTACTTGAACAAACATTGCTACAAAACGAAGAAGCAGTAAAGAGTAAAATTATGAGTGTGGAGAAAGATTAGATTACGTGAAATAAACTATTCAGTGATTGGGCACGGTAAAATGCGTAGATGACACTGTCAACACAATATAGGAATAGATGGAGGAAGTTTACAATAACGGCCAATAAATAGAACTATCGAGAATTAAAATCAGTATTACTACACTATACTCGATTTACAGCTTTATGTCACTCAGTGGGGCACTCATATTCCCTAATACAGGGTGTCCCAATCGCATGGAGCCCCAGGGAAAATTTTATAAAGATCTTAATGAAAGACGATATGAAAACAAATTTGAGGACGTCATACCTTCATGGTTGAGGAATGGTGGTGTATTACAAGAGATGCTGGAAATGGCTTCCTCCATCTGTATACACAACAGCTCAACATGGCACTGCATGTTCCCATGGCTGTTGCTAAGTGAGTACTGGATTTCATGGCGGGCACACTCACGCAGCTCGTCGACGTGGCAGCATCTTTGAAATGTAGCAGCAGCGAGGTTCTGGGAGCTGTGCGTAGGTTTCGTGTTTCAACGTGGCTGACTGTTCGTGACGTTCCGCGCGGATTGCTTCTCCCGGCGCACCAGTGGGCCAGTAGTTGTTGACACTGCTGTCACCACTGAAGTGTACCAGGTATTGTTTCATGAATACTTTATCGAGTCAGGTGACAAGCAGCTGACAGTCGGTTGGTTCCAGAAAAATGTCGCAACATGCCACACATCTAAAGCGAGTGTGGATGCAGTGAAATCATTTTTCGCTGAGAGAGTAATTTCCAAAGGATTATGGATCGCAAGGTAACGTGACATGACACCGTCCCACCCCCGACTTTATCTGTTGGCTCACATTAAAGGTAATGGGTACAAGAATAAACAAAGCACCATCGAACAGTTACGTGAATACGACCGCCGTGAAATCTAGGCAGTCGCAACATTCACGAACATGCAACGCCGTACTGAACTATGTATGTACAATTAACTTTCATATCATCTTTTATTAAGATTTACTTGAAATATGGCGTTTTGTTGTAATAAAATGACGGGATGCGTCATATTAGTGGTTAAAGAATTGTCATAATCCGTTATTTTCACATTGTAACTTGTATGTTATAAAAGTACGCTGTTTCAAAGACAACGGCACACTGACGATTTATCAGACACGCGTTGTACTTCGCACGCCACTTCGGTGACTTGCGCGTCGATGGGGTGAAATGGTGATGATCAGGACAACACAACACCCACTCCCTGAGCGGAGAAAATCTCCGACCAAGCCTGGAATCGAACCCGGGCCCTTAGGATCACTCAGCTACCGGGGGCGGACAATATAGTGGTTGAAGGCTTGGAGCTATGGACGCAAGTATAGTTGGTTCGTTTCCAGCAGAATACAAATATTTTTTTGTTCAGCTTCACGTTTTCTAAAGGGGTCTCGAAATTTCTTATTAATTTAATTATGTTCTGTAATATTCGAAGATATGTAAATATAAGACTCCTCTCTGGAGAGTCAGTTCGTTCGATTTTGTGAACATGTCAAACAACATGGATCAACAAATTGGAAGATTGCTTTGCACGTCACTGCCTGATTCAATAGCAGATCAGACTATTGTAAATTTGTACCGCACTATGTGTAATGGAACTGCACAACGTGATGTTCTTACTGGCTGTGACGGGACATGCAACTTTCTTCTCTGCCTTATAACATGTTCGTAGATATTCAGCTTTTCAACATAGTAACATGTCTAGCTTGTGAACAAGAGAGGAGATTTGCGTTTTAACATAGCTAAAGTTGAAATTTCCCGGGGCCCTCAAATAAAAACACTCGTTATTTACGCAGATTCCCCACTACACGTTATTCCACCTATTTCTGTCCTCCTCACTACGCGAGCGTGTCCAGTCTCGTCATCTTGTACTACACCCACTCTGAGATAAGGTTCCTACTTACAAATATGAAGAGTTTTATTTAGAGAGACGATAGTTCCACGATGGCTATGGATTCTTGGCGGGGTTAACCAGCCCTCCCCAATCGGACAAAACTCACATACGATACCAACTGTACGCAGTAAGACGGCTGCGATGGCCACGCATGAGGTTGGCGGAAGGAGCGAACAGGAAATAGTGCATATTTCTTGATGTGGAATATGATTATGATGATAAATCTGTCTGACAAGAAAGGGAAAATAGAAAGAAAATTTAGCGAAAAATTGGGATAATCTAAATGTTATATGGTATCATTGCGTTAAGCTTTGAGTACCAGTGCTTACCTTCCACAATGGCGATTTCCACTGGTTTATTCTAAATGTTTCTTTGCACAATTTTAGTTTTGTTTACATTTTTCATCTCTATGACACCAATATGGAATGGACAGTGTCTTGAAAGGAGGATATAAGATGAACATCAACAAAAGCAAAACGAAGATTATGGAATGTAGTCAAATTAAATCGGGTGATGCTGAGGGAATTAGATTAGGAAATGAGGCACTTAAAGTAGTAAAGGAGTTTTGCTATTTGGGGAGCAAAATAACTGATGATGGTCGAAGTAGAGAGGATATAAAATGTAGGCTGGCAATGGCAAGGAAAGCGTTTCTGAAGAAGAGAAATTTGTTAACATCCAGTATTGATTTAAGTGTCAGGAAGTCATTTCTGAAAGTATTCGTATGGAGTGTAGCCATGTATGGAAGTGAAACATGGACGATAAATAGTTTGGACAAGAAGAGAATAGAAGCTTTCGAAATGTGGTGCTACAGAAGAATGCTGAAGATTAGATGGGTAGATCACATAACTAATGAGGAAGTATTGAATAGGATTGGGGAGAAGAGAAGTTTGTGGCACAACTTGACCAGAAGAAGGGATCGGTTGGTAGGACATGTTCTGAGGCATCAAGGGATCACCAATTTAGTATTAGAGGGCAGCGTGGAGGGTAAAAATCGTAGAGGGAGACCAAGAGATGAATACACTAAGCAGATTCAGAAGGATGTAGGTTGCAGTAGGTACTGGGAGATGAAAAAGCTTGCACAGGATAGAGTAGCATGGAGAGCTGCATCAAACCAGTCTCAGGACTGAAGACCACAACAACAACAACAATGACACCAATAAGCGTTAGTTTTTATTTCAACTTAGCGATGTGTTTGTGATGTCATGCAGGAGTATAGAATGAAAGGAAGGGAGAACGTGAAGTTCTGTGCTCTCATACGTTTTACTGTTTCCGCTTAACGCCAAGGATGCTGCTGAAATTAATGTCTCTGTTCAACGGACGGGTTGGCGTGAAGCGGTGGAAAAAACCTCCACTTCAGGAGACACTGTTGATAGATTTGGGATAGTGTTCACGACGTCGGTGCACCGTGTTATCACAGGCCCTATACCACCGCCGTTCTCCCCTTGCCAACCAGATTCTGTCGACGAAAATTTCTTCCAATACAATGATATATATGGGTCTTTCCGAAAGTATTTGTTTAGTTTGATACGTAGAGAACAAACAAATATGTTCAGTGAAGATACATGTTGTATCTGACGGCAATTCCTGAAGCTAGGGGAACTTACGCAGAAGGTAGTTTAGTGTGCCGTTCACAGGAAATGCTGGAATGCGCGACAATTCGCCAGTTTGCGCGCAGTACATCGTCGGACAATTGACTGTTATGGCCGTACGAAGATTCCTGGCATGTTCTTAATGGCAGTTCTAGCGACGAGGTTTTCATCCACAACATTCTTACACCCGATTCTTCACATGCCCTAAGAGGAAGAAATCCAGACATATGAGATCAGGTGGTATGGATCCATCGATTCATGAAGGTGGTTCTCAGATGATTCCTCACATCAAAGCTGAAATGGGTTGGCGCCCCATCACGCTGGAGGTACTTTCTTTGGCTGACATTCGGAGAAACATCCAACCAGTGCTGCCAACCATCTGTACAAAGAGCAGTCAGAGACACTGAAACAAAATTTGTAATGTTTACATAAGGTGAGGTTCAACAGCAGTAAAGAATTTTATGAAATGCATTTTAACCGCCATATACCGGTTTCGGTTATGAACCATCATCGAGGATGTCTATCAACATCAGCATTAAAAAATTTTGAAAGTATGATGCATACATAAACACTAAAACTCGACAATTATATGGGCAAAAAATTCCATTTGTATACTTACTAGGTGCAACAGATTAATTAAAAGCATCCCAATACCTTTGAAGCCGAACAATGTCGACATTATAAAGTGAAATTGTACAAACACTTGACTTAGTTTGTCGTACAATACTGTCAGTTATATTTCGTGTTAAATAGACAGATATCACTGGAAAAACAAGACGAACAGTTACAGGAAGAATCCCTCGACAGTCACGCTATATCAAAGATAGTACATCTCTACTGCATAGGTAACAGTGGTAAAGTGAAGGAACAGAATATCTTTATCAATATCTTTGGTTGAACGTAAACAAAACCATAAGCACTAATACTGAAAGTTACAGTAAAAACAGCCGCCGGCCGGTGTGGCCGAGCGGTTCTAGGCGCTTCAGTCCGGAACCGCGCGACCGCTACGGTCGCAGATTCGAATCTTGCCTCGGGCATGGATGTGTGTGATGTCCTTAGGTTAGTTAGGTTTAAGTAGTTCTAAGTTCTAGGGGACTGATGACTTCAGATGTTAAGTCCCATAGTGCTCAGAGCCATTTGAACCATTTTTAAAAACAGCCGCAAGGTAAAAGTGGAACCACGTATCAGGGAAAACAGAAATGTTTACAACAAATGGGTACAACTGGTTCAGGGTGCAGAACAAATTACATAATAAAAGCAATAATGTTAATCTAAAGTGCAACATCGAATTTCCAGCACTTCACTTGCAGCAACACCCATTATGCAATCATACATGTCAGACAGTGTATAAATTCAGAAAGATTTAATCTCTTTTTTAACTGAATGATAATTTTCAAAAGAGTCTGTATCTAACATATTAATCTAAAATATCCGCTCCCGGTAGCTGAGTGGTGAGAGCAGATGATGTGGAGGCGACACAAGACGGAATTTTATTTCACGATGCTCCGCGAACTTTCTGTACAAGCACCTTCACAGGAGCGTCGTGCCGGTATAAAACGAGCACAGGCCCAAATAATTTCCATAGCGAGCCGCCGTCTGGAGGGTGTCGCAATCCGTGCAAGGGCCTTTGAACGAATCCGTGGAGAATCCCCGTCGATGTATCACGTTATCAGAGAAACAAAACGTAGCCGCAGAACCTTAATACAGACGGTCGTACTGCCAGATGGTAGCCGCATGACAACGCAAAAAGATATTGCCAACGCTTTCGTGGAACACTACGGTCATCTCTATGAAGAAGCGGAACACGATCAGGCAGCCTTTCATGAGGTCCGACGAACGCTCTCCGCGTGTCTCGACGAGTCGGCCAACCTGGAGTTAACAGGTGAAATCACAGTTGACGACGTAATGGAAGCGATTGATAAGGGAGTGTCGCACAAATCGCCGGGGCCCGACGGGTTTCCGTTAGAGTTCTATCGAACATTTAAAGATCTCATGATTCCACGATGGACTGCCATGTACTGCGAATTGATGTCTCCCAACGTGCATCTTCCACCCTCCTTCGTGGAAGGAATGATCATCCCCATCCACAAACCATCTGGCGGCACAGGAATACAGGCCTACCGGCCACTGACCCTTCTTAATTGCGACTACAAGATCTACGCCAGGATACTTGCAGCACGCTTTAAACGCGTAATACGCCAAGTGATTTCACTCGACCAAACCCAGCTAGGAGGAGATAGCAATATACAAACGGCACTCAGCGACTACCGCGATGTTATCGCACTGGCATCAACATGTCGTCTCCGGGGTGTATTGGTATCGATAGATTTCGATCGCGCATTTGACAGGCTGAGTCAGGCTTATCTCACGGACGTGATGACGAAAATGAAGTTTCCGGAAAGTTTTGTCACCGTCGTCATGAGACTACTCCACGGAGCCGCATCCAAAGTGCTCATCAATGGACTCTTGGTGGGGCCCATCACCATCTCACGATCGGTCAGACAAGGGTGCCCGCTGTCAACGATATTGTATGCCATCGCTGTCGAGCCGCTGCTTTGCGGGCTCCGGAATCGACTACAAGGAATGACGATAAGGCACAACAAGTTTATATGCCGAACATACGCAGATGACCTAGTGTTTTTAGCACGGTCAGGCGACGAGGCAAGAGCGGCCTTGCATTGGATTAATTTGTATTGTATGGCTACGGGAAGTCGCCTGAACATGGCAAAGTCGGGAGCGATGAACATCGGGAAAGGACTCCCGACAGGAAGTGTAGCACCATTACAGCCGATCAACAAGATGAAATGCCAAGGAATTATCTTCACTACAGACGTTCGACGCACGGTGGCACTGAGTTACAGACATCTTCTGCAAACAATTCGTGCGAGTGTCCGAAGTCACAGGTTAAGGGCACTGGATATGATACAACGGGTCACCTTTGCCAACACTTATCTAGCCTCTCGCATCCCCCACCTGGCACAAGTTCTTCCTATGCCGGTGGTGTTGGCCCGCCGAATCCTGGCGGCACTAGGATAATTTGTGAGCACAGGTCTGCTTTTTAAGGCAGGATACGAAACCTTCACCCTTCCTCGTAGTCGTGGAGGTCTTGGACTAGTCCACGTACGCGACCGAGCAGTGGCTATTTATGTAACCACAATGATAAAGATGTGGACACGACACCAGACAAGTCTGACGGGCAGCTTGATAGACGAACTCGCTCCACCTTCTCGTTCGGCTCCGGTAGCGGTGGCTCACATCTCACCATCGCTTGCCCATATGCGAACCTTCTTTGTGGAACACAGTTATGTACATATGGAACTACCGACTACCAGGACGGCAACGGCACGTGATATATATCACATCTTGACTCGACGGCCGAATAATGCCGTAGAGCGCCGCCAACCAACAGTTACTTGGTCAGTGGTATGGCGTACAGTGCACCACCCACACCTTGATACGGGAACGCGCGCACTGTGGTATCAGGTGGTAAATGGGAAATACATGACTCGTTCCAGGTTGCATACAATTCATATGGCGGACGAGCCACTGTGTCCGCAGTGCAATGTTATAGACACAGAGGAGCATCGCCTGATATGCGGACCGTCGGCGGACGTATGGTGTTTGGTCAAAAAAATGATCGCCTTCCTCCTTCGGTTGGGGCCGCAAGCAATAAAACCACGGATACTATTTCTCCCAGATAGGACATATTATCCCCGAACGAAGACAAACGCAGTGACTTGGATTCGAGGTTTGACTGTGCGTTATCTTTTCCGTGACGGCAGTAAGAATATGCTTGACTTTTGGGCCTTACTACAGGAAAATCACTCACAGCTTATGAGACATCCGAGATATCGAACATATTACGCAAATTTTTTAGGGAGTGCCTTGCTTGATCCCCCATCCAGTTGGGGTGTCCCGTGTAGGAGAATGTAATTATTGTCTATAAGTATCAGAACAAGAAAGGACCAGGACAGTGGAGAGGATCCACGAACACAACCGTGAAGACGTACCCGACACCAACGCGAGGTATGACGGGATTAGCGAGGTATGCGCCTAAAAGAGGAACGTAGACCGTTATTGTTTTGTACTGACAGAAGCAGGATATTTTATTTTTTTTCACTATTATGTAAAAAAAAAGTCCATTATTTACGTTTCCCAGAAAAATTTTATTTTATAAAGTCATCGTCTTATATATTTAAAAAAAATGCTAGAAGCAGTTTATGTTTGTTATTGTTACACCGAATGTAAAAAAAAAGTTTGTAGAGCACTCGCAAAAAAAAAAAAAAAAAAAAAAATGTGGTCAGCGCGACAGACTGTCAATTCTAAGGGCCCGGGTTCGATTCCCGGCT
Source organism: Schistocerca piceifrons (assembly GCF_021461385.2). Lineage (NCBI taxonomy): Eukaryota > Metazoa > Arthropoda > Insecta > Orthoptera > Acrididae > Schistocerca > Schistocerca piceifrons. The sequence goes on from NC_060138.1 coordinate 858,448,202, forward strand.
GGGTCAGAGATTTTCACCGCTCAGGGACTGGATGTTGTGCTGTCCTAATCATCATCATTTCATCCCCATCGACGCGCAAGTGGCCGAAGTGGCGTCAAATCGAAAGACTTGCACCCGGCGAACGGTCTACCCGACGGGAGGCCGTCGTCACACATTATTTTATTTATCTAAAATAAACAGTGACATTCAATTGTGAACATCGTTTCAAGATGATCAGTAATATAGTTCCAGGTAATGTAATTACAAACTTCAATATGTAATTATCTAGTGACAGAAGACGAAAATCATATATGTAAGTAGTGATTATCAAGTGAGGACATGTAAAACAAATGACATAAGTGGTTCTTAGGAAGCTAGTAATCCAGATACGGGAAATAACTGATATATTAACAAACGTTAATGGGCAAAAATAATGAGTTGCTCGGTATAGTCTGGATATGATGGAGTTTGGTACTGAATATGTCACACTTAGTATTCATGTAGTTCATTATTATTTACCTCTCTCTCATCAGTAAGCCAATTAAGGACACGGTGGGTCACATTTGAGGAAGTTGCTTTACGCGTTTTCAAAAGAGGCTGTATCTAACGTATGTGTTTTATTCATGTATGATATATATTTGTAATGGGATTAGAATGTTAACTATACACTATATACAATATGTTGTATTCTACATATACCCTGATATACTTTTCCAAGGTTCAAAACCAACTCTGAAATAGTTAATGTGTTATTGTATTAAACACTAATGTCATCTATGACCAGTATTAGTTATATGTAATCTGAGTGGTTTCATCTCTGTTACCCTGTTATATTGAAATAGGTAGAAGGATCATGATTAGATCATTTTTAGACATGGATTGTTTTAATGTTCACAACTTTTCAATGATATGTTATATGGCTGTAGGCTGTTTCTACATTGGCAACAAAGAAGTGGATGTCAATAGTATGTCATGATCATTACTGTTCTGTTTATCCATCACATTTAATATCGATGATGTATAACCTGATGTCTAGGTGGTTTTTGTTTATGTTCAGTCAAACATGTCGGTAAAGATGTTCTGTTCCTTCAATTTACCACTGATGCGAAAGTATGTCCGTATGTTATCCATGTAGTACAAATGTACTAGCTTTGATATAACTTGACTGCTGAGTGATTCTTCCAGTAACTGTTCATCTTGTTTTTCCTGTGATTTGTTTTTCCTATGATGTCTGTCTATTTGACATGACATATGACTGTTAGTGTTCTAGGACAAATTAAGTCAGTTGTTAGTGCAATTTCAGTCAATAATTTCGATACTGTTCAGCTTCAAAGGAATATGGGGTGGCTTTGACTACTCTGTTGTACCCAGTAAGTATACAAATGAAATTTTTCGCACATAGAGTTGTTGAGTTTTGCTATTTTTGTATGCATTGATTTTTCATAATCTTTCAATGTTGATGTTGATAGACATCCTTGATGATGGTTAATAAAGGAAACCGGTATATGACTAATGGGACAAATAAATATCTGATGGTTAAAATGCATTTCATAAAAAAACTGACACGTTACGTTACGTCAGCACCAATAACAAAATGTTTCTTAACATTACAAGCTGACTTCAGAGACCATATTATGCAACAAAAGGTTTTACAAATTTTTTACTCAACGTCCGTATTTCTGCAAAAATTTTGTTAATATAAATATACATAAAAATAGCTTAGCTGAACGCATATTCTTGGTTGTAGACCCATGGATTACTGGATAGTTGTGCAGGGCCCCGTAATAGTTTCAGTGCAACAGGATAAATAAACTCCTGGAAATGGAAAAAAGAACACATTGACACCGGTGTGTCAGACCCACCATACTTGCTCCGGACACTGCGAGACGGCTGTACAAGCAATGATCACACGCACGGCACAGCGGACACACCAGGAACCGCGGTGTTGGCCGTCGAATGGCGCTAGCTGCGCAGCATTTGTGCACCGCCGCCGTCAGTGTCAGCCAGTTTGCCATGGCATACGGAGCTCCATCGCAGTCTTTAACACTGGTAGCATGCCGCGACAGCGTGGACGTGAACCGTATGTGCAGTTGACGGACTTTGAGCGAGGGCGTATAGTGGGCATGCGGGAGGCCGGGTGGACGTACCGCCGAATTGCTCAACACGTGGGGCGTGAGGTCTCCACAGTACATCGATGTTGTCGCCAGTGGTCGGCGGAAGGTGCACGTGCCCGTCGACCTGGGACCGGACCGCAGCGACGCACGGATGCACGCCAAGACCGTAGGATCCTACGCAGTGCCGTAGGGGACCGCACCGCCACTTCCCAGCAAATTAGGGACACTGTTGCTCCTGGGGTATCGGCGAGGACCATTCGCAACCGTCTCCATGAAGCTGGGCTACGGTCCCGCACACCGTTAGGCCGTCTTCCGCTCATGCCCCAACATCGTGCAGCCCGCCTCCAGTGGTGTCGCGACAGGCGTGAATGAAGGGACGAATGGAGACGTGTCGTCTTCAGCGATGAGAGTCGCTTCTGCCCTGGTGCCAATGATGGTCGTATGCGTGTTTGGCGCCGTGCAGGTGAGCGCCACAATCAGGACTGCATACGACCGAGGCACACAGGGCCAACACCCGGCATCATGGTGTGGGGAGCGATCTCCTACACTGGCCGTACACCACTGGTGATCGTCGAGGGGACACTGAATAGTGCACGGTACATCCAAACCGTCATCGAACCCATCGTTCTACCATTCCTAGACCGGCAAGGGAACTTGCTGTTCAAACAGGACAATGCACGTCCGCATGTATCCCGTGCCACCCAACGTGCTCTAGAAGGTGTAAGTCAACTACCCTGGCCAGCAAGATCTCCGGATCTGTCCCCCATTGAGCATGTTTGGGACTGGATGAAGCGTCGTCTCACACGGTCTGCACGCCCAGCACGAACGCTGGTCCAACTGAGGCGCCAGGTGGAAATGGCAAGCCGTTCCACAGGACTACATCCAGCATCTCTACGATCGTCTCCATGGGAGAATAGCAGCCTGCATTGCTGCGAAAGGTGGATATACACTGTACTAGTGCCGACATTGTGCATGCTCTGTTGCCTGTGTCTATGTGCCTGTGGTTCTGTCAGTGTGATCATGTGATGTATCTGACCTCAGGAATGTGTCAATAAAGTTTCCCCTTCCTGGGACAATGAATTCATGGTGTTCTTATTTCAATTTCCAGGAGTGTAGTTTCTGAGAAAACGGGGCATTTGTATAAAGTGAGAAAAGGACTTTTGAAGTTTTCATATGAAATTCCTTACCGTTATTGTTACATGATGTTATTAAAAACACACTGCTCCATATTCTAGGTCATCTTCACCACTAGTCTTATCAAGTAACAGCTGCCTTCTCCTTTTCCTTGCCTCTTTGGTCACATGTTTTGCTGAAACCTCAGCTTTTTTCAGTCTTCTGATGTACACTTTGTGAAGACCTGAGACGTTCCCCCCTCTCTTTTTCACATGGCCTACACACTCTAGTTTAGTTATGGGCACACTGTAAAGTTTGCTGTCCATTACTGCTTTGAAAGACTTGCTGTCTCCATCTCCCAAGAACTGAATGTACCTAATTCCCCTTTCTTCCTCAGATCTCTGCAGCAGCCACTTCCATCCCTCCACTTTTTCCCTCATAATTTTTTCCACAGTTTGGCTTATGGGCTTCTACTCTCTCTCTATCCACGCCAGCACATGTGCATCCTTGACAATATTTTGTCAAAATCTCGAGATCCAGGACTTTTCCTGTGTCAACACTTGTTGCCGTTGCAACTCCATTTTTAGATTTGTGTTCTCGTCTCTGCCAGGAACCATCAAAGGCGATACTGATATCAGTGCAACCATCATTTGCTTCCACTGCTTCTTTTGTTGCAGATATCATGCAATCTGTAGCCACTTCCTTTACATAATCATCAATGACATTTGTGTAGTGTTCATACTCTGTAGGAGGACCTGGCAAATTCATGATGCTGCACGACATTTTCCCAACGGCCTGACCCTTCCCAATGCACCTCAGTCCATATACTAATCTTACTTTATTAGTATACAAGTTATTTTTGCACTTGCTTGATGTGCAAAACGATTTAGAGAATTCACAGTTCTAACAGGAAATACGTAAATGACAAACAATTCTTTTCCTATCTGATTCATCTTCAGACAGTGTTACTGCACCACTACAAAGAGAACAACTCACTGCTTCACTTAGAACACGAGCGAAAATACCGAACTCCACAATTATATTCGTATCCATGACTTTCTCTACACTGAGCTCTTCATAAACTCTAAAGTCAACTTTTCTTTTTGAAGCACTGGGGGGGGGGGGGAGAGGGTGTAGGCACTGCACTTCTCTTGTCACTGCTGTCGCTTGTAGTTCCTTGTGATATACTCAAACAAGCTTCATCAGCTACACATTTTAGGTAAAACCTGTTACCTTTGTTTCTTCGCTTCTTGAATATTCCGCGTGGTTTTGTCATTTTTCTTCTGCAAAATGCTGTCAATGTCTGCTTGCTGAGCGAACTAAAACCCACTAAACAGAAATTTATTCACGAAACACTTCGCTCCATTCAAACCAAGAGCTACGGAAACAATATACTGTGTAGAGCCGACTGTCAACTACAAAACAACAAAACCACAGCCTTCTATAGTGAATAGTTTCGGAAACATGACCGTTCAAATGAGTCAATGTAAGTCACGAGGAGGAAAACTGACAATGAAGATATACAGTAAAGGACGATAATACTAACAAAATAATATTTCCACCAAATAAATAATATATCAGAATGTTCAGGAGATTCCGTAGATTTTAATGAGACAATTTTTTTTTCCATTTTTTGCCCCGGGTCCCCCCTTAATGTTCTCTACCGCCTGCATTATATTGAACGAATAGTTTCGAAATACACTGTACATCCCCATGGCACAGGAAGCGACAGTCTTCTAAGTGATTCGTTCTCCTAGTGACGCTATTCCCACACATCCCTTGAGAGAATTATTTGTCATAGTGTTCGAAAGTACGAGTTATAGCAAAAAAATGGTTCAAATGGCTCTGAGCACTATGGGACTCAACTGCTGTGGTCATCAGTCCCCTAGAACTTAGAACTACTTAAACCTAACTAACCTACAGACATCACACACAGCCATGCCCGAGGCAGGATTCGAACCTGCGACCGTAGCAGTCGCACGGTTCCGGACTGCGCGCCTAGAACCGCGAGACCACGAGTTATAGCAGTGAAACGCTAGTGACACTGAACATTTGAGTAACTCTAAAGGCATGCTCGTATAGCGTAAATAGTTTAGCACAGAGCTCGTTATAAGCATAAAATTGGAAAATCGGACTCTACACTGGCATACAATTTGCACGACGATATATTCAGTGGCTGCTGATCTGTCAGTATGTCCACTACAAATAAACTTTGCGTAAATATGAAAAACTTTACAAAGTTACTTGACATTCTCTCTTTCTCTCCCTCTCCCTCTCTCTCTCTCTCTCTCTCTCTCTCTCTCTTTCTTTCTTTCTTTCTCTTTCTTTCCTTAGCTCCGCCCAGAGACGATACAGATTTCGTGTCGAAGTCAGATGTAGCATGTCACGGAAAGCCTGTAAGCAGTGACTGAACCCAGTATTGATTACGATGTTACGAAAAGTGTAGCCTGGAAGACGCGCGTTTTTGAAGACAGAGCGTAGTGTTGTGCATACTTGCAAGGGAGAGACGACTTCCTCCGCCAGTGGCTCTTGTCGGCTGGGCTGGCAGCAGCCAGCAGCAGCTCTGGCAGATAACAAGTGGCGGAGTCTGCCTCCTGAATATGCAGATGAAATTACGCGGATTTCGCCAGCCGGGACGATGCTACTTGTTTCCCGTAACACTTGATAATCTGCCGCCAGATGTATGGTTTCGAGTTCCACTCACGGGATCAACTGCTCTTTCGCTCTCCATTCCTACCACGGAGGAATGTCAACAGCCGTAGGCTGGAACTTGCTATTCCCCTTTCCCTTATACATACATGCATACTTGCGCCCCACACACAGGCACGAACAAATTTCAAGTCAGATTCTAAAATGAGTTGCAATGTCTTCTATGTATCGCATAGTAAATGGATTTTCGCTTCCATCCAGCATACAGACTACACCCTACAGCACTTATGTCAGACATCGACCATGTGCATTTTCCAATACCTCAACGTTTTATATCTGCCAGTTGGTTGTAGTTAAATTGCAGCTACTCACATAGGTCCAGTGTTGGCTATAATTATCGTAAGGCAGCGAAATTTGGTGGATATTCAAATGCGTTAATGCGGAACCGATTTGCGCTGGAGAAGCATTAGTTTCAATTTTGTCCGCCAGGTGCAAGTCTGGCACTGTGAATTCGAGAAAGGCGTATAGAGATGTTTAAATATATAATGGATTAGGAACGGAACGTGGGCAGAAAAAGGTACAACAAGTGAGAATCGCCTGATGTTGACTGATTTCTGTTATTAATCTCTTTTTCCGCAATTTGTTCAATATAAGCACCGGAGACATAGACGACATGCTATACAGCGCCAAATTTGCACATGGTGGCCAAAATTGGACTTTTTCCGGAGTAAACCGATCCCGTATCAACGCGTTAGCGTGTTTAGCAAGTTTCGCTGCCACACGATAATTACAGCCCACATTGAACCTCCGTGAGCACTTTAGTTATAATCACCCGATGTGCAGCCTTCAAAAGCTGCAGCAGTATCCACAAGGGCTCTTTTTTTCAAATCCTATCAGTCGCGAAATGGAAACCACAGTGAAAATTAAAAATGTTTCATTTGCAAAATTTAGCTAGACCTTCCAGCTACTTCTCTACATATTCGCCGCTCAGACTTAGATATTTGTTGTAGCACTATACCAAATTTCCACCACCCTCGTCACTGAAGATGCCGCCTGTGACTTCCGCCAATCTCCTACGTTAATCTGCAGTTCGTTGTATGTGTCACAATGCTGTACTCGTAGCCAGCGGTTCATGTAAGTGAAGAGAGGAAGGTCAGAGGGAACCAAGTCTGGTCTGTGTGGTGGGTGATCAAACACTTCCCACCAAAAACGATGCTGGAGCGTCTTCGTTGTATTTGCAGCATGCGTCCGAGAATTTTCATGAAAAAGGAAACGCTTGACATTTACGTTACGTGGACCGCATGAAATCAGGAGAAATCTCTCAGCAGGACTTTACACTTGGTGGGAGACACTATTTTCTAGGCATCTTTAGGTGTTCACTGTGCGCTCAGAACTGAAAAGTGTGACGTGACGCGGCAGACTGGTATGTTAGAGACACTGCGCAACACATCAGCGAAAAACTTCACTGGATTTTTAACTGTGGTTTTAATTTCGCGACCGATCAAGTTTAAAAAGCCTCTAGTAGAGCACTGGTCTTTTACGCTCTTAACGCCGGCAAAGCAGTACCTTCAGAAGCGACAAATGCTTTTAACAACAATGTGATTACTAGGTAGCAAGTGTTCGAAATAGTTCAAATGGCTCTAAGCACTATGGGACTTAACATCTGAGGTCATCAGTCATCTAGACAGAACTACTTAAACCTAACTAACCTAAGGACATCACCCACATCCATGCCCGAGGCAGGATTAGAACCTGTGACCGTAGCAGCAGCGAGGTTCCGGACTGAAGCGCCTAGAACCGCTCGGTCACAACGGCCGGCAGCAAGTGTTCGACCACAAGCAAATAAATACCTTCAGAAGCGACAAATGCTTATGCTTTTAACAACAATGTGATTACTAGGTAGCAAGTGTTCGAAATAGTTCAAATGGCTCTAAGCACTATGGGACTTAACATCTGAGGTCATCAGTCATCTAGACAGAACTACTTAAACCTAACTAACCTAAGGACATCACCCACATCCATGCCCGAGGCAGGATTAGAACCTGTGACCGTAGCAGCAGCGAGGTTCCGGACTGAAGCGCCTAGAACCGCTCGGTCACAACGGCCGGCAGCAAGTGTTCGACCACAAGCAAATAAATAGGAGCAAAGCTATTGATACTGACTCGTATTCTGAGGATACAAAGTTGTCATCATCTTCTCACCATTCTGTTGTAGATTTTTCGTGGAAATTGCGTAGAGCAAACAGTGTGCGGAATCATTGAACAACGCCATGACCTGTTTCCTTTCATTCCCTGTAAGCCCGTTTCTAATGACATTCCGTCGGCCACGTGTTCAGCATCAACTTTTCTTTTACTTGTCATGTTGAAATTGGAGGTACGCAATCTGTGTGTGTGTGTGTGTGTGTGTGTATGTGTATGATCACCAGCCGGTAGGACACATCGTCATAAAATTGTGTACAAACTGCATAGCCAACATTATTATACATCTCGAAAAATTATTAGTCTAAAATCACCCAAGAGTAGGAGATCGCAACATCAACTGTGTAATAACATTATATCAGATAATCTTCACATGTGAAGAGTTATATCACAATTAATACACTACGTTACTCTAGAGACATAGCATCAGAAAACAAGACATAATTTCCACCCTACACTTGCACAGTCGATATGACATCCTTACGTAACTGAGTGAAAATTATGTATTGTTTTATGATGCTATGTCTCTAGAGTAACGTAATGTGTTAATTGTGACCACACTCTGCACTTGTGAAGATCATCTGATCTAATGTTACTACATAGTGCCTGTAACAATGCCTGTAACAATCTTCTAGTCTTGGGTGACCTTATATTAATGTTTCATTGAGGTGTGTAATAATATTAAGTTATATACCTTGCACAAAATTTATGCCTATGTGTTCTTCTGGTGATTGGACACGGAAAAAAATCCTCTGATCTGAAGATGTCTAACAACCATAGCCAAAACTAGTACTCAATGAAAATAATAAATTGCAATCTTGACTTTGGTTTTTTTCTGAATTCAGTTAATGTAACCAACATTTCTGCCGAACTTTTAAGATGTCGAACATCAGCGTTAGACATGAACTCAACACTGGATAACTGGGCACTTGAACATCATTGGGTTCAACTGCAACAGCAGCTTTATGGTCATTACCAGTAGCAACACCATTACAACCACAGCCACCGTCACCAACACAATGACCACAACGACCGCTACCACCGCCAGTAACAGCTATGCCGCCATCACCAGCACCGCCACCATCAGCATCTGCACCAACACCACTGCCGCCATCGTATTACTAGCTCTATCCTCATTATTGGGCATCCACCACCATCACCACCAGCAGTAACAGCTATTTTTGTACATGCGTCACACCACTTCCACATGATCACTGCATATGTCACCATCTCAGCCTTTGTCGAGATCTCTTCCAAAAGCTGCATCTGTAGTTATCACCAACATTGTCAGATGATGCCAAGCTCTAAAAAATAAACAAAATAGCTTTATCAGAAATTCCAGTACAATGCTGGCAACTAATATCCTTATCATTTCTTCTTTCTGTCACCTCATATCGAACAAGTCGGTGCCGTTTCCCGACATTAGATTCGTATTCAGGACGACTGGTGTTAAAATAACCGTCTCTCACCTGCATATTTACCTGTTGAATGGCTTGAGATATTTCAGCTATTCTCGGATTAATATTCGTACATCCATAATTTTCTGGTTATATATCGTAATGTAGCACACTTTTCGTTCACAACTATATTCATTTTCTTTTATCAATAATTCTTTTGGCCATTGTTAAGAACATTAGAGTCCCTGGTCAGTTTTTCACATTAAGTAAGAACGTTACTTGGAAACAATAAACAAAGGAACAAATAGACAATAGCTGGCACACATTTTCACTCTTCGCCATTGCTTGCGCGTAAAGTTCCTATGCAGCTGACATCTATAGTTCCTTCCCTTTCCTTTCCTTTCCTTTCTCCCCTGTCCACCTTCAGTTTACATAGTAGCCGTGGTAGTTAGCCGTGGTAGTTTACTGTAGAATCCATACAGTTGGCTCTCTTGAGCGCTGTTGATGCTAGTACGGCCTCATCGATCCTGTAGTAACACTGGTGAATGTCAACTCTACAGGTTCACCGTGTGGTAGCTACTTCCCAGCATGTGCAATGCACATGTGTCCGCCGCCGCAATGTGTCTTGCAGGCCAACATGCCGAAGCACGTGCAGGACACGTGATTCCTCTTGTCGCCACATGTGGTCACCACGTGTTTCTGTGTACTCTCTACCTATAATTCAACGAAACCTTGATATAATTGAACGATTTAATCAGTCAAGCCATAGAAAATATCGCTGCACAGTGGCTTCTCCCATTTAAAAAATGAAAGGGTCGATGGCGCTGAAGTCAGTGAAGATTCTGTGACATGAAATTATATCAGCACAAAACTTTCAGTTGCCCTACACCTACAATGTAATGAATATATAGCGACAATCAAAAATTTTTGCCATATCGGAACTTGAATCGCGTTAACGTTAGGCCATCTTAGCGCACCGTCCAGTGGTGCCACTCCCACATACTCCATGGGGGACCCTGGGCCAGTAGTGTTTGGAAATCGTAGATGGAGACATCTGTGGCAGCGGCGTTTTAAGTCAGACCTGGAGACGTGTTTAGATAGCGCAATGGTTAAGGCGGTTGCTGTTGAAAAGCAGGAAATCCAGGTTCCACTTCCGGGCTGGCACAAATTTCAGTTCTCACTGCATATTTCTCAATAAGCATTGTTTCCTGGTACTTACTAACTCGACGAAGAGCGTAAATTTTAGGTAGTAACACATTTACCGTTGAGAAAACATCACTGAAGTGATTAATCAGGTTAGCTTTTAAGGGGGACCGATTTGGATGACAATGCACCACCTGTCATGTCCAATGAGGTGACAAAAGTCATGGGATACCTCCCAGTATCGTGTCGGACCTCCTTTTCCCGGCGTAGTGCAGCAGTACGAGATGACATGGACTCAACAAGTCGTTGGAAGCCCCCCTGCAGAAATATTGCGCCATGCTGCCTCTGTAGCCGTCCATAGCTGCGAAAGTATTGTCGGTGCAGGATTTTGTGCAGCAACAGTCTTCTCAATTATGTCCCATGCCGGGCAATATGGATGGTCAAATCATTCACTAGAACTTTCCAGACTAGTCTTTAAACCGGTCGCGAACAACTGTGGCCCGGCGACATGGAGCATTGTCATCCACAACAGTTACCGCCTTTTGGGTATATGAAGTCCACAAATGGCTGCAAATGGTCTCCAAGTAGCCGAACATTACCATTTCCAGTGAATGACAAGTTCATTTGGACCAGAGGACACAGTCTGTTCCATGTAAACACAGCCCACACCATTATGGAGCCACCAACAGCTTGGACAGTGCCATTTTGACAACTTGCGTCCACGGCTTCGTGGGGTCTGCGCCGCACTCGAATCCCAACCATCAGCTCCTGCGAACTGAAATCGAGAATATTCCAGACGTCTATGCTCCAACCGATATGGTCACGAGGGCAGGTGAGGCCCTGCAGGCAATGTCGTCTGCTGCCATAGCCCATCAATGTCAAATTTCGCGGCACTGTCCTGACGGATACGTTCGTCGCACGTCCCACACTGATTTCTGCCGTTATTTCAGGTAGTGTTGCTCGTCTGCCAGCAACGACAACTACCCAAACTCCCGTGCTCTCGGTCGTTAAGTGAAGGCCGTCGACCACTGTGCTGTCAGTGGCGAGAGGTATGCCTGGAATTTGGTGTTCTCGGCACTCTCTTGACACTGTGGACAGCGGAATATTGAATTCTCTAACCATTTCCGAACTAGACTGTCCCATACGTGTAGCTCCAACTAGCAATACCGCGTTCAAAGAACGTTAATTCCATTTACGCATGCATAACCACGTCGGAAAACTTTTCACATGAACCACCTGAGTGAAATGACAATTGAAGGGTTTGGTGCAAGAAGGAGGCAGCTCCACTTTTTCCAATTTGTAACAAATTAAAAAAAAAACGCATCAAAAATTTAGTTTTCACCTAAGCGAAAAAGTTGTCAGCCTTGTTTTAGGCTATGGGGTATCTAATATTACTGACGAGAATACACGCAAGTGCATGCACTCTGGTACGTGCAATAGGGTTTTGAATCATGGAGCTGCCTCCGTTTTGCTCCAAAGTGAATGAAAAACTCTTTGTAGGGCCATTTTCTTTATAATTACCCAAATTTCAGTTTAAAAAACATTTACTAATAAAGAAAGTACGACATTATTGGCATAATACATTAGTTCTACAGTTCTTCTTCAGTCTTCTAGCTCCCATTCAGTCACCTCAGAATCTTTTGAAGCATCTGACGTCAACTGGTCGTAAAACCACATTTCGTTTTGCCCAACATACTTTCTGGCAAGCTCTTTGACATCTTTAAACTTTTGACCTTTAAGCGGGAGGAGATAATCATAAACTTGATGAAAGTGGTCCATTGTTATGAGACTCGCAGGTCCTTGGTTGCAAATTTGCGCATTATCGAAGACAGTCATCCCTACGGTCGCACTGCATTGAATGATCCCTTTACCGATGTATGGCTGTTCACAGAGGGATATTTTGTACTTAGTGATTAAATATTTTCCTCTTTTCTTGTACGATAATGATACGTAAGGGTTCTTTACAAAAAATTTCTTGAACGTGTCAGCAAAGTGGAAAATAAATCTCTGGTCCACTTCAGTGACATGAAACGCGTGATGTTTACACCGGTCTTCTGAACAATACGTGACACAACTTCCTTCCTGCTATTGTTTGGGGGAAGAACGAGGGCCGGACTGGGTGGCCGAGCGGTTCTAGGCGCTACAGTCTGGAACCGCGTGACAACTACGGTCACAGGTTCGAATCCTGCCTCGGGCATGGATGTGTGTGATGTCCTTAGGTTAGTTCTAGGGGACTGATGACCTCTGATGTAAAGTCCCATAGTGATCAGAGCCATTTGACCCAATTTGAAGAACGAGGCAGCTCCCGGAGCTGCCTCTGTTATCATGCAAACTCGGAGTACAGAAAGCTCCATCTGTTGGATTTCTCTGAAACTAGTGGGTGGAGCTACCTCTTTCTTGCAACAAACAAAGGGGCTTTTTTTTATGTGATAGGATGTTCAACTCAATAGAGCCAAAAAGTGGAGCTGCCTCCTTCTTGCGCCGAACCCCTCAATTCTGCCAACGCACTGCCCTTTTATACCTAGTGTACGCGATACTACGGCCAACTGTATATGTGCATGTCGCTCTCCCAAAACTTTGTCACCTGTCATGTATAGTGGCAGATCGATGATACAGATTGAGAAAGTCGTCGGGACTGAGGTGGATGTAGCAGGCGGTAGCGGTACCTTGTAGGAGGAGGAGGAGCCACGGCACGCTGGAGTCGGAGTGTTGTAGGCGCGCGTAGCTGCGGGGTTGCGCCGAGTGGCGAGCCCGCAGGGTGCTGGCTCGAGAGGCGGGAGCAGGGTAGCAGGGCCGCCCTCCAGCCAGCCGCTAATTGCGCCGCACGGAGACACAGCCGGCCACTCGCGACGTCCCGCTGCAGTGCATCGCACCGAGCAGCCGTGCGGCTGCGCTCAAAAATGTCTCGTACACTGAGGCGACAAAACTCTTCGGATAGCTATATGCACGTATTCAGATGTGCGATAGTATCGCGTACACAAAGTACATGAGGGCAATGCATTGGCGTAGCTCTCATTTGTACTCAGGCAATTTATGTGAAAAGGTTTCCGACGTGATTATAGCCGCACGACGGGTATTAACAGACTTTGAACTCGAAATGGTTGTTGGAGCTACACACAATGGACACCCCATTTCTCAAATCGTTAGGGAATTCAGTATTCCGAGATCCACAATGTCAAGAGTGTGCCAAGAATATCAAATTTTAGGCATTACCTCCCACCACGGACAACGCAGTGGCCGACTGCCTTCATTCAACGACCGAGAGCAGCGGCGTTTGCGTAGAGTTGTCAGAACTAACAGACAAGCAGCGCTTTGTGAAATAACTGCAGAAATCAATGTGGGGCCTATGGTGAACATATCCATTAGGACTGTGCAGCAAAATTTGGCGTTAATGGGCTATGGCGACAGATGACCGAAGCCATTATCGTCGCTAACAGCACATCACCTGCAGTGCCCCTTCTGGCCTCGTGACCATATCAGCTGGACCTTAGACGACTGGAATACTGTGCCCTAATCTGATGAGTCCCGAATTCAGTTGGTAGGAGGTGATGGTAGTGTTCGACTGCGGAGGGGATCCCACGAAGCCATGGACCCAAGTCGTCAACAAGGTACTGTGCAAGCCAATGGAGGCTCCATAATGGTGTTGGCTGTGTTTACATGGAATGGACTGGGTCCTCCGGTTCATATCAACCGATCATTGACTGGAAATGGTTACGTTCGACTGCTTGGAGAACATCTACAGCCATTCATGGACATCATGTTCCCAAACAACGATGGAATATTTATGGATGACAATGCGGCATTTCGCTGGACCATAAGTACTCTCGATTGGTTTCAATAACATCCTGGGCAGTTCGAGCGAATGATTTGGCCTCCCTGATTGCCCGACGTGAATTCCATCAAACATTTATGGGGCATAATTGAGAAGTCAGTTCGTGAACAAAATAGTACACCTGGAAATCTTTCGCAATTATTGACAGCACTTTTGCAGGGCACTTCCAACGGCTTGTTGAGTCCATACCCGTCGGGTTGTTGCCCTATGCCGCGTAACGGTAAATCGCTGTGGCGTCAGAACGGATACCGGGATTAGTGAACACAAGATTGTCGTAGTGAGACAATGTTATAACTCCCAAGTCCTCCAAAAACAAACGGAAAATATACCTATAAAGTCATCAGAAGATCAATACAAATTCTAAATAAGATATCTGTGTGGTGCCAAAAATGGCTATTGACCCTAAATATTGAAAATGGTTCAAATGGCTCTGAGCACTATGGGACTCAACTGCTGTGGTCATTAGTCCCCTAGAACTTAGAACTACTTAAACCTAACTAACCTAAGGACATCACACACATCCATGCCCGAGGCAGGATTCGAACCTGCGACCGTAGCAGTCGCACGGTTCCGGACTGCGCGCCTAGAACCGCGAGACCCTAAATATTGAAGTGTGACGTCACCCACATGAGTGCTAAAAGGAATCCTTTAAACTTCAGTTACACGGTAAATTAGGCAAATCTAAACGCCGCAAATTCAACTAAATTCTTAGGAAGTACAATTACAAACAACTTACGTGGTAAAGAACACAGAGAGAATGTTGTGGGGAAGGCCAACCAAACACTGCTTTTCATTGGCAGAACACTTAGAAGATGCAACAGATCTACTGAAGAGACTGCCTGCGATAAGCGTGTCCGTCCACTTTAGGAGTACTGTTGCGCGGTGTGGTATCCTTACCATATAGGATTAACGGAGTACATCGAGAAAGTTCAAAGAAGAGCAGCACGTTTTGTATTATCGAGAAATAGACGAGAGAGTGTCACTGACACTGACACCCTTCGATGAACCCTGTGCCAGGCACTTAAGTGTGATTTGCAGAGTATCCATGTAGATGTAGTTGGAGATGAAAAGGAGGTACCCCACGACTTTCGTCACCTCAGTGTATGCGAAAATCCCAATCACAGTGCTGACCCCGTAGAGAAACTGGGAAAGGCAAGGAGAAAGAGGAAAGAAGATATACTAGGGAAGATCCGCTTCCGAAACATGGGCTTCGGAGCGGAAGAACTAAAGTGCTCAAAGAAAAGCTTTTTTTATCATCGTCATAACTAGCAGATTTTTTTTCGTTTTTCTGTATACTTGCCGCCATATCATATTAATGGGATATAATCACTATGGATGCTCAGCTCAGTTCCGTCATGGGTCCATTACTGTTCTTGCTTTATGTTACGGCATACCATTCCGTCAGGAGAAGTGTCCTCCAGGCTAATCATATAAGAATTATTGTTAAGCAGATCAAAGAAGCATCCACAGGAAAAACGGTAATTGGTTTTGTACAAATGGATTATCCATAAACTTTGAAAAGGCGCAGATCGTCCTATTTTATAGTTTCAAAAATATGCCACCTTTTATGGATACAGTTTACCAACAAAAAGTAATTAACAAGGTAGAAACATGTAAGTTCTTAGGACGTATGTTGTTATCTTAAATTGGAAAAACCATATAGTAGACCTGCTAAAACGTTTACTATCTGCCTCTTTCCCCATAAGAATAATTACCAAGTTTCGGGACGTAGAAACTGGCAGGTTAACGTATTTAGCATATTTTAATTCACTGCGCTCCTACCGGGTAATATTCTGGGCCAGCTCCTCACTTAGGCAGAAAGTATTTATTGCACAAAAGAAAGCGATTAGACTTACATATGTTCACATGCGTACATCTTCTGTGCCTATGTCTAAACCACTACGAATATTAATTGCAGCGATCTACTAGATTTATTCGCTCATGAAGTTTGTTGTCCAAATACCATTCCAGTTTGAGAGTAATAGATATATTCATCAATACAATCCGGAAGGAAAAATTATGAGTTATTCCCTCTAGTGATTCTACTTTTGCCAGAGAAAATAACACAATATTCAGCTATACAACTCTTTGATAATAGTTCGGTTGAAACAAAATATCTGTTAGACAGCAGAAATATTTTCATATTTAAGATTGTTTCTCCTTAACAACTTCTACTATATCATATACGAATCGATCAATAGAAATAATTAATTACAAACTTGTAAACAGCGAGCATGTGGCTATATGTATACACTATTTGTGTCTACATTCTTTTGATCAACTGAAAGTTCAACGTCATAATGTTTATCGTGAATATGATGTATGAAACCTGGAAACAATTAACTAACTGACCTCCAGGAAATCGCTATGTATTGCCGTCTTTGAAATCGAGTTAAGACAGGACTTAATGCAAAGTTGCAGTACATTGAAAAAAACGTTATAAAATCCAAAGTTTTCAAGGCAATGTAACTAAATTTGGCACATTTCTTAAGGAATGTTATGTGGATGCACGCATAGGTTTTCATGCTTATTGAAGGTATATGTTTT
This sequence comes from Schistocerca piceifrons, assembly GCF_021461385.2. Taxonomy (NCBI): domain Eukaryota; kingdom Metazoa; phylum Arthropoda; class Insecta; order Orthoptera; family Acrididae; genus Schistocerca; species Schistocerca piceifrons. The sequence continues at coordinate 858,465,174 of NC_060138.1, forward strand.
TAATTACAAACAATTGAAATTTTTTCAAGAAGAGAAGTACAAATGTTCCTTTTCTGAAAAATCTGTCATTGTATTTTTGCAATGTTTGAAACAGAATGTTGATATCTTCTTTTGCTGGATTTTTACAGCTGTCGAAATTTCTCTGACAAAAATATACTGAATCTTAGGGCTTTTCTATTACGTAAATGTCTTACTATTGTAGTAAATGAAAATTCCTTCCTCAGAATGTTTCATATTGACTAATTGCGTGCCAAATTTAAATGTTATATTGTCAGTGGTTTGTGAGGAGAAGGTACATGAAGTTGCCAAAATGTGACTTACGGGAAACCCGAATCAAAGGTTTGACAGTGTTCGTATTAGGCCTTACCTCATCTGTGTGAACTAGTCCAAACCATATATATTCTCCTCTTTACCCTCAAGCAGTCTTCTCTTTGCTTGTCCTCCTAGGTTAACCTGATTTCCAAATTGAGTAAAAATAATTTCAGCTGCATCAATTCTCCTGTTATCAGTTGCCTTCAATATCGACAGTGTCGAAGCTCCTGGGTCAAATCCTAGCCTCTGCACTGCCCGTACTCTGCCAAGATTAGCACAGGTAATTTTCACACCTGTCAGCAACTTCTTTCTTTGGAACCGGAATTGGAATTATCACATTCTTCTTGAAGTCTGAGATTAATACGCCTCTTTCATACAACTTGCATGCCAGATGGAAGGGTTTTGTCATGGTTGACTCTCCCACGACTAAGAGTAGTTCCGACGGAATGTCGTCCACACCTGGGGCCTTGCCTCGAATTTGGTCTTTCAGTGTTCTGTCAAATTCTTCTCGCAGCATCATATATCCCATCTCATCTGCATCTAAGTCCTCTTCCATTTCTATAATACTGCCTTCATCTGTCTTGCGTAGACCCCCTGTATACTCCTTCCACCTTTCAGCTTTCCCTTCTCTTAATGCTGGTTTTCCACTGAAGCTCTTGATATTCATGCAGCTGGTTCTCTTTTCTCGAAAGGCCTCTTTAATGTTCCTGCAGGCGGTATCTATCTTGCTACTGCGTGGAGGGATAAAATTTAATCCAGGATATTGGCTCTGGTGAGCAGGAGCTTTGTCCCGCTCTATCTTCTCCCCTTGCCTGCCGAATACTGACAGTGATAGTTTTTCCCACCACATGCTTACAAAAACTCGTTTACGGTAGAGGACTGCAGCACGACTCCCCCTTTCAATTATCGAACAAACGAAAGGATGGCTGACATAGTGTTTAGTGTGTCTGGGACTGTAAAACAGTTAAGCTCCTTAGACGCCAGGAAGGCATCTGGCCCAGACGGTATCCCCGTAAAATTTTATGTTGACTATGCTACAAATATAGCAATCCCCGTAAGATTTTATGTTGACTATGCGACAAATATAGCACCATTCTTATCCATCGTAAATATGAGATCATTGAAACAGCGGAAGGTTCCACGGGACTGGAAGAAGGACCAAGTCATAGCAATCTATAAAAAGGGTAGAAAATCGGATGCACATAATTACCGGCCAATTTCACTGACATCGATTTGTTGTAGAATCATGGAACATATTTTGTGTTCAGACATAATGACCTTTCTAGACTCTGAGAAGCTCATCTGCAGAAACCAGCACGGTTTTAGGAAACAGCGGTCATGTGAGACACAGCTTGCCCTCTTTTTGCGTGATATACAACAGGATCTAGATACCGACTCCCAGGTTGATGCCATATTTCTCGACTTACGAAAGGCGTTCGACTCAGTTCCGCACTGTCGCTTGCTACAAAAAGTGCACGCTAACGGTCTATCCGATGACGTATGCGGTTGGATAGAAAGTTTTCTAACAGACAGGGAGCAATATGTCGTCATGAACTGGGTGACTTCAACGGAAACAAGCGTAACTTCAGGTGTGCCCCAGGGTAGCGTAATAGGTCCTCTGCTTTTTACGATTTACATAAACGATCTGGTTGATGGTACTGACAGCGGCCTGAGACTGTTTGCCGATGATGCTGTAGTCTACAGGAACGTAGTATCACGCGAAAGTTGTGAACAAATCAATGAGGATTTGCAGAAAATAAATGCGTGGTGTAATGACTGGCAGTTATCTCTCAATATTAGTAAGTGTAACCTACTGCGTATAACAAGGCGAAAATCCCCATTAATGTACGAGTACAAAATAAATGCCCAGTCTTTGGAAGCGGTAATGTCCGTCAAGTATCTGGGTGTGACTATTCGAAATGATCTCAAATGGACAGATCAGATTACACAAGTAACAGGCAAGGCAAACACTAGATTGGTAGAATCCTGAAGCGATGCAGTCCTTCAACAAAGGAAATAGCTTACAATACGTTAGTTCGTCCAGTCCTGGAGTATTGTTCGTCTGTATGGGACCCTTACCAGTTGGGTCTGATTCAAGAGATTGAGAAGTTCCTAATAAGAGCGGCAAGATTCGTGACTGGTACATTTAGACATCGTGAGAGCGTTACAGATCTCATAGAAAGTTTGAAGTGGGACACACTTGCAGATAGATGGCGCGCTAAACAGAAGGGGCTGCTCACTAAATTCCGAAATCCGATCTCCACCGAGGATGTAGAGCATCATTATTACCACCAACTTTCAAATCGCGCAATGATCACCATTCAAAAATAAGGGAAATAAGAGCTCGTACTGAGGCATTCAGCTAGTCGTTTTCCCCTCGCGCGATCCGCGAGTGGAACAGAGGGGGGGAATATGATTTTGGCGCGAATTGTGCCCTCCGCCACACACCGCTTGGTGGCTAGCGGAGTATATGGGTAGATGTAGATATGTATTCGATCCGGCTACCTGTGAGTCGAGTGCCATCACACATGCGTGTTCTAATGGAGCCGAGTACAACTATCACTGATAGAAAAAATGCTGATGTGGCTTCATCCTCTAGATATGAGGGATATTTCACAGCTATTTGCGTCAAGAATGAGTTTTCTGCATCGGACTGTGCACTGTTGCGAAACTTCCTGGAAGATTAAAACCCTGTGCCGTACCGAAACTGGAACCTTGGACCTCTGCTTTCCGCGAGCAGTTGCTCTACCAATATGAACTACCCGAGCACGACTCACGACTGGTCCTCACAGTTTTTCTTTTGTCTATATCTCATTCCCTACCTCCCAAACGTCTTATTTCTGTCAACTTTGTACGAAGTGTTCCTCTATTATTCCGTGCTGGGAGCGTTGTACAAGCAAGTGTCCACGTTCTAGACTCGGGCGACTGCAGCTATCTGGCGCGGCCAGGATCCAGTATCCAGTATCGCGCATGTTGAACCAGGCACACTTATCTGCCGTGGTGAGGCCGCCGGGTTGTGTGGGGACGTGCGATAGCACCCACTTCCCTATGTCGCGCCTCGCCAGCTGATATCCATGCCGTAGCTGCTACAGTGTTACCGCCTTACCCACACATTCATTTTTGTATTTGTGAAAACTGTGACCTTGACAACTCGTCAGCAATGCATCAAGCTTAAAACGACGTGCATCTTTCTCGCGGAAATCGGAAATCGGTAATCGGTATTCTTTTCCGATAGCCAGAATATTATTCGCTTTTGTACTGTCGATAGTTGTAGTTAAACGTATATAAGGTATAATCACGTTGTTGTTCTTCTTCCTTTCATTGTGTAATTTAAATAAAGTATTTTGTATCAAGCACCGTCGTATATTCTGAAACAAAAATAAGCATGATCCATTAGTTATCCAGCTTTTGTTTTCTGTTTGGCATTCTAATCCTGAATGGAAAATATTTATTAACGACTAAGTATAATTAGAACACTGATGGAGGGTGAAGTGGCGTCTGTTCTTTTACTGGTTACTGATTTAATGAGCTTTTGGATGACTTGTTTCGTAGATATATTACATTGGTGCTAAATGTTGCAGAAATGAGCTCAAAATTTTCACATCTTATTCGTGTTCGGATGATATGCAGGTCCAAGCATTTTGTTCCTGAAGTTCCGAGCTGTAAGGGTTCGAAATAGGTAGCATGTAAAATGGATGGCAATAAATGCAGCTATTTCGTTTTGGAAATAGAAGCCGGCCGGAGTGTCCGAGCGGTTCTAGGCGCTACAGTCTGGAACCGCGAGACCGCTACGGTCGCAGGTTCGAATCCTGCCTCGGACGTGGATGTGTGTGATGTCCTTAGGTTAGTTAGGTTTAAGTAGTTCTAAGTTCTAGGGGACTAATGACCTTAGCAGTTAAGTCCCATAGTGCTCAGAGCCATTTTTTTGGAAATAGAAAGGAGAAAAATGTTTATTTGCCACCGTGAAAAACTTAGCAGCCAAAGCTAACTCCATCTTCCATTACTGTCTAAGATGCAAGATTTTACATAGATTTCATGCGCGAAAAGCAGCCCGCTCATTGACATAGCAGGCAAGTTTGAGCAGTCACGTCACAGCAGTGTGAGAAGTGATCTACGGTCACTTTCGAGAATATCGTTGTCGTCCTCTGCCTACTTCCCCTTCCCCCCCCCCCCCCTACAACCACGCCCACCATCCGCTGCAGGCTTCAGAAGAAATTTCTCGAACAGGGGGCAAGGTTTTAAACCGCCTTTTGATGCAACTGAATCAGCGAATTTGAAAACGCAGTGTGCCCCAGTAATTAAGTTTGACAAGATGTACGCAAATTTTATTCTATTCTAAACGATTAAAAGTTATCTACTCCATATAATTTAGAAGGTAGATTACTTTGATACCTGAAACGTAAGGATATTTCACAAGGAAAGTACCTCCTCTTACGTTATTAATATGACTTCAGATATCACCTTTTCTTGATTTAATGATTTAAAATAGTATCTTCACATATTTCAATCATGGGTAGCGAAAGAGTTAAAAATATACTTCGCAAAATATAATTATATTTTAATTCATACGTAAATAATATTAAATTGACGTTCAAAATTAAAAGTCTGAAATAGAAAAGAGACCGGAACGACATGGAAAAATCCTGTTAGGTATCAACAAATGTAATCAGAAAATATGTCTTTGATTAAAATGTTCCAAATATAAATCTTTTGTATAAACGTTTGTGCAATTTTGGTGTCAGCTGTGACGCTTTCTCTGCTTACAAAACTTCGCATCTGAACATGTTAGTGAGTGTATTATCTTATTTTGATGACGTATACATTTTTTAATCGACTGGAACACTTAAAGTTCATGGGAATGTATTTTGAAACACACAATTTTTTTGTAATACACTGTTTTATTGTAGATGAATATGGATAATTTCAAAAACAATTCTCCAACTGGCCGGTAGAATTGACACTTCACAGTATAGGACTGAACAAATATTGCTGTCGTCTACCAATTTTGACATGTTATTGCGCAGTCGTGCCAACAAGATTGCACATTTCATAACTCCAACTTGCCCTGTGTTGCACCCAGTAGAGATCGAGAAACGGCCAATTCCTGCAGCAAACATCTTATTCTGTCTGGAAATCTGTAATTTTTTTTCTATTTTATACCACAGAAAAAGGCTCATTCTTTGACCGATTGCTATATGGGTCCACAAACGAAGCATTGGTGGGCACATCTACATCATAAATTTATGTTCTTTAGGATTTGTATGTATGTATGTTGTATGTTAACCGGGGACCTAGAAACGACGCAGAGGCTCCGTCCCCGCCGCAGCCGCGGTGGTCCACAACCCCACGACGACTACCGCAGCCCACTTCACCCATCCCCCGCCCCACACCAAACCCAGGGCTATTGTGCGGTTCGGCATCCGGTGGACCCCCCATGGAACGTCTCACACCAGACGTGTGTAACCCCTATGTTTGCGTGGTAGAGTGATGGTGGTGTACGCGTACGTAGAGTTGTTTTCGCAGCAATTGCCGACATATTGTGTAGCTGAAGCGGAATAAGGGGAACCAGCCCGCATTCGCGGAGACAGATGGAAAACCGTCTAAAAACCATCCACAGACTCACCGGATCTCGACCCAAGTCCGCCGGGCGGATTCGTGCCGGGGACCAGGAGCTCCTTCCCGTTCCGTAAAGCTGTTCGTCAGACCGTATAGCGCCGCCAACAATCGTGACTTCATGAAACTATAGGAGCTGCAGCAGGAATATCCTAAAACGTTCTATAACAAATTCTGCGCCCAAAACAAATTGCTTTTCTTATTGAACCCCCTTGTACTTCACACCACACTGAGTATATCTCAGCGACGTCCCGAATCACTGCGGCGAGAATTTTTGACTGACGACAAACTGTACTTACACCGTTATATCAGAAGACACAGCCTGTTAGAGACTTGTCGGTATCGCTCAGTGGGAAAGAAGTTGTCTTCGGGGAAAATCGACTTCACCGGAAAGAGGTTGGGCTGGCCCCACTCCACTGCGTACTGCCTGTGCGCTTACCGAGCCCCACATTGGGTCTCGGCTGGCGGAAGAATTTATATAATACTTTTCCCGCATGCGTCAGGATGAAATCCGACGATGGGGCATGCGGGCGGCGCCGGCGCTGGAGGGGTGGAGCTGTCAGGCGCACGGCGGCCCTCCACGTCACCGCCAGCACCGCAGCCGCTCAAGGTGCGTCCGTCCATAATCGATACCTGCCCGCTATATCGATGCTGCCACACCACAGTCGCGCGCTCGTTTCGAGAGCCGCAGCGGCTCGGATAGGCCACGTGTCGTCACCCACTGTGCTCCGAAATGGCTCCCTCTCCTCTCGGAGCGAACAATTACCAGCACACTTCACCCAACAGCAGTCCAGCCAGTAGGTGTCATATGTGGTAATTGGCGCGGCCCACTCTGGTGTCACTTCACCCCGCATTATTTCTTCTCGATTCTGGCGTTCTTATTTGCGGTTTCAAAGTGTTGTTTTTGATTAATTCAGTTGAAACATTAATATCGATATATCGGCCAAGCTCCTAGTTTATCAAGAATGAATATCGTGTTCAAACGCGGGGAAGTACACACTGTAAAAGTCCAGATGACTCTAAACTCTGTCCGAACAAGCCTCGGGAGGCCCAACAGTGCATAGCGACCGCCGTGTCATCCTCAGCCGACAAGTATCACTGGATGCCGATATGGAGGGGCATGTGAGCAGCACACCGCTCACCCGGTCGCTGTTAGTTTTCGTGACCGCAGCCGCTAGCTCTCAGTCAAGTAGTTCCTCAACTGGCCTCACAGGGGCTACCTGTACCGCGTTTGGCAGACCCGGACGGTCACCCAGCCAACTGCTACCCAATCCCGACAGTGCCGAACTTCGGTAATCTGACGGGAACCGGTGTTACCACTGTGGCAAGGCCGTGTAAAGGTATAGACACGTTGGTTAATATTTCAGGGGTTTTGTCAAACGTCTGCACCCCTAGCAGTTAGTACAGTGAGTAATTGTTCATAATTGGTGTCTTATTCTGGTTTGTTGGGGTTGACATTTTTATGTTGGAGATGCTCCTGCGGAGGGGGGGGGGGGGGTGAAAGACATCCTTTTGATGAGTTTTAGTCATCGCAAGTCGTTGCACAGAGTCTGCAGCATCGAGCGTCGCGCCATGGCGCTCCTCCTCGGCTGACGAGCTGTTCTTGTGAAACTACTACGTTGTAATCTGAGTTGTAAATTGAGTTGGAGGTTTACTCTGGGCCGGCCAGAGTGGCCGAGCGGTTCTAGGCGCTTCAATCTGGAACCGCGCGACCGCTACGGTCGCAGGTTCAAATCCTGCCTCGGGCGTGGATGTGTGTGATGTCCTTAGGTTAGTTAGGTTTAAGTAGTTTTAAGTTCTAGGGGACTGATGACCTCAGATGTTAAGTCCCATAGTGCTCAGAACCATTTGAACTATTTTTCTGTTTACTCTGGACAATAAAACAGATTGTGTCCAGAGCCTGTTCTTCTTCATAGCAAAAGTAGCTTTACGGGAAGAACAGATGGAAGTAGTGCAGGTTACGTCTGGTATAAGGTAAAAGCATACTTTATGACGGCGGAAACACTCACATCAACAAATCATTTTCATCTAAATGGTCATTAGCTCCAGAACACTGTTGTATTCGAAACGAGGTAATTTAAAACCGACGTCCATGTCGGCGATGTGTTATCGTGACCAGAATGATAATTATTGTCGGAATATACAAGCACAAACATGCAACGAAGAAAATCGAGACAAAACCGTCCGTATCCGTGGGTCTGATAGAGGAAATGCAGGCAATCTCAAGACCAGCAATTCGTTTCGTCTCACACTAATTTACTTATACACTGATGGATTTCCGGGCGGGAAGGAGCGCCTGGTCCCCAGCACGAATCCGCCCGGCGGATTTGTGTCGAGGTCCCGTGAACCGGCCAGTCTGTGGATGGTTTTTAGGCGTTTTTCCATCTGCCTCAGCGAATGCGGGCTGGTTCCCCTTTATTCCGCCTCAGTTACACTATGTCGGCAATTGCTGCGCAAACCATTTCTCCACGTACGCGTACACCACCATTACTCTACCATGCAAACATAGGGGTACATTTGTCTGGTGTGAGACGTTCCCTGGGGGGTCCACCGGGGGCCGAACGGCACAATAACCCTGTGTGTGGGGCGGCGGAGTGGTGAAGTGGACTGCAGTAGTCGTCGTGTGGTTGTAGACGACTGAGACCACTGAAGCTGCGGCGGGAACGGAGCCTCTCCGTCGTTTCTAGGTCCCCGGTTAACATACAATACAATACACTGATGGAAAAAAAGTCACAGGACCAAGGAGCAGTTGTGCGACATAACGAAAGTTGGCAGGAGTGTATCTACATCTGGAAGGCGATGTCTATTAAAATTTCGGGCCAGCGGCATTCGAGAGTGGCGCTAGTAGCGACACTGTCAAGATGCAAATCGGGTTTGCTTTAAACACGCGCTATAACGGTCGTGAGCGTTAGCTGCCTCTCAGACTGCACGTGGTGAGTTGATGTTAATCAAGAATGCCTTTAAGGCGACAAAGGCGCCATTATCAACACCTCACCGAGTTTCGACGAGGTTGTGTTATAATATTAAGAGAAACTGTATGTTCCTGCTGGGATATTGCAGACAAACTTGGGAGGAATGTAGCGATTATACATGATTACTAGCAGCGCGGGTCACGAGTCGCAAGGAGCCCGGCCTCCGGACGGTCATGTGGCACTACCGAGAGAGAAGACCATAGTGTCCGGTGTATGGCTCTGGCGCATTGTACTGCATCTGCGGCAGCAATTTGAGCAATAGTTGGCACCACAGTGACACAATGAACTGTTACGAATCGGTTACCTCGAGGACAGCTCGGATCCAGACGCCCTGCAGTATGCAATCAATCCTTTGATACAAAACCACCGCCATTTTCGACTTCAATGGTGTCAAGCAGAGTGGAGGCCTGTTGTATTTTCTGGTGAAAACTGGTCCTGCGTCGCTGCTAGAGATGGCCGTGTGTTGGTTAGAAGGAGGCCATTTCAGGGCCTGCAACTAATATATCTGCGTGCTAGACACAATGGATATACACCTATAGTTATGGCCTGGGGTACGATTTCGTATGACAGCAGGATCACTTTCGTGGTTATCACATGCACTCTGACTACATATCTGTACGCCGATGTGGTGACTCGACCTGTTGTGCTGCCATTCATAAACAACATTCCAGAGGGCGTTTTCCAAGAGGATAAAGCTCTCCCACATACTGCTGTTGTAACCCTACACGCCCTACAGCGCGTTGCCTTGTAGCCTTGGCCTGCTCGGTCACCACATCTGTCTCCGATCGAGCACGTATGGGACATCGTCGGACAATAACGCCAGCGTCATCCGCAATCAGCATTAACTGTCCCTGCATTCACCGAGCAAGTGTAACAGGCATGGAATTCCATCCCACAAACTGACGTCCGGCACTCGTATAACATAATGCATGCGCGTTTTCACGCTTGCATTCAACATTCTGGCCGTTACATCTGTTATTAATGTACCAGCATTTTACATTTGCAATGGCTTGTCTCGCGCTTACATTAGCCTTTGATCTTGCAAAGTTAATCACTTACATACGTTACCTGGACAAATGTATCCCCGAAATTTCATTACTCTCCGTTAATTGTTTTGTGGTGTTGCGATTTTTTCTCCGTCGGTGTAGTTGGCATGAAAGAATCACGGAGATATTCATCGAATTGAAGTGGCTGATATTATTGCATTGAAACATCGTTATAATTCGTGTTTATTTAATCTGAAACTGTGGAGTTGACTCAGGACAATAAATAAATAAAAATAAACCATAAACGTTATTTGAAACGCATAGCAGACGCTAGACGAGAAGACAGACCGCGTGCGTCCTTTATGCCGACCCGGCCGTAGACTTGCTGTGTGCGTCGGAGACTGCGGCTATTTCGGTCCGCACTGTGCGAGCTACTGCTTCCTTTCACTCCTACCAAATCGGCGCGGGCTTCGCAGCTCCTTACCACCCCTCCCCCCCCTTTTCCCCCTACCCCTGCCCCACTCACACATATACAAAGCACAAGACGCCGACTGCAGGTCCGTAAACAAGTTAAATGTGATGCCGCGCGCAGCGAGAAAAACACTTCACTGTTCAGAGTCGTGCGCCCGTCTTATTAACAAGCCCGGAAGTTAACTGCGGCTCGTTTCGGCTACGCTTTGTTCGGTTCCTATTGGTTTTTGTTTTTGTTTTTCTGGCCTTGGACACTTACACATCACTAACAGGGACACTACACGACAGTCAGATTTTTTTATTTTTTTTTGTATTTGTGGTAAGCGGAGTTCGTCACTCAAGTATTAGCTTTCCGAAGACGTGAAATGCAACTCTAGCACATCGACGTTGAAGTTTTACGATCACCTATAAAGCGCTAAAGAAAGGTCTTTTTCTTTATGGCAAACAGTATGGCTCTGTGGTAGTGCTCATCTCCAACATGGGGGACCTGGGTTCGATTCCTGGCAGTTTAACATTCTTAAACGAAAGTGCGTCTTTTTCTTCCGTGAATCGCAAAATACATAAACATGGATAAAAAATTTAATTCACATATTTAAATTAAAACACTCTTGTTAAAAAGATAAGTAATTAAGAAATTATATTTGCGATGGAAAGTGGATTATTGTGTGTGATATAAATTCAGAAATAAGAAGATGTGCATTTTTCTAAAAAAATTACTTTTAGGTATGTGTTAATTAAAATATATTTCATGAACTTTTTTAACGTAAGAAAAAATGAAAAAAATAGACTGAAACTATTCTCAATCCAAAGACTACCAGACTCGCCCGCTACCGTCTTGTTTTCCATCTTTATGTATTAGGCTGGTGCACAAATTCGTAGCGTTCTTGGTTTGCATATTGGTGTCCAGTTGTTATGTATTTATTTACTGACTCTCATTTCTTATTTATAGTTCACTGTTGCTATCAGAGTTAACATATTGTATTTTTGTCATTTGGAGCTGTGGACGCTAGAAAATGGAGTGCCAAGAGGAGAAATCGGAAAATTTCTGACGTATTCTTCTGACTGAGTTTATTAGAGCGCTGAAGGTAGCCAGAAACATTTGCGCCACATATAGAGATAATTCCATTGGACAGAGCACAGCAAAAAATGGTTTTCTCGTTTTAAGGGGGATTGTTTTGTCTCTTCACGTCTAGGAAAACCATTCTTTCTTTCTTTCTTTCACTTACGCCATAGTCCCGCAGCGATCGCAGGGTCGGCATGGTTACAACGGATTTAGCAATGTTAGAGTTAGGGATGGCCGGATGCCCTTCCTGCCGCCACTCCGAACCCCCCAGGATGGAATCAGTGTACCCCAACTGTCTGCATCTAGTGGAAATCGTGAAATAGTGCGGATGTGTTTCAAATGTCTGCGACACGTGTAACTGAGGCGGAACGTGGGGACCAGCCCGGTATTCACCTAGCGGGATGTGGAAAACCGCCTAAAAACCACATCCAGGCTGGCCGGCACACCAGCCCTCGTCGTTAATCCGCCGGGAGGATTCGATCCGGGGCCGGCGCGCCTACCCGAGTCCAGGAAGCAGCGCGTTAGCACGCTCGGCTTTGGCGGGTCACGTCTAGGAAAACCATCGGGGTCTGATAAAGATCGTTCAAATGCGTTAATCTACAATGACCCCCGTTATTGTACTTGGGAACTGGCAAATGTCATAAACAGTGGTCATTCCACGATAGTGTGACATTTTCGTGCAACGGAAACGGTTAAAAAATCGGGTGTATGGGTACAGCATGCACTAAGCCTAAATCACAAAAATATATGAACTTAGTCATCTATTGGCTCTTGGACAACACCGACTATTACTATCGTGCATCATTACTGGTCACAAGAAAGGGTATCTTTATGCTAACGTAAGGGAAAAGAAAGCAATAGTTGAGCCCAAACAAAGTATCAGCTCCCTATTCAAAAACCTGCGCTCACCCATCAACGATAATGTTATGTATCTGTTGGAGCAGTGAGTGAGTGATGTGCTACGAACTGCTTCCTCAAGGTGTAACCATTACTGCTGACATTTATTGTTAACAACTGAGGCGTCTTGCAGACGCAATCCGAGAACAACGACCAGAAAGACTCGTGAAGTGATGCAACTCCACGATAACGCCCGCTCGCACACTCCTGGACTGACAAAAGACACTATACACCAGTTGCGCTGGGTAGTCATTCCGCACCCACCTTATTCACTTTCCCGCTGTCTATCGAACGATCTTCAAGGAGCTTCCTTTCGCGATGTGAAAGCGCCCCGAACATGGCTCGACCTATTCTTTGCCTCAAAACTACGTAATTTCTACAATCACAGAATCGAAAATTTACGTCAGTGTTGGCAGACTGCTGTAAATAATGAAGGAGAGTATATTACTGGCCGGCCGGGGTGGCCGAGCGGTTCTAAGCGCTACAGTCTGGAACCGCGTGACCGCTACAGTCGCAGGTTCGAATCCTGCCTCGGTCATGGATGTGTGTGATGTCCTTAGGTTAGTTAGGTTTAAGTAGTTCTAAGTCCTAGGGGACTAATGACCTCAGAAGTTGAGTCCCATAGTGCTCAGAGCCATTTGAAGTATATTACTGATGGTTAAAATCTCTGTTACGTGTGTCTGAAACTTATGGAAAACTACGAACTTGTGTACCAACGCAATATTTTGCGCTTTACGGAAATTCTCGTAGAACAAGCACCTTTGTCTCAAAAAATCCGAATCCATTGTGAATCGAATCCTGGTTCTCAATATGGCAATCGAGCATCCTCCCACACATTTAAGCTCATTGTCGATAACGCGATCTTGCGTTAACATATTAGATGTTGTCTGAAAAATCAAAGTCGATTTTCTTGAGAATTTTTCAGAGTTTCATCGACTTCCTTTGGGAGAGTCGGATGAGTGATATTTGGGTTCTGAGCTGCACCATAAACATAAAAAAAAATTACAAAAATTCAATTGCCGATTTCCCTGTAAATAGTCGACGACTTCTGCCATTTGTACAGCAAAATAACTGACGAATGTAAAATGTAGACTGACAATAGTCAGAAAAGCGCTTCTGAAAAACAGAAATTTGTCAACATCGAATACAAAAATTTAAGGGATTGGAAGTCTTTTCTGAATATATTTGTCCGGAGTGTGGCCTTGAACGAAAGTGGAGCTTGGCCGGTAAACAGTTCAGACAAGAAAAGAAGATTTTTAAATGTGGCGCTTCAGAAAAATGCTGAAGATAAGATGAGTAAATCCAATAACTAATGAAGAGGAGCTGAATCGAATCGGAGAAAAAAAAAAACTGTAGCACAATTTGATCGGTTCATAGGACACATCCTGACGCATCAACAAATCGTTAGGGGGATGAAAGCTGTACATAGAGAACACTGCTTGAGTACAGAAAGCAAACTGAAACGGATATAGGTTGCAGTAGGTATGCGGAAATGAAGACAGGAATAGGGTGGCTTACAGAGCAGCATCGAACCACTCTTTGACGGGAAGACCGCAGTGACAAGAAGGGTGACGAGTTGTAGGGAGCGGTTTAGTCTTTTGGGGAATTGATGGCAGATACTTGCATTATATTAAATTCGTGGTAACTGTTCTTTCGGACACGTCTGAAACAACATATGCCATGCATTCATGTAACTGATTGGCCTTGATGGGCAATGAATCCACAACCTTAAGTGTGGATGCACAGTTACGTTCGATCTCCAGCGGGAATCTAAAATAAGGGAGTTTGGAGGAGAACTGTTGAGGGTTTTATGTCCTCTTGTTGGTGTATCGGTTGTTGGCTTTTGTCTCGGGATCTTTGGCCGACATATGTTTAATGATTTCAAGATGTTCCTGACGTTTCGCCAGAACGAGTGTCTGGCGTTGGCAAAGATCCTGGTAGGCAGCAGCAGAGCAGGGTGAATTTTTGACAATGCCAGCTACTCGAGTTCAGTGGTCTCCAATGCAAGCTACTAGCTAAAAGGAGGCAGATTTCCGAGGTAATTTTTTTAAAAGTGCTCTAATATCAAACGGCATGGACGACAGCCGGCGACAGAATGGTCTGGACAGAGTGTCTCCGTTAGTTTCATTGCCTCAGCGGTATGTCTGCACTGGTAGGAAAGTACTTACTTCAGCCAACCTTACTGGGAGCCTGTGCTGACCTCTGCCACTGCTTTTTAGGCGATGGAGTGAAGGTGACTGCGCAGCTCTTAGGTTGGACGTTCTGAAGTGGTGGCAGTCGGACACCACGAAGAAAATGTATTCCTCTGCGACAGCACGGTCGTGTAGCCAATATGAACTAAACGCTCTTTTACTTCGACAATCGAAGTCATCTGCGGGCTTTTTTAAATAATATGGTTGGCAGGTATTATTTTGCCTTACCACCCGGTGGTCCTGTACTTCAGTAACGTATCAGCAGGTAGGGAATAACGAGTGAAATAGACTTTTTACGGTAGGGAATACCGAGTGAAATAGACTTTTTACTGGAAATTTACCTATTAAGTTTCACGACTTATTAAATATACACAAAATCGACTCGTGATGGGCCGGCCGGTGTAAGCGCTTCAGTTTGGAACCGCGTGACCGCTACGGTCGCAGGTTCGAATCCTGCCTCTGGCATATATGTGTCTGATGTCCTTAGGTTAGTTAGGTTTAAGTAGTTCTAAGTTCTAGGGGACTGATGACCGCAGAAGTTGAGTCCCATAATGCTCAGAGTCATTTGAACCATTTTTCTGACTCGTGTCATTTCTCCTCCTGTACGAATCTGTTATTGGCTTTTGTAATAACAATATATTTGGTACCCTTTCATTGTAAAGGCTAGACGAAATGGTCGCTAACGCCTCACCTTGCGTGTGGGATAGGAGGAGGAACAGTTTCAGGTTACAATGTGTACCATTATCCTAAATTAAAGCCAGAAAAGATGTGTCCGCAGTGACTCATGGAGTGATAGCATGACACCCATGGTATCTGTCCATAGGACGGGGAAAGAGTGTTTCTGTACTAAAACTACAGATCAATAGTTCGGGTACAATGCATGAATGACGTAGTAGATGGTAGGTTTATCGACGGTATTGGCAGCATTGGTCAGGAACGAAACATAAATTAATGCGTAAGAGACAAACGTGAGCTGACGATCTCCGCTTTTTGTTTGCTTGTTTTGTACATAATTAAAACCACACATCGTTAAGTGTCAGTCCATTGTGTATTTCATATCCTTACAAAATACAAATAGCAACTTCTGTGCTTTTGTGTAACCAAAGCAATTATTTTTATGCAAGTGCCGTTTATATGCGCAAACGCAAACAAATCTACATAATTATTGAAATTATTATGTACTCGATAGAACGTCATCATGATCAAAGGCAAGAGTTTCCTGTCATTATTGCTAAGTGAGTAAGTTGTTTACGAATAACAGAGACATGCATTATATAATTTCAACGAAGTATTGAGCAATGTCTGATGTGTTTTTGTTTTGCATTTTTTTTCATTTTACCTATATTTTTCGGGGAAACTGCGTTTTTTAAGATTATATGACAAATCTTTATTGTTATCAATGGTATCTGTTCTTTCGAGAACAGTTACCACTTCATACAAAGTTAAATGGCTACTCGGCCATTGACCTCCGTCTGTGCGAATGCGCACAGGTTGCCCGAACTCTTACGGGAATTGTCACCTTAGTGGGCGCGAGTAATGAGTGGATGGGCAAAGTAGCTTTTAGGAACATTACCTATTTAGATTGTGGACAGTTGGGAATGTGGGTCTCGCGGGAAGCGTGCAAGGGATAAGCCCATGCAGTCGCGCTATTCATCTATGTCCTCGGTGGTTCAGATGGAGTCGGCACGGTAGCTCAGCGTGTTCGGTCAGAGGGTCAGCAGCCCTCTGCAATAAAAAAAAAAAATGAGTGAATGGCTAAATAATGAACTGCAAGGGGCGTCAGGGAACGTCCGCCACGAACAATTGCAACGAACTATAACGAACAAAATGAGATTACAAAAAAAAAAAAAAAAAAAAGATGGATAGAGAATCTGTCATGTAAGCAGGAAATCCAGGGTTCGAGTACCGCTAGGGGCACACATTTTCAGCTGTCCCATCGAGGTATGTCAACAACGCCTGTCGGCAGCTGATGGTTTCAATTGATTCTCATTTATTGTTTTTTATTTTTGCTTCAGCATCCCTGTTTCACGTTACAATCATCAATTTTCGAATAAAATCAGAATTAAACATCGACAATTTCACTGTCGCTGTAAATACGCCCTTTATAGATCCTCACTGAATTTCTAGATGAATCACGACTTCCAGTTTCTAAGGGAACCTAGTAAGACACTGATCGCATATTAAAAGGGATCGAAATGAGGTAACACCCGGTAGTATGGAACACCTAACGTACAGGGAAGTTACAACCTTAACTGACCAAGGCTTCTAGAAAAACTACGGTAGTCTGCTCTTACCTATGGCAATCTACGGTAGCATGCGGTAGTTTTGTAACTCTGAACGGGGACTTTAAATTATGTGACTTTCCTGGTGCAATACAAGAGCGGTAACCGATGGTCGACACCGGACGTTGCGCTCTACCTTGTGTGAAAGTTGTCGACAACGCAATCATAACACAGTCTGTGCTATTCTTTTCTATTCTATCGCTTGCGCCTTGTCCCGAAGTGACGCAGGGTCCGCCATGGTTAACCGGATTTGGCATGTTAATGTTAAGGGGTGGCCGGATGCCCTTCCTGCGGCCACCCCATACCCCTGGGACGGAATTAGTGTACCCCAGCTGTCTTCATCTAGTGTAAATCGTGAAATAACGTGAATGTGTTTCAAATGTCTGCGAGTCGTGTAACTAAGGCGGGACGTGGGGACCAGCCCGGTATTCACCTAGTAGGATGTGGAAAACTGCCTAAAAACCACATCCAGGCTGGCCGGCACATCGGCCGTCGTCGTTAATCCGCCAGGCGGGTTCGATCCGGAACCGGCGCGCCTACCCGAGTCCAGGAAGCAGCGCGTTAGCGCTCTCGGCTACCCTGGCGGGTATAACACAGTCTGTGCATCAGCATCAAGTAAAACATACACAGAAGCAGTTGCACAACGCTGCTATTTCTAACAGGCAGGGGCTAAGAAGCTAAGTGAGAAAACCTCTCTTAATAGGCAGGAGCAAGAACGCCCGCGGTCCTCCTCAACAAAATTGGTACACGCCTGTTGGTTTCAGGCGAGTACGGGTAACAAGTAAGTTCGCTGCTGTTGTCGATTGCAGTCCCTGACCGCAGATAGCACAGCCCGGCAGCTGCGACCGCCGCCTCCCAGACTGCGTACCGCCAGCTGCCCGCGCCTTATCTCGCGAGGCGCGCGCCCAACACATCTGCCTGCCACTTGCTCGCCGCCAGTGCAAAAACACGCCACACACCACAGCAGCGGGCTTTAAAAGCGCTCTCTGCAGAGAAGTACTTTACTGAAAGGGCGGGAACATTTCGAGGGACATCCGTAGCGCTTTCCAGAAGGAAGACGTAAATAAAATTGTTCCATTGTCTTGTGATCACTTCGAATGTCTGGATACGACTAGCGTTACCCCTCTGTGAAGGCTGACTAATCGGCACCCACTTTTATTTTTCAAACGTCAGTTTGCCGTTCTTACATTTTCAGTATAATGAAGCAATGTCTGTGACTTGAATTCCGACAGAATTACATTTCCGTAGAGACATGTGATTTTCGATTGTATCTTCGATAAGGATAGAAGCTGAAGTAATGAATTAAATTTTTTTGCCAAAGCCCGGATTTGAACCAAGGTCTCTTGTTGACGAGGCAGATGTGCTAACCACTACACTACCATCGCATTTTGGCTCCCACAGTTGATGATTTAAGAAGTAGAGAACAAGCTGATGGCGTGAATTTAGCTATGTGTTAGGGAGGGCTTTGGCTTCGGGCAGCACCACGCAGCGGTGTGAAACACAGTGCGACGGCGGTGTAGTGATTACCGTATCTGCTTAGTAAGCAGGAGACCCATGTTGAAGCCCTAGTGATGACACAAAATTTAGTTCATTGCTTCTCCTTCTATGACTGTATGTTGTTACTAAACAAATCGATTATTACATTTGTGGCACAAATCTTACTTCCACAGTCGTACACCGTAATATATATATATATATATATATATATATATATATATATATATATATATATATATATAAATTTAAAAAAATTTAGAAAACATTTCAGGAGAATTCCGCTATGGTTCGCTCAACAGACAATACCCTTAAATATATAAATCCTGTCCTATTCGCTTCGTTCTCCACATGATTTCTGTTCTACCTCATACTAGTGATTAGACGTCGAAATACGGTCCTCCTTCATTCGCTCCCTTTTTGCCTCATGCCTCAGTCATCGCTAGCAGTTCTCCATGTCGTAGGAAAAGCTCCGAGAAACTGATATTGCAAGAGAATGTCAAAACAGATCCGTAAGTACTCTTCAGTACTTACCTTTCTGCTCAGTTAACCGCAAGAATCCAAATAACACTCACATTTAGGGGACCGAATTAGAAATACCAATTGACTTGGGTCGGTGCTAAGAACATGCACTCACTTTCCGAAGCACAGCGGCTCAAATCTCCGTCAAATCATCCAGATTTACGTTTTCTGTAACCGTCCTAAATTGACAAACATTGCCTGCCAAAAGAAATGAAGCACCCGGAAGGGGAGGAGGAAATGAAATGAAACTTTACGGTGGAGAGTGTATGTCATTTTATTGCACTGATTACAAATTCGAGTCAAATTTATAACTAACTTGGCAGTATGTACTCACTTACCAATATGACACTACAAATTCCTCTGTCCTACATGCAAGCACTAATTCAGTGTGGAAGGGTGTCATGGAGATGTTGTATCCTCTCCTGAGTCAAGCTGTCCCGCAACTATTATAACTGATCCTTGATAACCTGGATACTGATACTAAGACAGAGTTGACGTCACACATTTGTTCTGTCGGAAACAAAGCTGCAGATCATGCTGGCCACGGGAGTACAGCATCAGACTGTTCATAGAGCCACATGAAATGTATGGACGATATTGTCCTGTTGAAAAATGGCATCACTACACTGCCGCATGAGAGGTAACATATGAGGACAAAGGATGTCCTCGGTCACTACCAGCTGTGACCCGAAGTCATACCCATTGGCTCCTCACACCACAACACCGTGTGTAACGCACCTGAACCTCTTCAGAACATTGGAAGAATGAGGCCTGTCCCCAGGTCGCACCCATTATCGCCGACGACGGTCACCCGGGGTAATGCAGAAGCGCTATTCATTGCTAAAGACAATGCGACGCCATTTATCAGCAGCCCATGCCTCCCCGTCGCAGCACCACTCCAAGAGCAGCCCATTGTGTTATGGTGTTATGGCAGCCTACCCATGGTAAGGTGATTCCCTAGTCCGGCTGCTGCTAGACTCTGACAAACTGTACAGGATGACACAGATGTTCCTGTTGCACAATAGAGTGTTTCTCTGTTGTTGCTCACAGACGTGGTTGACCAGAACCTTGACGATGAGTAAGCCCGCCCTCACGTCCCCAAGCAGTCTGCCTCAGGTCGCTGTCACATCCAAATGTTCACAAAACTGAATACTGCACGATTCGACAAACAGGCCTAACGGAGGCAAACAATGAGGCCTCTTTCAAACTCTCTCTGGTGCTGATAATGCTGTATCATATGTTTACGCGGCACCTACACGTCCTTCACAGTGGCCACTAAACATCTAATACTTTTCAGACCACTTATATACCCCACCAGTCCTGTAACTACGCTAATCACGAACGACATTCTTGTGGCATTTCTACCTGTCACAGAGAATTGCAATAGTAATCAGTTACATACTCTCCGATGGTGTGTCCGTTCACAAAACGTGACTGACATCTCGTCAAGGTTTCTGGGTGCTTCTCTTTGTTTGTCAGGCAATGCAGATGCCAGGAAAGATAGAGGAGGGTTGTGTGGTAGATTATTCGTGGGCTACCCACGCGGCAGCATACCCAGAAGCATAAGAATGAGAATCCCCAAATTGCTTAAGAAAAATTGAAGTTGCTCCAAAATGATACAACCTATTTCCGTCCCTTAACCAAGCTGTAGTGCATCTCTAATGATGTCGCAGTCGACGGGATGTTAATCCTAATTTTCGCACTTGTCACCACTACGAACAGAATAGAAGGCGTATCAAATTAATGGGGCGTCGACAGAATTTGTTCTGGCTATCGGACTGACATTCGATCTCATGTCTTGGAAGACGCCCGATACCTACGCAGTAGATGACGACCAGATCGCGGTTGCCTAACGCGTGGGACGTCCTATCTTCGAAGTCGTTCAATCATTGGGCTTTTCATGGCCAACACTTTGAAGGGTGTATCGTACCTGTGTTTGCGATAAACCGACCCACTGACAGAAAGCACTGCCGAGGATAACAACATGTTGATGGCACGATTCGAGTGTTGCAGGATGTATCAGCAAGAAAGCTGATCAGTAAGCAGCGAATCACAAGATGTGGAACGACGACAAAGACAACCGCTCATCAGACATAACCTCCAGAAGCACCTCCTCGGTAAGTGGCATAGAAATCACAGTGGCACATTCGTAGGCGTACCCATGCACAATGCGTGTCACAGAGGTCAGCATGGGTGCAGGACCACCAATAATGGACTTTCGCAAATGGAAAATGATCGCCTTTTATGACGAATAGAGGCATTTGTAGGTACTCACTGACCGCAGGATTCGAAAACGTTCCAGTATGCTCTGTGGATAATATTTACATGAAATGAAAGGGTGTCCCTGTTACGTTGCATTGTTTCTCGCCAACGATGTTTGCAGAAACTTATTGACTGATAACTTGCGACCTTGTTTTCGTCTGTAGAACCATGCAGGAGGTCTTTTCTTTTATCAATGAACTTGCCCATGTGTCTTCTAACTCTTGAGTGGATGCCAAAGCGCTTCGCCAAGCTATCAGCGCGAAGGGACAGCTACAAGTAGTCAGGTAAACGTCAAATTCAGTTGCTCCCGAATGTGTGGCTGGTTTGAAAATAACACTCTAGATATGTGATTTCCAGTCAGAAAGTTCACAGTTCTTACTAATTGGTGAGAAATCTTCTAGCCGGCTGGTGTGGCCGAGCGGTTCAGGGCGCTACAGTATGGAACTGCGCGACCGCTACGGTTGCAGGTTCGAATCCTGTCTCGGGCATGGATGTGTGTAATGTCCTTAGGTTAGTTAGGTTTAAGTAGTTCTAAGTTCTAGAGGATTGATGACCTCAGAAGTTAAGTCCCATAGTGCTCAGAGCCATTTGAACCATTTGAAGAGTCGTCACAGATTTTTTTTTTTTTTTCAATTGATGATGTTGCTTTCTGTCTAATCAGGTCTAGACTAGAATTAATTTTTAATGATTTAGAAAAATATCTGCCAGGTGTGGAAAGTTGAACGTGAAGAATAAAAACTGTGAGAACCTCCACAACAGTGCTAAAAAAATCCTTTTACATATCGGTTGCACGCTAAATCACCCAACTTTAGATGTTGTCAAGTCGAGGGAGTGCCAAGGGATTACAATTACGAAAAACGTAAATTGTAACAATCACACAGAAAATGTTGTGGGGAATACGAACCACAGACTACATTTTATTGGGACATGCAACACATTTACTATAGAGACTGCCTACATTAGGCTTTTCCGTTATCTTCTGGAGTACTGCTGCGCGGCATGGGATCCGCACAGATAGCATTGCCGAAGGACATCGAAAAAGTTCAAAGAAATGCAGTTCGATTTTTACCATCGCCAAATGGGGGAGAGATAGTGACGCATATGGTAAACGAGTTGGGATGGCAATCATTAAAACAAAGGAGTTTTTCACCGCCGCAAGGCCTTTCACAAAATTTCACTCACCGACTATCTCCTTCTAATGACAAAATATTTTGTTGGCTCCCATCTACATAGGGAGAAATGACCATCGTAATAAAGGAGGAGAAATCACAGGTGGCACAGAAATATGTAAGTATTCTGTTTTCCCACGTGCTGTTCGTGAGTGGACGGTCGAGAAATAGTCCCAAAGTGGTTCTACGAACCATTTGCCGAAGACTTACGCGTAAATTGCAGGGTAGTCACAAAGAAGCTATTCAGTGAAAGTGTAAAACCTACCAAACGAATTCCCGACGTGCTTTAGTTATTTGCACTTTTCGCTAATCTAAAGCACAGTCTTTTGTCAAAATTCTAAGCTGGCTTTGCCCGTAGGCATCATACATTCCGTAAAATCCGGGGAACAGCTTTTCGTCCTCCCGGCAGGCGTCTACGTCTCCCACGGAAATTAAGGCGACTTACTGCTGTGTGACCCGGGGTCAGCAGCTGCTGTGAGTTGCCAGGATTGCTGCGTGCGGGAGGGCTCTGCTTTCTCTGTCCTCGCAGCATTCTCTGCTCCAGCACTCTCCTCCAGCAGACCCTAGTGACCTGCATTTTGCACAGAAGATGATGATCTGCTCGCAACTCCGAGCGCAATTGAAATTGCAAGATTTTAGCAAGTAGTAATATTGCTTGGTAATTCTTTTTTTCGTTTGCTTTGAGTGGTCGTTACCATGTACCATGTACTGTTTTTCGAACTTAACAGCACTATTAACTGAAAACTTGTTTTGATGTTATGTCTTGATAGGTATTGCCAACTGTTGAATATTATTCTTCTAAATTATTACTAAAGCATAAAGACCTAACTGCAGGAACTGTTTATAACCTATACATGCAAGATCATAAATGTAAACTAAATAGTACACAGAAAGGCAATTACATATTCCAGGACAGTAAAGGTGTCTAGTAAAAACTAAAGGGATAACGCGTATGGCACAAAAACTGTTTCATTCACTTGTAATTAGACGGTTGAAAAGTAAAAATTATCGATATAGCGTAATGTTACACGCAACTGAGGGTGACAGAATTGCAGAAGTTCAAAACCTTCGGTTAATTTGTGACGGTAAAATATCGTCATAATTAGCATCATCCTAGTTATCTCTAATCAAAGCCCTATGTCCTTCACAGAAGCGAATAGGAGGGCGGCAAACCACTTTAACACGGCGTTTCTCGAGGACCCGGCCTGTCGTAGAGGAAGGAGCATCCAATTAAGGCAGAAACGCAATAGGCTACTTGCAAGAATCACTCTGTGCGGCTGGTCCTGGCGGAGGTTCGAGTCCTCCCTCGGGCATGGGTGTGTGTGTTCGTCCTTAGGATAATTTAGGTTAAGTAGTGTGTAAGATTAGGGACTGATGACCTTAGCAGTTAAGTCCCATAATATTTCACACACATTTGAACATTTTGCAAGTATGACCACGTCTTCCTCAACGCCTTGCGGATCTGTTGCTGAAAATATCCATTCACTTGAAAGATACTCTTCAGGTGTTCTAGTTCAACCCGCAAGGGTTCTTCATGAAATGTGACATAATCACGTCGAACTACATAGTACCCAATTCTTCAAATTTGAGGAACTGAAAACAGTCTTTGATTGCAATTTTTCCCCTTTATTTCCTGGTAGGTTTCGATCTATGAAATCATCATTAGATGCGTCTGCCTTCCGAAAATTGTAAACAAAACATGGATGACTTGTAACCAAGATTGGCATCATCAAAGGATGTAAAAATATGATAAACTTTTGATTAAATGTAACTCTTAGTCTACGGCCACCTCAGCATAATGCGTTTGCAGCTGCAGCACAGCTCTTTATTTGCTTGTGCTCCACCTACAAGCACATTATGCCAGCGATGACCCTACACTACGGGCCAGTGCCACAATTTTATTAATAGATCAAAGACTGCAAAAACTGTAGCAATTTACCCTTGCTCTGAGGCCATACACTAACGTACACCTCTAGAAAACCATTCGTTGAAATGCGCATTTTCCTTAATCTTGTTCATCGTAGGAGCTGGCCCTTCATATTGGGAAGCACACAACACGATGTGTGTGACAACAAGATGGCACCTGTCGGGACTACATGTAGTGGTGTGGCCAGGTGGTAAGTTGTCCGGTTGCAGGGGCTGGCTAGGCAGACCCGCGACTCGTGCTGGGCCAGCAGGTGCTGTTTTGGCGGGAACGGCAGCTACTCTCTCCCGCCGAACTCGCCTGGGTGTCTGCCGCAGCGCCACGTGCCCTGCGGTATTTATGGGCCGCCTCGCAGGAGAGGCAGGAAGGCAGGCCGTCACCGCCACCGGCTCCTGCAGTGGACTAAAAGGCAGCAACATTCTGCCCGCATCCACAGAGCGCTTCTTTCACAGAGAACAGTTGGGATCAGGCGAAGCGCCCGAATCACTCAGTCCGCAGCTTACTTGTTCGAGGCTCCGTACTGGAAGTAATTTTTCCCCCACCAGTATTTCTGGCATCCGGCGAGCAGAGTTTTCCACGAGTATAGTATGGCCACCGCTGTGTCTGGAATCCCTGGTCTCTACATACATCTGAAATCCAAGGGCGTATTTATGCGCAGCAGTCTAGGCTGCAGCCTTTAATGGTATCGGTGTAAGTGAGAAGATACCCTGACAGCAGCTCTCTTACCGGATTTCAGTTGCGTAGCGCTAACGGCTTCAGGCTAAAATAGTAGTCGTATGTACAGCTGTCGGACACCAGACCATCACTCCTGGTTGTCGAGCGATGTGGCGGGCGACAGTCAGGTTGATATCCCACCGCTGTCCGAGGCGTCTCCAGATACATCTTCGGCCTGGAATCTCATTGGCTGGAGCAGAATTGTCTTCAGTGATGAGTCCCGATTCGAACTGAGTCCCGATTACCAGCGAAGACGTGTCTGGAGACGCACAGAACAGCGGTGAGATGTTGTTGTTGTTGTTGTGGTCTTCAGTCCAGTGACTGGTTTGATGCAGCTCTCCATGCTACTCTATCCTGTGCAAGGTTCTTCATCTCCCAGTACCTACTGCAACCTACATCCTTCTGAACCTGTTTAGTGAATTCATCTCTTGGTCTCTCTCTACGATTTTTACCCTCCACGCTGCCCTCCTATACTAAATTGGTGATCCCTTGATGCCTCAGAATATGCCCTACCAACCGATCCATTCTTCTAGTCAAGTTGTGTCACAAATTTCTCTTCTCTCCAATTTGGTTAGCACACTGGACTCGCATTCGGGAGGACGACGGTTCAATCCCGTCTCCGGCCATCCTGATTTAGGTTTTCCGTGATTTCCCTAAATCGTTTCAGGCAAATGCCGGGATGGTTCCTTTGAAAGGGCACGGCCGATTTCCTTCCCAATCCTTCCCTAACCCGAGCTTGCGCTCCGTCTCTAATGACCTCGTTGTCGACGGGACGTTAAACACTAACCACCACCACCATTCTCTCCAATTCTGTTCAATACCTCCTGAGATACCACTCTGATACTCGCCCTCCACGCGCCCCGACAACTATGAGTGATGGTTTCAGATGCCGCTTCTTTTCTTAGAAGAACCCCTTTGGTTGTCATCCGCGGTACCTTTAAAGCACAGCGGAACTTCGACGTTATTCTACTCCCCGATTTGTTTTGCCCTTGATGGCAAGCCATTCTGGGCTAACATTTCAGGAAGATAATGCCCGCCTGCATATGGCGAGTTTCTACTGCCTGTCTTCGTTCTCGCCAAAGCCTACCTTGGCCAGCAAGGTCGCCAGATCTCCCCTCCCCTCCCCCCAATTTGTGTACAGGGCTGACAGTGTAACGAAGATTTCAGTGTCAGTCGCAGTATATTGACTTGTTATACACTTTCAGTCCGTGCCAGCACCAGGAACTGTTATTATCTGCTATTAGAGTTGCTGTTATTTCTTTTTCGTTTGAAGCGTAGTAAGAATGGAAGAACACACAATAAGAACTCCTTTCCTATGTATTGTTATGTTCCATACCTTCTAGATAATACAGCAGTAACGTACCTTAAATGCTGCGTTATAGAATTTTAATTAAAAAATTGCTTTAAAATGATATTTTTGGGGCTTGACTGTCACAAAACATCCGTTTTCTAGGCTTTGTGGTCTACAGATCCTAAATACGGATCTGAGTACAATGTGATCAGGAGAAAGAGGTCAGTTCAGATATGTTACGTCAACAAGTGCAAATGGCTCTGAGCACTATGGGACTTAACATCTGAGGTCATCAGTCCCCTAGAACTTAGAACTACTTAAACCTAACTAACCTAGCGACATCACACACATCCATGCCCGGGGCAGGATTCGAACCTGCGATCGTAGCGGTCGCGCGGTTCCAGACTGAAGCGACTAGAGCCGCTCGGCCACAGCGGCCGGCGATCAACAAGTATTCTTGTGCTTTTTCCCAGTATAGAGACTTGAACATTTCCTCTAGGGGCTGCTGCGAACAGTTTTGCGGATGCGGAATCTCCTTGCCTGACGGTCTGTTAATTCAACTTTTATCAAAGGCTTTCTAAAAATATATCAATCCTATACAAAGTTCTATAATTCACGACTTCAACCGATTATTCTATAGCAGAATTTCTTCTTCACGGTTGATATCTCTCTCGGATGTATCTGGAAAGACTGAATGTATCATTGATGTACAACGAGAGTAATAGTCTATCACCACCGGGTTTCGCTCTTTCCTAGTTCCTATTTCCATCAGCCGAAAAAAAGGATCTATATGGGATTATACACAGTCATCACAAGGCACGGAAGAAAGGAAGGCTAGGACGTGATATATCGTCAATAGCGCGCTCTACAAAGTCTTACAAAAGGGCGTTTCATGTTAAAAACCCAAACAAAGACTTTCAATGAAAAGTCTTTCATGTGTCCTAACAGCCTCCACAATTCTTCGCGTTATGCAAGACCTTAGTATCAAATTCGTGGAATATGTACTGACCAGAAATTCTTCTGTGGCTTTCCCACTTAGATCACAAATCCAAACGATAACAGAAGATGACTTTTAAAATCTCCGATGTGAACAACAGAAGTCCTTAAAGATGTGTATCCGTCAACATCGTTATTGAAGAGAGAATACCGGTTCCACTGAACCGGTACAGAAACTGGTATGAGATGTGACGTCATTGAAGGAAAAATTGTGGCATTCGTTTGAAATGTTTTGTGGGAACTAAGAAAACATTAATATCAGCGTGGGCGACCCTCCCGATATCATATGTGATACTCAGAGCCACCTCTCGTATACGGAACTCATCTTTTAATAGCCAATATTTCCCAGCCATGGCTGAAAGACCTAAAAATCTTAAATACATGAAGATCCTCAACTGAGTATGAAGATTGCGATGTAAATGTGTCTTTGGAGAGGTGTGCTCCTCTGGTTATACATGTGCTGAAATTGACAAAGTTGTGCCTACCAGTGAAAGGACACACGAGTTCTCCAAAAGAATGACGTTTTCAATCCCTTACGACGTCATTAGTGTTAGTCTGGATTCTTTGACAGCTGAATACACAGTTCAGTATTGATCATATCCAGGGATCGTACACAAAAACATTTATTAATAACCGCGGCTATCAATCTTTATCACCGGCATAATCGTTGTCTCAGTGCTCACAATCAAAATTTAGTGATCTGTTGTCACGCAAGCGAATTCCGATGGCCGGCCGCAGTGACCGAGCGGTTCTAGGCACTTCAGTCCGGAACCGCGCTGCTGCTGCGGTCGCAGGTGCGAATCCTCCCTCGGGTATGGATGTGTGTGATGTCCTTAGGTTAGTTAGGTTTAAGTGGTTCTAAGTGTAGGGAACTGATGACCTCAGATTTTAAGTCCCGTAGTGCTTAGAGCCATTTGAACAATTTTCTTTTGTTTTTGAACTCCAATATATTCGATTACGCTACACGTAAGCATCATTCAGCAATGTCCGCCTGCTTAGATGAGTGTTAACGTGTTTGCCTACCATGCAGTGGAACCGGGTTCGATCCCCGCCCGGGTTGGAGGTTTTCTCCGCTCGTGCAGTGGGCGTTGTGTTGTTCTCATCATCACCGGCACGCAGGTCGCCCAATGTAGCACTACCTGAAGTAAGACTCGCAACCCGGCGGCCGAACTATGCCAGTTGGGACCTCCCGGCCATCAATGCCGCACGATCATTTCATTCTGCAATATTCTGAGCAAATTCACAGTATTTGCTGCATAACTTCCCTTCCGTTGACTGTCCTGCAGTACGGATCAGCAACTAGAGAAGATATGAGAAGCCTCATCTGTGAGGACATAGTGACCGTAGTTGCTTTACAATTCTTGAGGGTATTTTGATCTGTCGTTGCAACTATAAAAATGCGTGTTTTTTTTTCATCAGACGCGCTTCGCTTTATTGAAGTAAAGCATCATTAGTGGTCTGTAATTAACTTATTTACATTTTGATTTGCTTTTCGATCGAAAAACAGTTCGTTAAGAGTATGTTGATTTGTACCTACGGTGATTTTCGTTTGATTTCTCGCTTACATCGGGAAATGCCGTCTGCTAGCACATCGTCGTTTTTCTGCGTTAGACACTGATAATTTTGGTCTAATTTTCAGTTGTTCTGCAGCACTATGCATTTCTTAGGTTTTTCACAACACACTTTTATGTGTGTGCGATTTCAAATGACAGCAGGAGCACTCTCTTCGCTATCCCACACGCTCTGATTACAAATCTGTACATCAGTCTAGTGATTCGAATGGTTTTTATTCCATTCTTTGATCACAATATCACTTCTTTTGACGAGGACCGGTTGCAGTCCGTAATGACCATCCTCAGATCTTTTCTACACCATGTCCTACAGTGAGTAACAATAATGACTGTGTGGACGCTATTCTACATCTTATTTTAGATCTATGTGACGATGCTGTGCTGACTATATTTATATGTTTTGACGATGCCATTATGGCCTTCTGACTTTAGGACATGGTGTAGAAAAGATCTGAGGATGGTCATTACGGATGTGATGTTGTGATCAAAGACTGGAATAATAAACATTTGATAGTATAGGATCACTGTTTCTATGCGCGACTGTGTCACAGCTGGTGAAACTAATAATTCGACGTGTTGTGATGCCATCCATGAACAGCATTCCAGAGGGTGTTTTCCATTTGGATAATGCTCGTCCACATACCGCTGTTGCAACTCAACATGTTGTACTGAGTGTCGATATGTTGCCTTGATCTGCTCGATCACTAGATGTCTCCAATCGAGCACATATGGGACATCATCGGACGACATGTCCAGCGTCATCCACAACTAGCATTAACCATCCCTGCATTGACCGACCCAGTGCAACAGGCAAAGAACTCCATCCCACAAACTGACATCCGGCACCTGTACAGCACAATGAATGCACGTTTGCGTGCTTGCATTCAACATTCTGACGGTTACACCGGTTATTGATGTACCAACATTTCACATTTGCAATGGCTTATCTCGCGCTTACATTAACCTGTGACCGTGCGATGTTGATCACTTAAATATGTTATCTAGACTAACATGTTCCCGAAATTTCATTTCTGTACATTAAGTATTTTTTGGTGTTGCGGTTTTCTTTTCGTCAGTACATATGTACTGTCACAAGCTCTCGTGCCAAGAAACACTGAACAGAGGATTCTGGCGGCAATATTGTACAATCTGTCAAAGAAATGCCAGGACTGCTCTTACCACCTAATAGTCAATCACTCGTTACTAAAACAAGTTGCAGCTGCAGGGTTCGAATTATCTACCTACGATTCGAAAGCTACTGGCCAAGACAATCATTAGTTCTTAGCTGCCATACAATACAGAGTGGGGATGTGAAATGGAATGATCGCATAGGCTCAGTCGTAGGTAAAGTAGGATGCTGGGAAAATGCAATCAATTTACGACGGGAGTTGCTTGCAATCACTCGTCCGAACTGTCCTGGATTACTGCTCAAGTATATGGGATCAACGCCGAATAGAACTAACAAGGAATATTAAACATATACGAAGAAAGGTATCACGAATGGTCACAGGTTTCTTTTCTTCGCAAAACAGCATCACGTAGGTGGTGAAAAGCCTGCTTGAAACAGACGCCAACTACCCGTGTTGGTCTACTTACAAAGTTTCGAGAAACAGTGTTAAGAGAGGAATCTAGAAACATACCACAGCCTTACGTATCGCTCCTGTACGGGCTGCGACGGCAGAAGATGACATTATATGGAGCCCACAGAGGGGCAGCTGTTCTTCCCGAGCTCCGTACGCTAATGTAACAAAACGAAACCTTAATATGTGGTACAGTGGGAAGTATCCTTTGCCACGGCTGTGACATATCATTTGCAGGACATTGGATGATTGCGGTAACAAACCGAATAAATCATAACAACATTATTACTCTATAACCGTGGCAACATTTTACCAGTGTGCTATAATGCCAGTGTCCTTGGAAGGACAGTGATCGTAACTAAATTGAATATATTAATTGTATGTATATAAACTGACATGCTTAAATATATTTAAATTTTGGAATTAATTGTTTAACATTGTGATGAATAAATTTTTTTAAAAAAATGTTGGTAGCAACAGGAATCGTACCTCGGCGAATGAATTACCAGTCAGTGCAGCTAACCACTTGTCCACGAAACTGTTTGTACAATTGCTTTTCAAAAACTCTTTATCTCTACACTTTCACAGTACATTACACCCTATTTCAGAGGAAAATATTGACCTGGAGCTGTGTACAATGCAGCACTTGCAGGGCCGGAAGGAATTACGTCACCTCAGGGCTTGCGCAGTCGAAAACAGACGACTGCGTCCCTTCTGTGTGTCAATCACTGCGCAGCTGACCATCATTTCTCAACACTGGTTTCTCGTTGTCTCAGAGAGAGAGCACTAAAAAACAGGTTTTCGTCTGTTCTGTTTGCATACCAGCACCCATTCGAAGAGACATGACGAAATTTTACTGCGATTTCGGATCGCATTCGAAGAGAAACGGCGAAATTTCGTAAGAAGTACGGAATTCCGAGCTGCTATTGGTTACAAAGCTAGAGGAGTGATGCATACTAAGAAATGGCGGGTGCATGTACGAAGTTAAAACGTAAAATATTTGAAAAAATTTATAAGGGTACGAGATCAGATCCGATTAAATTCAGTTTTTTTGGTAGGCTCAGCCTTAGAGCCTTAATGGACGCATCGCCACTGATAATAAAGAGACTCTTACGGAAAGTACTACAATTAAGATAAAGTGAACAGTATTCTACAAATCGCCTGCAGATGGATACCATCACTGGTGGAGATGTGGGTTTCTACACGACTGGCTATTAAATTTGCTACACCAAGAAGAAATGCAGATGATAAACGGGTATTCATTGGACAAATATATTACACTAGAAGTGACATATGATTACATTTTCACGCAATTTGGGTGCATAGGTCCTAAGAAATCAGTACCCAGAACAACCACCTCTGGCCGTAATAACGGCCTTGATACGCCTGGGCATTGACTCAAACAGGGCTTGAATGGCGTGTACAGGTACAGCTGCCCATACAGTTTGGACACCATACCACAGTTCATCAAGAGTAGTGTCTGGCGTATTGTGACGAGCCAATTGCTCGGCCGCCATTGACTAGACGTTTTCAGTTGGTGAGAGATCTGGAGAATGTGCTGACCAGGGCAGCAGTCGAACATTTTCTGTATCCAGAAAGGTCAGTACAGGACCTGCAACATGCGGTTGTGCATTATCCTGCTGAAATGTAGGGTTTCGCAGGGATCGATGAAGGGTAGAGCCACGGGTCGTAACACATCTGAAATGTAACGTCCACTGTTCAAAGTGCCGTCAATGCGAACAAGAGGTGACCGAGACGTGTAACCATTGACACCCCATACCATCACGCCGGGTGATAGGCCAGTATGGCGATGACGAATACACGCTTCCAATGTGCGTTCACCGTGATGTCGCCAAACACGGATGCGACCATCATGAGGCTGTAAACAGAACCTGGATTCATCCGAAAAAATTATCTTTTGCCATTCGTGCACCCAGGTTCGTCGTTGAGTACACCATCGCAGGCGCTCCTGTCTGTGTTGCAGCGTCAAGGGTAACCGCAGCCATGGTCTCCGAGCTGATGGTCCATGCTGCTGCAAACGTCGTCGAACTGTTCGTGCAGATGGTTTGCTGTCCTGCAAACGTCGCTATCTGTTGATTCAGGGATCGAGACTAGGCTGCACGATGCGTTACAGCCATTCGGATAACATGCCTGTCATCTCGACTGCTAGTGATACGAGACCGCTGAGATTCAGCACGGAGTTCCGTATTACGTTCCTTAACGCACCGATTCCATATTCTGCTAACAGTCATTGGATCTCGACCAACGCGAGCAGCAATGTCGCGATACGATAAACCGCAATCGCGATAGGCTACAATCCGACCTTTATCAAAGTAGGAAACGTGATGGTACGCATTTCTCCTCCTTACACGAGGCATCACAACAACGTTTCACCAGTCAACGCCGGTCAACTGCTGTTTGTGTATGAGAAATCGGTTGGAAACTTTCGTCATGTCAGCACGTTGTTCGTGTCGCCACCGGTGACTGAAAAGCTATTAATTTGCATATCACAGCATCTTCTTCCTGTCGGTTAAATCTGTAGCACGTCATCTTCGTGGTGTAGCAATTTTAATGGCCTGTAGTGTATGTAGCAATGTCACAAGCAGTCTACATCGTCAATGGGCTAAGGCTGCTGGCAATGGACACTCAGATTGTACACAATTTGCCTGGTTGCCCTCTGTGTCTCGTGGATCGAGGACTCGTGACGCCATATGGTTCCGAAACCGAAGTTTAGAGCCTAATGTTCCGTTTGGAGACGGAGTACGTGATGCAGAAAACGTGAACCTGAAGTCAGGTACACAGCGACAAACCGTACGGCCAGCAGAGACGGTGAGGGCAGGGGCGGGCTTGTTGGGAGTCGGCAGTCGGCGGCAGGAAGCGGCGGCTGGGGGCGTGCTGCTGGCTGGCTGATAGCCGCGTCCGCCCCCGGCGCCGCCCCCCTGCCGCCGCTTAAAACGCGGCAGCGCGCGCCCGCCGCCACACTGTGCAGGGCTGCCAACGCCACGGCACTACGCGACATGGCGCGCCGGCCGCCGTGCACGGTAAGTCACCCGCTCCTCTCTGGCGGCGCACCTGCGTTTCAGCGTTTACGTGTCTCGCGTCGTACACGACTACAATTAGACCTCGTTACTTTTTCAGGCTCATTTTCAATGTATTTTGCTTTGAAGCTCCTTTTACACGGTAGATTTTCTGGTCAAAATCGACTACTCGAAGTGTGTGGGCCTGTCGTGCCTGCGTGTAAATAAACACGCCGCGAATATGTCTGTGACGTCAACGATCTATAGATCGTGCCGAATGCGGAGTTCTGCATTTCCGAGAGTCCAGCACACTGCGCATGCGCGTCTGCTAACGTCGAAATTTAACCTATTCCGGCCGAACTCACTCCCATTACAGCAATGAATGTTGTGTGCTGGTGATTTCTTAATCTTTATCGTGTTTTTTGCTCTGTTTTCCAACACATTAAAAAGGCTGCACTAGATCCTGGTATTTTTCCAATCTCCTGAGACAGACAGGAAATATCTGAAAGCAAAAACGTATTTGCGCTTTACGAGAAAAAGCCTATCCTATGTACAAATAAGAAAGTAAATTGATAAACGTGTTTTATTGGAAATTATTGCGTCAGTGAAAAGTCACAAGTATTTGATGTCATAGTAATGGCCGATGTTATTTGGCACATAGCAGGAAACAAGGGGAAAAATAAAAAAAATGGCGTTATTCACAGCGTTCCAGACGTTTGATGTGTTTGCAAGCATATGCAGCAAATAAAAGTATATGTTTTGAAATGTTTGGATGACGTTTATGCCACTGTTTCAGTTATCAGAGATGTAGAGAATTTACCACACAACTTTTCACAAGAACATTCATTATTAATTTTACTTTGGTCACTAATAAACTCGAATGTAATTGCTTATCCCTACATTTTGTTATGCCATATTTCGAATTTTCCGCATAAAAGGATAGTCCCTCATAACATCACTTTCACCATTCAATTGGCAAACGGCGCAGCTCTCAACTCTCGCAACACACGCAGTTTTAGCGCTAGCGGGTAAGCGATATAGACGAGACTCAGTGCAAAAATAAAAAGCCAGGAGCACTGCCGCAGACTCACTTGTCTCGAGTAGTCACTCAAGTCGATCATTTAAAAGCGGCTTAAAGGACTCTTGGAGTTCGGTAATTGGATACAGAATAACTGCATTTTGTTGATATTTTACCTAATTTATCTTTTATTTACTGCACTGATAATTCCTGCGCACTAGTGCAGATTTCGACTGTTGAGTTGTGTGTCTTCTTTGGAAATAAACTAGCTTCACTCATTCACAGTACTTGCTGTTGAGAACATTATTGCCGAATTTATTCTTCGTCCTCAAACGTGGGTTCAGTACTGCGGGGTTCCGTCTCGCGTTTGCGTTTGTGGCAGTGATACGCAGCAAAAAATGTTCAGATGTGTGTGAAATCTTATGAGACTTAACTGCTAAGATCATCAGTCGCTAAGCTTACACACTACTTAACCTATCCTAAGGACAAACACACACACCCATGCCCGAGGGAGGACTCGAACCTCCGCCGGGATCAGCCGCACAGTCCATGACTGCAGCGCCCTAGACCGCTCGGCTAATCCCACGCGGCATACGCAGCAATCTTGTCCTCAAAAACGTTCTCCATTTATTTCCTGTGCCAAGTAATACGTTTCAAGTTGGGCTGCCTGCATATCCCTTTTGTCATTTTTTTCTGGCCATTTCTAAGAATTGAATTTTTTATTTGTTTTGTGTTTATGCTGCTGACGGAGCGTTATTAAGATCATGTTACTACTAGAAGTGGTAGCTGATTGTGATTTCTGCCACTTCATTTCTTTAAATTTCCAAATGAAATAGACATTGTACTTAAATAGCGACAAA
Source organism: Schistocerca piceifrons (assembly GCF_021461385.2). Classification (NCBI taxonomy): domain Eukaryota; kingdom Metazoa; phylum Arthropoda; class Insecta; order Orthoptera; family Acrididae; genus Schistocerca; species Schistocerca piceifrons. The sequence continues at coordinate 858,500,380 of NC_060138.1, forward strand.
GGAAAGTTATTGATCAAGTATGTATAGTGCCGACAAGCACGTAAGCATATCAGCTTTGAATCCATTAGATACTAGCAAAATGTGAAGAATAGTCTTCGGTATATTTCACTGTGACCTGTAGCATACGTACATACATGTTACGTTAGTGCCCAAACAAAGGAGCGATATTAAAATGTGATCAGATTTTTTCTGTCTGTGTTTACTAGTTCTGCAATGATCACGAGCAGGCCATTTAGAAAAGATGGAGATTACCAGCATTACCTGAAGTAAAAGTCATCGTAACTCCTGCGATTACTGTACAGTAATTGTCAATTCTTCGAAGTCTTCATTTTTCTTATTCACTGGCATGCTTTTGCAGTATTTAAGTATTCACAAGTAATGAATGGAATCCTTCACTTGCATTTTAAAAGCAAGGAGCCCACGGCTAATTTGGTCATTTGAAGTTATCGTGCGTCTTTTCTCCTTGTACTTTGTGAGACCTCACTTCTGACATGAGTCTGTGCATTTCACAAACGACTAGTCCATCTCTGCTTCGGATTACACGTATAATTGTTCCTTCAGCAACTGCCAGGAATAGATAACCCTCAGGCAATAGAAAAGTAAAAGCATCTCACCTTGAGTAAGACACACTGCAGTTTAACATTTCATCAAAATGAAAGTCATTCTGCAAAGTGTAAGTCAGGTAATTGTCCACTGTTGGGCTGGAGCCACACTTTCACTATTTCGATAGCAGGAAACCTAAATTTTAGCGACCAGAAGGGAATTCCAGCGTTCAGTCCAATATCTTTCCTAAGAAACTGGATTTTAATGATGCAAAAAATTTGTTATCCAGGTGTAGATTTTGATTCAGGCTTTGTTTCTCAAAAACCTACTGTTGCCAATATGTATTTTAATACCGGTATTTCTTCGAATCGCGGCGATTTCAGTGTCAACTGCAGTGTGTTAACTTGTTATATACTTCCAGTTTGGTCGCCAGGGCCAGGAACTGTTATAGTCTGCTCCTAAAGTTGCTCTTATTTCTTTTCCATTTGAAGCCGTAGTAAGGATGGAAGAATACACAATACGAATTCATTTTCATAAACGTAACTATAGATGCTTTTCATCCCCAGGAACAAATTTTTGCCTTCATATCAGTTTTCTTAAGCACAATGCTTGGTAGAGGATACAGCTACTGCAGTCTGTCATTATTAACATTTGAAAGTTACAAAGATATGCTTGAAAGTAAATTGTCTCACAATATTGCGTACATTGCGCTATACGGCAATATCTGAAAGCAAATTTTGTTTTCATCTCCAGTTCACTTCAGTAATTCCATCAGACAGACCAGTTTCATACATTATAGCCAAGAACAACACACACTTTGAGTGAAGTACTGATTCAGTCACATCCACAACTGTTTCTTTTCTTTTTTTTCAGTCACATACCGTCTTGTTCTAAACTACGAATTCTGATGCTGATAAGAAATATACTCCTCATTGCACTTTGGGTCACATGTTCTTACGAATTAAATCCAGAATCACGCAGCTGGTCGACGAACACACAAACGGTCCATACGCCTTCACGTTTCAGACACATCAACTTTTCGTAGGGACGCTGCTAACCGGCTGTGCAATAATTTTTGGCTTCTGCGCGGCTGTGCGTTCTGCTGGTCGTCCTGTTCTCCTCCTGCCGCGGTACAAAGTTAAGAGGCCACGGGTTTAGTCCTGTCCAAGATGGCGACACCAAGTACCCTTATTGCCCGGCTCTCGACTCTGCCGCCGCCAGAGGCGCTGGCGCGCCGCGCCTCGCCGGCCGCCGCCAGGCGCGCCACCATCGCGGTCCCCACCCCATCCCACGGCCGCTATTCGCCGGCGCGTCGTCCGCCCAGCCCCCTCCCACCGGCTTCCTGCCTAGCGTCGCGAGGCGCGTCACTCGACCAGTGACATCGCGACCAGAGAGGACTTGTCTCGCGGTGGCTGCCGAGCGACGCGCCGACGACGACAAATTCCCTGCGCGCTGCCGCCGAGCCAAGATGGGACAAACTACGGTAGGTTCTTAGCCGAGTTGCTCACTCAGCACCGTACTCGATGTCACCAGCTCTTCTCCCTTGCTCGTAAGGCGAAGAGGTCTTCAGTCTATCGGTATCAAACGTTGAAATTTATTAAGATAAAGACATAGCTGCGTCGTGCGATACGTAATCTTAAAATACCTTCTCTATTTTATTATTGTTATTTTCTGGGTTGTAAACTGAACGATTAACAGTATCGGTGTCAAAGTCACTGCTGCGTCCGCCCTTTCCTGATAAATCAACGCAAAAAGTTTCATGCTAATTAACTACGCAGATGAGAAAAACCAAAATGTTATCGCTGATGTACTATTGGGACACAATACTGAAGTTTTATATACTTACCTTCTGCTGTCTTACTATCTTTAAAAATCAATCTGACGCTTTACCGAAAATTAGTGTTGCAGTTAGTGATCAGACTTGCGCCTGATCAGACTTGCGCCGCTCTTTGTATCTCCGACTTCAATCTCAGCGCTATTTGACTCCATGAATTCTATGTGACGTCATTTTGTGTGAGGGATTGTTGTTACTCGTCGATTTACCAGCATAAATTTCGTAGTATGCATTATTTGTTCAGTGTTCGGCTGACGGGTTAGACCGAACCAGCGCCCGTTGTTCCTTCGGAAACCCCACTAGCGCTCTGCACGTGGAACTGTTCTAAATCGTAATGCAAGGGCCCATTAGCAAGAACACTCCATACTTTGTCTCCGTTTCTTGAAAAACGGAAGGAAAGATAGATGAAAATACGTGATCTCTGCCGGAACTGGTCGTAATCCAAACGAGCAGAGCATAGTGACAAATTTGTAACAGAACTCACGTTCATTTGTCTTTGGATCGGCGCCGTTTGTATGGGATGAGTTTTGTTGTCACTCCAGTACGACTTACTCGTCTCCTTCGTTAGAAGACAGAATCTGACGAGCCCATGATGGCGAACTTAAGCAATTACGAATAGGAATCGTAAACATCAAGATATCTATTTTTCTCCGCCAGAGTTACAATCTTAAATTCTTGAGAGTTTAAGTGAAATGACATAGCCAAGGTTCGTTCATGTAGCCAACGGATTTAGTTTCTTGATTGGGCTGGATTGCGGATCTGTATGTCTCCTTCACACATCGTCCGCCCTAGACACTCAGATTTGAGTTTTATCTCCGTTATGACAAAACAGAACAGTCTGCGGGAACCATCGCAGGGATGTATTGACTGGGACTGGACTCTGATCTCGATTCATATTCATGAGAAGACAGAGGGGTATTAACAGTTCGCCTACTTCCGTCTGTACCTTCCGTTTTGTCGGCTTTACACGACAGACATTGGCAGAGAATATAACTATCCTCTTTATCGAAAAAAGATCTTGAATAATGTCAGATTGAAGAGCACTTTCATTTTTGTCGGCATCTTATGCACGTTCTTAATGCTTCAACTCGACTTTTCAAACTGATTTAGAAGTACGCGAAGTACTTATGCTCCGATAGTACATATTGACTGTGCCTTAACGAATACTATATACTGAGAGAATGTGGTATATAACTTAGGCAATTCGTTTATCTCAGTGCAAAATCTTGATCAGCTCACTTCCTTCAGTCCATCGAAGTCTGTGTAATTTAGATTGTTTTTCCCTTTTACTAAATGAGGTCTCACACTCCATACCAGTAACTCTTAGTAATGGTGTTTTTATTGTCTCTTTTATCTCATAACTGATTTTGATCGTTGTATTGAATACACCTTTCCCCACATTCTACACCACTCTTGACCATCTCTGTGTTTTAAATTTAGTGCTACAATTTTCTACATAAAATATGTGTAATCTCTGCGTCCTGCAGTACGAAATGAAATCTGTATTGCTTAGGTAACACACAATTTCTGCCGTCATTTCTACGTCTTTGTCAAATCTCTTTATTTTCAACATACCAGTACATTTCAAAATGGTTCAAATGGCTCTAAGCACTATGGGACTTAACATCGGAGGTCATCAGTACCCTAGAACTTAGAACTACTTAAACCTAACTAACCTATGGACATCACACACATCCATGCCCGAGGCAGGATTCGAACCTGCGACCGTAGTGGTCGCGCGGTTCCAAACTGAAGCGCCTAGAACCGCTCGGCCAACCAGTACACTCCAAATCGTTCCTTGCCGTGTGTTATCACCTCTTTTTTTTTTTTAAAATCAGTTTTCGACATCTATAAAATGCCGAGTTTGCTATCTGTAGAAGCCCTAAATTTTACGTAGTAAAACGCATCAGCTGGTCTCTTTACGAAGATGTTTTTCGGCTATTCCTAATGTGCCTTTTGTCTTTCTCCTCGGGTGAGCATTGATCCTTCTCGAATGCCAGAATTCCATCGTTTGCCTTCGTATTCTGCACCTTCAAATTTTACTGGCTTATTCTAATTCCTTCTCTGTCTACCATATCTTGAATATTTTCTTTTTCCAATTTTTACACTTCCTGTTATTTTTGTGTCTACAGACCTCGAGTTGAGACGCGCTAAGATCCACTCGGCTCTCCTGCCCCATTTTGCTCGGTTTCACAGAGTGTGGCAGTGATATGCCTAAGAACCTCCTTCAAAAGAATTTATTAATTCAGACTTGATTTCATTTGTCCATTGACTCACGTAAGCACCAAGGTGATAAGCCACTGTTTTACCTCACAATATGATTTCCAAAGCTGCGGCTCTCCCATCTTTTCGTACATGTCTCCCTCTTTCTTCCCTTCAATCCCTCTCCCCTATGGTCGTTAGTGCTGGCCGCCGTGAGCTGATGGATTAGATCCTTGCAGTCGTAGAGAGATTTCACCCTTGGGCCTCTCCACTACTCTCCGAACACGCAACAGAGGATGCTTGTGGCATTTTCGACCTGATCCATGAATCGAATTTCTGTCCTTACACGTGATCATCAGTCTTCCTTCTCCAAAGTCAAATACGGGAAGGTGGACACTTTATTATATTAAGTTCATAGACGGCAGAAGCATTGCCCATGACACATATATCATTCTGCAACAGCAACACATCGGAAAGTTATCAAAACGAGTTTCTCACTCGCATACACGGTCCTGGTCGGAAATACTGGCGGTTCAAATCTATTCTTCTGTATCGGGCCCAGTTTGTTCATAACTGCACATGCGAGGACAAAACATTTCTTTGCAGTTTCCTGTGTCAATAGTGGCTACAGAAAAATAAGAATATCGTAAGCCATTTCTAATTTCGTGAGTTGAACAATAACTTCGTTTGTGATTCTCTTTAGATTATTTTTAAATGTTAATCTTAAGACCGTATGATAGTCTCCAGCGTTTCAGTTAAATATGTTTTCTCGCTTAAATGTACTGAAGGAGGACTGTCTTCCGTGAAGACCAAGTGTTAATTTTTCTTCCACCAATAGAGACATCACCCTTTCAGCCAGTGTTTCACTATAGCAGTATGTGGAGCTGCTGGTGCCATGTGCATCGTAGGCCTACCATATATGTTCTGCGTCAGTGAAAAGTTCTAATGGTTCCATATCCTCATGTACCGTACATGTTTCTCCCCTTAGGTCCTTTCTGAAACGATACCAAATGCGACGCAATACAACCGAAAGCGTTTGTTCTCATCACGGTTGTGTTTAAAGCGCTTAACACTAAACTCAGGACACTGCTCGATTATCTGTATGGGTCTAGGAAAGTGAGCATTTTTTGTTCTCAGATACAAAGCGATTAGGTAAGTAAATTCGGTTTCTAGTTACTTTCCTTCACACAGTAAACTGAGCATATTTACTTTCCCACTAATGAGCCTGGAAAGTAACCGACAATGGCTGTCGACAGAGAGCCATGGGGGTGTGCTCAAGGTGACTAACGATTTAAATGCGAATTTATTCCATTCTTTTATCACCCTATCTCGTGATCAGTTTCAAAAGTAAGTACCGACTGGCAAGAAAGACCACAAAAGGTGCAACTAAAATATTTATTATGACGTACAGAAGCAAAATTTTTCATTTTTTGTACATACAATTATACTCGAAGAAATTCGGTACTGTATAAAGAGCTTTGCTTTGAATGTCGTCTGTATGAAGGAGCTGCTGCAGGGATTTGAGTCAGTCCATAACTGGAAGTTTCTGCACTCCACTATATTCATCCCACTGAAAAAGAAGTCATTTGTTGGCCGGCCGGAGTGGCCGTGCGGTTTTAGGCGCTACAGTCTGGAACCGCGAGACCGCTACGGTCGGAGGTTCGAATCCTGCCTCGGGCATAGATGTGTGTGATGCCCTTAGGTTAGTTAGGTTTAAGTAGTTCTAAGTTCTAGGGGACTGATGCCCTCAGAAGTTGAGTCCCATAGTGCTCAGTCATTTGAACCATTTTAGAAGGCATTTGTTGAGTTGTAACGGAAGAGACGTTCACTGAATATACGATCAGCAGTACAGTTGGAGCGGAGGATCTCAAAACGTTGCAGACAGCAGTGTGTGTGGGTAGGAATCAAGACGTCTCAGCGTCGTTACATCGTCAGATTTAAAATTGCTTGACAGAACCTGAGCACGATGTAATTCACAAACAGTATCTGCATAGTGCCAAATTGCAACTATCACTGTCTTCCAAGCAGATTTTTCAATATTTTAGAAATGAATTAGATGCACTGAAATGAATCGATAAAGACGGACGAAATCCAATGACGATGCAACATTAAATGATAGTGCAAACCGCTGCGAGAACAAGAAAATCCAGGTTAAAGTCCAGCCGCGGCACAGATTTTCGCCACGAAATTATGGTATTCGATATATCCCGGTTACGGTGAATGACTCCATATCATGAACTTTAGACCCTTCGCTGACGAAAGAAGCCCTTGTTTCGCCACCAGAAACACGATCTCTCCCGTATCGGTCCTTTCGTATACACAGATCTTGACTTCGTGAGCCAATGTAAATATTTTTTGTTCCTACCTACCGGAAAGGTTGCGATAAATAAATTTCCTGTGCGGCTGGTCCCGGCGGTGGTTCGAGTCCTCCCTCGGGCATGGGTGTGTGTGTTTGTCCTTAGCATACTTTAGGTTAAGTAATGTGTAAGCTTAGGGACTGATGACCTTAGCAGTTAAGTCCCATAAGATTTGACACACATTTGAACAATTAAATTTCGCGGAGTCAACTACTCGCGACACCAGCGGAAATCGCAGTAAAGTAATCCTTTTCAGACACTGCCTGATCGCTAGGTCTGATCTCCGTAACTTCGTCGTGCTCGTCGCTATTACCCTCCCGCATTGCACCGCAGTATTGCCTCGAGAAGGGTAAAGCTGTCATCGAAGTTTGCTTCAAGACCACAGTGCTATAACAGGCGCGGTCCTACTGGAGTTACGACATAAAAACCGACTTAAGCAGTCAACTGTAGAATAATTTACAGTTTAACGTGGATTCCGAAAAACGGTGCAGCTCGGCATTTTTCACACTGACAAACATTACCCGAGATGAAAGAAGTAATAACAGATAACGCAGAGTACTAACCAGGGATCAAATGGTTCAAATGGCTCTGAGCACTATGGGACTTAACATCTGAGGTCACCAGTCCCCTAGAACTTAGAACTGCTTAAACCTAACTAGCCTAAGGATATCACACACATCCATGCCCGTGGCAGGATTCGAACCAGCGACCGTAGCGGACGCGCGGTTCCAGACTGAAGCGCCTAGAACCGCTTGGCACACCGGCCGGCAAAAACAGGGATCGAACGGCCTCATCCTTGGTAACTTAGTCTGGTACTTAACCACTGAGATATTCCGAACCCACTGCCTTACTTTTCTTTTTAATTCGTTGGAGTTCTGTAACTGTCATCCTCTGAGCTGATTACTAAGCGTATTTTCGCAGCTAACTGAAACGCTGTCACAGTAATCATCAACTGTAGGGCAAACATTCGTTACTCGCTACAAGTTCTACTGCTTAAGGGAAGGCTGATCACTGCAGATTTTACATTTTTTTTCTGTCGGCTCGTACGTGTGGTGTGTCGTACCCGCCTGTGAGTGGAGGAGGGACGGTTCCCCCGTGTTGAATGCAGGGTGGAGGCGGCGCGGATGTGTGTATCAGTGGGGCAGTTAAGCCCGCCGGTTCCTGGTAATTGTGGCGCGCTGGGCGTCCCGCGTCCCACGTCCTCGCCGCATCCGCATCCTGTTGGTCCTGTGCCCGTGGACCTCCGCAGGGGTCGCCACCTGCCGCTCGGCCGACAATGTCCGCGTTACGCCGCCTACGACGCCTCGTTTCCCACACCAACTGTTTCAAGTCTGTCACTAAAGAACATGTTGTTGTGCTCTTCAGTTCAAATGGTTCAAACGGCTCTGAGCACTATGGGACTTAACATCTGTGGTCATCAGTCCCCTAGAACTTAGAACTACTTAAACCTAACTAACCTAAGGGCATCACACACATCTATGCCCGAGGCAAGATTCGAACCTGGGACCGTAGCGGTTGCGCGGTTCCAGACTGTAGCCCCTAGAACCGCTCGGCTACGGTCTTCAGTCCTGAGACTGGTTTGATGCAGCGCTCCATGCTACTCTATCCTGTGGAAGCTTCTTCATCTCCCAATACCTACTGCAACCTGCAGCCTTCTGAATCTGCTTAGCGTATTCATGTCTTGGTCTCCCTCTACGACGTTTATCCTCCACGATATCTTCAAATACTAAATTGGTGACCTCTTGATGCCTTAGAACATGCCCTACCAACCGATGCCTTCTTCTGATCATGTTGTGCCACAAACTCCCCTTCTCCCCAATTCTATTCAATACCTCCTCATTAGTTATGTGATCTACCTATTTAATCTTCACCACTTTTCTGTAGCACCACATATCGAAAGCTTCCATTCTCTTCTTGTCCAAACTATTCATCGTCCATGTTTCACTTCCATACATGGCTACACTCCATACAAATACTTTCGGAAATGACCTCCTGACACTTAAATCTATACTCGATGTTAACAAATTTCTCTTCTTCAGAAACGCTTTCCTTGCCATTGCCAGTCTACATTATATATCCTCTCTACTTCGATCATCATCAGTTATTTTGCTCCCCAAATAGCAAAACTCCTTTACTGCTTTAAGTGTCTCATTTCCTAATCTAATTCCCTCACCATCGCCCGACTTAATTCGGCTACATTCCATTATCCTCGTTTTGCTTTTGTTGATGTTCATCTTATACCCTCCTTTCAAGACACTGTCCATTCCGTTCAACTGCTCTTCCAAGTCCTTTGCTGTCTCTGACAAAATTGCAATGCCGTCGGTGAGCCTCAAAGATTTTATTTATTCTCCATGGGTTTTAAAACCTACTCCGAATTTTTCTTTTGTTTCCCTTACTGCTTGCTCAATATACAGATTGAATAACATCGGGGAAAGGCTACGACACTGTCTCACTCCCTTACCAACCACTGCTTCCCTTTCATGTCCCTCAACTCTTATAACTGCCATCTGGTTTCTGTACAAATTGTAAATAGCCTTTCGCTCCCTGTATTTTACCCCTGCCACCTTCAGAAAGAGAGTATTCCAGTCAACAGTGTCAAAAGCTTTCTCTAAGACTACAAATGCTAGAAACGTAGGTTTGCCTTTCCTTAATCTATCTTCTAGGATAAGTCATAGGGTCAGTATTTCCTCACGTGTTCCCATATTTGTACGGAATCCAAACTGATCTTCCCCGAGGTCGGCTTCTACCAGTTTTTCCATTCGTCTGTAAATAATTCGCGTTAGTATTTTGCAGCCGTGACTTATTAAGCTGATAGTTCGTTAAAAGAACATACGTATAAATAAGGCGAAAATATGCTACTATACTAGATATCTACACCTTAAGCGGCGTAGCGTCACTTCCTTTGACCTCCTAATTACACAATTTTCACTCGTTGCACCTGTTCCACCTTCTTCATTTGTCGCTATAGTGTGCCATTACGTGCCAAACTTTTGGCGATGACCTCTCTTTCCGCGAAAAGTTCAAACTGGTGGAGATTAAGAGCCCTACACACACCGACCGTCCAATAAATTGGACGTGTGTAGGCTGTCTAGGGGGCGGACGATAAATCAGTGCTTGTGTAGGGGCGTTTAGGGATGGGCTCAATTGTTAGTTATGAGTAATAGGTTAGTGTTCCATTTCCAACCAGGTAAGAAGTCACACATGTCTAAAACTGTTTAGTAGGTTCCGTGGCGAACGCGATGTTCACTTCAACCACCGAAATAGCTCGCGTTGTGTGGCAATGTTTTTTATTTTATGTGGTTGAGGAAACACTTTTGATTTGTTTGTGATGCGAGACAATTTGCTCATCCATCCTCCACAAATAAGACTGTAAAAGTGACAGGGTTGCCTGTGTGTTGGAACGGAGGCACTGCTTGAGCAGTGGAACAAGTTAGACTCGGCGAACCACCTCTGTCAGTTGTTCCCGAAGCAACGAAAACATTCCAGCCTCGAGTCCCTGCCAGGGACGGGCTATTAATGAACCATCGCTGCCTAAGGAATGGCTGCGATGGAACATTCGGAAGATTGGTTGATTTGGACGGGAGGGGACCAAACAGCGAGGTCATCGGTCCTATAGGATTAAGGAAGAATGGGGAAGGAACCATCCCGGCATTTGCCTGAAGCGATTTAGAGAAATAACGGAAAACCCAAATCAGGATGGCCGGATGTGGGTTTGGACCGTCGTCCTCCCGAATGCAAGTTCAGTATGCTAACCACTGCGCCACCTCGCTCGGTCATTCGGAAGAAAATAATATGCTATACGCATGCTGATAAGTGACTGCAAGAAAATATAGATTGCGAGAGGAAACTCTGTGGCTGCCTGTTACTGACAAAGCACAAATCGTAATGATCTGTTTAAAATTACTGACATTTTTACACAGAGAAGAAAATAATTGCAATAAAATGATTTCTTCATGTACGGGTCCACAGTCTCAATGTATTGTCTGAATGATGAAACCACCGTAGGCTGTCAGTTTTATCTCTTTAGTGAACGATGCATATAAATTACATTACTGGCCAGTTTTGCCCTTAACCCATTTAGAAATGTATGTTATCAGTGATGTGCTTGTCACATTTAAAAAAATATAAAATGATTTTTTGTATGTGACACAGACATTGCCAATATCAAACATCTGAAATTGGCTGAAGGTCAGTAACGTAATTTATAAGCATGTTGCGTTAAAGGAATAAAATTGACAGCTTACCGTGGTTAAAATTGTTCCATATTTTAGACAGTTGTAATAGAAATCGGATAGTTTTCTCATTGCATCCAAAACCGAGATGAATGGATGGTGAAAACTCTTTTTGTTGGATCCTATGGGGAACGTAACGTATTGCTTACTGAACAGGTACGACTAGATATGAGATTATTTTAATAGTGGAGACTGGTGTTCGCACCTAGGATATTTGATTCACGATCGGTACACATCTGAGCGAGCGAACGTCACACATTTCCTTATAAATAGAGGTGGCCGCTATACAGGGTGAACTAGAACTCCATCGACAAACTTTCGGTGGTGGCAGTGTTGACCAGAGCAAGGAAAAAAAGTACAGTAAACATGAGCTGCAAAAGGCATACGTCAAGAGCTATGAACATCTCTTGTACTACAAACTGTCTGCTTTCCATATCTTTGGAGAATGTAGTATGGACCAAACGAAGAAAAAAGTTTCCAGTAAACACGGTCTCTAAAATGCATACCTTAAGTGCTATAAGCACTTGTTCTGTCGAAGAAAATGCAAGTTTTGAGTCCATGTTTACTATACATTTTTTCCTTATTTTGGTACTTTCTGTCACCTCTGAAAATAGGGAATGCAAAGAACTTTCACTAAAAAGAGATCAAAGTAATGAAAGTGGAAAGTGTTTATAGCTCTTACGGTGTGCACCTTGGAACCAGTGTTAGACATTTTTTCCTCGTTTTGGTCCATACTATCATCTCTGAAAATGTGTCGTTCGAGTTCTGGTTCACTCTGTACATTTCTTGGTCTTCTAAACTCTACAGCAGTATTCGTACGACACGGGAAGAAATTTAGAGAGAATATAACGGGGAAGTAGATCAACTACAGTTACGGGACTGGTGGTGGCTTCGGTATAGGAGATTTCATATTGCTGCCTTAGGTCCGTTGTCTTCACTTTTTTGCTATTCGGTTTTTTAACCGAGTCAAACCCGATGGAACAAAAACACTTGCAGTGACTCTTAGTAAGGCAGACCCCGGAAGCGCGTTCCATATATTCCGCCGTCCCCTGCCAGCAAGTTTAAGGTTTCACCGAACACAGGCTGGTCTCGTGTTTCCAGCCGGTGACGTCACGGGCTGGTCCAGTCGAGCGTAGCTACTGCTGCCGCTGCGGCTGCTGCTGCTGCTGCTGCTGCTGCTTCCACTTCTGCTGATGGTGACGTGTGCGCAGGTCGTCTTGTGCAACGCGCCTGGCCGACAGGCGGCGCCGCATGGAAATGAGCGGCCGGGACGTCCGCGACTCTGCTTGTCTGCGCATCTTCTCCATCACAGTTGGCTGTCTCATACGGACGCAGCTCGCCGTAGTGAGCGTCCGAGCAGATGCAGTTTCGAAACTTCCTGACACGTGAAGAGCACTGCTCTATGGCCCGAGCCTTCTCGTACTGCAGGCAACACTCTATGCCACTTGTCGTGAAACAGCGGACCACGGACCGCATGCGACCCACATCAGCCGTATCCATACATCCGCACAAATTAGAAAATTTTATGTACGTATTTACCACTGGACCGATTTCAACCAAACTTAGTAACTATCATTTACTGTTTGGAAAGGATTAATGTGGGGTAAGAACCACCCATCTATCAGAGGAGTGCAGGTGGTGGTACAAAAGGCAGTGTAACCCACGACGCAAGAACGTCCAGACTTGTAAGTCTGGTGAACCGGGTGGGAAAGGAACCAATTCAATCTTCAATTCTGTTTTGTTTTGATTTGTGTGGCAACGTAAACCTTAAAATAAAAATGTTTAATAACAGTACAAAGCTCGGTTTTCTCCTTTTTCAATCACAGTCGACACAGTGACCAATTCAGACGGCTGTCAACAATGAACTCTACGCTGGACGTTGTTGAAACCCTTTATGCCGCCCTTGGAATAATCAAGCTAACCAACCATAAAGGCACAACAAAAATGTTCCGTTCTTTCACGGAAATTTACTAGATTTATGAAACCAGCCTCGTACTTAAGTCTGCTACCTCATAAAAGTAACCCTGTCCATCACAACATTTTGTCAGAGTGGAAATTATATGGAAAATTCGCACGGACGGGTCAAGTGTAGGGTGTTTTCCTTGATCCATGAAGCTGACACATACTGTCTCATCACTAATGCAATATGTGCAGAATAAGTAAAATGCGTATGTTGCAAATGTTGAGCCACCGTCATTTGCAGTTAGTATAAAAACATTTGCTGCGTATATTCTCTGAAATCATTCACAACGTTTAAATATATTCGAATTTAGAATACGTAAATAAGTAAAAATAGGAAGCTGAATAGATGTGTTCATGTTTCGACGAATTCATCGTTATGTTTTCTGTGAGGGCTGACATTTAGATTAACGTATCTCTAGAATAACAGAAGATAATGACCAGTAAGAGTCTTAAACTAGCGAGTTATAAGCAGCACTACTTAGAAGTGACTCGCTCCAGGAAGTGTTTTGTTTCCCCGCAGCGTCATTAATACAGTACTTTCTCACTATCGACTGCGCTGTGGCGATGTCGTAATAATTCCCTGCATATAAATCATTCACAGGCAGATTACTATGATAGTTATCTCGGCAGAGACGGCACGGCCGTAGCGTTTTGAGCGGAGACTTGCGCAATCTCTTCAGCTCGAGCTTAATTCTGCAAAGCGTGATAGCCGCTCGCAGGTAACGTTCTCAGTGTTCAGAACACACAGACAGCGGCCTGCCTCTGCGCTTGGCGGTGTGCCCGGCGGAGAGTGAAATCATGCAAATGAAGAGACTGACGGAAGCGGCCCGCTCACTGTCTTTGGGAGTTGGGATCCGTCGCCTCCTTGGCGAGAGCTTCCATCAGGCGTTCACCTCTGCAGAGTTTCGTACATCACCGCAGTGATGTAGACGTCGTCACAAGACAACCCTCTTCTGATCGGCGAGACCTGTACAGCTGTAGGGGAGACAGGCTTATCATAAGGACGACTACATGGAAAGTAACAATTGCACGAATTCCGCACTGCAGCAGACACTGGTGAATCGTGGGTATTGGTCTATCCCTGTAGTGGTACTAAGGGACGAACCGATATTGGTTTGGATGAGGGTTAATATCACCTCTAATCTGTAGCCGGCCGCTGTGGTCGAGCGGTTCTAGGCGCTTCGGTCCGAAACCGCGCTGCTGCTACGATCGCTGGTTCGAATCCTGACTCTGGCAAGGATGTGTGTGATGTCCTTAGATTAGTTAGATTTAAATAGTTCTAAGTTCTAGGGGACTGATGACCTCAGAAGTTAAATCCCACAGTGCTCAAAGCCATTTTTTTTTCACCTCTGATCTGTGGTGAACTACAGGGGTTGTATTTCTCCCTTCAGCTCAAGACTTTCGCACACAGATCACTATAGTAGAACTAAGCACTGCAACAACAAACTACTTTTATGACCTGTGTCTCGTCTCCTCAATGAACCTGCATAACGTGTTCAGACAGTGCCCAGGTGCCAGGCAGATCCATCATGCAACGGTTGCCGATGACATGCAACAGTTTACAATGTTGAACTCCCCTCTGTGACCATTTCACGAGTCAAGTCACATCAATGTGACCACGCCTGAATAGCAACCTTTTGCAGCGCGGAACTCCGCAAGACGTGCAGGAATAGTCAGTGAGATACTGGAAGGTGTCGACAGAAATGTGGAACATGCAGACTCAAATGCCGACTGCGTTATGTTTCTCGATTGATGATCCGTGTTGCGAACAGCCCGATCGAGGTGGTCCCACTTCTCTCGAATGGGTTTAAACAGGTAGTTTGGTGTCCAGGGGAGTGCGAGCTGTGTGGCACGTTCCATTGTACAGCTGGTAGATGCCATCATGCCGAGGAAAAACAAACTGTATGTAGGGATGAACATGGTCCTCAAGGATAGATGCATATTTGTGCCTTCCAGAATGACGAGATCACGAGCGGAATGACACTAAAAACCTCCTCCGGCCACAACGCTCCCTCCTTGTTTGCACTCAGACGTTTCACACTATACACGCCAACGTATATCTGTCAGAGTGAGTATAAGAAGTGATTTATCTGGAAAGGCCACCTGTCGCCATTAATTGGACGTCCGCCAACGAACAGCTGTCAGCATGAGTACATAACCAGACTCCCGCAGCGGAGACCCATACACAGCAACGTTCGCTAAATGGTAGTTGAGGAGACACTTCTGGCAGACCCTCGATTCATCTCGGCAGTCTGCTGCTCAAACAGTTGCACCTTTATTCGCCCGTACAAGTCTCTGCAGGCGCTGTTTACCCGTGTCATCTATGGCCCATGATGCACAACAGGCCAATCAAATGGCTCTGAGCACTATGGGACTTAACATCTGAGGTCATCAGTCCCCTAGAACTTAAAACTACTTAAACCTAACCAACCTAAGCACATCACACACATCCATGCCCGAGGCAGGATTCGAACCTGCGACCGTAGCAGTCGCGCGGTTCCGGACTGCAGCGCCTAGAACCGCGTGGCCACTGCGGTTGGCCAACAGGTCAATCGGCACCGGCTTCGGATAGCGCCATTTTGCCATGCACAGCATATTTTAACCACAGCGACCCACGAAGAGTTTACAAACTTAGCCGTTTCGGAAATTTTTCCACCCTTGGCCTGAAAGTCAATGACCAAGGCCTTCAGGACGACAGATAACTCGCCCAGTTCCCGCTTTACAACGACTGCAGCGTTTCTCATGTGCCCCGGCACGCTTTACATATCATTCGCTGCTGGTGCTATCAGCTGCCATCTATGAGTTGTTATTACACGCTGACGCCGAACGTGGAACGTGCAATACAATCTTAACGTCGCAAGCTGAATAAAGGGTTGTACACGAGTTGTAGCTCCGTGGACGATCATTTGTGTGAAATAGCTGCTTTTGTACGTCGAGTAAGATTCATGCTACATATCCCGATTCCTGAATTTGGAAGCCGCTGCGTAATATATATTACGACTTACATAAAGACTGTAGATGGCGTTACTCCAAGTTACCTTGTGCGGCCGTGGTGAAACTCTACTCACTTGTATATTCAGACATGTCTGATACTTGTTACGTGCTTCTTTCCCGATGCTGTAGTGCTAACGGCCAGCAGGTTTGCAGGTTGGACGGCGCTGTGTCCAGCGTGGTCATTCTCGCGGAGGTCACCTCGCGCTTGAGGTAGGTTTTCCAGGGTGGCGGCGGCGTCAGTGCGAGCGCGCACAGCAAGCCACACGGCACTGGCACGCCACGGCGCGGAGCGGCGTCGCCGGAAGTAAATATTTAGAGTGAGTCGGGCGGCCAGACGGTACACGCTTCCCCAATTTGGGCCTCGCCCCGTCCCGTCGCGTCCTGCCGGTTGCGCCACGGGCCTCGCCCTGCCGCCCCCACTGCTCTTCCAGCCTCGGCCGGAGGTGTCAGCTAGCTGGGCTAGCGGCGGCGCCACGGCCGAGACAGTGCCTGGAGGGACAGCGGGGCGATCTGGGACTAGTTGAGCTCCTGTATAAACTCACAGTCTGTTTCTTTCTTTTCTACTCCACCTCCGCAGGAAACGATAGTACATACGGTCGGGAAGTGGTGCACTTAGCGTTCCATTTTTCTTCTGTCCTGTACACACGTACACCTGCGTCCGTAGCAATAGTAAGCACCACAGTGCTTACCTCGCCACAAGTTGCCGCAACCTTCGCTTACGCCGAGATCGCTTTTTCCACCGTGTTCTCTTGTTTGCTTCTAGTACTTCCAGCCGCCTTGCATGTTATCTGCAGTGAGTTCGTAGGTCACGAAAGACACAAGAGAGCGGTGAAACGGACCCGAATAGCGGCGTTGAACTCCTGGTTGGTTCTGAGCACTATGGGACTTAACTTCTCCGGTCATCAGTCCCCTAGAACTTAGAACTACTTAAACCTAACTAACCTAAGGACATCACATACATCCATTCCCGAGGCAGGATTCGAACCTGCGACCGTAGCGGACGCGCGGTTCCAGACTGAAGCGCCTAGAACCGCTCGGCCACTCCGCCCAGCTTGAACTCCTGCCTCATTGCTTTATTCTTCCCACCCCCACCCCCTCGTCTCCCTCTCTCTCTCTCTCTCTCTCTCTCTCTCTCTCTCTCTCTCTCTCTCTCTCTCTCTCTCTCTCTCTCACATGTGGGGACAACCTTCGTCCCACCCATGAGAGTGGCATGCTGACTTTTCGTCAGAGCGCTGAGGACCATGAGGTTGAGCACCCCTCCCCTCAAATAATAATAATCATCATCATCATAATCATAATCATCCCTCTCTCTCGTGTGTGTGTGTGTGGGGGGGGGGGGGGGCGTGGCTGTGTAACTTCCATCCCTAAACATGTGCCTCTTGTGCACCTCGTAGAAACTGAGGGAACTAGTAAGTTAGTGAAGACACCGGTCTCGTTGGGGAGATGTAAGGTTCAAATAATTTTTTGAAATGTATGCCACGCAGCAGTTTGTCTTTTATTACAGTAACGGTTTCGGAATATAAAACAACAGTTACTACTTAGACGCCTGCCGGCCAGTGTGGCCGAGCAGTTCTAGGGGCTACAGTCTGGAACGGCGCGACCACTATGGTCGCAGGTTCGAATCGTGCCTCGGGCATGGATGTGTGTGATGTCCTTAGGTTAGCTAGGTTTAAGTAGTTCTAAGTTCTAGGGGACTGATGACCTCAGAAGTTAAGTCCCATAGTGCTCAGTCATTTGAACTTAGATGCCCCTGAGATCGTCGAAGTTACGCACCGTCGGGCGTGGTTGGCACTTAGATGCGTGACCATCCGGCCCGCCACGCGCCGTTGACCAACCGGGGTGCACTCAGCCTCGTGATGCCAATTTAGGAGCTACTTGACCAAGTAGTAGCGGCTCCATGTCACGAAAACTGGCAACGGCCGGGGGAGCGGTGTGCTGACCCCACGGCCTGTATATTCGCATCGAATGTCGGCAGTCGGCTAAGGATGACAGGCGGTCGGTCGGTACCGTTGGGCCTTCCGTGGCCTTTTCGAACAGCGTTTATTAGTTATGCGTCATAGCCTATATAAGTATGTTAATCTACATAACTATGTCATCGACTCTGATAAACATACACAGAAACACAACGGGTTTCTCTGTAGAAAAGGCAGTGTACCCCGTCAGAATTATAACAGTTCACCGTTAGTGAAAATATGTAGCCGGCCGGTGTGGCCGAGCGGTTCTAGGCGCGTCAGTCTTGAACCGCACTGCCGCTCCGGTCATAGGTTCGAATCCTGCCTCGGGCATGGATGTGTGTGATGTCCTTAGGTTAGCTAGGTTTAAGTAGTTCTAAGTTCTGATGACCTCAGATGTTAAGTCCCATAGTGCTCAGAGCCATTTGAAAATATGTAAATATATAGCGTAAAATGCCTAAAAGTGTAAAAATTTGAGGTAAGTCGGAAAGGTACGTTTTGAGATTTTGGGTAACAATGTTTTCCCTTGATATATTACATATTTATATATTACATGTGCTAATATATAGAATTAGGTACCCGAAAACATACCTGTATTAGAATGCAATTTCAAAGCAATGGGTCACGACCTTTCGGAGATTCACGACTTCGAACCAACAAACATCTACATTATTACTTATTTAGATTTTCGACGTCATAGTTTAGTGCATAATGACGTAGATGCATTGCAAGCAACTCTCCCTATGGGGAACCCATCGTAATCCTCCCCGACGTTCCAAGTGAATGGCGTGCTGACACTTCGTAAGGGCGCTGATAGCTATGCTTTGAGTGACCCCCCATCAATCATCATCCTTTCCATCTAGCTCAGCTTCTTCTAGTACGTGGATGGTGAGGCTTGTGCGGTAGGGAGGGAGGAAGTGCTGGGGGAGGGGGGGAGACGAAGCGAGCAGAAGAGGCGAGCCTTCCGGCCTCCTTTCAATTCAGTGCATACGCTGCGAGCGAGGAAACCTCGGTGCCAAAGGCAGGGAAGGCTGGTGGGGAGCGAATGGCGAGCTGTGGTTGTTGAGAGGAAGTGCGTCGTGCGCCGGAAGCGGCGCTACGCAGCCCGGTTGCCGACGTTCGCGCCTTCCTCACCACCTGCCGTCGCTTCTGTCACCTCCAGAGGGGCTGCGGTTTCGGCTCACTGTTCAGTCAGTCACTAAAGCGTCAAAATAAAATCGGTGCCTACATTAACCGTCAGAGGTCACGTGTCATTTGCTCTACTGCTACACTACTAGCCATTAAAACTGCTACACCACGAAGACGACTTGCTACAGACGCGAAATTTAACCGACAGGAAGAAGATGCTGTGATATGCAAATGATTAGCTTACCAGAGCATTCACACAAGGTTGGCGCCGGTGGCGACACCTACAACGTTCTGACGTGAGGAAAGTTTCCAATCGATTTCTCATACACAAACTGCAGTTGACCGGCGTTGCCTGGTGAAACGTTGTTGTGATGCCTCGTGTAAGGAGGAAAAATGCGTTCCATCACGTTTCCGACTTTGATAAAGATCAGATTGTAGCCTATCGCGATTGCGGTTTATCGTATCGCGACACTGCTGCTCGCATTGGTCGAGATCCAATGACTGTTAGCAGAATATGGAATCGGTGGGTTCAGGAGGATAATATGGAACTCCGTTCTGGATCTCAACGGTCTCCTATCACTAGCAGTCGAGATGACAGGCATCTTATCCGCATGGCTATAACGGATCGTGCAGCCACGTCTCGATCCCTGAGTCAACAGATCGGGACGTTTGCAAGACAACAACCATCTGCACGAACAGTTAGACGACGTTTGCAGCAGCATGGACTATCAGCTCGGAGACCATGGCTGCGGTTACCCTTGACGCTGCATCACAGACAGGAGCGCCTGCGATGGTGTACTCAACGACGAACCCGGGTGCACGAGTGGCAAAACGTCATTTTTTCGGGTGAATCCAGATTCTCTTTACATCATGATGATGGTCGCATTCGTGTTTGGCGACATCGCAGTGAACACACATTGGAAGCGTGTATTCATCGCCATACTGGCGTGTCACCCGGCGTGATGGTATGGGGTGCCATTGGTTACACGTCTCGGTCACCTCTTGTTCGCATTGACGGCTTTTTGAACGGTGGACGTTACATTTCAGATGTGTTACGACCCGTGGCACTACCCTACATTTCAGCAGGATAATGCACGACCGCATGTTGCAGGTCCTGTACGGGCCTTTCTGGATACAGAAAATGTTAGACTGCTGCCCTGGCCATCACATTCTCCAGATCTCTCACCAACTGGAAACGTCTGGTCAATGGTGGCCGAGCAACTGGCTCGTCACAATACGCCAGTCACTACATCCAATCCATCTCGCACCACTTTGTATCGACGATGCTGCCGACTGGGGCTTTGAACATATAATGTGTTACCATCAGAGCAATCTAAATCTTCGTAAATACTCCGCAAGACAGCACAGGGTTCACTGCGGAGGGTACCTAGTACCACCTTTAATCATTCGCTTTCCTGTTTCACTCGCAAATGGAGTGAGAGAGAAACGATTGTTTATACGCCTCCGTACAAGCCCTAATATCTCTTGTTTCGTGGTCCTTAGGCGAAATGTAAGTTACTTTGGAGCCAGTAGAGTTTCCGCAACAGTGCCTCGTGAAAAGAGCATCGTCTTCCGTCCAGGGATTCCCGTTTGAGTTCCCGAAGCATCTCTGTTATATTAGCATGTTGATCGAACCTACCGGTAACAAACCTAGCAGCACGCCTCTGAACTGCTTCGACGTCTTCCGTTAATCCGAGTTGCTCTGGATTCCAAACACTTGAGCAGTACTCAAGAAAGGGTCGCACTACTGTTCTACACGTGGTCTCCCTTACAGATGAACTACACTTTCCTGAAATTCTCCCAGTAAACCGAAGTCGATCATTCGCCTTCCCAACAATCTTACGTGCCCTCTCATACCGCTTTGCTGTGTTACACGTAGATATTTAATCGACGTGACTGTCAAGCACATATTCGAACATCATTGGCGTTGTTTTTCATACTCACCGCCATTAACTTATTTTTTCTACATTTAGAGCTAGTTGTCATTTATCACATCACTTAGAAATTTTGTCTGTCTTGTATCTTCTACAACCATCCAGCGATGACACCTTCCCGTGCAGCACAACATTATCAGCAAACAGCCACACGTTACTGCTCACTCTGTCCGACAGATCATGTATGTGTAGAGCTCTTAACGCACTTGCCTAGGGATCTCCCGACGAACACTTGCCGTCCAGGACAGCATAACAGCATACCGAAGTCTATCACATCAAAAGTCTTCGAGCCGCTCACATATCTCAGAATCTACTCCGTATGCTCCCACCTTCCTTAACAGTGTGCAGTGGGGCGCTATGGGAAATGATTTCCGGAAATTTGGACGTATGGAATCCGCCTGTTGCCCTTCATCCACGACTGGCACGATATTGTGCGAGAAAAGGGCAAGCTGAGTTTCGCATGAGTGATGCTTTCTAATCTGTGCCGTTTTGTGGACAGAATATCTAAAGATGTTTTAGTATGAACAGCGAATCTAAAAATGAAGTACATAATACGCGATGTGGTGTTACCAGTAGATCAGCTGTTCCTCTTGCAGGTGACCCCTGCATTTGCTAACAAAATATAAGTTGCTTCAAGAATGCCAGGCATCGAATCAATTCAGAGTCTCCGTAGTTAGATGTAATGTTTTGTCGGCAACAAGTCCCTCCAGCAAAGTAGAAAACAACATTAAGTGGAGTAGCGTCAGTCAGGCCTTCACAGTTTGTACTGCAGATGGCGCTTTGATAATCAACACTTTGTGACTGGGCTCAGATAAACATTTAGATATGTACGGGGCTGTGATGTCGATGAAGGAAGATGCTTCGAAATTACAATGAGGCGCCTGTGCTCTAATAGCATATGCGGTTCTATGAACTGAAATAGCGAAAAATATGTATTACGAACAGAATAGATTCCAGTTTTCAGGGTTTCCCAGAAAAAATGTTTTTTATATGCTTAGAGCGATAGTTTCGATGCCCTTTTTTGTCTTCTACAATTCCAAAATTAAATATTTCATCGCTACCGATGAAAATGATAGGTTGGATTCCTACATACGAAGAAGCACGTTTACAAGTGCAGTTTTTTTAACCTCGCATTTTATCTGTACCTTAACTGTACAAGTTGTACAAATAAGTTGCGAATTCTTGAATTTAAAGGGGAGACCATCCACCAACATTACTGCATTACCACAGGCTACATTAATATTGTCCTCTATCGTGTTCAGAGTCACATCCACTGAAGTGACGCAGTTTTTGACACTGTACTCGTACTACGGAAGTGAAAGTCTCAAACGTCAGCATGAGGAGTATTATTTAGGATTTACGTCATTACTCTAAATGAGTTCAAAGTTTTCTTGAACAAAGCAATAGCCGATTCCTCCAAAGAACAATGCAGCTAATGCTCCGAACTTAACGACGCAGATATTGATGGAATTTTCCTTCTGTCGCTTTTTTTTCTTTGCACCGGCACCAGTAGCGAATAGAACAAAAATAAAAAGATTGAGATTTTCACTCTGTAGTGGAGTGTGCGCTAATTTGAAACTTTCCTGGCAGATTAAAACTTTGTGCCAGACAGAGACTCGAACTTGGAACCTTTGCCTTTCGCGGGCAAGTGCTCTACCAACTGAGCTACCCAAGCACGACTCACGCCCCTTCCTCACAGATTCACTTCTGCCATACCTCGTCTCCTACTTTCCAAACATTACAGAAGCTCTCCTGTGAACCTTGAAGAACTAGCACTCCCGAAAGAAAGGATATTGCGGAGACATGGCTTACCCACAGCCTGGGGGATGTTTCCAGAATGAGTTTTTCACTCTGCAGCTGCGCTGATATGAAGCTTTCCTAGCAGATTAAAAGCTGACCGTAGTGGCCACACGGTTCTAGGCGCTGCAGTCCGGAACCGCGCGACTGCTACGGTCGCAGGTTAGAATCCTGCCTCGGGCATGGATGTGTATGATATCCTTAGGTTAGTTAGGTTTAAGTAGTTCTAAGTTCTAGGGGACTGATGACCTCAGATGTTAAGTCCCATAGTGCTTAGAGCCATTTGAACCAAAGCAGATTAAAACTGTGTGCCGCGAAAGGCAAAAGTCCCGTGTTCGAGTCTCGGTCAGGCACACAGTTTTAATCTGCCAGGAAAGTTTCAAAATAAAAAGATATTTAAACTCTCCATCGGCTTGATTTCACTCTGTACGTGGTTTTAAGCGTCATTTCGGTTATTCAGCTCCCTTCGCAACCACCCAACACCTTCACTTGCCCATTCCCGCGTTATTCCCGTTTCGCCAACTCCACTCCTGCCACAACGGATCAAGAGGGCTTTCGCCGAAAGCTAAATGCGTAACAGTCTTTTCGTTGTGCCTGCACGCAACTCAACATGTCATCCTTTTTACGGTGAGTAGCAATCTACCCTTTTCCTAATACTGTCGTAGATGCGGCCGTTGTTTCTCGACAGAAGGGAAAGTATCGCATTCGCAAGAGAAGCCGTGTCGGCCGTGCGTGGTCCGCCGACAGGATATTCGTGGGGTGTTAGGGGCCGGTAAACGCCGAAGCGGCGCGCCGTCCGAGCTCATTCCGGAGCGCATTTCATGGTAATTTGTTCTCCGGGCCGGCGCACGGCGCGGTAAACACGGTGCAGGACAGCCGCGGAAGTCCCCAGCTTCAGGAAGCCGCTGACACACACACACACACACACACACACACACACAACACGGACGCGGCGCAGAATTTTAATGCGGCTGCGTGGCGACAGCCCGCGCGGGCCCTCACGGCTCGGCGCGGCCGCCCGCGTGCGCCGGCATACACCGGCAACTCATCACGGCCGAGTCCGCTCACCGGCGTCTCCTTTAATTGTTGCTGGCTTCTCCTTTTCTTGCCGCAGTCTGATTAAACGCGCGCGTCATCTGTGCCGTCCTTTCAGGCGCTGCGCCGTTACGACTCGGAGCACAAAGGGCAGCTCCTCCAACCAATTATCTCGACAGTAAACAGGAGCCTTCCTGTGCCGAAATGGACGCTATTGTTTTAGGTCTCGACCTTGTTGCCCCGACAGCTAACGCAAGTTGCTGCTCCGTACACCAAAACGGGGCGTCGTTTTGCTTATTTATTTACCTTCGTTATCCCACATCCGTAGCAGGAGTCATTAATCCAAGCAGTCTGGAGCCGAGCGACCGCTACGGTCGCAGGATCGAAT
The DNA here is from genome assembly GCF_021461385.2 of Schistocerca piceifrons. Lineage (NCBI taxonomy): Eukaryota > Metazoa > Arthropoda > Insecta > Orthoptera > Acrididae > Schistocerca > Schistocerca piceifrons. The sequence goes on from NC_060138.1 coordinate 858,524,738, forward strand.
CTTGCCTCGGGCATGGATGTGTGTGATGTCCTTAGGTTAGTTAGGTTTAAGTAGTTCTGCGTTCTAGGCGACTGATGATCTCAGAAGTTAAGTCGCATAGTGCTCAGAGCCATTTGAACCATTTGATTTAATCCAAGTATTGTGCATAAGTTCGTAGCGTTTTTGTTTTGCATGTTGGTGTTCCGGTTGCTATGACTTTAATCATCGACTGTCAGTTTTTATTTATAGTTGACTGTTGCTAGCCGGCCGCTGTGACCGAGCGGCTCTAGACGCTTCAGTCTGGAACCGCGCGACCTCTACGGTCGCAGGTTCCAATCCTGCCTCGGGCATGGATGTGTGATGTCAAAAATGGGTCTGAGCACTATGGGACTTAACATCTGAGGTCATCAGTCCCCTAGAACTTAGAACTACTTAAACCTAACTAACCTAGGGACACCACACACATCCATCCCCGAGGCAGGATTCGAACCTGCGACCGTAGCGGTCGCGCGGTTCCAGACTGAAGCGCCTAGAACCGCTCGGCCATCTCGGCCGGCTGTGTGATGTCCTTAGGTTAGTTAGGTTTAAATAGTTGTAAGTTCTAGGGGCCTGACGACCTACTACCCGCATTGTCTTCTCAAACATTTCCATGGAAGAACATCTTGTCGGAACGTTGCACGTCTCCTTCACTGGGCCTCTCCATTTGACTCATCATGTAGACAGGTTTTCATCGTCTCAAGAGGATTAAAACAATAAAAATCCTAGAACAAAGCACGAGAACAAAGTAGTCTGCGGTTTCGCCTTTTGTTATGTTAACGTTTTTTCTCCGTCAGCTTGGGGATTTGTAGAGGCACAAGAAAGACTCGAGGAAGGAGAGCGGCGGCCGTTGCGGGTAAAATATGGACAAACACTGTACACATATGGCAGTTTTACAGGTGAATACTTGCTTACAATTTTATCTAACTGTGCACAACCGTTTTCGTGTCTCAATCGACTACTCGAGACAAGTGTGTCTACTGCAGCGCCCCTGGCGTTCTATTCCTGTTCTGAGGCTCGTCTGATTCGAGTGGTCATTTTCGATTACACGTCAGCGTCAACACTGTATGTGTTGGGCGGTTTGGCTTCTGAACGGTGAAAGTGAGATTATGAGTGACCATCCTTTTTACGAATAAATTGAAGTATTGTAGCAAAATGAAGGAACAAGCAATGATAATAGAGTTTATCAATGACTAATGCATACCTGATAGTGGAAGTTCTTGTCAAAGATCGTGTGGTAAATGTTGTGATTCTCGTCGTCAGTTGTTACGATGACAGGTGGCCAGTGCTAAATAGAAACATATATTGCAGGTTTGGCAGTGAAGTCGGTAAGGAGCTGGCTGCATAGTCTTTACGTGCACCGACTGAAATAATTAGTAGTCGTTGGAAAAAAATAATATACCGGGTGATCAAAAAGTCAGTATAAATTTGAAAACTGAATAAATCACGGAATAATGTAGATAGAGGTACAAATTGACTTACATTCTTGGAATGGCATGGGGTTTTATTAGAACCAAAAAATACAAAAGTTCAAAAAATGTCTGACAGATGGCGCTTCATCTGATCAGAATAGCAATAATGAGCGTTACAAAGTAAGACAAAGCAAAGATGATGTTCTTTACAGGAAATGCTCAATATGTCCACCATCATTCCTCAACAATAGCTGTAGTCGAGGAATAATGTTGTGAACAGCACTGTAAAGCATGTCCGGAGTTATGGTGAGGCATTGGCGTCTGATGTTGTCTTTCAGCATCCCTAGAGATGTCGGCCGATTACGATACACTTGCGACTTCAGTTAACCCCAAAGCCAATAATCGCACGGACTGAAGTCTGGGGACCTGGGAGGCTACGCATGACGAAAGTGGCGGATCAGCACACGATCATCACCAAACGAAGCGCGCAACAGATCTTTCACGCGTCTAGCAATATGGGGTGGAGCGCCATTCTGCATAAACATCGTACGTTCCAGCAGTCCCGGGTTCGATTCCCGGCGGGGTCAGGGATTTTCTTTGCCTCGTGATGGCTGGGTGTTGTATGGTGTCCTTAGGTTAGTTAGGTTTAAGTAGTTCTAAGTTCTAGGGGACTGATGACCATAGATGTTAAGTCCTATAGTGCTCAGAGCCATTTCGTTCCAGCAGGTTTTTATCAGCCAGGCTGGGGAGATGCGATTCTGTAACATATCGGCGTACCTCTCACCCGTCACGGTAGTAGTTACAAAACCAGAATCACGCATTGCCTCGAAGAAAAAAGGCTCGATAACGGTAGATGTGGTAAATCCAACCCATACCGTGACTTTCTCGTCATGCAATGGAGTTTCCACGACAGTTCCAGGATTTTCGGTAGCCCAAACTCTGCAGTTGTGGGCGTTGACAGACCCTCGGAGAGTGAAATGAGCTTCGTCGGTCCACAACACGTTACTCGACCAGTCATCTTCCGCAATCTTTTGAAACGCCCACACCGCAAATGCCCTCTGCTTCACTAAATCGCCAGGTAACAGTTCATGATGCCGATGGATTTTATACAGATAGCATCGGAGGGTACGCGTAAGTGCCAACCAAACAATAGTGTATGGAATGCCGATGCGACGTAAGACTGCACGAGCGCTGACTTCCCCATGCATAGACGAACCCGCTAGTCTCCATTTCTTCCTGAACTGCCTCAGCAGCATTACGCCTTGTGCTCGGTCGGCCACTACGGGGTCTATCGTCTAAACAACCAGCTGCTTCGAACTTCGAAATCATTCTCGCCACAGCTGCATTTGTCAACGGACCTTTACCCGTTCAAATCACCTTTCTATGGCAATAGGATCGTAACGCTGATCTAGCACATTCCTCATTCTGATAATACAGCTTCACTAAAAGCGCCTTTTCAGGTAACTTCAACATGCTGCGACTGCTGGCGCATCCGATACTCTCTCTCATTACAGCTCCTTTCATACACGAATGTCATGCGCAGTCACTGACGTTTTGCTGTCCAGCGCCATCTGTCGGACATTTTCTGAACTTTTTTTTGTTCTCATAAAACCCCATATTATTCCAAGCATGTGTGTCAATTTTTACCTCTCTATCTACATTATTCCGTGGTTTATTACGTTTTCAAATTTATATTGACTTTTTGATCACTCGGTATATTGTACTTAACTTGTGTTACAGGCTTCTTCATACGCTGCATACAAATAATTACAAACACGTCTAGAGAGGCATTATTTATGCCATACTTGAATAAGCACCTTGTTAGAGGTTGCTTCCTACCAGCTGAAGTCTATGCTACATTCCTAGTTGACGTGCCGAGCAAGAGTGGACGAGAGCTCGCTAGATACTTGTCACAAGCCGCGGAGCGGCGCTAGCGGCAACTCGCGGGTCTAGCAGTACCTACTGTATTACGGACCGCGGTCGATATCTGCAACCCCTTACAAGTATAGTATCGAATGCTGATACCACAGTAAATTCTTTACACTCTTGGGAACTGAAAGAATAGGAAAAATTTCATCCAAACGTTTCAAACATATTGTTCTACAATTATTCGCTCGAGAAAATATATACTTGCAAAGCCGGCCGCGGTGGCCGAGCTGTTCTAGGCGCTACAGTCTGGAACCACGCGACCGCTACGGTCGCAGGTTCGAATCCTGCCTCGGGCATGGATGTGTGTGATGTCCTTAGGTTAGTTAGGTTTAAGTAGCTCTAAGTTCTAGGGGACTGATGACCGCAGATGTTAAGTCCCATACTGCTCAGAGCCGTCTTATGTTAGCAGACGCCATTACAGCCCCCTGTTCTGCGCGTCCTGTACAGCATGCTAAAACATTGAGAACTCTACACTCTGCATAATCTACAGATCATTGTCGTCACAGGCATTCGCGCCGTGGTTGGTTGCTAATTTACACGCGGGCACGAAAGGCGCGCGCAGTTAGAGTAGCTCGATTTTGACCAGAAAGTCGCTCGTGTAAAATGAGTTTAAGTCTCTAAAAGTCTATTTAGGATGACGAGCTTTCGGCATGATCTTAAAATTATTGTTGTTGTGAAACGACAAGACAGAAAGCAGTGAACTTATTTTACCGAATAGCGGTATATTCCCCAATGGTTTGAAGAGAGTAATACGCATCCGGGAATAAATTATGTGACTGAATTCGTGGAATTTCGCAACTCATTAACCGGTTTTCAAAGCTCTTTCGAATAATTTTGCTATTTTCTCGTTATTCCATTGTGGAACCATTCGATGTTCTACACTAAAGGTGTGTTACTTTCATCTTGTTCTCGTGCTATTACTCTATTTTTAGCTGTTTCAGCAGGGAATTGTAAATTAAGGTACCCTTCGGCTTAAGTTAAGCTACAGCTCTGATCTTAAAGTAAACTTCCGTAGTCACGGTCACGTTTGCGAGACTAACGTTGTGACTTTGGTTATCTTGTTGTTCACAAGCTGTTTTTATGGTGCAAGAGAAAAGATAACTGTTTTCTTCTGCTGTGTGTGCTGCTAGCGGTGAATTAATTGTAGAGTAAATCTCTTCAGTTCGTAGTTATTCTCTTTGTCGATGATTCATTGGTCTGTTTACATTATTGAGTGTCAGTAACGCGAGTTATGTCAACGCCGCCGTGCTTTTTACTGAGGTTCGCTCTGTCATCCGCTACTGGTGTTTGGGTGCTGCAAGTGACTCTCGGAAAATTTCTACATAAAAGAGACTAATTTCGCTAAGTAAATCTCGTAACTGTACGCCGGTACTGATACAGTTTATACAGACGATGCACACTTTTTTAAGGTGTCCACACTAAATTTACAGAACATATACTGTTTCCCGAAGGTACCAGCGTGAGGTGTAATTGCCCCATGCTGCACCGCTCCGCGCCTATGGACAGAACCGCAGTACCGACGACACGAACGCTTTTGTATGCCTTTACAAACCGGTTATCAAGAGCACTGCCCTTCTTTACATCTCATGCATAAAAGCTTAGTCCGTGCGCAGAGACGGATTTCACAGAGTCGCACTTTACCGGCAGATGCGGACTTTCCATCCTTAGAAACAGAGCTTACTCATCCCAAGATAGAAGTGAAAAAGCAGAATCTGTTGTACTGAAGGGTCAGGTAGCCTGTAGTGAGACATATTTACAGTGGCGCAAAGGACATCGTTAGTAGATTGCATATCAGTGCTAAAACATCAGGTGAAGTGACAGAAGTCGTTGTCACTAGGATGGAGGCGACCTGGCTCGTTCACATATACATCCCAGGATAAGACGCCTCCGGTTATTGGCCTCTTTCTACAATTTTATGTCCCATGCTGTGGACAAAGGGAATGTCTAATTGCATTTTGCGATGTCTGAATTTCAATAAATGTAGTTGCAAACACAGCTGCTGATGCTAGTCTTTGGACATGGAATTGCACAGAAATCCTATCGCTGACTGAACTATTTAACACTTCTGTCAACCTGAAAGTGAATCTCTTCGCAAACAGCGAAGCTTAACTCCGTTCGAACAGGCCCCGTAAATCCCAGCAGCACCGACCTACCGCCGTGTCGTCCTCTGCAAATAGGCGTCGCTGGACTCGCTAAATACTGGTGACGAGTAATTTCCATACAATTGTCCCATGACCAGACCTCGTCATTCGTCAACCAGAGTGGCACGTCGCAGTACCTTTTGCTGAAGGCGGGCAAAAAGGAAATTGGTTCGAGGCTGAGATTTTAATCTCCAACCAATCAACGTACTTCTTACAACTTGATGTTCATGTCTGCAACTGCTCCTAGAAGGGGTCTCAACAAGAATACCGAAACGTTGGATCGAAAGGTTCTACAAGAAATTCGCAGTACCAATATTCAGTAACTTTTGACGTTTTCAAAAATATCCATGAAAACATACGTTCATATATATACTCCTGGAAATGGAAAAAAGAACACATTGACACCGGTGTGTCAGACCCACCATACTTGCTCCGGACACTGCGAGAGGGCTGTACAAGCAATGATCACACGCACGGCACAGCGGACACACCAGGAACCGCGGTGTTGGCCGTCGAATGGCGCTAGCTGCGCAGCATTTGTGCACCACCGCCGTCAGTGTCAGCCAGTTTGCCGTGGCATACGGAGCTCCATCGCAGTCTTTAACACTGGTAGCATGCCGCGACAGCGTGGACGTGAACCGTATGTGCAGTTGACGGACTTTGAGCGAGGGCGTATAGTGGGCATGCGGGAGGCCGGGTGGACGTACCGCCGAATTGCTCAACACGTGGGGCGTGAGGTCTCCACGGTACATCGATGTTGTCGCCAGTGGTCGGCGGAAGGTGCACGTGCCCGTCGACCTGGGACCGGACCGCAGCGACGCACGGATGCACGCCAAGACCGTAGGATCCTACGCAGTGCCGTAGGGGACCGCACCGCCACTTCCCAGCAAATTAGGGACACTGTTGCTCCTGGGGTATCGGCGAGGACCATTCGCAACCGTCTCCATGAAGCTGGGCTACGGTCCCGCACACCGTTAGGCCGTCTTCCGCTCACGCCCCAACATCGTGCAGCCCGCCTCCAGTGGTGTCGCGACAGGCGTGAATGGAGGGACGAATGGAGACGTGTCGTTTTCAGCGATGAGAGTCGCTTCTGCCTTGGTGCCAATGATGGTCGTATGCGTGTTTGGCGCCGTGCAGGTGACCGCCACAATCAGGACTGCATACGACCGAGGCACACAGGGCCAATACCCGGCATCATGGTGTGGGGAGCGATCTCCTACACTGACCGTACACCACTGGTGATCGTCGAGAGGACACTGAATAGTGCATGGTACATCCAAACCGTCATCGAACCCATCGTTCTACCATTCCTAGACCGGCAAGGGAACTTGCTGTTCCAACAGGACAATGCACGTCCGCATGTATCCCGTGCCACCCAACGTGCTCTAGAAGGTGTAAGTCAACTACCCTGGCCAGCAAGATCTCCGGATCTGTCCCCCATTGAGCATGTTTGGGACTGGATGAAGCGTCGTCTCACGCGGTCTGCACGTCCAGCACGAACGCTGGCCCAACTGAGGCGCCAGGTGGAAATGGCATGGCAAGCCGTTCCACAGGACTACATCCAGCATCTCTACGATCGTCTCCATGGGAGAATAGCAGCCTGCATTGCTGCGAAAGGTGGATATACACTGTACTAGTGCCGACATTGTGCATGCTCTGTTGCCTGTGTCTATGTGCCTGTGGTTCTGTCAGTGTGATCATGTGATGTATCTGACCCCAGGAATGTGTCAATAAAGTTTCCCCTTCCTGGGACAATGAATTCACGGTGTTCTTATTTCAATTTCCAGGAGTGTATATTCATTCCTTTTTAAAAATGCACGAAGGCTCAGTTACAATGCCAGTTGGCTCAAATACGAATGCTGAAGATCATAAACAACATACTGTCGCCATAATTTGAAGGTGGCATTAGTCGTTTCCGAGGTGAGTGCCTTCCTTGTTAAAGTGAACATCGTAATCGAGTTGTTTTAGAAAATGAGAATTGAAACTGGGTAGCCATTCGAACCAAGTCGAGTAACTGAGAGGTGAACTGGAGTTCCAGCTGACACTAAAACAGATCGGCAACAAAACTGCAACTGAATTTACGATGTCATTGTGACAGTTAGAGCCATAGGATGTAGGAGATTGGAGGTGTATTACCATCTCCGGATTAAACACGCAGTATCATTCTGCAATTTATTTCTATCTATCATGTTTGCGGCTGTAAGCAATTTACATATTTGATGTGGATAGACACTCTACGCGCGACGACGACAACTGCACTACAAACTGACCACTGCTTGGACATGAAGCCCTGCACCGTTCTGCCCAGCGTTACTAACAAAATGTTTCATTGACTCGTAGTGGTAAGCAGTGTATTTCTGTAGTTGCCTAGCTGTATTTATCATCCAGGAGGAGAATTGGAAGAAAATATGAGCAAGCAACCTAACGCTAATTTGTGCAAAATAATAGAGAGACACAGCATCTATGCTTGCGGCAGTATTAACCATCCACGATACCGTGAACATTTATTTTCATGCCACGATATCGCGAGCCATTCAGTATACTTAAGGTCGACATCCTCGGTACTGAATGACCCGCAAACTCTCGACTGGTACAGAAAATAACGTACAGACACAATATTAGTTATCCCAAATATTAATGTTGAAGATCATCAGGCAATATTACACATCGACATTTTTGGGGCTGCGACGTATGTGCACTGACGAGCACTGCTCCTTTTTGGTGCAACAATCTCACCACCCTCCGCCTCCTCGAAGAAGAACAATTTAATGGAATGGGAAAGGGATTATAAGACGGTCATTAACAAAAGTAAAGTAAGAGCAAAGAAATGTAATCGAATTAAATCACGGGATTATTAGGGTATCTCATTAGGAAACGACAGTAAAAGTAGTAAATGTAGTTTGCTATTTGGACAGCAAAATGTTTTGATGGCGAAAGTAGAGAAGAGGAATTTGACGTGTAATTTAACTTAAGAGAAAATATTTTCTGAAAGTATTTGTTTGGAGTGTAGCCTTGATGGAAATGAAACGTAGACATTAAGAAGTACAGCCAAGAAGAGAACAGAAGCTTTTGAAATGTGCTGATACAGGAGAATGCTGAGGGTTGGATGGGTCTATGGGATAACTAATGAAAAGGTACTGAATCGATTTGGAGGAACAAAAAACATATTTCAAATTGACTAAAAGAAGGATCGGCTGGTAGGACAAATCCTGTTCCATCAAGGAGTCGTCAGTTTGGTAATGGAGGGAGATGTGGGTGGGAGGGGGGGAGGGGAGGACAGGGTAAAATTTGTAGGAGACTAAGGCTTGAGTACAGTGACCAGGTTCTTTATATGGATGTACGTAGCTTTAGTAGCGCAGAGCAGAAGACAGGATAGAGTAACGTGGAGAGCTGCATCAAACCAGTTTCTGACTGCAGAGCGCAACAATTGCTACAAGAATCCCAGAGCACACGAATAAGCACGGCAGACTGCCAGTCCCGAATAGCCATGTTCTGTTACCTTTCTTGTGAGAACCTCAGAAAATGTGCAGCTGGGCCCACACATTTTGTGCTCTTTTGCGTTTTGCCGAAATAGACCCAGTGGTCGCAGCGTAAGGTTTCAATGCTGAAAATATTCGTACAGGCGCGTCGTCAGATGAAGAATGGTGTTGCAATTCGATATTTTGACAAAGTTCCAGAGGGGAATGAAGTAATACACCAAAGTCCGTTGTTCTGTATGGGTGATCGAAACACTAAGGGTAAATGCAATACACGAGCACGTCCGGTTGCAGAAGTTGTGCGATTCCACACTGTTGATGTGCATACGGTCCCCGTCAACGTGTAGTACTGATGTTACTTCTAAGGACGTGTCCCAAAGAACAGACATCATTTATCCATAGCTGATATGAATTAAGACATAAAGAATTACAAACATTGGCTGCGAGTGGGCATTAATTGAAATGAATGTGGAAAGTTGAAAATTTGTGCTGTATCAGGATTCGAATCCGGCTCTCCAACTTATTAGGCAGATGCTCTGACCACCGAGCTATCCAGACAGTGGTCATTGCAGGTGCACGAACTACCCTAGCACGCCGTACGTCACACCCATATTCTCAACTTTTCCAGGCATATAAACGTAGTGTCTCTTGCCCATTTCCTCATTATTCGCGGCATTTCGCCGATTCCCGTCCGAAAGAATAGACACCACGTGTATAATTAAGGCGAGGACATCAGTGCGGATACATACCACGCTAGAACTCTTACAGGAATCGGTAAAATGCCGCGGGTAACGAGGATAACGGGCAAGAGGCACTACATTTGTAGTGTGTGGAAAAGTTGAGAATTTGGGTCTGACGGGCGGGGTGCTAGGATAGTCCGTGCAGTTGCAAAGATCACTGTGTCCGGATAGCTTAGTGGTCAGAGCATCTTCCTAGTTAGCAGCAGAACCGGGTTCGAACCCGGTCCGGCACCATTTTTCAATTTTCTCCGATGATTTCAGTCAATGCCCACTCGCAGCCAATGTCTGTAATTCTTTGCCTCTCAAAACAAGTGTGTTACAGGCAGTAATATCATCGACGGCAGCTGACTGGTAATTGACAGCTAAAGTAGCAGAACGATGTCACAGCACAGGGCAGAAGCTACGGCCAAACTCTTGTTCTGGATGGTTGCTGGTAGGGTAGCTGACCTTTAAACAACTGTTAGTCACTTCCTGGCGGATTAAAACTGTGTGCCGGACCGAGACTCGAACTCGGGACCTTTGACTTTTGCGGGCAAATGCTCTACCGTCCGAGATACCCAAGCACGGGGCATTAGTCGTGCTTGGGTAGCTCAGACAGTAGAGCACTTCCAGAATGAGATTTTCACTCTGCAGCGGAGTGTGCGCTGATATGAAACTTCCTGGCAGATTAAAACTGTGTGCCGGACCGAGACGCGAACTCGGGACGAGGTACTGGCAGAAGTAAAGCTGTGAGGACGGGGCGTGAGTCGTGCTTGGGTAGCTCAGTTGGTAGAGCACTTGCCCGCGAAAGGCAAAGGTCCCGAGTTCGAGTATCGGTCCGGCACACAGTTTCAATCTGCCAGGATGTTTCATATCAGCGCACACTCCGCTGCAGAGTGAAAATCTCATTCTGGAAACATCCCCTAGGCTGTGGCTAAGCCATGTCTCCGCAATATCTTTTCTTTCAGGAGTGCTAGTTCTGCAAGGTTCGCAGGAGAGCTTCTGTTAAGTTTGGAAGGTAGGAGACGAGGTACTGGCAGAAGTAAAGCTGTGAGAACGGGGCGTGAGTCGTGCTTGGGTAGCTCAGTTGGTAGAGCACTTGCCCGCGAAAGGTATAGGTCCCGAGTTCGAGTCTGGGTCCGGCACACAGTTTTAATCTGCCAGGAAGTTTCAGTAGAGCACTTGACCGCGAAAGGCGAAGGTCCCGAGTTCGAGTCTCGGTCCGGCACCCAGTAATCTGCCAGGGAGTTTCATGTCAGCCCACACTCCGCTGCAGAGTGAAAATTTCATTCTAGCAGTCAGTCGCTTTGTTATTCTGATCCAGATATAGTGTGCAGCCGAGTGACAGAAGCGGTGCTGAGTAAGAGACGGCTGCTGGTCGCCGGCTGGTGGCAGCGCCGTGCGTGCTGCAGCCCGTCGTGCCTTATCTCCAGGAGGTCGCTGCCTGATAGCCGCTTTGTACGGCTGCCTTCCGTGCTCTGACTCGACTGCCACGTGTTGGCCACACGGACATTCCGTGCACTTACGCCATATTCAGATGGTTTTGTCGTATTTCGTGCGGTGATTCTGGGGAACCCTCTTGGTCTACAGCGTATTGCTGACACTGAACTGTATGCCGGACCGGCACTAGTATCCTGAACGGAGTACTATGCGAGGTGGCGCAGCCTGTAAGAGAATGCTCTCATGTTCGGGAGGAACGCGATTCGCATTCCAGTGTGGTCGTCCTAACTTAGATTGTACGAAATTCCTTTATAAGAGACGCGGCCAATATTTTGCCTCTTCATTGTTCAATCTCACGACCGTGCTGTCGACAGGACGTTAATTCCTAAACTTTCCTCCTCTTCTTTTTCTCAGCCGTGGCGTTTGGGGGCAAGTCTTCCCAAATAAACTATTGGGTCACTTGCCATTTCCCAAGTCAAATCTTCAGTACCTCTCTCCTAAGATTAGAGTTTGATTGTTGTAAGGCACGCTGAGTTAATCTTTCAGGATATCACACGATAGTGAACATTTTGCTGTTCAAAGCAAAATCCGTATTAGACATTTCTCTGACAATATTCTTCCATTTGTGAACGTATCTGAGATCGTCTCTCTTAAGCTCACTCAACAAAAGAATTGTTGCGCGACGTGTCCATCTAATAGTTACTTAGTCACCTATAGGTCACGTAACAGGAGGGGGCGTGACTAGTGTAGTAGTGAGTGTTCATGGGCACTATGCTCAATGGGGACGGTACAACGCAGCGCATGTCCCGGTCGTGGTACAAGGCCGAGGTGATGGAGTGCCAAAAGAGTGACTGCCTTCGGTAGTAACAAGCACTATCCAGTAAAACAGAGTGGCTGTAGTAGACGTAACTCCCTGTATTGGCTCCGTGTTTCATCAGCAAAGGCAAGCAGCATGTTCCATAGTTCTATCGGAGTGCTTTTTTTACGAGGCACGAATTGCTGCTTGTTCTTTCCTACTCGGATACTGGATGAAAACAGGGGCAGGAGTTACATCGCTTGGACAATACGAGCAAAGTTGCACGGAAGAAACCTTTGATCCGTACCGACAACAAAGCTTCTTGTTTACACTGGATGAAGATACCTACAGACGCGAAGGATTGTGTGTGTGTGTGTGTGTGTGTGTGTGTGTGTGTGTGTGCTACCTGATTACATTATTGGTTGTACCTGAATGAAACTTTATGTCCATCTCTAGAATTCAGAAAGCCTTCCAGGAAGTGTACATGCAAAGGATGGACAGACTCTGACATTCTGGTGCAATTTAGTTACACAGATATACCTTCTTCGATTAAAGCTACTAACATTTAGAATCCGAAGAGTTACATTGACCTACTGTATACTCTGAGTTTGCTGTTTGTCCGTCACGATAACGAAGACCTTGCTTCTAAGAAGATAATTGGGGCTTTCTTTGGGCTAAAATCGATTGCTCACCACCTCGAATGCTCGGGCGGAGTTAAATGAGTGGATCGGCGCAGAGGATTTGAACCGTGCAGGAAAATCTCTGGGACCACCTGCAGCAACCAGTCGTAATCACGCGACGGCGTCCACACATTCCGTCAGTCCGGCGCTAGTTCTAAGCTGAAGTAGTTAAATACACAAGTCACCTACGTCTAGTATATCACAGCAAATCGTAGCTGTTTCCAAAGATGGTAGAGATTTTGGACACTCTTAGGACGAAATTATCTAATTCTGTGCCTGTTGAGTTTATGTCCCTGTAAAATTGTGATTGAAGTGTGCGTTCTCAAAGCTCCTGCGGCTACGAGTACGCTGTATGTGCCCTTTTGGCCATTCGCACTGCTACAATATGAAGACAGCACAAAACTAGCATGAAGTGTACTGCATGTTTCGATATGAAGGTGAGTAGCATTTCAGACCAACTGCATAAAAAAGATAAGGAGAGACTACCCAGCGGTTTCACATTTAGGAATCGCATTGGAATGTTGGTTGCTTCTGAGATCAGGTTGTGCCTCGTTTAAGAACGAGAAACGTATCTGTGACGTTATTTTTTAACACTATAACGCAAGACCACATCTAGCCCATGCCATCCCGACTTGCCTCGATACAGAGGGTTATCTGCCCTGGCCAATACATTCTCCGTATCCCTCATCCACTGAACACATCTATTCGTAGGTCTGCAAAGAGACTCGCACGACAGCACTCGTCAAGGAACTACGACTGACACTCTATTGTAGCATTGAAGGAACATGGAATGACGTAACCGTACGTCATCCAAGCTCTTTTCGACTCGACACGCAGGCCGTTACAGTCGTTGTTACCGCCGGAGGTGCCAGGTTTAATTTCGCAACGCGTATACCTTCAAATCGCGTATATAATATTAATCATGCATTCTTCGTACTAAACTGTATACGAATAAGTATAATTTTATTATTTGCTATCATTCCTGATGTTGCAGTTGTACTGACCAGCATTGCAGCTATTTAAAAAACTACATCTTGCACACCTGCATCCCAAGTGTCACATTTCCGTTAAAATAGCTATCGTACTGTTCATGGTATGCGAAGCAGGAGTGATACCACGTATCTGCCGCAGTACGTAACTTCGATGTTATGACTGTTTTTACATGTCGCTTCCGTCATCACTGACAGTCATATATTTCGCCTTATCTTCTTTTGTCTCCTTTCCTGTTGTTCCACGCTCCTTTCAGTTTTCGCAATGGAAAACCCAAGTAATTCTTATCACTGATGTTTTTACAGGGCCTACTACATGACCACAAACTATGTGTCAGAAATATTTGCAGTTATCTATTCCAGGAAGAGCAAGTTACACTCAACACGCTGGGCTGCAGAATGAGGTGCCCGAGACAACAAAAACGTCTTCTGCCTAACTTGAATCTCCGATAACTTTTTGCCGCACTGAGAGTGCCTCTTTTCTCCCTTCGAATAGGTTCATCTTAGTCTTACTTTTCCCATATCCACCTCCCGTTATGCGGCGTTCCATAAAATAGAAACTGACTAGGACAGTCGGTAACAAACTGACCTCTTGTGAGCTCAGCTGACAACCGAAAAGTTGTATGAAATTTCTGCGCAACTCTTCTCGCTGGAGAAATGACCAAATCTTCAGTTAATTCTAACTTCTGAATCATGTTCTTCAACCCCGGTGTGGGAAGAGGCCGCCATATTCCTTAAATGCGCCGACACTCGCGAAGAGCAGTAGCAGCACTAGATTGAGTAAAGGCCTCCTCACCTCCCCCAGACCCATGCTGACTGCCCGCACCTACAGTGAACTCAGATGCGTATGCTTCAGCCCCGCGTCTCCGCACCAGTACAGGCACCTAACAGCAAGTCACAACACTGCCTTGTATCCGAGGAAAGAACAGCCAGGTCTTCAGGAAAGCTTCATGAGCAAACCAAGGAAAAAGTTTGTAGGCAGGCAGGCAGCACCAGAGCACAACAGGCTTACATAAAATGACAGGCATCCGCGCTTAAGAAATAGCGCTGCAATCCGAAAATATCATTTCAGAGTAAGAGGGTGGGGAGGGGTGGGGGGGGGGATCAATGAGTGAATGTCCTGAAGGGGCACATGTACGTCATGAAGAGTCTATAGCAGGTGCAGGACATAAATTTAGAACAGACGACTCCGTCCCTCCACTTGTTTTCTGGAAAACAATGCATAATTAGAGCCAATGAGATGGCGAATGGCCTTCAATATTACGTTAAGTCGTGGACTGGTTGTGGTGGTGGAGGGGAAATTGATCAAAACTCGGATGAAGAGCCGGCCGAGGTGGCCGAGCGGCTCTAGGCGCTACAGTCTGGTACCACGCGACCGCTACGGCGGAGGTTCGAATCCTGCCTCGGGCATGGATGTGTGTGATGTCTTTAGGTCAGTTTGGTTTAAGTAGTTCTAAGTTCTAGGGGACTGATGGCCTCAGAAGTCGAAAATCAAATTTCTCAATTTGAAGAACTAATATCGGCAACTATATCTACTTTTAATGCTGATTAACCTCATAAAATTATTTCTCTTCAAAATTTATATTTACTACCCTAAAACACCACCCTTTATTTTGGCTGTCCTATGCTGCAATGTATAAGAATTTTAACTTTGCTGCCTTAATCTCCGACCGCTGCCGTCATCAACGGCTAGACCTACACCGAGAACCGGGGGCGCAAGGATACAACAAATGGATAAAAATTAACTATACTCTGTGCCATGACACTGATTTAGCAACTGCATTAATGTCTTACATACTGGCACGGTGGGCGGTTTAGGGGGTGGGTCGGAGGGTCCTACCCGTACGCGCGTGCTGCTAGTTCTACTACAGCGCACGTGCGGGATAACCACTTTTTTGTTCAAAAATCAAATTTCTCAAATTGAAGAACTAGAGATTGAAGAACATAGTGCTCAGAACCATTTAAACCATTTTTCCGATAGGAGAGTCACGGCAGTTAGAGCAGACAGGCGCAGAGGGTAGGTAGGGGAGACAGGTACTAGCGAAAGTGGAGAGATGGCACTTTTGGTAGAAACGGCCGAAGCTATTAGCCGAGCAGAGTCATCTTCAGTGGTTCGGAACAGTAGATGGAATTCTGGTTGGGTAGCTGAGGACTCCTTCGTGTCGTGTAGTGGGTGCAGAAGCAGGTAGTAGTGGCAGGTTCTTTTAATAGCCGGAACGGTGATAGTTAGGCACCGTCTATGTGTAAAGACTTGGTTTTTCGTGGATACAACTCTTGTATATAACGTTGAGGATATTCTATGAATAAAGTCAGAAACTGTAAAATACTCAGTGTTCGTTATACAGTACTAGATCAAATCCTTATCTGTTGTAATAAGGGAATTTAGTCAGGTAAAGACTCCATCTCACTTAGCCCAACCGACTATTTCCCTTTCTCCCCCGAATCCTGTCGTCCAATCACAAGCAATACTCACATCTCGGACGCGACAATACTAACAACACAAATCCTTTAACGCACAGTGCGAACATCATTCCTATAAAGTTGGGTACCTATACCCTCTACATCTACTCAAATAGCGAAAGTTTAAATATAACCACGCTGTATCTGTAGTCTAGGAAACCATTCCAAGAGCAAAAGGAAGTCATAAGCGGCAGACTAAAATGCTAGGAGCGATTGGAGATCGAAGCCCAGAGGTTTAGATTTGTAATCTGTCAGTTACCTCCACCCACAGTTACACCTTAAGAAGCGAAGTGAAACATGCAGTTTCGCGGGTGCACTGTTATACAAAGATTTCTACGAGTCAGCTTAGAGAATTAACGAACAAAGAACCGAGAAGAATAAGCACAGACGCTATTACAGCTGTTCCTAGATGCTGCCGTTTCTTTAGAGTACAAGAAAGCTCACCCAGAACTGCCAGACCGAGAGAACAATAATCTACATCCATACTCCGCAATCCACCTGACGATGTGACGTGGAGGGTACTTTGAGTACCTCTATCGGTTCTCCCTTCTATTCCAGTCTCGTATTGTTCGTGCAAAGAAAGATTGTCGGTATGCCTCTGTGTGGACTCTAATCTATCTGATTTTATCCTCATGGTCTCTTCGTGAGATATACGTAGGAGGCAGCAATATACTGCTTGACTCCTCGGTAAAGGTACGTTCTCGAAACTTCAACAAAAACCCGTACCGAGCTACTGAGCGTCTCTCTCGCAGAGTCTTCCACTGGAGTTTATCTATCATCTCCGTAACGCTCTCGCGATTACTAAATGTTCCTGTAACGAAGCGCGCTGCTCTCCGTTGGATCTTCTCTATCTCTTCTATCAACCCCCCTCTGGTATGGATCCCACACTGGTGAGCAGTATTCAAGCAGTGGGCGAACAAGTGTACTGTAACCAACTTCCTTTGTTTTAGGATTGCATTTCCTTAGGATTCTTCCAATGAATCTGTCTGGCATCTGCTTTACCGACGATTAATTTTATATGGTCATTCCATTTTAAATCACTCCTAATGCTTACTCTCAGATAATTTACGGAATTAACTGCTTCCAGTTGCTGACCTGCTGTATTGTAGCTAAATGATAAAGGATCTTTCTTTCTATTTATTCGCAGCACATTCCACTTGTCTACACAGAGATTCAATTGCCATTCCCTGCAACATGCATCAATTCGTTGCAGATCCTCCTGCATTTCGGTACAATTTTCCATTGTTACAACCTCTCGATATACTAAAGCATCATCCGCAAAAAGCCTCGGTGAACTTCCGATATTATCCACAAGGTCATTTATGCATATTGTGAATAGCAACGGTCCTACGACACTCCCCTGCGGCACACCTGAAATCACTCTTACTTCGGAAGACTTCTCTCCATTGAGAATGACGTGCTGCGCTCTGTTATCTAGGAACTCCTCAATCCACACAATTGGTCTGATAGTCCATAAGCTCTTACTTTGTTCATTAAACCACTGTGGGGAACTGTGTCAAATGCCTTGCGGAAGTCGAGAAACACGGCATCTACGTAGGAACCTGTGTCTATAGCCCTCTGAGTCTCGTGGACAAATAGCGCGAGCTGGGTTTCATACGATCGTCTTTTTCGAAACCCATAATTCAAGCCAGTGGGCGGCTTTCAGCGTCTCTGGACTGTGTAACTGAAGCTACCGTGAGTTAGGATGTCGTGAAGTCGTCTCATTACGGAGACGTACGCCACTGTGTCGGCAACGGCGGGTTGGGGACGCATGTGGAAGGTGAAGGTGTCGCGCGCTGCCCGGGGCCGTGGCCGGGGGGACAGGGCAGCAGCAGTAGGCGTGGGGCGACGGGGAATGGGGAGGGGGGGGAGCGCGTGCTGGCATTCCGGCCCGCGGCATGCATATGGATGTGTCGCCCCGCCTGCGCTCTATGGGACTCCGCCTCAAGACCACTTGCTACCTCACGGCACTTGTCGAACGCGATCCTCTGGCCAAGTGTACAGCGCGTGACGAATTCTCATTTCAGCCGCTTCATTTAGGTTGCCGTGACGGAACTGTTTCAGGATGCACTTTGCTTGTGCAGTGTATATCATTTTCATTCGTAAATTACATTCCAGAAATATGCATCGCTTACCAAAGCTGTAAAAGCGAAAGAAATACACTCGACAGCACAGCATATGGTTCAAATGGCTCTGAGCACTATGGGACTCAACTTGGTCATCAGTCCCCTAGAACTTAGAACTACTTAAACCTAACTAGCCTAAGGATATCACACACATCCATGCCCGAGGCAAGATTCGAACCTGCGAGCGTAGCGGTCGCGCGATTCCAGACTGTAGCGCCTAGAACCTCTCGGCCATATCGGCCGGCGACAGCACAGCATAACAACATCGCATGAATATTTACCAGAGCATCATAATCTTCACAAGGTGGTCTCCCTATTGACTAGTCATTGTCCAACTGCGTCGTGTCGTGGTATCTTTCTATGTTCACTTCATCCAATATTTTTATTCTTCTGCATCGTATTTGTCGGCAGGAGTGGCCGAGTGGTTCTAGGCGCTTCAGTCTGGAACCGCGCAACCGCTACGGTCGCAGGTTCGAATCCCGCCTCGGGCATGGATGTGTGAGATGTCCTTAGGTTAGTTACGTTTAAGTGGTTCTAAGTTCTAGGGGACTGATGACCTGAGATGTTAAGTCCCATAGTGCTCAGAGCCATTTGAACCATTTTTAACCTGTTAAATTCATCTTTCAGCTGTTTCCACTTTCAAATTTTCTTTTTCATGCAGTCTCACCACATTAGCAACTAGACGACTATATATTATACTAAAATCTTGGTATAAGCTACCACAGTAACACAGAGATATAGGTGCACAATATTAACAGTTCGTTTGTATACTCCAGACCGCTGATATGTTGTTGTGAATATGCCGCCTTTGTTCAGATGATACAGTAACTAAGCTCACCACAATTTCAGAAGATCGAACGAATAAAAGTCAGTGAAGCTGCCAGACCACGCAACCAAGATATCCTATCCAATCCACCCCTCACACGCTAAATGCACAAATCCTTGAATAGATCATTCAAAATGTGAATGAACTGCATGGACAAAGAAAGCTTCCACTTCAGGGTACTTGTAAGCCTGCACAGACAAGTGCAATCATAAGGGGACGCGTATAAATGTTCAAATGTGTGTGAATTACTAAGGGACCAAACTGCTTAGGTCATCGGTTCCTAGACTTACTCACTACTTAAACTAACTTATGCTAAGAATAACACACACACACACACCCGTTCCCGAGAGAGGACTCTAACCGCCGGCGGGAGGGGCCTCTCAGTCCGTGACATGACGCCTCAAACCGCGCGGCCACTCCGCGCGGCGTGACGCGCATACTCTATGGCAAAACATAGTGTTCGGCGTAGTATTCATCGACAGTCTCATACCACGCATTGAAATGGGCACTTTCCAGGTCATTTCTTAGCACCGAATGTTTGCAGAGCTGTTTGTACATCGATACACTGTCGTGTAAATACGAGTGCTTACTACCACAAGTGTCGTATGAGCCATCCCCTCCAACACGCGTAGGTCATTATTATACTTCAGTGCTTATCATGCTTCGTCGGTTCTGTTCATTAGCGAGAGAGGTAGTGCAGTGAACATCATTGACTCAGACTCTGGAGATGTGATCATTTCCCCTCTTCTGCCATCCTAATTAGGATTTCACATTGTGCCACTAAAATATCTCAAGGTATGTTCTGGAATGGTGACTTCAATATGAGTGCGGTCGGTTTGTGTGTTTTTCTCGTCCTTTGCCACCTGACGTTGCGCCACGCTAGCAGTGCCCTCGGCACTGACAGCACATCGTACTCTCTTCTTCATGCAGAACAGGCGTGGTATAATCCTTCGTTGGTAAAAATTGTTTTTGCCGTCACTCTGGAGCTGAATGTCGCGCTGGTTGATGGCACACACTCTCTGGGAAAGCGCTTAGTGGTGCAGCAGGGGCGCGGGTTCTGGTTGCTACTTATAATTCCATAGCAATTTCCTCTATGTGCTAAGACGTTTTTTTTTTTTTTTTTTTTTTTTTTTTTTTTTTTTTTTTTTTTTTTTGCTTGCTAGATTCTCGTTACGCCTAGTAAGCCACTGCAATGACAGTGAAAATATTATATTCATCATTTGTCTGTTTGTTACTGCGTTGCACTGATCGACAACGAAACAATGAAAATGTAATTTCGTGTCCGAGCACCAATTTATATTAACATTATGGCAAAAGAATTATTCACAAGAACAGAATAACCTCACGTTTCTCCACAGGTCTAATGCTGTAGTTGTTAGAACCATAAAAACATTCATTCAGTCATCCGATCTTCATATTCGCTAGAAACAGCTGAATAATCATCGTCAAAATCTTCTGAAACTATTTCAGATTCGTTCCTTTCCTTCCGTTTTTTGAACAGGGCCATCTCTAAAAGCAGGAGAAAATTCAAGACAAAAAGAGAAAAGATTTGAAATACCAAAATACAATCAAAATGCTAAACAAAAAAGTAAATAACGGCAGTGAAGTTTGACACATTGGCGACTGGTGTAAACACGTAAATAGACCGGCAGTTGAACAATATTAAAGCAAACGTCATCTAAGGCGCTGCAGTCGTGGACTGTGCGGCTGCTCCCGGCGGAGGTTCGAGTCCTCCCTCGGGCATGGGTGTGAGTGTGTTTGTCCTTAGGATAATTTAGGTTAAGTAGTATGTAAGCTTAGGGACTGATGACCATAGAAGTTAAGTCCCATAAGATTTCAAAGACATTTGAACAACGGCATCTACAGACAGTGCGTAGAAGACATGAGTTATTTCGAGATCTGTCCGTAACGGACGGCGCGCGAAACACAGGTAAACTCGGGATTCGTTAGCAATGTGTTAATCAAAAAGTGTCGATATGGGGTACGGAGGGGCGTGCGAAGTCATGTTTGTCCTGGGCGTCAGTTGTTTCCAATTACGCCACTTGTTACGCCGATACCTTCCCCCGACCCACCGAGTTTCAGGACATCAATAATATAACTTCGAAAACAACCTCGTTAAGGCAGAAAAAAATCTTGTCAGAAACTGGTAACGGAATACGGATCCTCCGGTTTCGTTGTCGCCCGTCCACAGGCGGCCACGCCGCGCTCCTACGAATGGAGGCGGAGAGCCGCGCCCCCGCCGCGGTTCCTACAGTACTCAGCAGCGCCTGTCCGCCGGCTCGCGTGTCAACCGCAAGTTTCCGGCCTGCGTGGGCGGCGTCCAGTCTACAGCCGCCATCTGCCGCCGCTAGCACAGGCCTGCCGGCCGCGGGGTCCACCGGGACACTCGACCAAGCTTCCCTTCCCTCTGGCAGCCAGAATTAATACGCGGCGTCTGCCAATACACAGCGCCACCTAGGTACCCACTGTTTATATGGAACTTCCAAAGTTCTCACTGGTGTAAGGTGGACGGACACGGGCGCACCCAGCGGGTAAGAAGCTGCTACTCTGACCCCCGCCCCCATCGTCGCATTAGAAGAAATCTTCACAAACTGAACTCGAAACCTACCCAGCTACGAACTTACCGTTACAGTATTAGTTTGAACAAATTTTTACCATGTAATGGCAAGAGTACCCAAAACCATTTGTCATGAAATCCCTAAGCTAACTTCAGCATTCAACCTTAAGATAACATGAGAACCCCATCTTCCCCTCTCCCAACCTATATCCCCACCCTCATCCCGTATGCCACCTTAGCTGACTCGTCAGCATGTCTGGCTGCCATGCAGCGGGCCGGGGTTTGATTCCTGGCCGGATCGGAGATTTTCTCCGCTAGGGGACTGAGTGTTTCGTTGCCCTCATCATCATTTCATCGTCATCGACATACAAGTCACCCAATGTGGCGTGAACTGAAAAGACCTGCAGCCGGCCGATGTGACCGAGCGGTTCTAGGCGCTTCAGTCTGGAACCGCGCGACCGCTACGGTCGCAGGTTCGAATCCTGCCTCGGGAATGGCTGTGTGTGATGTGCTTAGGTTGGTTAGGTTTAAGTAGTTCTAGAGGACTGATGACCTCCGATGTCAAGTCCCATAGTGCTCAGAGCCATTTGAACATTTATTGACAAACAAACAAAAAACGGCATAGCCGCTGATGATACAATCCTTTGGGATTTTGGTACAGGATTATCTGATACAACGTGGCGAAAGTGCTCTCATTAGAAGAGTGTAATCATCCGTAACAATAGAGGGTGAAAAGGTTAGTCGAATTTTTGGCGCAGTACGAGACTCTGCTGAAGGATTCACTAAACTCAGGTGAGGAATCCAGACCAAATGAACTTGGACATCTCAGGCGAACGAGAGCCTAATTCAGGATGTACATTCGACTTCTGCGTCTACACTTGTACACATGGGATTTTCTGCAAGTAATTATCAAGGTAGTGACACGAATTGTTGGTTTTATTGTAGAATTTTAGTTCTTTTATTGCTTACATTTGAATCGGGCTACAGACTCAAATGTTAGAGCCCTATAAATTATTTTGGTATTTAACATGACTTTCATTTTGTGTGTGAGAGAAACGGGAAGTCGCACTGCAATCAGGTTTCCGCCATAGATTCAGCTCAGTAGTCTCTTGGCTTGTCTGCCAGCACGTCGCAGGGAGGGCCGGTCTTATTTTTTTCCTGTAGGTCCATGCTTAACAGATTACTGTGCTCTTAATGCCGACTGTCGCGTTACTTTACTTTGCCTATTATAATGGCAGATGGTGCTGAGAAAAGATTATGTTTATATTCAAAAATGGTTCAAACGGCTCTGAGCACTATGGGACTTAACATCTGAGGTCATCAGTCCCCTAGAACTTAGAATTACTTAAACCTAACTAATCTAAGGACATCACACACATCCATGCCCGAGGCAGGATTTGAACCTGCGACCGTAGCGGTCGCGCGGTTCCAGACTGAAGCGCTTATAACCGCTCGGCCACTGCAGCCGGCGTTTATATTGAACCACGTACAAATGGCAATAACGTATTAGAAGTTAGCTTCCAGTAAAACTCAGTTCCTTCTAGAAAGACGAACTGACATATGCTTAGAACTGCAGCAAATGTAGTTTACATGGAAAGGCAAGCAGTAAGAACGAGACAGTAGAAAATTAAATGGAAGATTCTCGCGATGTGTGAAGCAGTGAACCTTAGCAAAGCTGTCTGTATCAGAAAGACAGAACGGCATCGCAGAAGTGACGTAGGGGCGAAATACAAGGGGCATCACGTTCGACGTGACAGGCTCTGCTACTGTCCTCGCTTTCTAGACAGCGACTACACCCGACAAACGCAGGAGCAGTAGAGTACTAAACTGCTTCTCTACTACCAACGGGTTGATACACTTTCGCGACGCCTGTAACATGACGACACAGTTCAAGGCTAAAAAAACTAGTGGAGTACTAAATACCACGACAAATAGTCCTTTAGTAATGGAAACACTCCAACATACACTGCTGACCATTAAAGTTGCAACACCGGAAAACATAGCACTTATTGTGTGTATAGAAGAGCGCATGGCAAAATTAGTACGTAGTTCGCGGGTATAGGAGTTACGACTATTCACAGCTGCCATCTCTGGCGGTGGCAGTGGCACTGGCACTAACCCCGCTGGGCATCGAGCCGAACTTGGCATGGCTGACAGATGCGGGTACTTCATGTCAAGCAGCTGCAACTCTCTGCCAGAATTCTTTAGTCGTGGTGGGTGAGTACACTGAAGGCCTCTGACGGGGAAGATTTGTGTGATGTGATAGAAGAAGAAACAGAAGTCGATTTAGAAGAGAGGGGGATCCAGTATTAGAATCAGAATTTCAGAGAGCTTTGGAGGACTTAAGATCAAATAAGGCAGACTCTTAAATCAGTGCCCTTGGAATCTAGCAGTCTTAGCAGTCTTATGAAAACGATGTGCACAGTGGGTAACTATCGGAGGTAACGAAGCGGTTCACAGTTTGACCCAATTGTCACAGTGAGCACTATTGACAATTAACACAAATCGTGAAATTAATTACAGTATCACAGTCATTCATCAAAAAGCGGTCGCCGTATTACAGAAGGACCTTCCAGATACGAAACTTAGCTAAAACGCGGTACATTTCTCACATTTGGACTAACTCAGCTGCATACATTTTCCAGTGGTACTGAGCACAAGTATTGCTCATATCATAACTTTCGGCGGTCTGACTCAGATGATTTACAGCAGCCTCTCTTTTTATAAGTTTGCACTGATTGAAACTGAAATTAGCTATTATTGTTTTCTTTACTTTTTTAAGTTCCAGTTAAAGACACTCTATATTCCTGTTTAACTGAATAGTGGAGAGATACTCGGACCTTTAAATACAACACTAATTTCTGTTAAATTACACTCTCTAGTTTGCAAAATGGGGTTCTACTGCAATATAGGTCTTTTAGTTATGACTGATAATTACCCCAGAATTCAGTGAGTCCGTATCCTGCTGGTAATTTCCAGTATTAGCTGTATAAATGCTATAGTTATTTATCTATGTTTTCATGTACTGTATGGGCAAGTTAGTAACTGAGTACATGTTTACAAATCAACAATGATACGAAGTTTTAAAATTACTGGCGATTGTAATAGCACGATTTTTGGGCGAACTGACTGGCTCCTTGGCTCCTTATAACCCAAGCGATTGTAATAAATAATGAAGGTAAGTTTCTTGAGCCATGAGTTAATATTAAAGATTTTAGGTAGTATGCACATGCCATACAAATAATCTTATCGAAGATATCTGCAGAAAGAATAATAATTTTGGAGGAGAGAACAACATAAGAAGAACGAATCCACCTGCTTTGTTACACAAAGCTGGCTCATCGCACTGAGTGTCAAGGAAATCTGCAAGAATGGGCGGCATGTTGACGGTCCGTGACATACCCAAGCATGCCAGTTTAACGTTTGTTGCATGTCGTCTTCATGTAGTTGCAGTTTTAATTATCAGCAGTATACTTTGTTTCTAAGTGCTGTATGGTTAGGACTGTAGCATTGCAGCTAGGCTACGTATTTCTCCATCCTTGCGAATAAAGTGACATTACAAAATCTTCACAACACTGTTTCATCCTACAGTACTGTCGGCACGAGTGTTAAAAACAAGCGTAAAAGAAACGCTGGATAATTTTTCGCAGTGTCAAAACTTGTATTTAAGACTGAATATTTAACACAAGGAGACCTTTGTTAGACCTTACGGTGCGAAGTGGTGTAGCAGCTGTGGATTTCCACAGTGTGGTGTTAATCTCCTAGGCACACGTGCTCGCTTAACTAAGACGAAAACCTGAATTCCATGCTTAAGCAACGACGTTGAAACGTTGACACACAAACTCCGGTGCGCACATGACGCAGAAGCTCTGGCATGGCACACGAGGAAGGAGGTTTGTGTTTCCTGTTCAAAACCGAGAGCACAGATTTGTGCTCTTTCACTCGACCAGAGACGCTGATGAGATTCTCTGTGGCAAGTTGAGCGGCAGGTACAATAAACTCGGAACGAGTGATCGTGAAGAGGGAAGTATCAGTTTGATCGGTTAGCTGTATCTCTCGATAGAGCTGTATGCGAAACTTGGCTGACAGTGAGACCGCTATCAAAAACAAGTAAACCTTCCTGCAACACTGATTCAATTCTTTCTTCAGACGCCGCTAGGACCAAAACTGTGTCTGTAAGCTGTAACCTTTCTGTTGAAGCAGATAAATGAGGGAGTAAAATATATAAACTGGTGGTATGGAATTTAGGCGAAATCGTACGGCAAAGAAAAATGGGATAGCCTTCCGACACGCATGACATTGTCATAATCACACTTATCATTTTGTAAAATTAGTTATATCCCATCTACAGGCAGCCAGAAATAGAGTACAGTCAATAATAAATTATTCAAATGGCTCTAACTACTATGGGACTTGACATCTGAGGTCATCACTCCCCTAGACTTACAACCACTTAAACGTAACTAGCCTAAGGACACCACACACATCCATGCCCGAGACAGTATTCGAACCTGTGACCGTAGCAGCAGCGCGGCTCCGGACTGAAGCGCCTAGAAATGCTCGGCCACAGCGGCCGCCCAGTCAATAATATTTTTAAATTTTGCAGACTTGTGTTTGCGAGGATATGACGCTATGATACACTGTATTTGATTGACACGTTGACTATGTACAGGATGCGTATGCAGTGAATTGTCTCAGAAAATAAATAAAGCAATAGTTACGTACCAAAATACACTTCCTGGCCCTCAAAATAACCAGCATTACCTAAAACACACACTTGACAACGTTAGTAAAACGGTTGGAAACTGTCAGTAAACGCTTCTCGCGGAATCGCTCGAAGAACCGTCGTCACCCGTTTTTGGCTATATGCATTGTTACAGGAGATGAGATCTGGTGCTATTAATACGATTCGGAAAGCAAGCAACATGGCATGGTTATCGTCGTCTTTCCCGCGTCTCATAAAAAGTCGACCGACAAAAATCGATGATTAAGAGGATGTTGATCGTCTTTTTCGATAGAACGGGCTTGGTCTACGAAAGTTTGTATTGGAAGTACTATGCAGAACGTAAGTCTCAGCTAGATGCACATGTAATAAAAGTTTCACTCGAAGGAAATTAGTCATTTCGTCATATTTTTGTACCTTAATTGTGAAAGCTTTTCGACGTGACAAGAAGTTCCAAAGTGTGTCTGTGCTTGGCGAGACCGTTAAGAAACCGGGCGGAGGAAGCCAGGCCAGAGCTGCGGGGGTGCGGCCCTCTGGCGTTGAGAGGTTTCGGCGTCCAGATCGGCTTTGCTGGCCACCCCACCCTGGCAGGCAGCAGAGCACGCGTCTCAGGTGTGGGGCAGGCTCACCGCCCCGCGTCTGTAAACAAACGCTGCCTCCAGCCGCGTCTGGCTTCTCGCCAGCGCGTCCTCACCCTTCCCTATTCCCCTGCGGTTTGGTGCTGCGTGCGTCATCACGCCAGCAGAAGATGGAGAAACAATAGCTCACATAAGAGGAAGGCAGCAGAACCAATTGGAGGTAAAGGTCACTAAAAACCTCATTCTCGTATTAACCTGCTTAATTTACACTTGAGAAGCTTAAATACCGGCTTGAAAGTTCAATGCTGCAGTGTCAGGTCATCTTCGCCAAGTCTGTACCAAACGTTTCGGTACTGAAGTTGTTGCATTCTTCAAAGGTTGTCTGAGATGTTGCTTTACAGTCATCACGTTTGTCTGTAGTATACGTTGCATCCCAGTAAACCGGTATATCATCTACATAACCTGTTATGACGTGTTAATTTTTTTCATTTTCAGGGTGCCTCCGCCACTCTCAAACTACAACTAAAAAGGTCTCTTGTCAGTCGCTGGTTGCGAAACTTGGCGTAGGCTTATCTACTGTCAGCTACACAAAGTGAATTATCTAAAACTCCCACCCTTTCAGCTTCGTGAACAGTTTAAGATAGCACGCCACTCTTAAAACGTAATGGCGTGCTGAAAAGTAACGCCATTCAGTGTTCTACAACTTTATTCTTCATGTTTACATATACAGGGGCGAATGGAGAAACTAGTAGAAGCCAACCTTGGGGAAGATCAGTTTGGATTCCGTAGAAATAACGGAACACGTGAGGCAATACTGACCTTACGACTTATCTTAGAAGAAAGATTAAGGAAAGGCAGACCTACGTTTCTAGCATTTGTAGACTTAGAGAAAGCTTTTGACAATGTTAACTGGAATATTCTCTTTCAAATTCTAAAGGTGGCAGGGGTAAGATACAGAGAGCGAAAGGCTATTTACAATTTGTACGGAAAGCAGATGGCAGTTACACGAGTCGAGGGACATGAAAGGGAAGCAGTGGTTGGGAAGGGAGTGAGACAGGGTTGTAGCCTCTCCCCGATGTTATTCAATCTGTATATTGAGCAAGCAGTAAAGGAAACAAAAGAAAAATTCGGAATAGGTATTAAAATCCATGGAGAAGGAATAAAAACTCTGAGGTTCGCCGATGACATTGTAATTCTGTCAGAGGCAGCAAAGGACTTGGAAGAGCAGTTGAACGGAATGGACAGTGTCTTGAAAGGAGGATATAAGATGAACAACAACAAAAGCAAAACGAGGATAATGGAATGTAGTCGAATTAGGTCGGGTGATGCTGAGGGAATTAGATTAGGAAATGAGACACTTAAAGTAGTAAAGGAGTTTTGCTATTTGGGGAGCAAAATAACTGATGGTCGAAGTAGAGAGGATATAAAATGTAGGCTGGCAATGGCAAGGAAGCGTTTCTGAAGAAGAGAAATTTGTTAACATCGAGTGTCAGGAAGTCGTTTCTGAAAGTATTTGTATGGGGTGTAGCCATGTATGGAAGTGAAACATGGACGATAAGTAGTTTGGACAAGAAGAGAATAGAAGCTTTCCAAATGTGGTGCTACAGAAGAATGCTGAAGATTAGATGGGTAGATCATATAACTAACGAGGAGGTTTTGAATAGGATTGGGGAGAAGTTTGTGGCACAACTTGACTAGAAGAAGGTATCGGTTGGTAGGACATGTTCTGAGGAATCAAGGGATCACAAATTTAGCATTGGAGGGCAGCGTGGAGGGTAAAAATCGTAGAGGGAGACCAAGAGATGAATACACTAAGCAGATTCAGAAGGATGTAGGTTGCATAGATGAAGAAGCTAGCACAGGACAGAGTAGCATGGAGAGCTGCATCAAACCAGTCTCAGGACTGAAGACAACAACAACAACAACATACATATACAGGGTGGTCCATTGATCGTGACCGGGCCAAATATCTCACGAAATAAGCGTCAAACGAAAAAATTACAAAGAACGAAACTTGTCTAGCTTGAAGGGGAAACCAGATGGCGCTATGGTAGGCCCGCTAGATGGCGCTGCCATAGGTCAAACGGTTATCAACTGCGTTTTTTAAAATAGGAACCCCCATTTTTATTACATATTCGTGTAGTACGTAAAGAAATATGAATGTTTCAGTTGGACCACTTTGTTTATTCCCATTGGGCTTCGGTCAGTAACATGGGCTCGTTCAAAACACTGCAGTATTCAGTTGGAGACACTAGACACAAACGTGATTTGGATTTCTATTATCCTTCCTGTATCAAAATAAAGGGAGGTATTCTCTGTTGCACAGGTTCAGAGTTCAATATGTTTTGAAGAGACTGAAGGGTAAGTGCTACCTTCAGACTTACAAATGTAGGTTGAAAAGTTTCTTTCCTTCGTAATCTTCGTTATAAGCAAAAAAGTGATACCTTCAATTTACAAATGTAAGTTGAAAGATTTCTTTCCCTCGTGGTCTTCGTTATAAAAAGCTGTTGCTCGTAGTGTTTTAGATCTTTTCAGCGTAAACTAAGTAAAATGTACCCTCAAGTGTGATTTGAACAGCATAGTGCTTTACTAGGTACGGTCGTACCAGAGGCGCTTTACGCTCAGCATCCTCCGACCTTTGAATCAATATCAGTTGTAGAGGCTCACACAGTTTAACATGATTCCTCAACTGTAGTGCAACCTACCATTTCTCACCTATATGCAGATACCCGCCTCAGTGGCCGTGGTTGTTTGAACATCATGAATAAACAGTGGTCGGGGACAGGGAACTCACTCACGCGACAACTCTTGGACATTCACACGCAGCCCTGCACGTCCCCATCAGTGTCGGTGGCACATGTTACACCTCTATTCGCGCATCTGGTTGTCTTCGTCAACCTTAACTGCGTACGCGGCGGCCTCCGATGCACGCACACCCCACATCCGAAAGATTTCTACATTCAGTTACTGCGCAGTGTGTCTTGTAACAACGTTGAGATAAAGTATCCATTAATGTTGGACTACGGTGTGGCGCAACCTTCATCAACCGTACCTCCCGACATCAGTCAGAGTGACATGCTCCCACGTCACCTGTGGAAGATTCACCACTAACAATTATTCACATGCGATTGGTTTGATGGACGCTCCTTTGCGCTCTACCTGTCATTCGGTGGACAGTGGTGCCCATCGATTGTCCTGTGCTAGTGTTCGTGCAGTTTGGTAACTGAGGCGGCAAATGGTCGCCTGTTTCATCCGCGTCCCTCCATCCGTAGTCGAACCGTACGCTTTCATCCGCCCGGAAGGCGCTTGTTTTCCTGTAGCCAAGACTCGTGCGGTAGTCTGGGTCAAAGTACGGTCGCCCACCTTTCTGAATACGAGGTCAAATCGTCTCGGTCTCTGGACCCTCCTACAGAATGTATATGCGGTGGTTGAATGAGGTCCACGCTACCGCCCCTATTTCGCCAGTTAGCCCGTGGTGTTTTGAGCGATCCCCGTTCATCAGGAACGTGCCTGGCGCAGTTGGCCCTACCGCTGTCGAGGGCACTTCCAAAACCCCCTCACGTTACTTGAGGTCTCTGGCGGGCGCAGCGCCTGCTACCGCATTGTCTTTGTTTTCCGTTTCCCCTCTCCCTTGCCTACCAACCACTGCTGTGGCCCACGATGGAATTTCATGATTACAACTATCTCCTTCCTTCACTGTCCCTTCTTGTCGACTTCCGGTTGCGTAATGGCGTTGGGGACGCCGTGGCCAGGCCTCGTGTGGTCGACCCCTGCCCCGCACCCTGCCTTCGAGCTGGAGGCGCTCCACACGTGCTCATCTCCCATCAACCCTACCTTCCATCCGCTTACAAGGAACGGCCGATTTCCTCCATTTGCTTTTTCTCACGTTATCTGCAGACTTGCTGCATTTTTTAAATAGTGTTTTTTTCCCACTCATGTTTCCTTAAAAAGAGGTCGCTAACGTCCTCCAATCTGGTGACGCTCGACTCAGAGTTACACCAGTTCGAATCCTAGCGGTTGATGACGAAATTTTAAGCGGCAGTATTTGGCGGGAGGGAAGATGGCAGCGTAAACTTCCCTATCAACAGTCTTTGCGCCAGTATCCCGCATTAAGTTTCAAACTTTTCCTCAGTGTGTGAAGATTTGAGACTTAAGAGCATGCGAAAAGGCTGATGGTGGACCGTCTGTCTGAAGGGATCATTTAGCTTCGCGGCCCCCTTGATACCGTTCGAGAAGAGCAGGCAATGTGGTGGCACAAGATTTCACCCTCTTCCTTCTATCATCATCATCATTATCATCACAGAACACAAACATAGCGCTACCCTAGACACAAATGCATTACACTCACCTACACTCCACAGACACCCATATGACACAAATATCACATATTCATAAGGAAAGGGGAGAAAAACGCCCCTTCCGAGAGCTGGCTTAGTCGACTCCGTCATTTTTCCTAACCATATCAAATTTACCTTTTTTTACGTATGCAAATCATTGCCAGAAGTGAAAAAATGGGCGAGAAAAATGTCCTATTACTTAATTGTATGGATATTCATTATCGCAAATGTCTAGTTGTGATGTTCTTTTAATTATTTACAAGCATGTTGTGAATTTTACACACACACACACACACACACACACACACACACACACACACACACACCTGTTACGAGACAGTTGTGTTGGCGCATGAGCTTCCAAGGAATTTGATAGTGTGTGTGTGTGTGTGTGTGTGTGTGTGAGTGTGTGAGTGTGTGTGTGAGAGAGAGAGAGAGAGAGAGAGAGAGAGAGAGAGAGAGAGAGATATTTTAAGGCACTAAACAGGGACCGCATTAGCGCCCCTGCTATACTAGTCAGAGACAAATATGATTAAAACAGTGACAAATAAGAATGCACAAAACATAATTTCACTTAAAATTACAAGAACTCTCTCATTTTCTCTCACATTCACCTTCTCCGTCATGCACGGCCACGAAGATAGTAAGATTTTTAACTTGAAGAAAATAGATGTCAACAGTCGTAACTTTATTTAATAATTTTACTTGGCATTGTCGTTAGATGTGAAAAGTCCATGCCGACCGGAAAGTTTTTAGAAGTTTGCGGAATCCATTTGGCTATGGTGTTCCCTATAATAGCACAAAAGAGTAGATGAGGTACGTAATCAGTTACGTAGTATCGTGTATACGTGGCTGAAAGGACCAATGTGGCAGCGAAACTGGTAGTTGAGCAGAATTGTTAATAAAGTTACAGCTATTGGTATCTATATTCTTAAAGTCTTCGGTCAGCCACAAGATGGAATTACAGGGGTTTATCACTTTGTCAATCTTAAAATGGGCTAGTAAACTTTTAACTAAACTATGGGATACTAAAGAAAGTGTATCTGGTCAAAGGGCCCATTAGTATTTGATATGAATCACGTTCTCATACGAGAAGCCGCTGCTTTATTAAGCTCTCTTCACCATGCGTTGCTTCTCTTGTGGCGTACATATAGAAACGGCTGCCGAACTTCCAATATGGTCCCTCTCGACAGCAAAAAGTGAAACCGAACAGCGTTTCATTTCGGCGCTTAAACGCGCAGCCCCATTGTCTCGCGGCATCCCGTGTCCCCGATATTCTGCCGCAAAATAGGATGCGGCCAGCCTGCCAACTCGTAGCTCACCCCCCCCCCCCCCTTCACTCCCTCCCCTCCAGGCTTTTCCCCTTCCGCTGTGTCGCAGACCGGACGCGCCCGCTCGTCTGTCAGTGCGGCCCGGCCGTTGCGCAACGGACGGCGCGGCTGTCAGCGTCATCTGCTCGCCGCTAATCTGCTGTTTGTTGCGCAACAGTGTTGCCAACTTGCGCCCCACAAAATACCCGCAGGCTCGCTGCGGGACCTCCGCTCTACAATAGTGGTATTATCACCACATTCCCCGGTACGGTGGAAGAATCGCGAATCCGCATCACACCAACACGTGTCCTGTTCCGTGTCAGGGGCCTCGTTAATGCTATGCTAATGGTTCGTCGTTCCAGCTTACGTAATGTCGCGTCGAATGCACGCAGTGTACTCTGCTCTATCTCTTCCATGCTGGAAGGACATGTGGTTTATGTAACATCCTGTAGCAGTTCCTCATACAAAGCTTGGGAAGCAACACTGAACTTTGCTCTTATGACATTATTTGCCAGCACAGTAAAACTCTTTCGAAACTCGGCAAAACATATTCAAGCAGTTATCGTGACACATGATCAAGTCACTATTTTTCTGCGTATCTCGCCTTTATCTCGATAACGGAGTTCTCCTTACCACTTTCGCGTGTACAGTGGTTAAAATCCCCGTCCGGGTATGCAGGTTTGTTTTCCGTGTATTCCGTAAGTCTCGTAAGACACATACTGAGATGATTCCTCCAGATGGACCGACAACCTTTCCTGCTCGATTATGTTTATGTAGTTTTCCATCACGCACTATGTTTCATCCGTGCACCTGCAAGACATCGTCAGGGGAGGCGTAGTTGCGTCTTCAACTGCTAGGCTGAAGAAATCTGGTAGATGCCCAGATGAAATACCGTACGTTGTAGAAAACTACGACCTGTTGCACTCCGGAAACATCGAGTACTCAATACATCCAGAAAATTTCGGTATTCACAACCTTCCCCATTATTCACCCATACGAGAAAGTGCTCGGAGTACAATTTGCAACGTTAATCCCCACTCTTCATCTTCCTTGTTTCTTCTCTTTCATTGTAAGTGGTAATTTGCCCTTTCGTTTTAGTTCTGAGCATAGTCTGTGACGGTACGCTCGCGTTGGTAAGTTTCGAGACACACAGTACATATATGGTGCAAAGAAGAAAGGATAAGTTCTATCGACAAAGAAGAGATTAGCGGGTAGAGCACAGTTACGATTGTCACATCAATGTTCTGCCCTAAACTCTAAATTATTCCACAAGGTTGTTGACTTAAGGCTCACCAAATAGTTAATGGTGGGTTGTTTGTTGAAGAGTGCCGCTAAGACGGAGCTCAGGAAACGCAACCTTACAAGCCAACATCGCGTTTCATCCTCTCGCGTCTGTCTCGTCGCCAGTACCACAGGGCAGAGAAAAATTAATTGTAGAAGAGGATAGGAGATATCGAGCTCAGCCAAATTTTACAAATAATTTTAGGACAGAAATGCACTGTTTTAGAGCTGCATCCATAAAACGGCCATTTGTCCTTGTTAACAGTATGATAAAGAGCGCACCTGCTAATTCACAGTTGAAGATAATGCTTAAGCTGAACAAAGTGCGACAAACTTTAAATTTCTATCTACATTGGACGTTTGTCTTCTGTGACGTTTACTAAGTGGAGCACGATAACCGCGGCACAACCAGAGCCAGTTTAAGGCCCTAGCTGTACAAGCCGTCCCCTGTGGCGCCAAGCCTAGCGGTCTAAGGCGCTGCAGTCATGGACTGTGCGGCTGGTCCCGGCGGAGGTTCGAGTCCGCCCTCGGGCATGGGTGTGTGTGTGTGTGTGTGTGTGTGTTTGTCCTTAGGATAATTTAGGTTAAGTAGTGTGTAAGCTTAGGGAATGATGACCTTAGTAATTAAGTCCCATAAGACTTCACGCACATTTGAACTACTTTTTTTTTTACTGTGAGTCGTTCACGGATAGCCAAATAAGGCGACCGCTCGCGATGAGTGAAAATCCGGGTTCGAGTCCCGGACCGGCACAAATTTCCATTGTCATCCCATTGTACAGTTGATAGTATTCTTTATTCGCAGTTGCGAATTCCTTTGCTCTATTGACAGTAGCCTCAGAGACAAAGAAATCCACATAATGGTGAGGCCTCCGCCCCTGGCCCGGCTGTGTGGTCCGGCGTGGCGCCCTTTGAGTGCCAGCGGCCGCTCAGTACGCGGGTTCCGCCCATCGTCGTCGCCACTGGAGTCTGCAGCTACGCGCCATCCGGCCTCCACCGGCCGCGGTCACCTGCTAAGCCGGCCGCGGCGCCACGCTTTCCCATCCTCCCGCTTCCCGCACTCACATCATTCTCTCAAGACTGTAATTTCTTTCCTTGTTGGATACATTCTCAAACCTCACCTATCTCACATTATTCTGCTTAGTTTGCGTATAACTTCTCTATTCGATTCAAGTCGTTGCGACATCACTGAAAATTGAAGGACGTATGTTTACGGCACTCAGCACTGAATATAACCTGTCAAAGAGCACCAACCCATATCTCGTATGTAGCTGTATGTGGACGCAGTTCTGTGGATTTACGTGGATAATCTCAGAAATACAATTATCGAGCAAATATTAGGTTTTTATGTTTAATTGTATAACAACTTACGAAAAAGTCAGTTTTGGACGTCCAGTTATGTAAGGAGAAAATATGGAAAAATTCGAATCCATTGTCCATACTAAATTGAGTGGTCCGCTTTAGATTCAAACCGTTTTTCCCCCCTCCTCATGACGTGCCTATAAAGCCATTTCAATAGTGAATTATCAATTATGACGATACAAACGTAAGGACAACGCAACGCCCAGGCCCCTTCAGGTAGCAATCTGCCTCGCTACAGCGCAGCTACCGAGGCGGACGGGACTGACTGTTCATAACTCAGTCCTACGCTCAATGCTTGATGTTCTGTTACCGTCATTGCCAAGGTAATAATTACCTCGTTAGTCCTTCTGAGTATGCTGCCACACAGTTTTATAAAGTATTTAAAATAATAAATTATTAAAATGACCGATATATCGGTCATGTTACAGCGGCCAAAAGTCAGATATTTTACCACTTTAACATTTCACGTATTTTATAAGATGATGCGGCAGCATA
This sequence comes from Schistocerca piceifrons, assembly GCF_021461385.2. Taxonomy (NCBI): domain Eukaryota; kingdom Metazoa; phylum Arthropoda; class Insecta; order Orthoptera; family Acrididae; genus Schistocerca; species Schistocerca piceifrons. The sequence goes on from NC_060138.1 coordinate 858,560,387, forward strand.
CCGAGAAAGATTTTAAAGAGGTCGACGCCGGCCACGTAATAATAGTGAAGTGTTTTGTTTTGGATTTTGATTCCCCCCCCCCCCCCCCGTGTTAGTCAGATGTGTAGCTTTAAAGAATGAAAGACTGTTGTCATGACGCAGTGTGATCCTTTTTGCGATACGGAAAAGAGTAGACCGAATGAAATTAAGGACGGAAGAGAGTTAATCCCAGTATCAGCACAAATGGCTCTAAGCACTGTGGGACTTAACATCTGAGGTCATCAGTTCCCTAGACTTAGAACTACTTAAACCCAACTAACCTGAGGACATCACACATCCATGCCCAAGGCAGGATTCGAACCTGTGAGCGTAGCAGCAGCGCGGTTCCAGGCTGAAACGCCTATAAGCGCTCGGTCACAGCGGCCGGCCTCTGCACAAATACTACTACACTTGAACATCACCCAGGTTTTGTTGAGGTTACCGTCCACATGTGAGGCATGGATATCCACACTTCACCGCAAATAAAACAGAGGACCTGTTCGGAATTTCTCCCACAATCTAATTATGAGCAATTCTTCTTCACGACCATTCTCACCCCTGATCGGCACTCATTTCCTGATTAGGGTTTGAACTAGAAACTTCGGAGTGAATTAATGACCTAGACCACGGAGTTACATTAGGTAGACCTTAAAGCAAGTGACGAAACACGAAAGTAATTGGGAATTGTCGCTTCCAAAGCATGCTGAGAAATGCTCAACATTGCCCCCGGTGACCTTATACACAGGACAGGCAAAATAAAAGGGCCCGTAAAATACTTTACGCTCGTTAAGATACGCAATCTAATATCCGTACCCCCGGTGGGCGATTTAAGTTTGGTTGCCTAGCTTAAGTTGTGTGAAATACGTATTTTCCGGGTCTTTCTGTTTTGTTCATTCTGTATGTATTCGGTAATAGCGGTACTCAGATTTAGACCACCTTGTTTTTCTCAGATTACTCCACGCGAACGAGATGGTTCCCCTATCAGCTCCGCAGCCAAATAAGTTATTTGAACGTGTCTGACAAACTCCTGCCTGCGGTCCAGAACACTTGATGAATGATATCAGGAAGAAAACGCTCCGCATCACCTCAGTCCACAGTGGCTGTTCAGATTGTATTCTGCCGATGTGTTTGGAGAGCGCCTACCATCGAACGAACTGTGGAAACAAATGGTGGACCTGTCACTGCCCCCCCCCCCCCCCCCCCCCCAGGCTTCCAGTCCCTCAATCCTTCCACTGCGACACCACTTTTAAAAATTCGTATTCTTTAATATCTGTAGTTTTTCATCAAATATGCCAACACTAGGTCACCTATTGTTTCCTCGAGCTGTAACACGGATAAATATTCGTGTATGTAACTTTTCCAGTGTAGGAAGAAATATGTAGCCGCGTCGAAGACAAAGTAAGAAATTTGACGCACTGGACATTACAGCACAGTCACTGTAGTACCTCCTTTGCACTGCAACGATGAAAATTCTGTGAGCAATTGGTCCACTGAACCTCCTAATTTGGTACATTTTGACACTCACCTACTCATAATTTGTTTTTCACTTAACATTACAGTAATGTGAGTAAAGTGAGACTAATGCAATGCTACGAAACTTTTTAAAATCACGTAATTTCTTTACATCTTCATACTTAATGTTATTCGTGATGACCCATCAGGGTTAGAAATAAAACTGATTGTTGAAGATAAATACATAAATAAGCGTGAAGTTTTCTTGATCGACTTGTAAAGGAAGAAATATTACCCGTACCGATTACATGGTTCAAATGGCCCTGAGCACTATGGGACATAACATCGGACGTCATCAGTCCCCTAGAACTTAGAACTACTTAAACCTAACTAATCTAAGGACATCACACACATCCATGCCCGAGGCAGGATTCCAACCTGCGACCGGAGCGGTCGCGCGGTTCCAGACTGAAGCGCCTAGAACCGCTCGGCCACACCGGCCGAGGTACCGATTACAACCATAATATTATGCGAGAACGCAGTTTCGAGTAAACATTTGGCGAATTAGAAGAACAGTGCATTTTGGGAGAAACAACAAAATAATATCTCATCACAAACAAAACAAAACAGAAAATCAATAAACGCATGATATTATTACCAATAGAAACCTGATGGATAGAAAGTTAAAAGGAAATAAAAGAAACAGTGTTTTCTTCACTATCTCATTGTAAGTTTTATACAATTTACTGGAACGTAGCAATAATTGTCGCTGTTCATTGCCCACTATTGAATCCATTTCTTTCTTTAAGACTACTGTGTAAGCGGCAGTAATATTCTTTCGTTGTATTAAATTACGGTTCTTCTCTCTGAAGCGCGACAGGTGAACGTTTTCATTTCCTCGACAGAGGATTCGTTGCAGCGGTGTCTTAGTCTTTCCACGGCGGCCCATATTTTCCGCGTCAGAAGAGGCGGATATGCTTGAATTATGTGTAAGGCGGAGTTCTTCAGTTTGGTCTGCTCCGCGGTCGATCAAGCTGAATATTTCCTAAGACACGGCACTTTATTTGGAGGGCCGGGTTAGCTTCTGCAGGACTATGGATTCACGAGACCAGTCAGGAAACACGGCCGATTCGTTAAACATTTCTGAGCCACAAACCAGGGACCGGCTGCCTCATCTCATACCGAGCAAAGATGACGCAAAGTAGTCCTTCAACAAACGTCACACAATATCTTTGTGAACTGATAATTTATCCATGTTAAGCCGGTTATCATCGCTCGAAGATACCAGCCGGTTCGAATTCTTGTGCTAGAATAAATGTGTATCGGCAAGCTGAACTAGAGCTGTAAGGTTCACCATCGAGATGCTAAACGTTGATTCTCTTACCTTACGACGTTGCCTCGTGGATACAGGGAACTGCCATTGCTGTATGAGCAGCCCCCTTAGTGACAAATAGCGCAGGTCGGATGTTTGATGCTGTTTCATAAGAGTCGGCAATGTGCCATCACCGACTCTGTCGTCATAATCATCATGTCATTAAATCATATCACCAGAATCAATTGCGCTCGTAGTTCACCGCGCAGTGAACAGTTTTCATTAAATATGCTAACACTAGTTTACCTATTGTTTTCACGAGCTGTAACATGGATAAATATTCGCGTCGGTAACTCTTCCAGAGTAGGAACAAATATGTAGCCGCATCGAAGGCAAAACAAGAAATTTGACGCACTGGACATCATCACAGAACAGGCTCATACGGAGCAAGGATGACGCCAATTAGTCCTTCAACAAACGTCACACAATATCTTTGTGAACTGATAACTTATCCATGTTAAGCCAGTTGATTATTACCGTCACTCGAAGATACCAGCCAGTGGGATTAATGTGTTACCAGGTACGGCAATTACTTCCAAATAGTTCGCTTACTTTTTTTCCACCTGGCTCATTTTCATTTGACTGCCCCTTGTAGTTTTGATCAGCGCTTCCTTCTGTGGGAATATTTAAAACTCGTAAAGTAAGTAAAACGGCCATATCTAAAACGGTATTGGTTTTCAGAAATACAGTTATCTAATTCTACATACAAATCAGACTTACGTGCTTGACGGAGGGTTCATGGAGTCACCTTCACACTATTTCTCTGCCGTGCCACCCTCGAACAAAGTGTTGGTGAACACGAACACTTAAATCATTCAGTGAAAGCTCTGATATCTGTTACTTTCTTACGATGACTATTTCTCCTTATGTAGGCGCGCGGCGTCAAAATATTTTCACATTCGAAGAAGAACTGTCATGAGTAAAGTTACGCGAAAATTTTCCGCCGCAATGATAAACGCCTTTCTTTTAATGATTGCCACACCAGTTCGCAGCCGGCCAGTGTGGCCGTGCGGTTCTAGGCGCTTCAGTCTGGAACCGCGTGACCGCTACGGTCCCAGGTTCGAATCCTGCCTCGATCATTGCTGTGTGTGCTGTCCTTAGGTTAGTTAGGTTTAAGTAGTTCTAAGTTCTAGGGGACTGATGACCACAGATGTAAGTCCCATAGTGCTCAGAGCCATTTGAACCATTTTTGAACCAATTCGCACATCATACCTGTGACACTTTCCCTCCTTCCTGTTTTCCTATAATATAAGGGCAGCCAAACAAAAGCGAGACAGATTAAAAAAAAGTGAATCGTTTATTATCTAAAAGAAATCGCCAAAATTGTTAACACATTTATTCGACTGTGAGACAAGGCGATCGATACTTTCATGGAAAAATGTTTGCGGTTGCTTACTGAACCATAATTATACCCAACCCCATTTCTCTTCGTCCGAAGCAAATCAACGTTCACGAATGTCTTTCTTGAGGACTTAAAAAATGTGGAAATCGCATGGGGAGATAGAGATCGGGACTGTGTGGAAGATGTGTAAGGATCACACAGCGAAACTTGTGTGTGTGTGTGTGTGTGTGTGTGTGTGTGTGTGTGTGTGTGCGCGCGCGCGTTCGTGCGTGCGTATGTACGTACGGGAATAAGGTGAAGCTGCCAACAATAAGTGTAATGGACAGCGGACACTACATGCGTAATGTCTGAAAAGTTGAGAATTTAGTTTGGACGAAAAAAGCGTGCTCAGGTAGCCGAAGCAGTTACGGCGACCGCCGCTTGCGTAAAGCGGAAAATCCAGATCTGAGTACGGGTCCAGCACAAATTTGCACTTGTCACCAGTGGATTTATTTTCACTGCCTTACTGCGGCTGAGGTCTGAGTTTCTCTTCCTTCTGCAGCGTAGTCGAAACAGTCTTGACAACATGTGGGCAAGCATTATCCTGCAACAGTATGATGCCGTCCGTTTACATTCCTGGGCGTTTGGACTTCATGGAACACTTCAGTTTTTGCAGTGTCCACGCACCGTTGTGCTTTGTGGTGCCGTGTTCCAGTAAGCCAATGGCCAGAGGATCCTTGCAGTCAAAAGAAGACGTCCCGACTTTCACAGAGCTGGCACGCCTTTTGATTGGACTACGGCGAACGAGTTTCTCGGGGAAGCCTTTACACATCCTCCACCCAATCCCGATCTGTTCGCATGCGATTTCCATATTTCTGGAGCCCTGAAGAATGACATTTGTGGCCGTCGACTTCCTTCGGACGAAGAGGTGCCCATCTAGGTACAATAACGGTTTCGCAGGAAACTGCAAACATTTTTCTATCTAGGCATCGACCATCTTGTCTCACAGATATGGCAGATATGGCTTACGTTTTTCCATCTGGCTCATTTTCATTTGACTGCCCCTTATAGTTTTGACCAGCGCTGCGTTCTGTGGGAATATTTAAAACTTGTAAATCATCTTGTATAGTGTTGTTGTTGTTGTGGTCTTCAGTCCTGAGACTGGTTTGATGCAGCTCTCCATGCTACTCTATCCTGTGCAACCTTCTTCGTCTCCCAGTACCTACTGGAACCTACATCCTTCTGAATCTGTTTAGTGTATTCATCTCTTGGTCTCCCTCTACGATTTTTACCCTCCACGCTGCCCTCCAATACTAAATTTGTGATCCCTTGATGCCTCAAAACATGTCCTACCAACCGATCCCTTCTTCTAGTCAAGTTGTGCTACAAACTCCTCTTCTCCCGAATCCTATTCAATACCTCCTCATTAGTTATATGATCTACCCATCTAATCTTCAGCATTCTTCTGTAGCACCACATTTCGAAAGCTTCTATTCGCTTCTTGTCGAAACTAGTTATCGTCCACGTTTCACTTCCATACGTGGCTACGCTCCATGATGCTGACGAAATTAAATTAGGAAATGAGATACTTAAAGTAGTAAAGGAGTTTTGCTATTTGGGGAGCAAAATATCTGACGATGGTCGAAGTAGAGGAGATATAAAATGTAGACTGGCAATGGCAGGGAAAGCGTTTCTGAAGAAGAGAAATTTGATAACATCGAGAATAGATTTAAATGTCAGGAAGTCGTTTCTGAAAGTATTTGTATGGAGTGTAGCCATGTATGGAAGTGAAACATGGACGATGAGTAGTTTGGACAAGAAGAGAATAGAAGCTTTCGAAATGTGGTGCTACAGAAGAATGCTGACGATTAGATGGGTAGATCACATAACTAATGAGTAGGTATTGAATAGAATTGGAGAGAAGAGGAGTTTGTGGCACAACTTGACAAGAAGAAGGGACCGGTTGGTAGGACATGTTCTGAGGCATCAAGGATCGCCAATTTAGCATTGGAGGGCAGCGTGGAGGGTAAAAATCGTAGAGGGAGACCAAGAGATGAATACACTAAGCAGATTCTGAAGGATGTAGGCTGCAGTAGGTACTGGGAGATGAAGAAGCTTGCACAGGATAGAGTAGCATAGAGAGCTGCATCAAACCAGTCTCAGGACTGAAGACCACAACAACAACAACAACAACAACAAAAACACCACCTTCAGAATTTGAAAGTGAGTATTGCAGTCAACATTGTCAAAATGTTTCTCTAAGTCTACAATTGCTAGAAACGTAGGTTTGCCTTTCCTTAATCTAGCTTCTAAGATAAGTCGTAGGGTCAGTATTGCCTCACGCGTTCCAATATTTCTACGGAATCCAGACTGATTATCCCCGAGGTTGGCTTCTACCAGGTTTTCGTAAGTAGTCTACATAATTTTTTCCCCATTTTCTTCACCTGCTGTTTGCTGACGGGTGTACGTCGCATTGAGATTTGCTGCATACCACGTTAGAGCCGCGGGGGTTTCCGTGACACGTGGTCGCCCGCCAGTGGCGGCTACGATCCGTAATGGGTGTGCGGGGCGGGGGTCCGTAGGATACGGCGCCTGATGACGAGGCCGCGGGCAACGTCCGCAACGCCGCGCGCCGCGCGCTGCGCTGGGAAGCGGTGAGGCGAGGCGGCGCGGCTGCCAATTGAGGGCGACCCTGGCTAAACGCCGGGTCAAGTGGCCGCCACGTCACCCGCTACACAGCCCTGCCAAACTGCCACAGATTACAGCTGCCGGTAGCCTACTGCTTCAAACACCGTCTCTACTTGCTAACGCTACAAGAGACCGTAAACAGCACTTGCCGGTTATGTATACGTAGAACGTCAAAGTATTGTAATAATAACTACAGTTACTTGTTGAGATAGTAACATACACTCCTGGAAATTGAAATAAGAACACCGTGAATTCATTGTCCCAGGAAGGGGAAACTTTATTGACACATTCCTGGGGTCAGATACATCACATGATCACACTGACAGAACCACAGGCACATAGACACAGGCAACAGAGCATGCACAATGTCGGCACTAGTACAGTGTATATCCACCTTTCGCAGCAATGCAGGCTGCTATTCTCCCATGGAGACGATCGTAGAGATGCTGGATGTAGTCCTGTGGAACGGCTTGCCATGCCATTTCCACCTGGCGCCTCAGTTGGGCCAGCGTTCGTGCTGGACGTGCAGACCGCGTGAGACGACGCTTCATCCAGTCCCAAACATGCTCAATGGGGGACAGATCCGGAGATCTTGCTGGCCAGGGTAGTTGACTTACACCTTCTAGAGCACGTTGGGTGGCACGGGATACATGCGGACGTGCATTGTCCTGTTGGAACAGCAAGTTCCCTTGCCGGTGTAGGAATGGTACAACGATGGGTTCGATGACAGTTTGGATGTACCGTGCACTATTCAGTGTCCCCTCGACGATCACCAGTGGTGTACGGCCAGTGTAGGAGATCGCTCCCCACACCATGATGCCGGGTGTTGGCCCTGTGTGCCTCGGTCGTATGCAGTCCTGATTGTGGCGCTCACCTGCACGACGCCAAACACGCATACGACCATCATTGGCACCAAGGCAGAAGCGACTCTCATCGCTGAAGACGACACGTCTCCATTCGTCCCTCCATTCACGCCTGTCGCGACACCACTGGAGGCGGGCTGCACGATGTTGGGGCGTGAGCGGAAGACGGCCTAACGGTGTGCGGGACCGTAGCCCAGCTTCATGGAGACGGTTGCGAATGGTCCTCGCCGATACCCCAGGAGCAACAGTGTCCCTAACTTGCTGGGAAGTGGCGATGCGGTCCCCTACGGCACTGCGTAGGATCCTACGGTCTTTGCGTGCATCCGTGCGTCGCTGCGGTCCGGTCCCAGGTCGACGGGCACGTGCACCTTCCGCCGACCACTGGCGACAACATCGATGTACTGTGGAGACCTCACGCCCCACGTGTTGAGCAATTCGGCGGTACGTCCACCCGGCCTCCCGCATGCCCACTATACGCCCTCGCTCAAAGTCCGTCAACTGCACATACGGTTCACGTCCACGCTGTCGCGGCATGCTATCAGTGTTAAAGACTGCGATGGAGCTCCGTATTCCACGGCAAACTGGCTGACACTGACGGCGGCGGTGCACAAATGCTGCGCAGTTAGCGCCATTCGACGGCCAACACCGCGGTTCCTGGTGTGTCCGCTGTGCCGTGCGTGTGATCATTGCTTGTACAGCCCTCTCGCAGTGTCCGGAGCAAGTATGGTGGGTCTGACACACCGGTGTCAATGTGTTCTTTTTTCCATTTCCAGGAGTGTAATATTGTGATAAAAAAAAGCACTCCGTCTTCAGGCCACGAGTGGCCTACCGGGGCCATCCGACTGCCGTGTCATCCTCAGTGGAGGATGCGGTTAGAAGGGGCGTGCAGTACATCGCTCTCCCGGTCGTTATGATGGGATTCTTGAGCGAAGCCGCTTCTATTCGGTCGAGTAGCTCCTCAGTTGGCATCACGAGGCTGAGTGCACCCCGAAAACTAGCAACAGCGCATGGCGGCCTGGATGGTCACCCATCCAAGTGCCGACCACGCCCGACAGCGCTCAACTTCGGTGATATCACGGGAACCGGTGTAACCACTGCGGCAAGGCCGTTGCCATAATATTGTGATAGCATGATAATATATTCTCGGTGAAACTGACAGTTTACTGGAATTAAATATTTCCCTGAGACATTTAAGTCTCTTTATTATCTACGATAATGATCGAAGCAGACGAAATGAATTAAAATTTGTGCTGCGGCCGGGACTCGAACCCGGGTCTTCCTGGTTGCTAGATCATCATGCTTCGATCATTATCGTAGATAATAAAAAGACTTAAATGTCTCAGGGAAACATTTAATTATAAGATCTATAAGATCACCAATGGTACAAGGACGACCCCTTACGTTCAATGCTGGGGTGCTTGCCAATATCGAAGAGCCCTAGCAGTAGTGACAGTATAGAAGGGAAAATGTCTCTGAGCACTATGGAACTTAACTGCTGAGGTCGTCAGTTCCCTAGAACGTAGAACTACTTAAAGCTAACTAACCGAAGGACATCACACATATCCATGCCCGAGGCAGGATTCGAACCTGCGACCGTAGCGGTCGCGTGATTCCAGACTGTAGCGCCTAGAACCCCTCGGCCATTCCGGCCGGCGAAGGGAAAAATGAATTGAAGTTTGTGTTGGGGAGGGCACTCAGCTTAGGTAGTTCGTGCAGCAATGGTGACCATTGTGCTGTGGTAGTGTAATGGTTAGCATTACTGCCTAGCAAGCTTGAAGACCTGGGCTCGAGTCCCGGCCGCAGCACAAATTTTAATTCATTTCGTCTGCTTCGATCATTAACGGTTTACTAGTTTCTGTGTTTGTAGCCAAGGTGTCATTTCGCCATCTTTCCACAGTCAAACCGTGTCCGTAGTACGCTGCGCGTCGTCCTAGTGACGCTTCCTGGGACCGTGAAACAAATTAAGACCAAAAAAATTTCAAAACCAACAGAAAGGGTATACCAGAGCGTAAGAAAATTTAAGAACCGACCACAAAAATGCCGTAACACATAATCTGTCACTAAAAAGGTTTTCTCTATGAACAAAGAGAAGACTGGAATGTTTTGCGATGGGATTTAACTGAAATGAGTGCCGGATTCCACACTTTACACCATCTGAAGTCTCTGTAATGATTTTTTGAGTGTTGTAGCTCTCTTTATTTTCCATTCCTGCTAAGAAAAACTGGAAAGGACTTCCTCCCTGTGCAAGATATCGTTTTATAGTTTAGTTGCTATCAATACAAGTGGGATTTTTGTTTGTTTAATTTCTCACATGGCCCTGTAGTTGTGTAAGCTGGTAGCTTTATACGTATCATACAACGTACAGCTTCTGATAGTTTTTTTTACGTTGCTGTCTTGTTGTCTTGCGTGTGACGTGTTAAAGTGCTTATTTCTTTTACAGTTATCAATTCTTGTTGTTAAAAACGCAGTAGATATAACTTATCAGCAAAGGTGGAAGAAAAACTAACTACAGGTCTTCAAACACTGTGTGCCTATTATGATCACAATTACCTAAAACCAGATCCCTCTAAAAAAACAACTGTGTGCTTTCCATTTACGGACCAGAGAGGCTACAAGGAACCTAAACATAACCTGGAGAGGACAAAAACTGACCAACAGCGATATCCCAAGATACTTGGGAGTAAAGCTAGACCGTTCTCTCGCCTTCAAAGTCCACTCCAAGGACACAAAAATGAAAGTATCTGCTAGGAACATCATTATTCGGAAACTGACAGGTAACAATTGGTGCGCACAACCAGATGTTCTTCGCACATCTGCATTGTCCTTATGCTTCTCCGCTGCTGAATATGCAGCACCCGTGTGGCAAAACTCCAACCATGCCAAACAAGAGGACATTGCCCTTAATTAAACAGGACGCATCATAACTGGCTGCCTGCGGGCAACTCCTATTAATAAAATATATCATCTCACGGGCATAGCACTTCCACATATCAGAAGAAGAACAGCAGCAGAAAAAGAGAAGCGGAAACGGGAGACAGGCCCAATACCAACAGCCAAGATTAAGATCAAGAAAGAGCTTCCTCCGTTCAACAGAACCACTTTTAACGTCACCTGCCAATCGTCGAATACAGCTTTGGCGTAACTCACCCTCAGAGACGTACTGGAACAACCCAAAAGAAGAGCCTGCTAAAGGACGTCACCTCCCATGGAAGGTCCTCAACAGGCTGAGAACTGGTGTATCGCGATGCAAGATAAATTTGAAGAAATGGGGTTTCTCCCCAGGAGATGAACTATGTGAATTTGGCGAACAGCAAGATCATCAACACCTGTTCAACTGTAGAAGCCTCCCAGCCCCATGCCCGATCTGGTTATCGCCAATGATACAGCAGTTCAAACTGCGGAATTTTGGATGTCATATGGAATTTAATCACGTACTTATATTGTTTGTAAATTGCTGTATATCGGCTATATAAGTATGTTATGTTCTGGACATGAGTAAAATAAATCAGCAAAGCGCGAGGTTTCTGCCTTCATTTCGCATGTTGTTATAGCTATAGCTATATAGTATAGCTATATTTATAACATATGAAAATGACGGTTACAGTGTATAGCTATAGATGTAGCAACACGTGACATGGAGTAGAAACCTTGCGATTTGGTGATAAATTATGTCTAGTGCGTGTGTAACAGCTATCACTGAGAACAGAAAAAATAAGTTCTTTAATACGTTACAAAGAAGGGAAGAAAGATCGTAACGTAAAAACAGCCGTCACGAACAATGTATGGTAGGTATAAAGCTACCAGCAAACACAGATAATAGCCTCATATGAGGAACTTAATGAACAAAAGTCCCAGTGGAGATAGCATATGAAGTGCTAAACCATATACAGATAATAACAAAAATATGAAACTGTGTATTGCATAAGGCGAAATTCTTCCCAAGTAAAGCCTTTTTTCCTGTTGATTAAGTTAGCCATCGCTCTAGACTGGATTGTCTCCTTTAATACAGTGTCCCAGAAATGCATCATATACCCTACGATACATTTTAGAGAAGACCATTTCTTAAGCTATCTGACCAAGAAAACTACGGAAGTTTTCGAAGTCTGCTGTACACAGAAAATGACAATTCGGCTACAGAAACCGAAACTTGTAATCAACACAGATTTTGCTATTCAACTTCCCTTCTTTTCTTTCATTTAACTATCCATCTCGTGAGCCGCATCATCCTGAATACATTGCTTATTATTTCGGGACTGAATGGCACTCCAGTTGTCACTTCATAAATAAGCGAAAAAGATTCTTGTGAAAATTTCGCCTTTAGATCTTTAATATTTTACTCTGTATTTTAACTGCCTATGCCTCACGCCTATAGGGCGAATATAAGCTACCGCCCAGAATTTGCCAAAAAAACTGTGATTTACACGTTCCATGTGTCATAGTTGCGACATCCGATATGAGTCACTTTTACAATTACAGTCCACTTTCTCAGCGGAAAACATTGACACACAACGGCCGTTTACGTAATTTCCTATGCTTTTTAAACGTGCTTACAGTGCTTTATACTTATGCATGTTCAATGTCTCTCTCTCTTTCTTATACATATACATAAATCATACTAACACATACTCAGAAATTGTTCCATAGAGTAAGAAAGTGGTCAAGTATGTACATTTTCAGTTTGTCTCTGATCTTAACTTTATCTACTAAATTCTTTAGATTTAAAGATTTTCATGACTCAGTACCTCACTACTTTCTGTGCCATTCGAAAGTTGATTCGTAGATAATGTATTTCACTCCTCCTCCTAACGTTTATGAATGTTACTGTTTATTGTTAAGCCGTGTTTGTTGACAGCAAACTTCGTAGGGATTAAATGTGTTATGATGGTGTTGCCAGTAGCCCTAAATGTTTAAAGATCTGTGTGCAAGAGATTCTAGAGTGGTCAGTGCTCATTATCATTGTTAAATGCTTCTCTGCAGCACACAATTTCTCCCTCATTGATGAGCTACCCCACAATGATGCCAAAAGACAGCAGTGAAGCAAAAAAAGGGAAAGTGAACTTGTAACATTTTCAGCTTCAAAATCTGATATTATCCGTAACGGAAAAATTGCAGAGTTTAAAAGTTTACTACAAGCTGTAACATGTGACTTCCAGTTCAGACGCTTGTCAATATAAACACCTAAGAATTTAAAATAGTCTGTTCTAGTTACTGATTTACTAGTGTGCGTTATACCTAATGATGTGGTCAGGCCTTTCGCATTACTGAACTGCTTGTATTGTGTTTTGTCTGGATTCAGTGATGGTCCACTTACAGAGAACCAGTTATTAATTTTCAAGAAATTTTGTTCGCATGTTCATGTGACTTGCTCTGGCTGGGCAATCGGTTGTTAATCCACTGCACTGATCAAATTGTCTCGTGAGGGAACGTACTGCATATTGAACCGTCTGAGCGTGTTCGTAATGCATAGACTGGAAATAATGAGCGTTGTTTTCTTTCTGTTCCGTCCTCAAACACTTTCAGTGATTTGGTCTATGACCCGATCTCAAGCTGGAAAAGTGTGTTCTAGGAAATGTGCCCCATTACTAGTAGACACAGAATGAGACTATAGACAGAAATACGCCATTGAACTAAACCAAAAGGTCAACTGTCAGCAAACAATTAATGTGTACTGCGTTTGAAATAGTGTTAATAAAAACAAAACATGAAATCAACACTTAACATAACTGTTACAGTAACGATCAGTACAGATATGAAGCTGGTAACCAACAGGTAATAAAATTCTTCTTAATTGGGTTCTGTTACTGTATTACGACGATCATTTTCAAACAACCCCACAACACGTTTGACACTGCCGTTAAATTTCATGTCCTCAAGCTGACTCGTGACTCACGTACTGTCTTCTGACCTTACTAAATTTGGTAGTCACGGAATCTCTGCGAGATAAGACATGCGTTGTATGACAATCAAACGGTTGTTGCGTTCCTGTCTCGTCTCTCAGAACAACAGTTTTTGCCAGTGCAGCATATTTACAGAAGACAACTTACGGTGGAAAACAGAAGTTAAACAAATGGCCAGGTTTTTTAAAGTCAGATAGTGGAAACACTGCAACACCTGAAAGTTGCGTTGACTCCAGAGTAATCTCGATAACGGGAAGAAACCTGACTCTTACCTTTGGCATTTGTACGAAGTGTAGCAATACGTTTTCGAAGATACTGACATTCAAACCTTCTTGTCAACGGTCACCAGGTCCGCTGGTGAACCCGGTCTGGGCGCACGTGTGTGTTTTGGGAAGAGGATGGGGGGGGGGGCGGAAGGGGAGGGGGGGGGGGGGCTTGCTGACATCGGATCCTCCGCATTCCCGGTGCTCACGCACTCACGCACTCACGCAGGCACGCACACGCATAGCACCGCCTGCGGCGTCTCCGCACCAAGCACCACTTTCGTTTCCGGCTGGCCCCGGCTACAGACCGTAGCACGGCGCCCCAGCGGTTGAATGCGAGGGTTAACCATCGCGTTGTGCGTCAAAGGGTAGCTTTCACCAACTCCACCGACAGACAACACGGTGTCTGTGTTTTCGCGAGAAGTCAGTGCTTGGAGATGTACCATCCACAGATGTAGTGCCTTTACACACTGCCTCCGTAAATCCGGGTGACTGCTGGAAAGAGAATTTGCTCTTATCGCAGGCATATGTTAAACGATTCATATTTCGGCGAGGAGTATTCATTAATTGGTAGCCTCGACTACGTCACCATTTCCCCCTGTAATTGGTTACCTGGTTCTTTATAGCCACAGTACTTGTTAAGAAAGGGACATGTATCAAGTACGTCGAAATATGTGTATAAGAAAGATGTACAAATCCCATGGCAATTTATGAATGTAAACGGGGATTTACAATACTCATTTTACTAAGGTTTGAAGCTCCTCTTCTCGTTCTTCCGTGTTTGCGATTTTATTTTGGGAATCAGCCTTATGACACATCTCACTGAGGGTATTACCAGAAGTGACTGCTCAGGTCACATTTCGCCACATTTTGAGTAAGTGGATGTGAGGTGAAGTAGTGAGCGGAAATTTGTGAAGAACTGAGTGAAAGCAATGCACTAAACAGTAGCTGATTGAGACACCAACCAAGGACACGAAACAGGACGGAAAATTATGCAAATGACGTGCTGTCAAAAAAAAAAAAAAAGCATTTAAAGTGCTTTTGAAATAAATGGTCAGGAATCCACTTGGTTTGGTCGAACTTTGTGTGGGAAGAAATATGTAGTCATACCTATGTTTTCACTGGACAGTATTGTGGTGGTGTGCGACATTAGGAAACTTAGTGAGGCGGAATATACAACTCAAATGGTGGCTGATAAATCCATACTAGTTTTAGGGGAGATCCCGATCTGTTTTCCCATTCAGCCCCTAGAAGACTCTTCATAAATGACTTACTCTTCATAAATGACTTTAGCAAGGATTCAGAAAGATTCAAAGCCAAATTTGTTTACAAGAGGCGGACTCGACAAATGACCTCTCCATTAGATAAATATGATCATCAAAGTAGAACGTTGCGAACTACTTTCATTGATGTCCATACGACATATTAAGACTTTTAATTAAATGAAGGGAAAAACAGCGACAGAGAAACACGATGGCTGAACACTATTCGTCTAGACCAGCAGAAAAGAGGCAGCTGACCTTAGCGTGCCTATTCGACCGACGGGTGCCCAAAACCAGTGTCTGGTGCTATCAGTCAGTGAGACTTTATTGATAAGAGTGTATTTTAATCCAGAACACTAGTATTCTGTTTGCTAATAGAAATTGCCCGTTATTACCTTTTCTCTCCCGCCCCCACCTATGCCTTCTTTGTTCGGTAATTATTTAAGAAAAATCCCCCCCCCCCGGACTCTTACTGATTACATCTAGGTTGACTGCCACTTCACTAGCGAGTATTACTAGCGTCATTGTGCTCCAAAGAATAAGGCACAGAAGTCTTATGATTTCCCTGGATAGTCATTGGTAGATATAACGATGTCATTAGGACTACATTTTTCTCAGAAGCTGAAATAGCAGCAGCAGTGGACGCGCCCTTTAGCAAGGGCCGGCAGAGGGCGCCGAACTGCGCGGCCCTTGCCCTGAGGCGCGCCCTACGGGGGTCGTGTTCCCTAGCAACCGCCGGAAGGCTTTTTGCTGACAAATTGGCTTTCGCCCACTACGAACACGCCGCCGTAGGCAATCTCCCGATCTGACAGTCTGTTTCGCCTGTCGCAGATGTAAGACGTGCGGAACTAAGGTACGTGGCCAACTGCGACCAGTCTGTATTTCACTACAGAAGAGACGTGAAAGGAGAGTTTTCGATCAGATGCTGTAATGCTTCCAGAGGAATTCAGAGTATCCTGACTATATTTTCGAACTTCATAGGAACCAAACATTGCTGGGTACATGCGTTCTTCCTTGCAGGACCATTTTAGGAATAAGATAGCAACAACAACTTCGTCAGGAGCGAAATACGAGTGGTAGACTATACTTCACGAATTTCCTTATACTCACAGCGGCCTTTGCTACGATTGTAATTTGTTAAATCTTGCCTTAGCAGTTCCTTTCTGGGGCAGCGGTATATTCCTAGTTTCACCACTTAAAGCTGGTACCTGTTGACGCTTTGAAAGCAGGCTTTCTTGGGACATTATGGGTCTGTCTTGAACGTCTCTGTGACACACTCTGACGGTCTAACAAACCTGTGATCAATCGTGCTTCTCGTTTCTGTCTACGTTCAGTATTCCCTGTTAGTCCTATTTGATAAATTTTCCACACACTTGTACAGTATTCTAGGATGGATCGCTTATGTCATTTGTAAGCGATGTATTCGCCTCGTACTGAGGCACAGCAGTTGTGACGGGAGCGGGCTCTCTTTTTTCTGTGTATTGAACTGAGTTTATTGAACCGTATTGCCAAAAACTTGGTACAAATATGAAGTTGTGTATACGGAGAAGTCACATTATAAATATTCTGAATAATGATTTTAATTCATTTTACAGTTTCCTAGAACTTAGAACTACTTAAACCTAACTAACCTAAGGACAGCACACACATCCATGCCCGAGGCAGGATTCGAACCTGCGACTGTAGTGGTCACGCGGTTCCAGACTGAAGCGCCTAGAAACGCACGGCCACACCGGCCGGCTAAGCTAAACCA
The DNA here is from genome assembly GCF_021461385.2 of Schistocerca piceifrons. Lineage (NCBI taxonomy): Eukaryota > Metazoa > Arthropoda > Insecta > Orthoptera > Acrididae > Schistocerca > Schistocerca piceifrons. The sequence continues at coordinate 858,577,276 of NC_060138.1, forward strand.
ATCGGCATATTCTATATTAGTCTTAGAGACGGCTTCATCTCTTGGTACTTCTCCTAAAACAATGTACTAGCATAGCGAAGTGGTAAAAGGTAGTCTGTGGAAAAATCCCGTGACCAGACTATCGGCCTGGCTACAGGTATAGGGCAGCCCTTCTATCCGTCGTGACACCAGGAGGGGCAGGTTTGGCGAGTTCCGAACTCCGGCCGCCCTATACCTGTGGAGAGTTTCCCAGTACTGACTCCGAAAGCAGCCTTAAGGGATATGTGGCCGTCCTGGGTGGGGGGGGGGGAGGGGGGAGGGGGGCGGGGGGGGGGGGAGACTTGTGCAAGGAAAATTCTCCGCCCCCTACTAGAGTTTGACTTGAGACCCCCAGGGCCGGAGTAGTGTGTTTTACGCACTAGACCACCAAAGTCCCAAAAGAGCAAGGTGCGGGTTTCAAAAAAATATTACGAGACCGCTACTTGCTTGTCAACTCCGAATGGCCACCTTTCACGCCGTTTATGGGTCGTATACTACGCGAACATACAGAGCAAGTTGGCGCGGTGGTACTCGTACTGGGAAAAATCAGGATTCGAAACTCGCCCAGAGACCTTAATATAGATTTTCGTTGTTTCCCTAGATCATTTATGGCGAATGACGCGGTTCGTCATTCGAAGAGGACACGATGATTTTCCTAGTCACACCTGTCAGCTAACTGTGCGCTCTCCGGAATAGCATATACAGTATGATGATGTGAGCTTTCTAACCTTCTTTCGCTGACGGTAGAATGTCACCTACTCATCTACGTGCCGCCGCCCCCCCCCCCCCCCCCCGACTAATCCGTTTACGCTGATCACATCATGTACTTTGGTGATGGTTGGATGTTATAGATCAGTATAGCCCACAATCTAAAATGTATACATGTTGCTGACAGGTATCGGTAGGACAAAACACTGTATGATCATGGTAGCTAAATCCTAAGGCATATAAGTAACAGCAAGTGTTCTTTACTTGCATCCTTGCTTTTGCCACTTGAAATCTCCTTGGACCTTGAATTGTGTGTGTGGGGGGGGGGGGAGGGGGAGGTGGGGGCTATGTGTGTTTCTTCCAAAGCGGATGTAGTTACTGGCAACTTCGTTTTCCCAAGAGCAATCTGTCGTTTACGACTGCTGGCACTTGCTGTCGGTATCCAGTGGTAATTATTAGGGATGTGCGTGGGCTTTTTTTTTTAGCATGGCCGGAAATGAGTTTGGATGGCAACAGACAATGGGCTTGGGTTTGTTTGAGCTTAGGCGGCAGCAGCCGGTGCCACTGCGCCATTAGCGAACAGCTGTCGCGCCCGGTGCACCAGCGGCGCAAAGTCGCGTGCGGGGGCGGCAATCAGCAACAGGTGCTGACCGCCTACCCGGCTTCAGAGGTCGCGCGTCTCGATCCGATACGAGGGCGTCCACTGTACGGCTGACAGCTGACTTACAGCCCGAAACATTGTTCGGCTTAATTCGTTTGCTACTGGACGTCAACAACGGTTAGACTGCAACGTTCCTAGACTTATATGTCTTCGCAAACGGAGTTTTAGTTCAGACGAATAAGCATAAGGAAAATCGCCTGTGATGTTGTTGTGGGCATTCGCCAGAAATTATTTTGGGACTTCATAGAAAGCTCATTTCTGAGATGTTTTGACAAGGATATGAATTCCTTCCTGCCCTAACACGAATACGCTTCAGTTCATTAGGTATTGATGCATTTATTCTCACTCCCTGTACATTCTCTTTAAATTTGTCGTATTTAAACTATGTTGATGTGACATTCTGCTCCTGTCTGCAATAGTGTGCACATATAAAAGCAGGTGTGTGTGTGTGTGTGTGTGTGTGTGTGTGTGTGGGGGGGGGGGGGGAGTGGGGGGTGTCGGGGTGTGGGGGTGGGGGGTGGGGGTGGGTGTGTGTGTGTGGGGGGGTGTGGGGGGGGTGTCGGGGGGTGGGGGGGTGGGGGTGCGTGTGGAGGTGTGTGGGGGGGGGGGTGTATTTGGGGGTGTGGGTGTGCATACGTGGGAGGAGAGGAGGAGCATGCGCAGATGTAAGGAGCAGCGTACCAGTTAACACTGCAGCCAACAGCGTCATTATGTCGCTCTTGGCTCTAGCGTGCGCTTCGGGACGCGCATAGAGCGTTAAACTTTGATTTTAATGCTAGTTTAGGTATGGTGAAGGTTAACTAGAGTAGTGCTCATTATGGGTGGCATAAAGCTGACAATCGAAGTCTTATGTTAATAAGCGATACCGAAAGTTTCAAAGTAGTCCAACAAATTTCAGGACTGGATTAATAAAAAAAATAGAGAAAGGCCAAGATGATGGTTTTAATGTTTCAGCTGTTCTGCATAGTCTCCCCCTACTTGTGTGCAACGCACAGAATGTTCACACAACCAAGTAAAACTGCCAAAAAAGTCCTTTAGGATGATCGACTCGAGCGTCACATTCATACCTTCTTCGGTATTGACGAACCATGAGACTCATTCTGCACCTTATCGTTTTACGGTAGGTTCGCATTAATAACACAGTCTCCTCACCAGTGATGATTTTTTCCAGAAAAGTGTTGTCCGCGTTTTTCTTTTTTAAACAAGTACAGCAGGCGTCCACGCGTCGCTGTTTTTCATTCGCGAGTCAAGGTGTGCGAGACAGACTTTTGCACACAGTTTTCTCTTGTTCAGCACGTTCTGGGTAGATGTCCTGAACACTTGATGTAGAGATGTTGATCCACTGCCATTTATTACACAACGTTGGCTTTCTATGCTGTCATCGCAACAAGGTCGCACAAAAAAGTCCAATCTCCCGCATACCAGCCGACGGCAACATCTGTGACTCGTGCATTGTTGGACCGCGCGGACACTTTCATTCGATGTGATCCACGGATCACAAACACCTCGCTGCACCAACACCTCGCTGCACAACTGGGCGTCTCCGTCGGTAATGCCGACACACTCTTTCATCAGGGTACTGAAAGATGTGAACCCGCTGGGTTCCTCGCACCCTAACGGAAAGCCATGAGGAGCAACGAGTTTGGCCCAATGAAGGATGCACTCCACGGGAAGTAGTTCGTGGCTAATGGGGAGCTTATTGCTGCAGCAAGACATCGGTTCCGACGTCGATCAGCAGAGCCGTATCTTGCAGACATACAGGTCCTCCCAGTAAGGTGGTCTCGCGATGGCGTTCTCGCTTCCCGAGCACGGGGTCCCGGGTTCGATTCCCGGCGGGCTCAGGGATTTTCACTTGCCTCGAGTTGACAGGGTGTTTGTGTTGTCCTCATCATTTCATCATCCAGGAAAGTGGCAAAATTGGGCTGAGCAAAGGTTGGGAAACTGTACGTGCGCTGATAACCGCGCAGTTTAGCGCCCCACAGACCTATCATCATCATCATCAGTAAGCTGGCGTAAGACCGCCGCATTGAACGGAGATTTTGTTGAAAAATAGAATTTTGTAGCCAAAGGAGTGAGGAATAATGTGATGCGCTGGAATCCTGAATAAAACCTATCTGCTTCCAGAAAAAAAGTGTTGTATTATTTGTTGAATGCCCCTCGTATTTTATGAATAAAACAGCTACAATAATATCATCAGCAGGGAAGTCACACACAACATAAACTGCGGTGCCCTGTCTCTTTCAGAAACACGATGTAGAACCTCTTTATCACTGGTCACAACTAGAAGATTAAATCAGGCTTACGGACGATAATGTATTGTGTAATTCGCCGAATTATGTACAGCTGTTCCTGTTTCACTAATAATCGGTGTAGATGCTTGCAAATTATATTTAGTCGAGATGGAGTACCGCCGACAATGTTCACTGGCTCCCTGGCAACGAGTCGTACGTAGTTCAGCAAGGTGACGACAGCAGCTTCGCCGACAAGGCGCCCTGCATCGCCTACCAGCAAGGAGACAGTGCTGATCGCGGCCACTCACTCAACCTGGGTGTGATGTCCGTTGAGAGCCCGTCACAACCTCCTTGAGTGAGCGACCGCGGCGGCCGAACACCCACGAGAAGCATCGTCATCGTCATCAACATCAGCAGCAGCAGCAGCAGCAGCAGCATCAGCGTTGTCGCCCATTCATCGCGCCGCGCTGCCGGGCGCTCCTCCTTTTGCGCCGCAATGCCGTTTCCCAGCGGCTCGGAGCGGCGTTGAGTTTCTTGTGCGCTCGCTCGCCGTCTCCTTATTGGGCAGGGCAGGTTGGCGAGTTGAGAGCGAAACATTGCTAATTCCTCCCGGCTGCGCTCCTGCCGACAGGCTGCCTTCGACTTTTATTGGAGAAGTCAGCGTCGGACACAAAGGCCGAGACGCTAACATGCCCCGCAGGCAATAAACACGCCACTCTCGGCTCTAAAATAAGTGGAAAACATTTGTGCAACTGTGCATCTGGCTTCAGTTCTATGTAAGCGGCGTCATTGGTTTTCCTTTTCCTGGAGCTAACGTTACACATAACCGTATTTGTGAAGGCTGTGTCTGTGACTGAACGTCAAGCTGTTTAAGCAACAAAAATATTCCTCAGCACTCACTGCACTTTTACACTAATTAATAACAGAGCATTTCTAAGGCTTCCCTCCATCTTCCACTGACAATTCTTCGTTTCGAAATTTTGGAAAAGATGTATGTCGAACTTCTTGCACTGCGTAGGTATTGTCGTTGTTGGAAATATCCTTTAAAGCCTGTTACAACCAGACTATAAAGGACTCATTGCAATAGAGAGTATGTCCTTAAAATTAAACCAACAGGTCCAACATCTGAAATTCGACGTAGCATTCTCTTTTGCAATAATGTAGTACCGACATAATACCTCTTGGAGATCGAACTGAGCTTACTAAATGATGTCTTAGTTAGTAAATATTACAATATAAACAGCTCTTAAAGTCGAATACCTCGTTCCGACCCAGCTTCGACTTAATTTTGTTTGTTTTCATCTCGTGTAGTACTGAGAGCAACTTTTTTTTGTAGTTGTTAACACAGACCGAATACAGGGTGTCTTAAACCTTGTGGGTCAAAGTGAAACTGGTGATACTGGTTCCACAACCGATTACATTTGGAAACTAATGGTGGTAAATGCATATTTATTGTATTATGAACAAACAGAGCATACAGCGCGTCAGCAATGTAGCGTATAGTAATGGTTCAAAGTGACGACCAAAAAGGTTTGAGATATCCTGTTTGGTTTACTTGAACCATTTAGATATTACACATTTTCATTTCGGAGATAAATATCTTTTATGGCAGAAGTGCTTAGTCAATTTAAGAATTGGCTAATTAATAGAATTTTTAATAATGCATGACGTAATCGAACTCCACCCACATCAAAATCCGTTTCTAAAAAACAACGAAAAAGGATTAATTCAAAAATGGTTCAAATGGCTCTGAGCACTATGGGACTTAACTTCTGAGGTCATCAGTCCCCTAGAACTTAGAACTACTTAAACCTAACTAACCTAAGGACATCACACACATCCATGCCCGAGGCAGGATTCGAACCTGCGACCGTAGCGGTCGCGCGGTTCCTGACTGTAGCGCCTAGAACCGCTCGACCACTTCGGCCGGCAAGGGTTAATTGCAGTAACTCTAACTTAGGTGTCGGATTCGACGAAACTTAAGAAACTGTAGAACACCCGGCATGGGATAAATAAGACAAAACACTGTTTCGGACAAAGAATTTACGTTCAAATTGAGAACAAGGTATGAAACGTTAGGAATGGGTTGGTCCGATCGGTGTACCGTTAATAACTATAGTACTTAATGTAAATACCTCAAACAGTAACACAGCCGATACACATCTGATGGTATTCATCAGCTCCGTAGGAAGTGAATGGTTTTCTTCTTCCAGAGTTGTTCCAAGCCCGGTGTCGAAGTGGAAAGGATGATTGCGAGTGTCACGCGCCCCCAAGACAATCCCAGACATGGTGACTCGGATTCAGATCAGCAGACGGAACTCCTTACGCCCTGATGAACTGTTTGTAGTGTGAACATATTCCTTAACATGAAATCACTTGCGTATGGTCGCACAGTCAGTTACGCCTGGACAGATCCGGTCCTATTACTTGCAATGCGTAATAACATAATTCGATCAACGGTGTGTGTCGTAAACCATTACTTGTATGGCTGTATGATGCAATCAGTCTCCTAAGGCTGCATTCTGATATTAACGTATGTTACTGAAGTTAGAAATTAATTTGTAGATAGTAAATAAAAGGCACTGCCGAACATATAGTCCCTTTTCTCGGTAACCCACTGGTCACTGTAACCACCTGCAAGATCCCGTCACTTTATTAAATCTCCTGAAGTTCCTCATTCTAGCTAGCGAGCCCGTAGAAGATGCTATAAGAGCCGTACACAATGACTGGCCTTCTTTCCCAACCGAGATTTGCAGAGATTAAGACAATCCGTCCTTGAATTATCTAATTGTGTCGTCGCGAAGGATTTCCTATTACCTGTTTTGCCGTGATGCTCTCGTGGTTGATGTCCCTCGCAGAAGTTCTAACAGCGACATTCAAGTCTTTGGAAAGGGCATTTCTACGTCTGTGGATGCCGTTATAGTGCGTTTATTTGCTAAAAACACCATAAATTGACAATAGTGAAACAGTACATCACTTATTAACACAGAAACGAGCTCTTTTCGAGAGCATGGACAAAACTTACTCGGTGGACGCCATATCGGCGATTGGCGAGTATGGCGCACAGTCTGTCATACTTACAATCATGAAACAACGTAGCTATTCGTACAACTTCGTTAGCTTAAATATTATTCATTTGTTTACTGTCCGCCCCTGGTAGCTGAATGGTCAGCGTGACGGATTGTAAATCCTCTGGGCTCGAGTTCGATTCCCGGCTGGGTCGGGGAATTTTCTCCGCACAGGGACCGGGTCTTGTGCTGTCCACATCGTCATCCTATCATCCTCATCGACTGCAGGTCGCCGAAGTGGCGTCAGATTGAAAGACCGGCACCCGGCGAACGGTCTGCCCGACGGGGGGCCCTAGCCATACGTTTAAATAAATAAAATAAATTTGTTTATTGAAATGGCTGATTCCTTGCGTAGTAATATTGGTGTAAGTAAGTTTGAGCGGCGGGCTTCTCCTAATACCTGTAGTGAAAAAAGTGGCTTTTATTTGGAAATATTTATGAAGCAAATTAATTTGCTTAGCGCCAGAACGGTCGTGGTCTTCCTGCATAGCGTGCCCTGATGTACCTGTCCTTACGGCTAGTCACTGCCGTGGGTCTACTGCCAGCGCCGGCTGGTCCTGTGGTTACCTCGGCTACCGTGATAACTGAAATCTTATGCCCTGCTAACGCATTCTGCAGCATTGCTCGAGCTCACTGAATGCTACTGATATCTGCAGACACAACATAAAATTTAAATTTGGAAAATAAGCGCTCTAAAATCCGGTTCGAAAATAAGGGGTACCTTACATCTACAGACATTACCGAGAGTGCCCCGTGAGATTCTCCAGCAGTCCGTGACATGCTCGTTAACGCTTGCTAGTGTCACGACTCTAAAATAAATACAGCTTCTCTTTTCGCGAAGTCGAAAGAATACACTACAGCCCATTAAAATTGCTGCACCACGAAGATGACGTGCTACAGACCCGAAGGAAGAAGATGCTGTGATATGTAAATGATCAGCTTTTCAGAGCATTAACACAACGTTGGCGCCGGTGGCGACACCTACAACGTGCTGACACGAGGAAAGTTTCCAACCGATTTCTCATACACAAACAGCAGTTGACCGTCGTTGCCTGGTGAAACGTTGTTGTGATACCTCGTGTAAGGAGGAGAAATGCGTACCATCACGCTTCCGACTTTGATAAAGGTCGGATTGTAGCCTATCGCGATTGCGGTTTATCGTATCGCGACACTGCTGCTCGCGTTGGTCGAGATCCAATGGCTGTTAGCAGAATATGGAACCGGTGGGTTCAGGAGGGTAATACGGAACGCCGTGCTGGATCCCAACGGCCTCGTATCACTAGCAGTCGAGATGACAGGCATCTTATCCGCATGGCTGTACCGGATCGTGCAGCCACGTCTGTATCCCTGAGTCAACAGATGGGGACGTTTGCAAAACAACAACCATCTGCACGAACAGTTCGACGACGTTTGCAGCAGCATGGACTATCAGCTCTGAGACAGTGATTGCGGATACCCTTGACGCTGCATCACAGACAGGAGCGCCTGCGGTGGTGTACTCAACAACGAACCTGGGTGCACGAATGGTAAAACGTTACTTTTCGGATTCATCCAGGTTCTATTTACAGGATAGTGATGGTCGCATTCGTGTTTGGCGACATCGCGGTGAACCCACATTGGAAGCGTGTATTCGTCATCGCCATACTGGCGTATCACCCGGCGTGATGGTAGGGGTGCCATTAGTTACACGTCTCGGTCACCTCTTGTTCGCATTGACGGCACTTTGAACAGTGTACTTTACATTTCAGATGTGTTACGACCCGTGGCTCTACCCTTCATTCGATCCCTGTGAAACCCTACATTTCAGCAGGATAATGCACGACCTCATGTTGTAGGTCCCGTACTGTCCTTTCCGGATACAGAAAATGTTCGACTGCTGCCCTGGCCAGCACATTCTCCAGATCTGTCACCAATTAAAAACGTCTGGTCAATGGTGGCCGAGCAACTGGCTCGTCACAATACGCCAGTCACTACTCTTGATGAACTGTGCTATCGTGTTGAAGCTGCATGGGCAGCTGTACCTGTACACGCCATCCAAGCTCTGTTTGACTCAATGCCCAGGCGTATCAAGGCCGTTATTACGGCCAGATGTGGTTGTTCTGGATACTGATTTCTCAGGATCTATGCACCCAAATTGCGAGAAAATGTAATCACACGTCAGTTCTGGTATACTACATTTGTCCAATGAATACCCGTTTATCATCTGCATTTCTTCTTGGGGTAGCCATTTGAATGGCCAGTAGTGTATCTGCTACCGTACTCGACGTGGTGCACTTCAACATATAGCCAATAGTCGCACTAGACGAGAATGTCATATGCATCTGCGGCTATGGTACCAAGTGGCACTTCTATGGTTGTTTGACGACGAGAGAATTTCCTGGCGGCTGCCGCTGTGGCGGGGCGCCCGCACAATGCGGCGGAAGAGGCCGCCGCCCTGCCGGAAGCGCCGACACGTCCACCGCGCCCACCCTGCACCAGCCACCACACCACGCACCTGCGGGGCGCAGCACGCAATACCAAGCGGACACCATATTTCTCTGCGGTTAAAATAGGAAGACTGTGGTCTAGAGCCAAGCCACCAATGCAAATAAAGGATGACAGTTATTGAACTACACTCCTGGAAATGGAAAAAGAACACATTGACACCGGTGTGTCAGACCCACCATACTTCCTCCGGACACTGCGAGAGGGCTGTACAAGCAATGATCACACGCACGGCACAGCGGACACACCAGGAACCTCGGTGTTGGCCGTCGAATGGCGCTACCTGCGCAGCATTTGTGCACCGCCGCCGTCAGTGTCAGCCAGTTTGCCGTGGCATACGGAGCTCCATCGCAGTCTTTAACACTGGTAGCATGCCGCGACAGCGTGGACGTGAACCGTACGTGCAGTTGACGGACTTTGAGCGAGGGCGTATAGTGGGCATGCGGGAGGCCGGGTGGACGTACCGCCGAATTGCTCAACACGTGGGGCGTGAGGTCTCCACAGTACATCGATGTTGTCGCCAGTGGTCGGCGGAAGGTGCACGTGCCCGTCGACCTGGGACCGGACCGCAGCGACGCACGGATGCACGCCAAGACCGTAGGATCCTACGCAGTGCCGTAGGGGACCGCACCGCCACTTCACAGCAAATTAGGGACACTGTTGCTCCTGGGGTATCGGCGAGGACCATTCGCAACCGTCTCCATGAAGCTGGGCTACGGTCCCGCACACCGTTAGGCCGTCTTCCGCTCACGCCCCAACATCGTGCAGCCCGCCTCCAGTGGTGTCGCGACAGGCGTGAATGGAGGGACGAATGGAGACGTGTCGTCTTCAGCGATGAGAGTCGCTTCTGCCTTGGTGCCAATGATGGTCGTATGCGTGTTTGGCGCCGTGCAGGTGAGCGCCACAATCAGGACTGCATACGACCGAGGCACACAGGGCCAACACCCGGCATCATGGTGTGGGGAGCGATCTCCTACACTGGCCGTACACCACTGGTGATCGTCGAGGGGACACTGAATAGTGCACGGTACATCCAAACCGTCATCGAACCCATCGTTCTACCATTCCTAGACCGGCAAGGGAACTTGCTGTTCCAACAGGACAATGCACGTCCGCATGTATCTCGTGCCACCCAACGTGCTCTAGAAGGTGTAAGTCAACTACCCTGGCCAGCAAGATCTCCGGATCTGTCCCCCATTGAGCATGTTTGGGACTGGATGAAGCGTCGTCTCACGTGGTCTGCACGTCCAGCACGAACGCTGGTCCAACTGAGGCGCCAGGTGGAAATGGCATGGCAAGCCGTTCCACAGGACTACATCCAGCATCTCTACGATCGTCTCCATGGGAGAATAGCAGCCTGCATTGCTGCGAAAGGTGGATGTACACTGTACTAGTGCCGACATTGTGCATGCTCTGTTGCCTGTGTCTATGTGCCTGTGGTTCTGTCAGTGTGATCATGTGATGTATCTGACCCCAGGAATGTGTCAATAAAGTTTCCCCTTCCTGGGACAATGAATTCACGGTGTTCTTATTTCAATTTCCAGGAGTGTATATTACATAAAATCGTCATAACTACCTAACGGTTTGCGTTAGGACGTTGAAATTGCACGGTTAGCCGCGGGGAATGATGGGAATTACTGTGCGCAGTATGGTTTGGCTTAGCGAGGAAGCCAACTTTCATTTGGATGGGTTCGTCAGTAAGCAAAATTGGCGTATTTGGGGGACTGAGGATCCGAATTTAACTATCGAGAAGTTTCTTCATCCTCAACGGGTGACTGTGTGGTAATAATAAAAATGAGCGTATGGCACAGGTGGCCGGGAGACCCCTCGCGGGGCGGTTCGGTCGCCACTACGGCGACTTGCGGGCGAATGAGGATGATGAAAGACACACAATACCCAGTCATCTCGAGGCAGAGAAAATCCCTGACCCCGCCGGGAATCGAACCCGGGACCCCGTGCGAGAACGTTACCGCAAGACCACGAGCGTGGTGTGCAGTGTTATCACGGAATAACCGGCGCGATATTTCTTAATGGCACGGTGAGTACCGAACGGTAGGTGAAAGTTTTGGAAGATTTCATCCCCATTATCCAAAGTGGCTCTGATTTCGACAAGATGTGCTTCATGCAAGACGGAGCTCGACCCCGTCGAAGCAGGAGGGTGTTTGATGTCCTGGAGGAGCACTTTGGGGACCGCATTCTGGCTCTGAGGTACCCAGAGACCACTAAAATAGGCCTACATTGGCCGCCGTATTCTCCCGAACTGAACACATACGACCCCTTTTTGTGGGGCAGTGTTAAAGACAAGGTGTACAGTAATAACCCCAAAATCATTGCTGAACCGAAAACTTCCGTTCAGGAGGTCATCGACAGCATAGATGTTCCGACACTTCAGCGGGTCATGCAGAATTTCGCTATTCGTCTGCGCCACATCAAAATGGTTCAAATGGCTCTGAGCACTATGGGACTTAACATCTGAGGTCATCAGTCCCCTCGAACTTAGAACTACTTAAACCTAACTAACCTAAGGGCATCACACACATCCATGCCCGAGGCAGGATTCGAACCTGCGACCGTAGCAGCCGCTCGGTTCCGGATTGCAGCGCCTAGAACCGCTCGGCCACCACGGTCGGCTGTGCTGACTGGTAGCCATGCATCCATATCGAACATGTCATAGCCTAAATCCGAATATCTGTAGTGACTTTTTCATGTTGAATAAATTGTGTGCACGCCGTAGTTTGAAACTAATTTACGTTTTCTTTCATATAGTTCAGTAATTGGCCCCCTGTAAGAAACATGTCATATGTACTCTCCGACAAATAAAGTGAATCACCCAGAAGTGATGCTAGGTTTTTAATGTAACTTCCTACACGTACACAATATCGGCGGGTACGTAAATGACGTAGAGTCTGTTCTCTCTGACAGCGTTGTTACCAGCCGAAGGGGGTATACAAAGGATATGAAAAGCATCAAATGGAGAGTGACCACTGAAGGACGTGGACATGCCGCGTACCCGTTCAGACAGCTTTATCAGCACGTGGTAGGGTTTGAAGAGGCCTCGTTGGAAGTATCTGCTCAGCTGATGCAAGATCTGGATTTGTAGGGCATTGGGATGTGACAGTGGCCAGATTTTGGACTAAATGGGAACCTGAGGGCAGGCATATTCGTCGTGAAGGTTCTGGTCGACCACATCTGACCACGAGGGAGCAACGTCGTACTGTGTACCAAGCCCATTATGCCCCCTTCACATATGCGCGTGTCTTCCGAGAGCAAGTGATGGACTCCCTGCAACACTGTATCAAGCCGCAGCATTCGTTAGAGACAAGCAGCAGCCGTACTAGGGAATCACCTTCCTTGGTGTAACAGTCTTTAACACCACAACATAAAAGTCTGCGTTTGGAATTGTGCTGTAACCGCAAAGCATGGACTGCTCATGGATGGTGTTGCTTTGTAAATCGCGGTTCTGCACTACTATGGATGACCATGGGCGGCAGGTATAGCGTCTGTCTTGGGAGAGGTTCCCTTCTTCCAGTGTTTTCGAGAGGCACAGCAGTGTTACTCCTGGTGGGGAGCCAGCGGGCGTGATTTCTGGATATGACTGGTAGTGATTGAGGGAACTCGTGCAACACAGCGCTAGTTTATGGACATCGTGGATCGTCACCTATTACATCTCATGTGGCAGTGTCGTGATGTGATTTTTCAAGAGGACAATGCTCATCCACATGTGGCATGTGTCTCTATGAACCGTCTGCATGATGAGCTACTCCCGTGGCCAGCAAGATCTGCCCCCAATAGAACATGTGGGAGACCAGCTCCGTGTCAGTGCCACAGCCCAGGATATCAGAGACCAGTTACAAAAGTTGTGGGCGCCAGGAAAGGATACAACGGCTTTACCTATTTGTAGGAAATTTAATGTAGTTCAGTTTTGTACTGGGATACGTTTCTGTTGGAGGACACAGTTTTAGAGTTAGTCAAGAAGACTGTACTTTTTTCTTGATTAACTCGAAAATCGTCGCCTCCAGCGGTAACATATCCCAGTATAAAATTTAACTACATTAAATTTCGTTGAGAAAGGTCCTGTTTATTTTTTTTCTGTAGGACTAATAGTTCCCGCCTAGCGAGCGAGAGAATATAGTTTTGCACGTGATTTTTGAAGGCATTGCGGGTTACATAAAACCCGTCGGTAGGGACAGCTGAAGCATCCTCTAGATACAAATCCTACAGCAATTCAGGCCTCGTGAAATCTGACTGTACTTGAAGCACCCCTGATTCGATCACTGTATCTGAATTTTCTCTGCGCTAACCGTCTCCACTGTATCTCTTAACCAGCTTCTTGCTCTTGAACCACAAAAAAGTAATCTTGGGATAATAACTAAAGAGTAGGGGAGTCAAACTGTAACAAAAAAAATCTCTTTAGTTTTTGTGGGAACTCTTCAGCTTTTTCCTGCTTGAACAAACCGATCCAATTACAATCCAAAATCTTAACGTAAAAGACAAGCTGCCAGTTAGTATGTCTAGCACATCTCGCGCTGAGGGACTGTGAAAAAGCGTGTATGATATCGAAAGCAATCATTTTTGCAATAACGTGTACTTAACGTGCCTAATTCCTAATTGTGGGAGAGTCCTATCACTAATTGATACGCTGGTGAACAACGGCCAAATGTGCTGCAAACCATTGTAATATTCCAGCTGCGAGTCTGACCTTGAATTGTTTGTTGGGACTGTGATCTTCATGACGTACCGTGTTGCGATCTCCGCCTGAAAAGCTCCATTAACGGTAGGTGACACAGTAACTATCATGCACTCACACCATTCTTCATCTGTAAGAATCGCTTTTTTCCTGGCTCGCATAAGAATGAAATTTTAATCAACACATCCCAATAGTATGGAAATACTGGAGTATCAGTTTTGTAGCGCTCAGTCAACGTGTTCATGGTGTAACCATTTACATTTAAATCAGCGTATTTACATATACAATTTTCAAAATAACGATTGACAGACGCAGACTTTGAAAAACGTCATAGTTAAGCTTTGTTCTCAGAAGCAACAACAATAACGCAACGAACTGAAGGAACAGTGCCTTATGTATGTATCGTTAACTAGTTTTCTGTCTGTCGGCAAGTGCTGCGAAATATTAGTTGAATTTGATTTGTACGTGTGTAGCTTCGCGTTCATTAGCTGTAGGCCTACTGTGACTGACCTCCACAGCTTATGTTGCTAAAACTTGTTAGTGCAGAGGAACTCATCCTAGTAGTCTCCTGTTCAGATCGTGGTGTCGAATTCTGACTAGTATTTAGTGGGCAAGGGAAGCAGCGGTAGTCACGGGAAGTTCTTTATTATACGGACTTGCGCCAGCCCATCCACAGCGTTTCATAGAGTGATGGCGTATGACACTATGGATGCTGTTCGCCCGCCAGACGGGGACATAAAGCTTGGTGGAGCCGTTGGCGCTGTTCTAGAGGAGTGAGCTGCATGCCCCGACTGGATTTCATTCTTTCATTTTTGTTCATTCATAACAACGCAAAACATACGACTACAATGATCAATTTACTGCTTCAGTCACTTTTATTCCAAACGTCACTACGCAATTCAATGATCATGCCCTGATCTTCACGTGGATTAAAATGGTTTTACGTCATCACTGGTGACGTGCACATGTCATCTGTTTAGCATAAATCAATGTGGAAAGAAGATCTTGTATAGTTTTGCCCTCGTGAAGAAATATCCGTATTAACCTACAGTGCTGAATCTTTGTAGAATCTGCACTTAGAGAAAATTTGGAAGAATACATTTTCTATATGCTATAATAATAATAATAATAATAATAATAATAATAGTAATAGTAATAATACTTTGGTGTGACTCACCCGTCTGGTTCAAGGCTTTGCATTGGACGCCACTTCCACGTCTTGAGCGTCCCACGCTGTGTGCTGCGACATCATCAAGAGATGCTTTATACATATCAGTTGTTGCAGAACTCTCAGTTATGTGTAATAATTCAGCAGTATGAAATTATTTTAATTGTGTGGTAAAATGAAATTTGTAGATATTGACAGGTTTTAATTACTGCGCCACGCTCGTTAATCTAATAACGAATACTATTTCTGTGAAAACTGAAATTAGAAGTGGGCTACATAAAATACAGTTACCAGTTTACTGATAAAACATTACTACTTTTCAGAAATTGTTAAAGAAGTTGCCTGCATTGGATTCAGTTTTTCATTTAATAGGCTATCGCAAAAAATCAAATTCCTGATGCATGTTCGTGGTATGGTCTTTCTTTAACGTATGCAGTTTTTCAAGTTGTAGTTTGATTTCAAATTTATATCCTGTGTGTTTGATGTGTGTTGCGATTGCTGATCTGTCAGGCGTATCGTATCGCAAGGCGCGTGTGTGTGTGTGTGTGTGTGTGTGTGTGTGTGTGTGTTTTAAACCGGCCATTTCAGTTACGTCCTGTTTGGCCTACGTATTGAACACAGCATTCAGTACAAACAATTTATAAATACCAGAGTTGGAACAGATATCAGGGTTGCTCTCTACATTATGGAGCGACCTGTAGTATAACTTACTGTCAGTGGAAAGTTTTGCAGTAGATATTAAAATAGTTAAAGGTGTTGGCAATTTAGTGAGAAATGTTTGCTATTTATGGGATATATTTGGTGGGCATGTCATTTTGTATATAAGAAGTGATTGCAGCAGTACTGTGATGATTTTTTTTACCTCAGTCGCAGCCCGTGATCGTCCATAATGGACGAAGTATTTCTTGGCGAGTCCACATAGCATGGATAAGCAGTAGTACTTCATAACAGCTCTGGAACAGTGACACACTTCCACTAGATCATTGCGTAGGACGATAATATGGACTTTGACTCTACGTCATTTTGACTTTCGGCGATATGAGTAATGACTTAAAAAGAAGTTGTAAAATAAACATCAACAAAAGTGAAATGTGTGTAATGGAAAATAATCGAATTAAATCAGGTGGTACTACGGACATCACATTAGAAAATGGGACACTAAAATTAGTAGATGAGTACTGGTATTTGGGCAGCGAAATATGACGATGGCAGAAGCAGAGACGACATAAAATGCAAATTGGGACTAGCAAAGAAACCATTTAGAAAAAAAAGGAATTTTTTTACATCGAATATCAATTTAAGTGCTAAAAAGTCTTTCCTGTAGTAATTTATCTCAGAGTAGCTGTCTATACGGAAGTGAAACGTGGACGATAAACAATTGATACAAGAAGAAAATAGGTTTTGAAATGTGATGCTACAGTCGGATGCTGAAGATTTGTTGGATAGATCGAATAACTGATGAAATATGAGATAAATTTGGGGTAACTAAATTTGTGGCTCAGCTTAACAAAAAGAAGGGGTCGGTTGACAGGATACATTCTGTGGCATCAATAAATCGTCGGAGTCGTAATAGAAGGGAGCATTCGCCCATTCTTTAGTAAAAATCGTGTGGGGAGACCAAGGCAGGAATTTCAAAAGGATGTTGGTTGCATTAATTATATAGAGACTGAGGCTTTCGCAGGATAGACTACGTGGAGAATTGCATCAAACTAGTTTCAGACTGAAGACCACCATCACCACAACCACAACAACACGACCACGACCACCACTACCACCAACAACAAAATCACTATTACGAGAGTATTAAGTTTTGTTCCTTATAAATGCTATTTCGATGTAGCAAATTTGAAGAAAGGCTGTGGTATTGTTTATACGAGCACTTGTTACATGCCTGTGTGTACCGACTATGATGATGATATGTGTATGAGAATACTTCCAGTGATCTAATGATAGGAGGAAGCCGAAACTGGTCATTATGAAATTGCATATCATATGCGATCAAAATATGAATAAAGTGTCAAACATGATGGAGGAAACACATACGGTCTTTATCTTCAATTGACGTTTTGTCTGTAGAGTTGCGATCTATCAAAACAGTGGTTCCGTCGCGTTGTAAATGGTAGGATTACCAGTAGTACTAGTAGCACTGGTAGAGAAAGAAACAGAGCTGAAGCTGTGAGAGAAAAACTGGAAGCCGGTGACTTCTCTTTGTTTCTTATTTGTTTGTTTTGCACAGAATTGGAACATCGGTCAGTGCTAGTCCAATGTGTGTTTTACATGGCTACAAAATATAAATGGCATTTTACGAGTAACAAAACTAGCTGATTGCAAGCGTCCTGCGCTTTTACGTAACCAAAGCAGTTACTTTTGATGCAATTACAGTCCACATGCACAAATAAAAAAAAATCTGTATAATTATTGTTGTTCTTTTGTGTTTCATAGAACGTTCTTCATTATGATCAAGGCAATAGTTTCCTGCTACTATCTATAAGTGTGAAAGTTGTCTACGAATAACAGAAATACGTTTTATATAATCCTGATGAAGTATTGAAGCCAAGTTTGATAATTTTTTTAAATTTTACATTTTTATCAGGATTGCGTTTTCTAGGGTTATATAATAAATCTGTATCATTTTTTATTTTTACTTCATCATCCATCTGTTTAACGTTACAAATTGATAATTTTCGAATAAAACCCAAATTGAACATTGACAGTTTCAATATTGCAATACAGTATATACTGCTTTTTCTTAAAGTAATAGATAGGAGAATAACTATGTAGAACAAAAATGTTCCATAGGTTATGCAGCCCTTTATATACCCTCACTCAGTTTCTAAATGGTTCACTGCTTCCTGTTTCTAGAGAAACCTAGTAAGACACTGATCGCAGAGCAATTGAAGATAGTTAGGCCCAATAGTTATGCAACACACTTAACGTACAGGTAATGCAGCTACGATCTTAACTGACCAATCTACAAGGGAAACTAGAGGGCTGGCCGCGGTGGCCGAGCGGTTGTAGGCGCTTCAGTCCGGAACCGCGCGACCGCTACGGTCGCAGGTTCGAATCCTGCCTCGGGCATGGATGTGTGTGATGTCCTTCGGTTAGTTAGGTTTAAGTAGTTTTAAGTTCTAGGGGACTGATGACCTCAGATGTTAAGTCCCATAGAGCTCAGAGCCATTTGAAACTAGAGGAGCCTATTATGATTGTCAATGGTAGCCTACAGTAGTTTTACAACCCTAATTCTATGTACTGATACTTATATTCCATGTATTCATTCATTCCACAGCAAAGCAACTTGTTCGCTCGCTTGACAGCTCTAGTTAATGCCTATACCATAAATATACTGATGGATGGGATGTACACGGGGCCCACTTACTGATCACATGTAATCTCTGAGCTTCATTGGGAAGAATGACCAGTCAGTCGAAATGGGCACTGAACCTTAGTACTGGAATGGCAGCAGCATGGATGTGATATGATTCCGAGCTGTCACTCCTCACCACGGGGACAAGCTGACCGTGGCACAGGTGAAAGTCGACGGACATCGCCGACGTGGCGGGGCGGGGCGGGGCAGGGCACGGGTCACGGGCCAGAGGCGAGGCGAGGCGCCGGGGTGAGCCGGCCACTCGCCGGAAGGCTAGGCAGCCACTTAGCGGCCGGATGGAATCCCAGAGCAGCCAATCTCGACTCGCCTCGCCTCCGCCAGCACTACTGCTATTGCTGTTGCTATCGATTCCGTCGGAAGTACCCCAAGAGCGCATTTAGCTCGGGGCGCAGCCCAAATGGCCTGCCTCCTGAACACAGCACAGCGCGCTACCAGCTTGCCACTGGCTACGGCGTATCCGAAGGATAATGCGAATAGAAACTGAAGTAGTTGCCAGATTAATTACATTCTCGTTGCCTGCATTTCCGTTCGCACTCTCAATAAAACTAAACATTTTTCAAAGAACACAGCATGTTGTTCTCAATGGAGAGACGTCTACAGACGTTAAGGTAACCTCTGGCGTGCCACAGGGGAGTGTTATGGGACCGTTGCTTTTCACAATATATATAAATGACCTAGTAGATAGCGTCGGACGTTCCACGCGGCTTTTCGCGGATGATGCTGTAGTATACAGAGACGTTGCAGCATTAGAAAATTGTAGTGAAATGTATGAAGATCTGCAGCGGATAGGCATTTGGTGCAGGGAGTGGCAACTGACACTTAACATAGACAAATGTAATGTATTGCGAATACATAGAAAGAAGGATCCTTTATTGTATGGTTATATGATAGCGGAACAAACACTGGTAGTAGTTACTTCTGTAAAATATCTGGGAGTATGCGTGCAGAACGATTTGAAGTGGAATGATCATATAAAATTAATTGTTGGTAAGGCGGGTACCAGGTTGAGATTCATTGGGAGAGTCCTTAGAAAATTTAGTCTATCAACAAAGGAGGTGGCTTACAAAACACTCGTTCGACCTATACTTGAGTATTGCTCATCAGTGTGGGATCCGTACCAGATCGGGTTGACGGAGGAGATAGAGAAGATCCAAAGAAGAGCAGCGAGTTTCGTCACATGGTTATTTGGTAAGCCTGATAGCGTTACGGAGATGTTTAGCAAACTCAAGTGGCAGACTCTGCAAGAGAGGCGCTCTGCATCGCGGTGTAGCTTGCTGACCAGGTTTCGAGAGGATGCGTTTCTGGATGAGGTATCGAATATATTGCTTCCCCCTACTTGTGCCTCCCGAGGAGATCACGAATGTAAAATTAGAGAGATTCGAGCGCGCACGGAGGCTTTCCGGCAGTCGTTCTTCCCGCGAACCATATGCGACTGGAACAGAAAAGGGAGGTAATGACAGTGGCACATAAAGTGCCCTCCGCCACACACCGTTCGGTGGCTTGCGGAGTATAAATGTAGATGTAGACGAAGATGCAGCTAAATGTAATTCATGTTGTACCATTCTAGTCTATGGATGAAGTTGAAAACTTATTTCAGCGTGTCTTCTAATCATCAAACTTATTTTTTTCTGTGAAGCAAGACGGCAGTTACTTCCACATTTACGAAATAATCTCCATTCCGCCAGGAACACGAGTTGCAACGCAGCTGCGGTCTTTTCTGTGGGATTTCCTCCACTCTCATTCCACACATGGTGCCAGCCGTGACGCAAAGCTTTCAGGCCTTATCTGGTGGCGATCTAATACTTGCTATTGGATTGCAGGATGTTTCAAAAGCGTTCATCCAATTTTGCGAGACTATATTTTTATACATGAATGTGGAAGGAAACTTGGTGGATTTTAGCCTGCGTATTGAAACTGGAAGTTTACCTCGACACCAGTTGTAAGTTGCCGCTTCACGTGGTTGCCGGTGGTTTCTCCAGGGAATAGCTAGCTAGGTCGCTCGGTCACCATTGTGTCGAGATGGCGGAGGCTAACAACAAAAGACGTCTTGCGTTCTCCGTTTCAACAGGTGCAACTGAATTAACACTATGCGGCGTTGTTTTCATCGTGAATACGGCGCTGTACGTCTTCAACGATGGAATGGGCGGACGGATCGATATTACGGAATGTGACTTTTTTTGCCGATGGGATGGGGAGCAGGTATGTTGTGAAGGTCTCCTTTTACGCGCCTCCCCTTCTGACAGCTTTGAATGAACTGCGACGCTGCTTACCGACACCAGTGAACTCCAAAAATGCTCGCAAAAGCATGGAACGAGTTGGACTATCATCTGGAGCCTTGTGTAATCTCCAGTGGAGGAGTTACAGAACGTGTGTGAAAAGTAAATGGAAACTTTGATCCTGAACGTAATTGTGAAGAGTATCGAAGATAGCATATGCTTGCATGTAAATGGTATATACTGTTCAGAAGAATTCAGGATCACGATTTTGGTCATCTGCCTTATTCCATTGAGCAATAATTGAGGACTGGGTACGTTACCAAATTGTAACTTTATCTTTCGAAAGTTAAGTACACAACAAAACAAATGGTTCCAATGGCTCTGAGCACTATGTGACTTAAAATCTGTGGTCATCAGTCTCCTAGAACTTAGAACTACTTAAACCTAATTAACCTAAGGACATCACAAACATCAATGCCCGAGGCAGGATTCGAACCTGCGACCGTAGCGTTCACGCGGTTCCAGACTGAAGCGCCTAGAACCGCACGGCTACATGGGCCGGCTCACAACAATACATCATTACATGCCCGACAGGTGTCGAAAACAAACATTCATCCTTTCGTCAAGAGTTCTTTCCATTGGACTTCGAGAGGTTCAGCACCGTGAGCGTTTATCACCGCCTTACGCCTACGTGGCATGCACCGTGTAAGCGTACGGAGGTCGGCCTGTGGCATCCGCACCCATTCAATGAGTACTTGGAGGTCGACCACGAACTCGTCTGTCACACAAGTCCCACACGTGTTCGATGGTGTTTAAGTCGTGACTCACCAATGGTCATTCCATCACTTCAACGTTCAGGTTTCACAAGACATCCCTAATGACGCTTACCACATAGGCCCTGGCATTATCGTGCTTAAGAAGGAATTCAGGGCTACCGCAATATGCACCACTCACTACATGGTCCTACAGGATCCGTTTTATGTACTGTCTAGAAGTAAGGCGAACATGGACAACAAGATCCTTGTGAAAGTCCACCCTTCTTGTGGACAGAGGATAGCGGCCGACATTATAAACAACAAATGGTTCAAATGGCTCTGACCACTATGGGACTTAACTTCTGAGATCAGCAGTCCCCTAGAACTTAGAACTACTTAAACCTAACTAACCTAAGGACATCAACACACATCCATTCCCGAGGCAGGATCGAACCTGCGACCGTAGCGGTCGCGCGGTCGGAGACTGTAACGCCTAGAACCGCTCGGTCACCCCGGCCGGCCCATAAGCAACAGAAATGCAACACAGCAGCCGTCTTTTCAAAGTATTTATTGCTCGGACGAATAGTTTCAACGCTAAATTTGTGTCATCTTAACGTCTTACTGTCAATCAAAAAATTACTTCCAGTCATTGTTTAATGTATCGTAGAACCCATATAGTTCCACAAATGACAAATGCCGTCTGTGTACCTCACTAGACAACGCTTGGATGCTGGTACTAAAGTCCTTGTGAGGGGTCCCCTGATATTGTAATGCATAACACAGGTGATAGGAGGCAAATGACTTTGGTTGTTGCATACAAAAATGTTCAAATGGTTCTCAGCACTATAGGACTTAACATATGAGGTCATCAGTCCCTTATAGCTTACAACTAATTAAACCTAACCAACCTAAGGCCATCACACACATCCATGCCCGAGGCAGGATTCGAAACTGCGACCGTAGCGGTCGCGCGGTTTCAGATTGAAGCGCCCAGAACAGCTCGGCCACCAAAGCTAGCTGTTGCATACATTAAAAGTAAAAATCTGAAGTTACACAATAAGACCACAGATGCCGCCCGTATCAAAATAGATTTAAGATACCAGGCGTTGATATAGGTTACCCCTAAATCATTTGAGCAGTGTATCCTTGTAAAAATTGGAAGTTCGTTTGAAAATAAAAACTTTTTAGTACTAAGCTTAAGTTACAATTGTCCTGAAGTTTCTGTCTTCATTCATGCAGAAGATATAGTCTTGTGAAGCTGAATGAACCAATTTGAAACAGTCTGTATATTATTTAAAAAATATGCTTTCGGTAGTCGGATGTATGCAGCTTCCAACGATGATTTTGCATTTATTTTACTTGACGTTCTACATTTGCGTCACTGTACAGAGAGTATCATAGATACTTGCGGGAGTGGTGGTGTTGAAATTCTCTTAAGCCAACAGATTTAGGTTTACCGCGGTTTCCCCGATTCACCTCCGATGAATGCGAGTATGATAATACCTTCTTGCTACTAGCCCGTCTCTAACGACCTCGACATCGACTGGAAGTTAAACTTGGTTTCTTATCGCTCCATTCACGGGTGTAGCAAGTGAAGAACTACTTAATTGGCAATGTACGACCGGTTATTAGTGGAATCTCAGGTACATGGCTCTATGGGACTGGACTGAATTACCAGGCTGGGAAACAAGAACCCTGAATTTTCTAAATCGTGTTCTGAAAAATTACTAAATATCTTTCTTTGGTTGGTAGGTATTTTGTAATTTTCAGCATCCCTATAACACTGTATCCCTAGTGCTGCTCTTCTTCTCATACAATGCTTGCCTCCAGTTCAATCCAGCCTCGTATAGGTCCCACGCACTTGAAAGGCAATCCACTACTTTTTTAGCTGTACAACTGTTTTTAAGCAGTCTCTTTCACAGAAGAACTGGACTTTTTCAATATTAGCATGAGCCTGTGACACGACTGACTCCAACAGTATGTCATTCATTGCATAATCAAAGACCACTAAACATTTACATTTTTTGACGTACAATGTTTTACGTATCTGTATATAGTACCAGTTGCTAAGCTTTTCATCATTCAGATAATCTGCAACATCCGAATGGATTCTGCTGCAATTTTCATTTCTATAAAGTGAACAGTAATAGACATAGCATACCTCACTCTGTCGAAGATACGGCTAGATATACCTAAAGAATATACACACCTGGAAATGGAAAAAAGAACACATTGACACCGGTGTGTCAGACCCACCATACTTCCTCCGGACACTGCGAGAGGGCTGTACAAGCAATGATCACACGCACGGCACAGCGGACACACCAGGAACCGCGGTGTTGGCCGTCGAATGGCGCTAGCTGCGCAGCATTTGTGCACCGCCGCCGTCAGTGTCAGCCAGTTTGCCGTGGCATACGGAGCTCCATCGCAGTCTTTAACACTGGTAGCATGCCGCGACAGCGTGGACGTGAACCGTACGTGCAGTTGACGGACTTTGAGCGAGGGCGTATAGTGGGCATGCGGGAGGCCGGGTGGACGTACTGCCGAATTGCTCAACACGTGGGGCGTGAGGTCTCCACAGTACATCGATGTTGTCGCCAGTGGTCGGCGGAAGGTGCACGTGCCCGTCGACCAGGGACCGGACCGCAGCGACGCACGGATGCACGCCAAGACCGTAGGATCCTACGCAGTGCCGTAGGGGACCGCACCGCCACTTCCCAGCAAATTAGGGACACTGTTGCTCCTGGGGTATCGGCGAGGACCATTCGCAACCGTCTCCATGAAGCTGGGCTACGGTCCCGCACACCGTTAGGCCGTCTTCCGCTCACGCTCCAACATCGTGCAGCCCGCCTCCAGTGGTGTCGTGACAGGCGTGAATGGAGGGACGAATGGAGACGTGTCGTCTTCAGCGATGAGAGTCGCTTCTGCCTTGGTGCCAATGATGGTCGTATGCGTGTTTGGCGCCATGCAGGTGAGCGCCACAATCAGGACTGCATACGACCGAGGCACACAGGGCCAACACCCGGCATCATGGTGTGGGGAGCGATCTCCTACACTGGCCGTACACCACTGGTGATCGTCGAGGGGACACTGAATAGTGCACGGTACACCCAAACCGTCATCGAACCCATCGTTCTACCATTCCTAGACCGGCAAGGGAACTTGCTGTTCCAACAGGACAATGCACGTCCGCATGTATCCCGTGCCACCCAACGTGCTCTAGAAGGTGTAAGTCAACTACCCTGGCCAGCAAGATCTCCGGATCTGTCCCCCAGTGAGCATGTTTGGGACTGGATGAAGCGTCGTCTCACGCGGTCTGCACGTCCAGCACGAACGCTGGTCCAACTGAGGCGCCAGGTGGAAATGGCATGGCAAGCCGTTCCACAGGACTACATCCAGCATCTCTACGATCGTCTCCGTGGGAGAATAGCAGCCTGCATTGCTGCGAAAGGTGGATATACACTGTACTAGTGCCGACATTGTGCATGCTCTGTTGCCTGTGTCTATGTGCCTGTGGTTCTGTCAGTGTGATCATGTGATGTATCTGACCCCAGGAATGTGTCAATAAAGTTTCCCCTTCCTGGGACAATGAATTCACGGTGTTCTTATTTCAATTTCCAGGAGTGTATTTGCTTTAATAAGTGTCGATGCGATGCTGTTTGTGTTGACTTCAGAGAGTCTTCACGGAATATACCTCGTTATGATGTTTAATGAGTACGAATGGGGTTGCACATGGTTGGCGTAAACCAAAAACACTGACGGAAAAAAGAATCGTAACACCAAGAAGGAGGTGTGTAACATAACGAAAGTTGGTAGGCGTGTTTCTACATCTGAAGAGTGATGTCTGTTTGAATGTTGCTCCAGCCTCGTAATACAGGCCCTAGTAGCTCCACTATGAGGGTGTAAGTCAGGTTTGCTTTAGATAAGCGCTGTAACGGTCGTGAGCTTGGACGTTGTGGGTTGAAGTTAAATAAGAATGCCATTTTCAGCACCTCACTGAGTTTGAATGAGATCGTGTAGTAGGGCGCTGGGTGTTCCTTCTGCTGTTCTGCAGTTCTGCAGAAGGACTTGACAGGAATGTAGGCACTGTACACGATCGCTGGCAGCAGTCGTCGCGAGAATGTACGGTCGCAAGAAGACCGGACTCCGTACGGCCACGTGGCACTAGCGAGAGGAAAGACCCGTTGTGTTCGGCATATGGCTCTGGCGCGTCGTACTGCGTCTGCAGCAGCAATCTGAGCGGCATTTGGCACAACAGCGACACAAGCAGTTGTTGCAACTGAAGAACAACTCCGAGCGAGACGCTTTGTAGTCGACATTCCACTGACCCCAGCCCACTGCCATTTGCGACTTCAGTGGTATCAAGCGACAGCTCATTGAGGAGAAGAATGGGGATCTGTTGTGTTTTTCGATGAAAGCTGGTTCTTTCTCGGTGCCAGTGGTGGCCATTTGTTGAATATGGGGGGGGGGGGGGGCAGTTGAGGGCCCGCTATCAATCGGTCTGCGTGTTGGAGCGGTTTCGTAAGAGAGCAGGAGCACTCTCGAGGTTATCTCAAGCACCTAGACTGCAAATGTGTACGTCAGGTGATTCGGCCTGTTGAGCTAACATTCATGAACAGCATTCCAGGGGGTGTTTTCCAACAGTAACTCTCGCCCACATACCGCTGTTGTAGGCCATCATGCTCTACAGAGGGTCGACAAGTTGCATAGGCCTGGTCGATCACCAGATCTGTCTCCAATCGAGCACGTATGGGACATCGTCGGATGACAACTCCAGCGTCATCCACAAACAGCATTAACCGTCCCTGTATTGACCGACTGCGTGCAACATGCGTCGAACTTCATCCTCAAACTGACATCCGGTAACTGTACAACACTATGCATGCACGTTTGCATGCATGCATTCAGCCGCGTACACCGGTTATTAATGTGCCAGCATTTCACATCTTCCATTGTTCATCTCGTGCTTCCATCAGCCTGTGATCTTGCAGTGTTAATCGCTTAAATATGTTAGCTAAACAAATGCTTTCCCAAAATTTCATTACTGTACATTAATTATTTGTTGGTGTTGCGATTTTTTTTTATCAATGCATAATCTGGCTGGCAGAAAGACCGTTATGTTGTAAAGCGGTGAAAAAATGTGTGTGAAATCTTATGGGACTTAACTGCTAAGGTCATCAGTCCCTAAGCTTACACACTACTTAACCTAAATTATCCTAAGGACAAACACACACACACCCATGCCCGAGGGAGGACTCGAACCACTGCCGGGACCAGCTGCACAGTCCATGACTGCAGCGCCTTAGACCGCTCGGCTAATCCCGCGCGGCTAAAGAAGTGATTAGTATAGGTTGGTAGCTTGTGAATTTGAAATTCGAAGCCCCAGGCTGATGTATTTAAGTTCACCTGCAGAGTTATCAAAAAGTTATACCCTAATTAATTAATTTTTATTTTATGAAATATAAATTGAAGACAAATGATCAGTATACAGGTGGAAACAAAAATAGTTCAAATGGCTTTGAGCACTATGCGACTTAACTTCTGAGGTTACCAGTCCCCTAGAACTTAGAACTAATTAAACCTCACTAACCTAAGGTCATCACACACATCCATGCCCGAGGCAGGATTCGAACCTGCGACTGTAGCGGTCGCGCGGTTCCAGACCGTGGCGCCTGGAACCGCTCGGCCATCCCGGCTGGCCAGGTGGAAACAGGAAGTTCTAAAGTTCATAAACACTGGTCAGTTCGTGCTTCTTTTTTTACAGATAAACCCAGTTTGTTGACGTTACTTCAGCTAGCGACACATGCTTTTCCTTATTGGTGGTTCAAAGCCGAATCGGAGACGAAATACTCTCTACACTGTAATTAGGGACTCATTACTAGCACTGTGGCGGTGATAATTGAAACTTTAGTTAGTTACTCTTTTTCCCATACGCAGTTTGTATTTCATGAAATAAAAATTAAACTGGGTCTGTCATTTTGTATACCCCCGTATGGTAATCCGAATAAATAAACTTGTGACTTGGAATTTCAAACTTCATACGACTACCAACTATAACAGCCTGGACTAAAACGGAAATATTCCGTCTTGGATACATTAGATGAAAACTGAGTAAATACAAGCTGAGATACTGCTATTCTGTGTATGGAATTATTTCGAAGACTACTCGCTCGACCGGACCGAGGAGGAAACTCACGTTTGAAATAAGCTCTGTGGACACGTAACACCCGGTTACATCCTCTGGGTCACCCCATTTCCGCTTTATTGGCTGCAGTCACGAGAGCATTAAGCCCTCGTCTGCGGCTGGTTATTGCCGCGCTCAGGCGGCTCGGGGGTAAGGAACGCTCGGCGGCCTCGCCCTGGCGGTCAGGTTACACGGCCGTTTTTTGTTGCAGTTTGCGGACGATGGAGCCGCGAGACCTGGACCCCGGCATGGTGCGCTACCAGCTGGACAGGGCGCTCCGCATCTGGTCCGACAACTCGCGGCTCACCTTCCGGGAGGTCAACAGCGACCGCGCCGACATCCTCGTCTACTTCCACCGGTGAGTACACATCATTTTGGTGCACCGTCTCTCTGTAGATGTAGATGTACCGATCATCTTGCGAGAGTATGAACCACCTCCTGGATACCCGGAGAGGTCTCACCAGTAAAACCCCATAACTGCCTTCACCGATCTCAGACACATTTTTCTTTTTGTCTTCTTCGGGAGTCTTCACTGTTGTTCACTGCTACGATGGCTATCTCAACTTCTTTCTCTCCTTACCAATATTTTCTTGCTATCGTAACGGGTGATCAAAAAGTCAGTAAAATTTGAAAACTGAATAAATCACGGAATAATGTAGATAGAGAGGTACAAATTGACACATATGCTTGGAATGACATGGGGTTTTATTAGAACCAAAAAAATACAATCGTTAAAAAAATGTCCGACAGATGGCGCTTCATCTGATCAGAGCAGCAATAATTAGCATTACAAAGTAAGACAAACCAAAGATGATGTTCTTTACAGGAAATGCTCAATATGTCCACCATCATTCCTCAACAATAGCTGTAGTCGAGGAATAATGTTGTGAACAGCACTGTAAAGCATGTCCGGAGTTATGGTCAGGCATTGACGTCGGATGTTGTCTTACAGTATCCCTAGAGATGTCGGTCGATCACGATACACTTGCGATTTTAGGTAACCCCAAAGCCAATAATCGCACGGACTGAGGTCTGGGGACCTGGGAGGCCAAGCATGACGAAAGTGGCGGCTGAGCACACGGTCACCACCAAACGACCGTGCAAGAGATCTTTCACGCGTCTAGCAATATGGGGTGGTTCTTATAAAACCTCATGTCATTCCAAGCACGTGTGTCAATTTTTACCTCTCTATCTACATTATTCTGTGGTTTATTAAGTTTTCAAATTTATACTAACTTTTTGATCACCCTGTATATCCTGCACATCAGTGGCTAACTAGGGTAATTGACCCCGAGAGCATAGTTCGACTTTTCGCCCCTTCCCCTACCCCGTCCTACCCGCCGACATCACTTACTCCTTAATCCTGACCGCACCCCTCCTCCCATCCGGCGCTGTTAATTACTCTTATTTGTGGCAAAACAGCAAAATCGCAAAATAGGCGAGAGTTACCGTTAGAGCTATGTACAGTCCACTTTGACCGAGAAATTTTTAGAAATCTATAAAAGCCAGTTGGATGTAGTGGTTCTTACAACGACAAAAAAGACTACAAGACTTGCCTAGTTTCGTATATAGTGGCCTGAAGATGGTGTGATTGACACACCGAAATTGGTAGATAAATAAAATTATTAGATAAAATTACGGCTGTTCGTCTCTCTATTCTTCAAGTCTTCGACGAGGCGTAGCCCCATTCTATTTACACAAAGTGGACTTACAGAAACTTGATATGATGACACATTTCAAATTACGAAAAGCGCAACAGCTACGTCAGAGTGACTTACTAATCACAAGTTTTTTCATGACATTATAGTCATATCTTCAGATGACAAACTGTTGATCTAAAGAAGATAGAAAAATCTAATGAGAACTATGCGAAAATGGGGACTATGGAATTGACGTAATTCTGATTGGCATGTGTTATAAACGGACTTTTTAACACAGTGTCCTTAAAAATACAGTAAGGATAAGTAACAGGTCTTCTGGCATAAAACAGGCGTCCTATAGTATGCAGCCGTCGTGACTCAAATAACCGTTGGAACTATAGAAAGACACAACCCTAGAAACAGGAAATGTAAAATAAGAACCGGCATTATAAAATGTGGCAAAGAGCCTCCAAGTTCAAGAGGCTTACCAGACATCTATGTTACATCTTTTCAGGCAAAGCGGGCAGCATCACTAGAGCAATATAGTTCTTGTTTTTGGATAGTTTTAATCACGAGTTTTGCATCTTCTTTAGATCAACAGCTTCGTACCCGAAGATGTGGCTATAATGACATGAAACTTCTATCATTTGAAAAAGTGATTTAAGTGTGCAACACTTTGACTACGTATTTCTAAACTAAATCACGTCCAAAGCCGAACGCCAAACCAATCAAACCGCCTAAACTTAAAAGTTGTTACGAAAATGTAATGATTTCTTCACAATTTCGTTAGCATGTCTGATATCACATAAAGAACATTCACCCACCTAGTAGCTGAAAAGAAAAAAGCGTCTACTTACCCAGTAGATACAGGTCTTACAGAACTATTGCTCAGTCCAGGCCAGTCCGAATCATCTATTGATTTCCTTTGACACATCTTTGCTCTCTTCTCATTTTTGTATCAGCCTTTCCTCTTTTTCGCCCCTCTCCTTCTTCACCCTCTTTTTTTGCCTCATCCATTTTCATCGTCAGTCAAAATTCTGCACCCTCCGTGAGAACGGCGCCCAGAGCACGCAGTCCGGTCGCCGTACCCCGATACGTCAATGCCGCACAATACAGCTATACACACCTCCGCTGCAGTTATGGCGAACGCAGTGCGCTCGACCTGTAAGCAGTAGTTGCGAGTTCCTGCGTTGGTCATTAGTATTTGGCACGGCGCACAGATGGTCACGAAGTTACCCGCTAGTGCGCGGAGCTAGACCCCAAATCGCACCATACGGTTTCATACAGTGAGCCCAAGTGACACTGCGTCGGTGATAAGTCCGTACGGGTGAAGGCTTTAAACTAAGCACGTATTTTGATGATATGGAAGAAAACAATCCGGATAACTGCTTGTAAGATTCGCGCACCGAGGTTTCCTTGCGAGCTTCCGCGAATCGAGAACGTAGACAGTTTTTTTTCTTGTTATCGGTATCGATACTAGCAAGATATCAAAATATGTGACATAAACTGCCACACTTTTGGTTTCAGCGAATTAGAAGCTTAAATTGTTTACGACATGAAAGTACGGTAGGCTTCAGTATGTAACATTAATTTCAGCTTGATACGTCTACCCGTTCCTGAGAAAAAGGCTTCTTAAGAGGCGGACAAGTGGGCAGTCGGACAGTAAGACACAAAAAAAATCGTGTAATGTGATGACAAATCAACAATTTACGGATTTTTCCTTTACTTCTGCAGTGGAACTTTGCTTCACGCCAACTGTCATGATTCTAGGTCAACGGGAAATTAACTATGGGTTTGGTCAGTGAGTTCGCGAGTATCAAAATATGTGACATAAATGGCGGTATCTGTTAGTTTATTGACTCACAAGCTTTAATTTTTTACACCGCCAAGGAACCGTAGACATCAGTATGTGACCCAAATTTCAACTTGATACGTCTAACCGTTCCGGAGGAAAATGGGTCTTAACCGTCAGACACAGATACACAGACAGACGGACGGATAGAATCAGAGTGATTCTATAAGAAGTCGGGTTTTTTTTTTCGATTGAGGTATGGAGCCCTAAAAATGGCTGTACGTACCGATTTGCATCGTTTATTCACTTTCATTTTGATAATCGTCCACAGTCTGAACCCGCGCGACCGCTACGGTCGCAGGTTCGAATCCTGCCTCGGGCATGGGTGTGTGTGATGTCCTTAGGTTAGTTAGGTTTAAGTAGTTCTAAGTTCTAGGGGACTGATGACCACAGCAGTTAAGTCCCATAGTGCTCAGAGCCATTTGAACCATTTGATAATCGTCCAAAACAGTCCAGACAACACTGCACTGCATATCCCTTTATCACTCATCAGCATTAATACAAGTCAGCTCTTAGTTTGTAATCGTGAGAGAAATCTCACGTTTCATCTAATCCTGCGCCTTCGGAACTGTATAAAGTTCACCCTCAGAATGAATGTTTTAACGCGATACTTGTTCTTAAAACCGAGCGATGTGGCGCGGTGGTTGGCACCCTAGACTCACATTCGGGAGGACGACGGTTCAGATCCGCGTCCGGCCATATATTTTACATTTTCCGTTATTTCCCTAAATCGCTCCAGCCGAATGCTCTGGGATTGTTCCTTTGAAAGGGCATCACGGATTTCCTTTCCCAACCTTCAAACCTTCCTAACTTGTGCTCCGGCTCTTATGACCTCCATGTCGACGGGCGTTAAATCCTAATTTCTTTCTTAGAAGTGGCTTTACATAGTCACGCCGCAGGCTGCTAATAATATGCGTTTTTAGATTTATCGGTGTTTTACGATAGGACTTCAAGAAGTAAGTTACGTACGTCCGCCAACGGTAAGACCATTACGCAGTAAGATTGGCGCATTGCCAGGACTGAGTAAATGTTCTGGGCCCCCTGCAGACACAGTTCTGCTGCGCTGCGATAAATATGTGCGTAGTGTGTAGGGAAAAGGGTGCAGCAACTGGAAACATACTCCAAAGTTGAAGTATGCGGGATGTAAATTGAAGGAACAGAAGGGAGAAAGGAAAGGGAAGGGAGGGGATCACTGCTGTCAGCTGCGTCGGGACGTTACGCGCAATCAGCGGCGATGAGTCAAAATGTGGACCGGATCGGGATTCGAACCCGGGATCTCCTGCGTACTAACCAGGTGCGTTAATCACTACGTCATTCGGGACATAGCGTTATCGCAACTGCACTGACATCTCGGCACGCCTCACGGCCGATCCGCATTCCCACCGAGGGCTACCTATCCGCCGTCCCTGACCACTTCCTTCATGTTCGCTGCTCTGAGATTCCCATAGGAGGTCGAACGCGCTTGTGCACCACGCAGAATCCGCAGCTGTGTTACATTATATGTAAATTTAAGGTAGAGGGGGGGGGGGGGGAGGGGAGAAAGGAAAGGCAAGGAATGGCAATGTATCCACCTTCTTCAGTTCTCATGCACAAATACACTACTGGCCATTAAAATTGCTACACCACGAAGATGACGTGCTACAGACCCGAAATTTAACCGACAGGAAGAAGATGCTGTGATATGCAAATGATTAGCTTACCAGAGCTTTCACACAAGGTTGGCGCCGGTGGCGACACCTACAACGTGCTGACATGAGGAAAGTTTCCAACCGATTTCTCATACACAAAAAGCAGTTGACCGTCGTTGCCTGGTCACACGTTGTTGTGATGCCTCGTGTAAGGAGGAGAAATGCGTACCATCACGCTCCCGACTTTGATAAAGGTCGGATTGTAGCCTATAGCGATTGCGGTTTATCGTATCGCGACATTACTGCTCGCGTTGGTCGAGATCCAATGACTGTTAGCACAGTATGGAATCGGTGGGTTCAAGAGAGTAATATGGAACGCCGTGCTGGATTCCAACGGCCCCGTAGCACTAGCAGTCGAGATGACAGGCATCTTATCCGCATGGCTGTAACGGATCGTGCAGCCACGGCTCGATACCTGAGTCAACAGATGGGGACGTTTGCAAGACAACAACCATCTGCACGAACAGTCCGACGACGTTTGCAGCAGCACGGACTATCAACTCGCAGACCATGGCTGCGGTTACCCTTGACGCTGCATCACAGACAGAAGCGCGTGCGATGGTGTACTCAACGACGAACCTGGTGCACGAATGGCAAAACGTCATTCATTCGGATGAATCCAGGATCTGTTTACATCATGATGATGGTCGCATCCGTGTTTGGCGACATCGTGGTGAACGCACATTGGAAGCGCGTATTCGTCATCGCCATACTGGCGTATCACCCGGAGTGATGGTATGGGGTGCCATTGGTTACACGTCTCGGTCACCTCTCGTTCCCACTGACGGCACTTTGAACAGTGGACGTTACATTTCAGATGTGTTACGACCCGTGGCTCTACCCTTCATTCGATCCCTGCGAAACCCTACATTTCAGCAAGATACCGCACGACCGCATGCTGCAGGTCCTGTGTGGGCCTTTCTGGATACAGAAAATGTTAGACTGCTGCTCTGGCCAGTACATTCTCCAGATCTCTCACCAATTGAAAACGTCTGGTCAATGGTGGCCGAGCAACTGACTCGTCACAATACGCCAGTCACTACTCTTGATGAACTGTGGTATCGTCTTGAAGCTGCATGGGCAGCTGTAGCTGTACACGGCATCCAATCTCTGTTTGACTCAATGTCCAGGTGTATCAAGGCCGTTATTACGGCCAGAGATGGTTGTTCTGGGTACTGATTTCTCAGGATCTATGCACCCAAATTGCTTGAAAATGTAATCACAAGTCAGTTCTAGTATAACATATTTGTCCAATGAATACTCGTTTATCATCTGCATATATTCTTGGTGTAGCAATTTTAATGGCCAGTAGTGTACGTTTGACCACCTGTGGGACCATCGATCGCAGACGACAACGTCCAGGGCGTCGAGGAACTGATTCGCAACACTCGCAGGTTTTTCAACTACGAGGACGTTCACACAGGAGTTTTCAAATGGCTCGGAGACCAAAGAGAGAATTTCTATCATCGAAGAATTGTAAGATCAGTAGAACGTTCAGAATGTTATTTGCAGAGACTCTGTGTCTACGTTGAAAAATGGTGTCATGTATCTGTGTCACTCTGAAGTGCAGTGCAACAGTCAGTAAAAATTACTTGCCTGCCGTAATAACGTGCAACTTCCTTTTTGAAGTCCTCCTGTATAAGCATGGCGATGAAGTGCCTACATCTGATGGATTTAGACAGTCCTTGACAAAGAATTGGGCGTTCCGCAGGTTGTACCACGGGGACGGTTTCCCTTTCGACGGGCGAGGGCAGATCCTCGCTCACGCCTTCTTCCCGGGAGAAGGGAGAGGAGGAGACGCTCATTTCGACGAGGATGAGATCTGGCTGCTCGGCGAAGAAGACGCTTCGGGACAAGGTGAGTGTTGTTTCCCAATTTGGCCGAATCAAGAGCTGGGATTCTTTTAATGATAAAATGTAGGGTTCGCAATGTTTTCAGTTGAAACGTGCTTCTTGACGAATGACAGCCATTGTAGGATGCAGAAGCATAGACAGTTGCTTGTTCATTTAAATACCCATTCAACTACCAGCCGATGTTGTTACAGTGTTTTAATATTACAAATAAAATATAAACCACAAAATAATAAACTTACAGACACAGTTTAGTAATGCAAAAGCAAACAAATAATGTAAAACAGTTGAAGTTGTTGCAAATTCTACAGAATCAGCGCATGCTTCCAGGCCAGAGGGAGCGCAACGTCATACTGAAAAGTGGGCTCATACTACCAAGCTGTTTCTGCATTTGACTCAATTTTGTAACCACTGAAATAACGTCAGGTTGCTGCACAACCCGTGAAGATTCATTTCGTTTGCACCTGCCATTATGAGGGTGCTTCACTTTGTCAGGCAGTGTAGTAAACTACCGGGTGGTTTTAATTAAAGAGCAGGTCATCACAGAGGTCCAGTGTGGCCCGTAATTATAGCACTGCAGTGAAATGTGGTACCTATGCTAGTGCGTTTATGGGGAACCGATCCACGCTTGTAATAAATTAGTTCCAATTTTCGCCACCAGGTGCATATCTGGCGCCATACAATATCCCGTCGAAGCCCCTGATGCTGATACATAACAAACTGTGAAAGTGGCGGTTAATAATAAAAGCAACATTATGCCTTTCTCACTTGTTTGACGTTTTCTGCACACATTCCGTTCCTAATTCATTATACATGGAAACGTTTGCACTGTCGTTCATGCATTCACAGTGCCATATTTGCACCTGGTGGTCAAAATTGGAACCATTTTTTTCCAACTTAAATCGGTTGCGCATTAAGCCTAGTTTACACGACGACACTAGGTTGCAGGTAAACTGCACTACTGGCCACTGCGCATGCGTGCCGCGCGTTTGCGCAACTCTTTGGTTAAACTAAAAACTTTCGGCGTGTTACAACTTTGGCGACACTAGTTGCATGAGTTTTGAGGTTATGTGTGTTCGTAGAGTGTAGACAAACTGAAATATGAAGTGGGGAAGGGAGAATAATGTTCGCTTTTTGGATATCTATGCTTTGCATAGGTGTTTGTAGGATTTCAGTGATGCTGATTACAAAAATAAGCAACATATTACTGCCGGTGAGACCGTCATGTGCGATCATAACATAGATCGTTTGACAATATCTGAGCTGCAGGGAAAAATTTATTGAGTTAGGAGCACATATACAACTGAATTAAGAAAAATACAAGCAAGCGTAATTCTCGCTGTGGTAATGCTCTTGTCTACAAGACTAAAATCCCATCGTTCGAGTTGGCCAACTCTTTGTTAAGAAATATTGTTGACAGGAGGGAAAGCTATACAACTTCAAGAAGCTGCATTCTTTATTCAATATTCATTTATTTAAAACGTCGCTGCAGTGCTTCCGATTCACATATGTTTGAATTTTGAAATATTGCCACTGTAAGTATCTCTCTTCAAGAGTAGTTTGCAAACCATTCTCTTCTTAATGCGGCCTGCTTCGAGTAATTATTGTTGCTAATGTTACAAATTATTACTATTAATGTTAAAAATTATTACTATTAATGTTAATAATTATTGGTGTTAATGAAAAAGCGTCATCTCCAACTAAAACCGTATCTTATAGCATGCCGAGTGTTGTCGATTATAATGCACGCAATATATGTAATTTCAGTTCTGGGGACAGTGCTTCATGCATTACAGTACCTTTGTTCCTTATCACATAATTAACTCTATTTAGAAGAAACGTGAACAGTTCTGACATTCTAAGATAATTAAAGGAACTTCTTGGATCGTCCGTTATAAATAATTTCAGCGAGGATGCTGAGCAACCGAGCTGACGTCTTTTCTTCATCCAGTCACGTATCGAAACACGTTTCTTATTTTTTTCTTATGCAGCGATTCCACGCAATAAGCTTTTAACACCATCAGAACTCGTGCGATGTGCAGCTGCCAAGACTTTCATTTCAGACACGACTCAGGGACCGGCAAAACGACGAAACTGAAGTGTATACTGGTGTCGCCGTACCTACAGTCATATATGCAACTACTTGCGTGCAACTCATTCCACACAACGAGTGGCGCAACCCAATGTCGTCGTGTAAACTAGGCTTTAGAATATCTACTAAGTTTCGCTGCCATACAATAATCAGAGCCCATACTGGGCCTATGTGAGAAGCTGCACTTTAATTCTAACCACCTGGTGTACCTACACGGAGCAGTATACCGGTGGCGCAGTGACATCTTAGATTCCATCCACTGTCGGAATATTTTCGGTATGTTTTCTCAGAATATTAGTTATTGTATTTTTTATTTTTATTTTATTTATTTATTTATTTATTTTTTTGTTAAGCGCCTGCCAGTGCACAGTAGTTTTGGACAGTTCTGGCCGGCCGGGGTGGCCGAGCGGTTCTAGGCGTTTAAGTCTGGAACCGCGTGACCGCTACGGTCGCAGGTTCGAATCCTGCCTCGGGCATGGATGTGTGTGATGTCCTTAGGTTAGTTAGGTTTAAGTAGTTCTAAGTTCTAGGGGACTGATGACCTCCGAAGTTAAGTCCCATAGTGCTCAGAGCCGTTTGATTTGGACATTTCTGTTCTCTCTCGGGAATCAAACACGCATGTGGCCGTTCGCGCCATCTTCCTTGTACGGGCTGATACGTACGTAATGCACGTATCGCGCCAGCAGGCGCAGGCGGCCAGCCGTCGTATTATTAACTGGAGGGCAGGCCGGCGGCCTGCGATACGGCGTCTGGCGGGCTTCCTGGGCTGTGCGGGCTGCGATAGGCGCGGAAAGCCGGCCGGCCCGCGATAGGCGCTTCCGCCGCCGCGATTGCCGCTCCGCCGCGGGTCGTCGCGCCGCGAGACACGCCCCAGCACCGCGCCGAAACTGCTCAGCGCAGATCAGGTGCCTCCACCAAAATCAAAATTGGCTGAGAATAAATAAACAACAGTGATCAGAGCACAGTTCCTACTTCGGATCGCCATGCGGATGCACAGCAAAAAAGCCGTATACACTGACGTGACAAAACTCACGAGGAGGAGGAGGAGCTTAGTGTTTAACGTCCCGTCGACAACGAGGTCATTAGAGACGGAGCGCAAGCTCGGGTGAGGGAAGGATGGGGAAGAAAATCGGCCGTGTCCTTTCAAAGGAACCATCCCGGCATTTGCCTGAAGCGATTTAGGGAAATCACGGAAAACCTAAATCAGGATGGCCGGTGACGGGATTGAATCGTCGTCCTCCCGAATGCGAACAAAACTCACGGGATACCTCTTAATATCGTGTCGCACCGCCTTTTGACCGGCATGGTGCAACAGATAGACGTGGCATGGACTCAAGTCCTTGGAAGTCACCTGCAGAAATACTGAACCATACTGCCTTTATAGCCGACCATAATTGCGAACGTGTTGCTGGTGCAGGATGTTGTGCACGAACTGACCTCCCACAATTGTTCCATGGGATTCATGTCGGGCGATCTATGGGGCCAAATCATTCGCCTGAATAGAGCAGGATGTTCTTCAAACCAATCGAGAAGAATTTTGGCTCGACGACATGGCGCATTGTCATCCAGAAAAATTCCATCGTTGCTCGTATGAAGTCCATAAATGGCTGCAAATGGTCTCCAAGTCGCCGAACATTAGCATTTCCAGTCAATGATCGGTTCAATTGAACCAGAGAACCGTCCGCCCCCGGTAGCTGAGTGGTCAGCGCGACAGACTGTCAGTCCCAAGGGCCCGGGTTCGATTCCCCCCCCCACCCCCCCCCCCCCCCCCTTGGTAGCTGAGTGAAAGCCGGCACGGTAGCTCAGCGTTTTCCTCCGGAGAGCTGGCTAGCCTCTGTAATAAAAAGCTGAGTGAAAGGATCAACAACGAACTTCAACGGATGTCATGTGACGTCCGCTGCGACCACATACAACGAACAAAATGTAAAAATAAGTGGTCAGCGCGACCGAACGTCAATCCTAAGCCCCTGGGTTCGATTCCCGGTTAAGTCGTAGATTTTCTCTGCTCAGGGACAGGGTGTTGTGTTGTCCTAATCATCATCATTTCGTCCCCATCGACGCGCAAGTCGCCGAAGTGTCGTCAAATCGAAAGACTTGCACCTGGCGAACGGTCTACGCGACGGGAGGCCCTAGTCACACGAGAATCCTAAGAAATTTTGGACTAACGTCAAAGCTGTAGGTGGATCAAAACAAAATGTCCAGATTCTCTGTGACCAAAATGGTACTGAAACAGAGGATGACCGACTAAAGGCCGAAATACTAAATGTCTTTTTCCAAAGCTGTTTCACAGAGGAAGACTGCACTGTAGTTCCTTCTCTAGATTGTCGCACAGATGACAAAATGGTAGATATCGAAATAGATGACAGAGGGATAGAAAAACAATTAAAATCGCTCAAAAGAGGAAAGTCCGCTGGACCTGATGGGATACCAGTTCGATTTTACACAGAGTACGCGAAGGAACTTGCCCCCCTTCTTCCAGCGGTGTACCGTAGGTCTCTAGAAGAGCGTAGCGTTCCAAAGGATTGGAAAAGGGCACAGGTCATCCCCGTTTTCAAGAAAGGACGCCGAACAGATGTGCAGAACTATAGACCTATATCTCTAACGTCGATCAGTTGTAGAATTTTGGAACATGTATTATGTTCGAGTATAATGACTTTTCTGGAGACTAGAAATCTACTCTGTAGGAATCAGCATGGGTTTCGAAAAAGACGAACGTGTGAAACCCAGCTCGCGCTATTCGTCCACGAGACTCAGATGGCCATAGACACAGGTTCCCACGTAGATGCCGTGTTTCTTGACTTCCACAAGGGGTTCGATACAGTTCCCCACAGTCGTTTAATGAAAAAAGCAAGAACACCAATTGTGTGATTGGATTGAAGAGTTCCTAGATAACAGAACGCAGCATGTCATTATTAATGCAGAGAAGTCTTCCGAAGTAGGGGTGATTTCAGGTGTGCCGCATGGGAGTGTCGTAGGACCGTTGCTATTCACAATATACATAAATGACGTTGTGGATAACATCGGAAGTTCACTGAGGGTATTTGCGGATGATGCTGTAGTACATCGAGAGGTTGTAACAATGGAAAATTCTGCTGAAATGCAGGAGGATCTGCAACGACTTGACTCATGGTGCAGGGAATGGCAATTAAATCTCAGTGTAGACAAGTGGAATGTGCTGCGAATACATAGAAAGAAAGATCCTTTATCATTTATCTACAAAATAGTAGGTCAGCAACTGGAAGCAGTTACTTCCATAAATTATCTGGGAGTAGGCATTAGGAGTGATTTAAAATGGAATGATCATATAAAGTTAATCGTCGGTAAAGCAGATGCCAGACTGAGATTCATTGAAAGAATCCTAAGGAAATGCAGTCCGAAAACAAAGGAAGTAGGTTACAGTACACTTGTTCGCCCACTGCTTGAATACTGCTCACCAGTGTGGGATCCGCACCAGATAGGGTTGGTGGAAGAGCTGGAGAAGATCCAACGGAGAGCAGCGCGCTTCGTTACAGGATCATTTAGTAATCGCGAAAGCGTTACAGGGATGACAAACTCCAGTGGAAGACTCTGCAGGAGAGACGCTCAGTAGCTCGGAACGGTCTTTTGTTGAAGTTTCGAGAACATGCCTTCTCCGAGGACTCAAGCAGTATATTGCTCCCTCCTACGTACATCTCGCGAAGAGACCATGAGGATAAAATTAGAGAGATTAGAACTCACACAGAGGCATACCGACAATCTATCTTTCCACGAACAATACGAGACTTGAATAGAAGGGAGAAACGATAGATACTCAAGGTACCCTCCGCCACACTCCGTCAGTTGGCTAGCGGAATATGGATGTAGATGTAGAATTACGTGAGTATACATGACAACTCCGCCAATACACTACTCTATTATACCTTGTGTATGCGACACTGTCGCCGTCTGTATATGTGCATATCGCCAACCCATGACTCTTGTCGCCTTAGTGTAAACACAAGTAAATGATGCCGGAGTTAAGGAGCAGATAAGGTCGCTCAGTAGAAATTAGACCAGGGCTTAACAACTCGCTGATTTTGAGCGTGATCACTCGCGCATGCCTAGGCCTTTGTTGGTGAACAGAGCAGTTACGACGTGGTGAGTTTGACGGGAATGCGCGCACACCGTGTTGTCGCCACAACAAGACAGCGGCGCCAAGTGTGAAGTAGAGGGTGGTCGGTTTTGACAGCGGTGCCATCTAATAGCAGCAGTGGCGAGTAGCGATGGCAATTGTCGTTGAAACAACTGGCATTCAATTATACTGTCTTTTTTTTACGCCAGTTTAACCTGACTATTAACCGCTCAAAATTACTGGTTTCTGATATAGCCGAGTTTCGGTTTCTTATTCCTATTATTTCTATAATAAATGTAGAAAACGAAGAAAGATTGAAAAACTGAGTCTAGAAGTTTCAGGGTACATGGAACCAAAATACTGCAATAAATACACAAGTAAAAGAAAACTTAATCTGTTCGCCTTTAGCTGCTTTCCTCAAAAAGTGATGTGGTTGAATACTACAAGAAGGCACCAATATTCTTCTATCGATTCAAATTTTTTGAAACTGCTCAAAAATCATGTTGTAATCGGGGGGGGGGGGGGGGGGGGGGTTACCACTGTTTGGGCATTACGAATAGTCAGTGCTCAAGGGAGAAAACTGAGATTGAAGAACTATGTTTTTGTTGTCAGTTTGTCCATTTTTAAGGACTACAGACACATAAAACCATTGATGTAGATGCGGCCAACAGATCAGCTACTTTCAATTTTTATTGTATTGTGTGACTGAATTATTGTTGAGTTTTTAATTTATTGCTTTTAGCATAATTTCCTTTTTTATTTTTCATACAAATAGCAGACAAATCTTTAATCTTTTAGAGCAAATGAAGTACTGCACTTCATTGCTACATCACTCCGTAAAAATATTTCCAGAGTAGGGTTGGTGTCATTCTGCAATATAACCGATGTCCGGCAACAACAATGCGAAACTCTCCTGTAGAAGAGGTGGGGACAGCTCGTGCACACTGTACGTACAAGCATACCTCAGGCCGGAACACAGCAGACCAAACAAATACCGAAAAATACCAGTCATTCAGAACTAAAATACCAGTAATGGTTATAACCGGTCGGTTTTCCCACGGCATTACTTAACACCGACAACGTATTCGCGCTTCAGTTCACAGTGCGAGGTTATCGTTTTACACGGAAAGATGGGTTCGCTAAATGTTAAGTGTATTATAGAACATTTAATACTTTCAGAAAGTAGAAAGGCACTACATGTCTTACCACGTCAGTGAATGCAAAAACGGAAAATGTGAGCGGTCTCAACGTGTAGAATAGATTATAAATTTAAAAAGGCAGCTCTCTGAAGTGGTGGAAGAATAGGAAGAAAAATGGAATGAGTGTGCTGTTCGGATGAGCTACAAAATTACACTAATTTCAATAAAGTCTTTGCGCCCTTTCTAATGGTGATTTAATAAAAGATTACTTGGCACACACAGCTGACCATTTATGTTAACTTGATGTTGAAGTTCTTACGTCCCACAGAGGTTAT
This sequence comes from Schistocerca piceifrons, assembly GCF_021461385.2. Classification (NCBI taxonomy): domain Eukaryota; kingdom Metazoa; phylum Arthropoda; class Insecta; order Orthoptera; family Acrididae; genus Schistocerca; species Schistocerca piceifrons. Next base: position 858,619,527 of record NC_060138.1, read on the forward strand.
AACAGACGACGCCCGAGCCACCTTGCAAGTGTTTCTAAAGATTTTTTTGCATATTCTTTATAGCTCTATGAACATGTAGATATCACAGACACATTCTTACCAGCGACGAAAAAGTGTGGAAAATTTAGTCAAGTGATTTGTAAGTTTATGCGTCAAACACAATTTTGGAGTAGGAACTGAAGTTCAAGGATAAGAAATAAAAACTTTGATGTTTGCCGATAATTCTGTCAGAGACAGCAGAGGACTTGGAGGAGCAGTTGAACGGAGTGGAGAGTGTCTTGAGAGCAGGATATAACATGAACACAAAAGCAAAATGAGGGTAATCGAATGTTGTTGTTGTTGTGGTCTTCAGTCCTGAGACTGGTTTGATGCAGCTCTCCATGCTACTCTATCCTGTGCAAGCTTCTTCATCTCCCAGTACCTACTGCAACCTACATCCTTTTGAATTTGCTTAGTGTATTCATCTCTTGGTCGCCCTCTACGATTTTTACCCTCCACGCTGCCCTCCAATACCAAATTGGTGATCCCTTGATGCCTTAGAACATGTCCTACCAACCGATCCCTTCTTCCAGTCAAGTTGTGCCACAAACTTCTCTTCTCCCCAATCCTATTCAACACCTCCTCATTAGTATGTGATCTACCCATCTAATCTTCAGCATTCTTTTGTAGCACCACATTTCGAAAGCTTCTATTCTCTTCTTGTCCAAACTATTTATCGTCCATGTTTCACTTCCATACATGGCTACACTCCATACAAATACTTTCAGAAACAACTTCCTAACACTTAAATCAATACCCGATGTTAAAAAATTTCTCTTCTTCAGAAACGCTTTCCCTGCCATTGCCAGTCTACATTTTATATCTCCTCTACTTCGACCATCGTCAATTATTTTGCTCCGCAAATAACAAAACTCCTTTACTACTTTAAGTGTCTCATTTCCTAATCTAATTCCCTCAGCATCACCCGACCTAATTCGACTACATTCCATTATCCTCGTTTTGCTTTTGTTGATGTCCATCTTACGTCCTCCCTTCAAGACACCATCCATTCCGTTCAACTGCTCTTCCAAGTCCTTTGCTGTCTCTGACAGAATTACAATGTCATCGGCGAACCTCAAAGTTTTTATTTCTTTTCCATGGATTCTAATACCTACTCCGAATTTTTCTTTTGTTTCCTTCACTGCTTGCTCATTATACAGATACAATAACATCGGGGAGAGGCTACAACCCTCTCTCACTCCCTTCCCAACCACTGCTTCCCTTTCATGCCCCTCAACTCTTATACTGCCATTTGGTTTCTATACAAATAGTAAATAGCCTTTCGCTCCCTATATGTTACCCCTGCCACCCTCAGAATTTGAAAGAGAGTATTACAGTCAACATTGTCAAAAGCTTTCTCTAAGTCTACAAATGCTAGAAACGTAGGTTTGCCTTTCCTTCAAAAAATGGTTCAAATGGCTCTGAGCACTATGGGACTCAACTGCTGTGGTCATCAGTCCCCTAGAACTTAGAACTACTTAAACTTAACTAACCTAAGGACATCACACACACCCATGCCCGAAGCAGGATTCGAACCTGCGACCGCAGCAGGAGCGCGGCTCCGGACTGGAGCGCCCAGAACCACACAACCACCGCGGCCGGCTGCCTTTCCTTAATCTAGCTTCTAAGATAAGCCGTAGGGCCAGTATTGCCTCACGTGTTCCAGTATTTCTACGGAATCCAAACTGATCTTCCCCAAGGTCGGCTTCTACCAATTTTTCCATTCGTCTGTAAATAATTCGCGTTAGTATTTTGCAGCCGTGACTTATTAAATTGATAGTTCGGTAATTTTCACATCTCTCAACACCAGCTTTCTTTGGGATTGGGATTATTATATTCTTCTTGAAGTCTGAGGGGAATTTTGCCTGTCTCATACATCTTGCTCACCAGATGGTAGAGTTTTGTCAGGGCTGGCTCTCCCAAGGCCGTCAGTAGTTCTAATGGAATGTTGTCTACTCCCGGGGCTTTGTTTCGACTCAGGTCTTTCAGTGCTCTGTCGAACTCTTCACGTAGTATCGTATCTCCCATTTCATCTTCATCTACATCCTCTTCCATTTCCATAATATTGTCTTCAAATACATCGCCCTTGTTTAAACCCTCTATATACTCCTTCCACCTTTCTGCTTCCCCTTCTTTGCTTAGAACTGGGTTTCCATTTGAGCTCTTGATATTCATACAAGTGGTTCTCTTTTCTCCAAAGGTCTCTTTAATTTTCCTGTAGGCAGTATCTATCTTACCCCTAGTGAGATAAGCCTCTACATCCTTACATTTATCCTCTAGCCATCCCTGCTTAGCCATTTTGCACTTCCTGTCGATCTCATTTTTGAGACGTTTGTATTCCTTTTTACCTGCTTCATTTACTGCATTTTTATATTTTGTCCTTTGATCAATTAAATTCAATATTTCTTCTGTTACCCAAGGATTTCTACTAGCCCTCGCCTTTTTTACCTACATGATCCTCTGCTGCCTTCACTACTTCATCCCTCAAAGCTACCCATTCTTCTTCTACTGTATTTCTTTCCCCCATTCCTGCCATTTGTTCCCTTATGCTCTCCCTGAAACTCTGTACAACCTCTGGTTCTTTCAGTTTATCCAGGTCTCATCTCCTTAAATTCCCACCTTTTTGCAGTTTCTTCAGTTTTAATCTACAGTTCATAACCAATAGATTGTGGTCAGAGACTACATCTGCCCCTGGAAATCTCTTACAATTTAAAACCTCGTTCCTAAATCTCTGTTTTACCATTATATAATCTATCTGAAATCTGCCAGTATCTCCAGGGTTCTTCCATGTATACAACCTTCTTCCATGATTCTTGAACCAAGTGTTAGCTATGATTAAGTTATGCTCTGCACAAAATTCTACCAGGCGGCTTCCTCTTTCATTTCTTACCCCCAATCCATATTCACCTACTACCTTTCCTTCTCTCCCTTCTCCTACTACCGAATTCCAGCCACCCATGACTATTAAATTTTCGTCTCCTTTCACTATCTGAATAATTTCTTTTATTTCATCATACATTTCTTCAATTTCTTCGTCATCTGCAGAGCTAGTTGGCATATAAATGTGTACTACTGTAGTAGGCGTGGGCTTCGTGTCTGTCTTGGCCACAATAATGCGTTCACTATGCTGTTTGTAGTAGCTTACCCGCATTCCTATTTTTTATTCATTATTAAACCTACTGCTGCATTACACCTATTTGACTTCGTATTGACAACCCTGTATTCGCCGGACCAAAAGTCTTGTTCCTCCTGCCACCGAACTTCACTAATTCCCACTATATCTAACTTTAACCTATCCATTTCCCTTTTTAAATTTTCTAACATACCTGCCCGATTAAGGGATCCGACATTCCACGCTCCGATTCGTAGGTTTTCTTTCTCCTGATAACGACGTCCTTTTGAGTAGTCCCCCCCCCCCTTCCCCCGGAGATCCGAATGGGGGACGCCATCATCATTAACCATACAGTAAAGCTGCATGCTCTCGGGAAAAATTACGGCTGTAGTTTCCCCTTGCTTTCAACCGTTCGCAGTACCAGCACAGCAAGGCTGTTTTGGTTAGTGTTACAAGGCCAGATCAGTCAATCATCCAGACTGTTGCCCCTGCAACTACTGAAAAGGCAGCTGCCCCTCTTCAGGAGCCGGCCGCGGTGGCCGTGCGGTTCTGGCGCTGCAGTCCGGAACCGCGGGACTGCTACGGTCGCAGGTTCTAATCCTGCCTCGGGCATGGGTGTATGTGATGTCCTTAGTTAGGTTTAAGTAGTTCTAAGTTCTAGGGGACTTATGACCTAAGATGTTTAGTCCCATAGTGCTCAGAGCCATTTGAACCCTCTTCAGGAACCACGCGTTTGTCTGGCCTCTCAACATATACCCCTCCGTTGTGGTGCACCTACGGTACGGCTATCTGTATCGCTGAGACACGCAAGCCTCCCCACCAACGGCAAGGTCCGTGGTTCATGGGGGGAAGAATCGAATGTAGACGAATTAAATCAGCCGATGCTGAGGGAATTAGATTAGGAAAGGTGACTTTTGCTATTTGGGCAGTAAAATAACTGATGAAGACCGAAGCAGAGAGGCAATGGCAAGAAAAACGTTTCTGAAGAAGAGAAATTTGTTAACATCGAATATAGATTTACGTGTTAGGAAAACTTTTCTGAAATTATTTGTATGGAGGGTAGCCACGCACGGAAGTGAAGGATGGAAGATAAACAGTTTAGACGAGAAGAGAATAAAAGCTTTTGAAATTTTGGGCTACAGAGGAATGTCGAAGATGATGTGTCGATCGCGTAACTAATGAGGAGGTACTGAATAGAATTGGGGAGAAAAGAAATTTGTGGTGCAACCTGACTAGAAGAAGGGATCTTTAGTATAGTATTGAAAGGGAGACCAAGAAACGAACACAGTAAGACGCTTACTCAGGATAGAGTAGCTTGGAGAGCTGCATCAAACCAGTCTTCGGACTGAAGATCACAACAACAACAACAACAGTAGCAGCAGCAACATGCGTCTTACAGTCATGTTGGGACATGAATCAGTACCCGAAGCGCAACCGAATGGGAAAATAAAAAATGTTTCACCACCCAATTCCTGATGATCTGCAGGTTGAAGTAACTGATCTGCAATGCGACAGGCATTTCCCTGATGATCTATTTCCTTGATTATGTAAGTCCCCACCCTGCTCCTTGTGATGATGGTGGGGTTCAATGCCGACTGCTCGCAGGCGTTTGCCCGCCGCCTGCTCGCGGGTCACATTTGCTGTGAAGCCCAGGATTAGACTCTGTCGAAATGCCGATGAACTGGGGCGCCTCATCCTCCTGCAGCTTCTCTTGGTTCTGGAACAATGGAGTATCCTACGTCACATCAAAAATTAAAGTCTTACTGGCATCTGTTTGCTGTAGAGTTATGGAATGTGTCTTGTGCTGGCGTGAGATGACTTTCTTGCAGCTCAAAATCACCGTGTAGAAATAAACACGTTTTGTGCTACCGCCAATCGTGTCAAAACCACACCGCTCTCTTCCTCACGAGTTCCAGAAGCCTACACATAACGCAATTCTGCATTAACGCCGTGTTTCTTGGCTCCCATAAAGCCCTTCGCGGTGTCTCCTTGAAGGAAAAGTACTTGCTTACGAAATTATCGCAACTGGTACGCAGTTGGACTGAGAAGTTTGCAAATGATATTCAGTTCTCGAAGAAAGTAATACTTCAGAATCAACAAGGCCCGTCGATAAAATAATTCTTCACGAAGTACCTATTTCGATCATCAGAACTTCTAAAGGAACAACAATTTGTAAAAACCTCTATGGCAGTGTCCTTGAGGCACCGGCCTTGCCGCAGTGGATACACCGGTTCCCGTGAGATCACCGAAGTTAAGCGCTATCGGGCGTGGTCGGCGCTTGGATGGGTGACCATCCAGGCCGCCATGCGCTGTTGCCATTTTTCGGGGTGCACTCAGCCTCGTGATACCAATGGAGGAGCTACTCGACCGAATAGTAGCGGCTTCGGTCAAGAATACCATCTTACGACCGGGAGAGCGGTGTGCTGACCCCATGCCCCTCCTATCCGCACCCTCCACCGAGGATGACACGGCGGTCGGATGGTCCGGGTAGGCCACTCGTGGCCTGAAGACGGGGTGCTTTATGTCAGTGTCCTTACCACTCTGCGCCACTGCTATCAATAGTAAAATACATTATACAGTCAGTAATCAAATGCACTCTCGCAGTTAATAAATATCACAGATTTATTAACTGTCGGTATATTCTACAACAGACGGCAGTAACATAGGATGGCGTTTATTTTATCTCACGTCGCAGTAAAATCGATGCACTTCAGGTTGTTGTTAATAATTCTATGATGCCCGAAGATGGTTTGATGATCGAAACCGGTAATTAATAAGTATTGTATCGACATCTCTTGTCGGTTCTGAAATACGATTTTTTCTTCGGTGCGATCAGTGGCGCACTACTTCACAAAATATATCGAGAACCCAGTAGGTCGTACTACTTGGAGAATCATCATTAAAAGCGAAAGAACAGTGCACCATACCTCAGCAATACCGCTGTTGCTGTTCACCATACAAATGAATAACCTGGCAAATAACGCAAGTGATTCCCTCAACCAGTTCACAGACGACCCAGTGGTGTACAGTGTGACACATCAGAAAATGCTTGCGAAATATAAGGAGACGTGCAAATGATGAGCGCCTGGTGCAGAGACTGACAGCAGAACCTTTAACGCAAACAAGTGCGTAACATAATGTGTGAACAAGGGCGCTAGGCAAGAAAAAAAAATTATATCGTTCGAGGGTACGATCAGCGATTAGGCAGAGAATGACAGTGAACTTTGTGGACAGTAGACAGTGGACAGTAGACGTCAAACTGAATAATCATGAAGTAGCGTGTTTCACCAACGAAGGAGTTCTCTTACAAGACCCACCTTCCGGCTATTTCTCTGCCAATCCACTCTCGAATAGTGCGCAGGAAAAACAAACACTTAAATGTAAGCGTAGGCTTCCGCGGCCGTTGTCTTCTTCAATAAAATTCTTCAGGGTATCAGACCGCATCGTCATAATTTAAAATGCGCCAACGTTTCGGCCAGCGTTGCAGCTAGCCTTCATCAGGGCCTTACGTTAACTGCTAAATGAACACACTTGGTTCCTTAAATAGCTGCACGAGAAAACCGTGTAGTTACTTGATTGGCTGTAAAAGGAGGAGGAGGGGTGAAAGGTATGCTTTATTGGTGTTTCCTTTATTATCTGTCATTGGCTGAAATAGCTGTTTTCTATTGGTCTTTATATTAATCCACCCCATTGGAGGAGACGGACGAATAGCGAACAGGTGATGGCTGTGACGTCACACTGTTTCCATGCTGTCCAGAAGCCGGCTGCGGCGTGCCATTGCTTTGTGTGCTCGCGACCACTACTGCGGCTCTCCGCGTGTCTGCATGGGCCGCCACGGCTCTGCCGCCGCTCCGTAGCCCTGCTATTGCAGGCAGCCAAGACCTCGGAAGCTTGTACCCGTCCTCTCTATTCATGTTGGCGGGTCTTTTGGCTATTTCTATCGCCTCTCTAATCTTTCTTTTGAAGGTGAGAGGCTGTTTCGCCAGGACGCGGGCTTCTTGAAAAAATATTGGTTTCCCGCACTTGTCTCGGTGTTCCGCCACTGCTGACTTAGTGTGTTGTTTCAGGCGGATATATCTTTCATGTTCCGAGAGCCTTGTGCTAATCGGACGTCCCGTCTCACCTATGTAGACTAATCCACACGCACAACCAATTTCATACACGCCAGCTGTGTGTAGTTTGTCAACTGCATCCTTGGTAGAACCGAGCATGTCTGATATTTTGTTTCTGCTTCGGAAAATTGGTTTGATGTCGGCTTTTCGTAGAATTTTGCCAATACGTTCGGTGACCCCTTGTACATATGGTAACACAGCAATGCTCTGTGCCTCCTTCTCCTCTTCCCTATTAGTCTTCCCCCTTGTCGACATGGTGCTGTCTATCATCTGCTTCCCATAGCCATTAGTTCCGAGGATGGAGCTGAGGCGTTCAAGTTCTGTCTTCAGATGTTCTTCGTCGCTTATCCTGTACACTCTCTTCGTTAGCATGTGCAGGGCGGACTTCTTCTGCGTGGGGTGATGGTGGGAGGAGGCGTGAAGGTACCTGTCCGTATTGGTTGGTTTCCTGTACACTTTGTGGCCAAGTTTACCATCAGGTTTTCGATAAACTTCCACGTCGAGAAAAGGCAGCACCCCATTCTTCTGTTTCCATTGTAAACTGAATTTTCCTATGCTGTTGGTTAAGGTGCTTGTGGAAGTTCTGTAACTCCTCTTCTCCGTGGGGCCAGATGACGAAAGTATCATTGACATAGCGAAGCCAACAATTTGGACGTAATGGTGCGGACTGGAGGGCTGTTTCCTCAAATGCCTCCATGAAAATTTCTGCTGCGATAGGCGATAGGGGTGAGCCCATAGCTACACCGTCAGTTTGTTCATGCTCGGTTCTACCAAGGATGCAGTTGACAAACTACACACAGCTGGCGTGTATGAAATTGGTTGTGCGTGTGGATTAGTCTACATAGGTGAGACGGGACGTCCGATTAGCACAAGGCTCTCGGAACATGAAAGATATATACGCCTGAAACAACACACTGTCAGCAGTGGCGGAACACCGAGACAAGTGCGGGAAACCAATATTTTTTCAAGAAGCCCGCGTCCTGGCGAAACAGCCTCTCACCTTCAAAAGAAAGATTAGAGAGGCGATAGAAATAGCCAAAAGACCCGCCAACATGAATAGAGAGGACGGGTACAAGCTTCCGAGGTCTTGGCTGCCTGCAATAGCAGGGCTACGGAGCGGCGGCAGAGCCGTGGCGGCCCATGCAGACACGCGGAGAGCCGCAGTAGTGGTCGCGAGCACACAAAGCAATGGCACGCCGCAGCCGGCTTCTGGACAGCATGGAAACAGTGTGACGTCACAGCCATCACCTGTTCGCTATTCTTCCGTCTCCTCCAATGGGGTGGATTAATATAAAGACCAATAGAAAACAGCTATTTCAGCCAATGACAGATAATAAAGGAAACACCAATAAAGCATACCTTTCACCCCTCCTCCTCCTTTTACAGCCAATCAAGTAACTACACGGTTTTCTCGTGCAGCTATTTAAGGAACCAAGTGTGTTCATTTAGCAGTTAACGTAAGGCCCTGATGAAGGCTAGCTGCAACGCTGGCCGAAACGTTGGCGCATTTTAAATTATGACGATGCGGTCTGATACCCTGAAGAATTTTATTGAAGAAAACACTTAAATCTTTCCGTGCGAGCTCTGATTTCTCTTATTCTATTACGATCAACATTTCTCCTTATGTAGCCTGGCGTTAACAATATATTTTCGCAAAGCAGAAAGTTACTGATTGAAATTTCATGAAAAGGCATCGCCGCAATGAAAAACATCTTCGATTCATTGACTGCCACCCTAACTTGCGTATCAGATCCCTGACACTATCTTCCCATTTCCAGATAACACAACACGAGTTGCCATTCTTTGAGTTTTCTCGATGTCCTCCGCCAATCTTATCTGGTAAAGATCCCATATCACGCTGCACAACTCCAGAAGGTGGTGGTGGTGGTGGTGGTGGTGGTGGTGGTGGTTGTTGGGATGTTTAAGGGGGACTAAACAACTCCAGAAGAGGACGGACAAGCGTAGTGTAGGCAGTCTCTTTAGTAGACCTGTTTCATTTCCTAAGTATTCTGCCGATTAAACGCAGTTCTGGGTTGCCTTCGCCATAATACTTCGTTAAAATTCCAGTCTAAGTTGTTAGTCATTCTAATCCCTAGGAATTTAGATGAATTGCCACCCTTTAGATTTGTGTAATTTATCGTGTAACCGAAATTTAACGGATTGCTTTTAAATATTCATGTAGGTAACCTCATACTTTTTTAAAATTTAGAGTCAATTGCCACTTTTTGCACATTACGGATACTTTGTCTAAACAGCTACGTGAGTCGCCATAGTATTGTCTAGTACGCGCGCACTGTCACAGAAATGCTTAACAAACTCCAATTGAAGACGAAAGCCATATTCTCAAAACATGCCAGCCTGTGTGGTTCTTACTTCTTAAGCTGTGTCAACATAAAATCTCTAACTTTCGTAAAATGTACTTTTCACATTACTCAATTCAGATATTATGTAACGAAGACGGTGGTATTCCTAAAAGTACAAGCTTTTACAGAGGGTGACGCGGTTTGAAAACTGGGTACGTTTTTCGCAAATGTCGCCCCGAAAAACTTCTGAATCGTATCATCAGTTTAGCAATAGCGTTATACACAATTGTTCGCAAAACGTTCACTACGTAAAAGTATATATGTGATTCGCAAATGGAGTAATCTGAATAACTTTATTCCCTACAGTCCGTTCTTCTCAACTGCTGTTCGTTTGCTAGTTTATTTTGTGCTGAATAGAAGTGCAAAATCTTTAAATAGCGTCAAGCGTGGCGACTAGTGCTTTACTGAATCGTATAAAGTCAAATGTGTGGGTGCGATACACGAATTCTTATAGCGTTGCTTAAACACGTTGCTGTGACACGTAATTGCAACGATGTCGATTTGCATTCGCTGACCAGCTGTTCTGGTAACTTTCCAAAATTCCTGCGAGCAACGGCCTATATAGATCGATAGGCGTGTCTCTGGTCGATTTCTAATGTTAGAAGGGTGATTGCTGCCGTCACCTTTCCCCTTTCTGAATAATTCGTCTTGAGCTTCAGACCCGCATTTGTCTTACGCTTCACGAGGAGCATTCTCTCACCACAGTAGAGTAAGTCAACGGTGTTTTCGTAAAGAAGCAAGCAGAAACCCAGACACTAAGAGGTAACAAAATCTAATGTAGAACACGAAAATGATCGGAGATTAACAGTTACTCGCAGAGACCAGTGCATACACACATCAGAGTTGCCTCTATGTTCAAGCTTGACTGTACTGTTTCATTCGAGGATTACTATTTAGATGTGAATCGCACTGTGTACGTACCAAAAAGTTGTTCCATGTTTGAAGATCATAATATTATATTGCGCCATAATTATGAACAAACTTTTTTAATTAAATTTCAATTGTGTGCCACGTACTTGTCTGCGCCTCTCGGTTATTGAAATATTATCGAAGTGAGTGGAGAGTTTCCTTAACTGCTTCTCCCTGAAAATAACACTTAAATAAGAAGGATTCTTCTAGCGTTACGTTTTTATAGGAAGTTTTATAGATGACAGAAAATATAGGTCGCGATCGTACTCTTCAGTGGTGGCTCGCACATCACACTGTTTACGAAATGGACGGACGTAAGATTCCTACCTTAGCTCTGTTAATACTATCTTTCCCTTCGTTGTTCATATGCTAGTCATGTTGTTTTGTCTGTAGTGGACATAAATAAATACTACAATGTCCATGAACATGTTATAAAGCAAAAAAGTTAGTACCATGTGTGCTCCTCCGCTTCCGCCTTTTTGTCGTCTTTCGTGGGTGCTAAATTTTAGTTTATTGAGTTGGCGGGTGACCATGTCTTCGACCTCCAGGGTCGTGTTCAGTTTATTTTGATTTAAAGCTGGGAGGACGAGTCACAAACTTCATTAAAATCTCTTGAAACAGTAATAGCGGATGTAACATAGCTTGACATCTTTGTAAATTGTTTATTCACGAGCCCTGTTATTAAGCAAGCTGAATCTAATTCGGTGAACAAACACTACTTGTTTTTAATTAGAATTTCAAGCACTTAGAATTGAAAATAAATATCTTGACACCTTATATTCGTTGTAATTACGCTTTCACATCAGATTACACGCTGAAAGTCAGAGAGGTTGCTGCAGTGTAGTCGATGAAATTCTTCAAATAAATGACAAGCCAGCCGATCGCTCTGTGTTACGATCGGAAGTTAACTTCTTCATGAAAATTGTTTAACTGCTGTTGAATTGAGACAGACTACAAAATTATAGCAAGTGCAGTCTGGTAATTTTAAACCAATCAGCCTCAGATGTACAATCGTAACACTTCAATAATTGCACATATTAAAATCCATAAATAACGAAGCTGAACCAGACATTGTGTGATTCAGTTTTATTCGCAACTCCTACGAAACGAAACTTTCACAAATAACACTTTCCAACAACAAACATAAATATAAACGAGTTTCTAACTGAGAGAGAGCTAACAGAACAGAAGATATCGCTACGGTCTAAAACACATACTTACACTACCAAAAACAAGAGATTGAACAATGCAACACCTACTTGTCTGCAGCCTTTAGTTCCCTTGAAAAATCGGAATTATTTTATTATATTAATAATCTTGTAAATTTCAAACAAAAATTGACATAACTCATCTAAATAACTCAAATTAAATAAAAATAAATATTCCAATTACTATACTACGAAAGAGTGGCTTCACATGAACAGCCAGTAACGACGTCAGCATATAAAAGTTCCATTACAAATAGTATGATACAAATTCTTACTTGGTCACTATTCCTCCTTCAGCAGAAAAATCTTTACAACATGTGAAATAAGACACTTAAAACAAGAAACGCAAAATACCTTACTACAAGTAACGTAAGCTATTTTGTAGATTAAGCAAATCGAACAAACTCACTCCTCAGAAAGACCGCGCTTATATTTATAAAACGTTGAATGTTATAGAATACACTTTTATTAAACTGGTCAGAAAGTATCTGAATATATTAAAAACGTGAAGGATAATAATGAAAATATTTGGATTCAGTAAGACGCGACCAAGCAACACACAAACATTTACCGTACCATTCTGCGTTGCAAATCATCGTGCTGTACCGACCATCACTGTTGAATGACCGTACTTTGGACCTTACCGTCTACAGAAACCTTTACTCGTAGATGTGTTATTGACTTACATGTCATTATAACAAATTGTATCAAGAACATTGCACTTCTTATGGATCCTCAGTGTGCCATTTGTAAGGGTTCAACCGCCCCTTACGCATTGTGAGCAACATATTTTGCCTCACGAAGGTTGCAGTAGGTACTATCGATGGTCTAGCGCCCAGTGCGTCAGAGGAGTCAGTGTTGAGACTCCGAGCAAGTAAGTTGTTGGCTGCTAAGCGAGCAGGGCGGATTTCGGTTAGACGGCCGACCGCGTTCACAATTGTTTAGCGGCTGTGTGTATCGCACAAATCCTTGGGCCTCACCTCCAGCAAATATGTAAACGGCGTTAATTGAGCGATTTGTTTGATGTGTTTAAGTGTTCATTTGTGCGCCGTGATTACGCGATTACCGCGCCGGACACCAACGATTTGGATTGCAGTGCCACATGAAGAATATTGGCGTGTGACGATATCAATAGGCGACTTGTGATCATTTAACCGTTATTACTTTGTCAGGCGAAGGGTGTAACTGCCTATTTCGGGCTGTTTAGGCAAAAGATATAGAACATTAAGAACAAAGTATGTATAGATTATTGCTACCTGACATCCTAATTAGCGTTGTTGGGTTTGATACGACACAACTCCCGTGCAAATATTAACCGATTAGCCTCACGTGTTGCACACAGTCAAACTATTTTAAACTGTTGGGCTATAATCCACTAGTCAATAACGGCGGGTTTAATAGGGAGTGTTTCACATTGCCTTGAAACGGGATACTTTCATAACAAACAAGTTAGGCTAACAATAACTCTTCAACCACCTATATGGCGTTTCCAGTCATTTTGTTACAAAAAATCGTAGAATTAACGACAGGTCCTAGAGATATTCTCAATTTTCTGATGCTTGGAAACGGCATATATATTTATTTATATATGGGCTTCAACTGAGAGCCAATGTGGCGTGTCGCCAGTATGTATTGAAAAGAGATGACGTGCATGTGACGTAGGTGATCATTGGTCAACGTTCAACAGCACATTCAGATCATCTGTCATGTAAGATATTGCTCTGCATGTTCGAAAAGACTCCCCAACGCGCTTTTTTCCTACTGTGACGTCAGAAACTCGGCACGCTCAACTCTCAACGTTCGAATGCACGGGTCCGTGTGCCGACGGCTTAACGATAAGTACTTGGGGGCCGGCAGCCAACTTATCATCCCCTTACTAGTCTATTGGGGACTCATGCCAATTTATGTAGGGTACCAGTTAATATGATCGGTACGTATGCGGCCCGAGAAGACACTCCACACTGTCAGTATTGGCACTTCAGCAAAAAAAAATTGGCGACTACTCTGTTTTTCGAGCTAAAAAACCGCAAAAAAACACGGCAGACAGGAACATGAAGAATGGCTAACTCTCAAACTGCACGATGAGTAGCCTCCGGTGGACTACGTGCAAAGTTCTGTTGAATGCGCTGCACGTCTTGAAGGAGCACACGGTGGCGGCCTGTGGATTTCCCCTTACGTAAACAACCAGTCCCTTGAAACTGCTAGTACCATCGTCAAATACTATGAGATGTACAAGGTGCATCGGCTTTTTCTGGACGAAAATTACGCCGCAGAGTTGTAATTGGATTGCATCTGTGGAAACGGAGAACAGAAAATACCATTTCCACTCGACGCACACTGGATAGTGAACAAGTGCGCGGTAACCACATGAAATGGCAACTTACATCTGGCGCCGATGTAAACTTTTGGTGTGGATGTGTAAGTTGAAATTCATTGCAAGTCACTCTCTTATACAGAAAAGCCAGCGAAAATGTGCTCCTATCGGAGCACTAAAGAGACGAATATGCTCCTGACTGAACCAGCTGCCTCATTCTGTCTCCTTCAGCACCTTTAAAAATTTTCCCAAAAACTTGGGCGTACGAAGATATTAACGCTCTTTCTAACATGCAACTCACCTCTCACTGCCACAAGATCCCCTAAATGTAATTAGCTCACACTCACTAGTCCATCTCTGCAGGTCGCTCATACCCATCCAAATGTCCATTCTCACTCACTCATTCAGTTCAACTCATTGTCATTATCTTGTTGTGTCTCTCTGTCACTGCCTCCTGTCCTCCTGCTGAGGCTTCGTTCTGTTCTACTACTATCACTAATGTCTCTTCTCACTATCGCTGTCTCCCTCTAGCTCTCTTGCTGCTACTATCTCATTCATTCATTCATTCATTCCAACTGCTGCTGTCTCATCTCACTGTCTCTCTCTCTCTCTCTCTCTCTCTCTCTCTCTTTCTCGTTGTCACTGTCACAGAGTGTGTGTCTCATTATCACTGGCTCTCACCCATTTCCTCTTTCTCTTTCTCTCTATTCCTCACCTGCTGGCACTCCCTCCTACACTCTTTTCCCAGCACTGTTTTGTCACTGTCAACTATGTTCTCCTGCCACTGTGTTCCTCTCTCTCTCTCTCTCTCTCTCTCTCTCTCTCTCTCTCTCTCTCTCTCTTAACACTGACATCATCTCCTTCGGTCTTTCTATACCACAATCACTGCCTACTTTCAACCAGTATTTTTTAGTTTTCCGTCTATTTCCCACTACCACTGTCGCCTTCTCTTTCAGCACAAAAATGCGCGAATACGTTCGCGTGCCAACCTTTCTTGGAAAATTTTAAAGTCGGTGAGGAAGATAGAATGAGGCAGCTGGGTCAGTAAAATTTTGATAGTTTGCTCAAGAGAAATTGAAATAATGCAAAACTACAGCTCAGACCGGGTTTTACGGGAACAACAATCTCGCCTACGCTTCAGTACTACAACACGGGGTTCCCAGAACATTTCTTTACAGAATATTTGTCCGTGCTACGTACCGAGCGAGGTGGCGCTGTGGTTAGACACTGGACTGGCATTCGGGAGGACGACGGTTCAATCCCGCGTCCGGCCATCCTCATTTAGGTTTTCCGTGATTTCCCTAAATCACTCCAGGCAAATGCTGGGATGGTTCCTCTGAAAGGGCACGGCCAATTTCCTTTCCCATCCTTCCCTAATCCGATGAGACCTGTGACCTCGCTGTGTGGTCTCCTTCCCCAAAAACAACCCAACAACAATCCGTGCTACGTCACTTTGTAAACTACGGTTTCGCCTCTTACCGTATGTTATGTGTACATGTAGGGTAACTTCGAAGCTGTGTATCCTGGAAACGGATAAGTACATTAAGAAAATTTCCAGGTTTGTTTGAAATCAGTATCTTAGGAATATGTGGCAAACATAACATCCACTTACTGTGCATAGCCATCCTGGAATCCGCACCTCGGTTTTGATAGCCAAAAACCATGTTTTTTTGGGTTTTTATCGATAACTGATAGATTTTTGAAAAAGGATGGCATTTCTTGATAAATGGCTAGAGAATATACGGTTAAAATATGAGCAATTTGCTGCGATTAGTTATTTATTTATCCGCTGCTGACGGTGAAAAATAGTGAAAAACGCTTTTTCGGGTGTTCTCAAGAACGGTGAAAAATAGTGAAAAACGCTTTTTCGGGTGTTCTCAAGAACCGCTCCTGAGTTAAATGGTGCCTCCATAACCCCTAAAGGCGTACCACGGACCACATCTAATGCAAAAAAGGAACCAACTGATTTTCTTCATCTGTGGAAGCTGGGGCAAGTGAGTAATATTCAAATTTTGGCTGTGCACAGTAGGATAGTTACAGTAAGACGATCTTTCTGTTTGGTATATAAATGGTCTCTAGGCAAAGGGCTATCCAAAACACTTGACTCTACCTTTCCATAACCAGCAGAACCCGAGGTACGAACTCCAGAATAACCGCTTGTAATGATTGTCGTTTTGGAACATATTGGTAGCGCAAGCTGTCGCACGTGTACCGATCGTCTTGTGAAAGCGGATGAACCTTTTTGAAACGCCCTATACTTGAGGCGCGGCTCATTTTACAAAGGCTGAGGGTTGAAAGAAGTGCTCCTCTTTGTGTTGGCAGGGACGAGCCTGTTCGCAGTGGCTGCCCACGAGTTCGGCCACTCGCTGGGGCTGCAGCACTCGTCGGTGAAGGGCGCGCTGATGTACCCCTGGTACCAGGGGCTGTCGCCCAACTACAAGCTGCCCGACGACGACCGCGTCGCCATCCAGCAGCTCTACGGTAAGTCATCAGCCTTCTATTTCGCCTTGTGCCCTCGCGTCTTAATTTTAAGCTGTTTAAGGGGCCCTCGCACGCTCAATATTTATTGCGCAAAACTAAAAACTGCGCTATAACATTGATCGTCTGCGAATGGTATTGACGGTTTGTGCAATACAGGCTGGTCAGAAGGTCTGAAAAGCTTGTCAGGGTGTTGCAGGGAAGATTGTACTGAGAAATAATTGTTACGAGAAAAATTCGATACGTTGGGCCGTTTCCGAGTTGTTTAGTACTGTAGTTTACCATCAGCTCGCCGCACGCGCAAATTTAAGCATCTGTACCCGCTAAATCTAAGTGCCCGTGAGTTACCACTTTGTTCAAATGCTCATTACCAGTTGAAATATGCCCTTTTTCGGAAGTGATAAATTTAAGCTAAGAGAGGAAAACCTACGTTTGTTCGATTTGCGCAACCAAACAAAGAACACGTTTGGCAACACTGTCTCTGGCAGGCCGCTTGAATTGGCACGCGTGACGACATGATACGCTAACGTCAAGACTAAATAAACTCGGAAACGGCGCAACGTATGGAATTGTTTTCTTAATAATTATTTCCCAGCGCAGTCTACCCTGCAGCATCCTTAAAAGCTTTCCAGATTGTTACTGACCATCCTGTATATTGAAAAAGACAGCACAGCGTAAAAATATTACGCTCGCTCGACGCATTGCGTAATATATTGTACCGTGTACGAGAAATGTGCAGTACACGGCAGTCGCGGGCGAGACTTCGTAATTAGCGCACTTGCAAATAACTGATGTCATATGACCATTAATACAACGGGAAAGACAGATAAAGCCGGCCGGGGTGGGCGAGCGGTTCTAGGCGCTACAGTCCGGAACCGCGCGACCGCTACGGTCGCAGGTTCGAATCCTGCCTCGGGCATGGATGTGTGTGATGTCCTTAGGTTAGTTAGGTTTAAGCAGTAAGTTCTAGGAACTGATGACCTTAGAAGTAAAGTCCCATAGTACTCAGAGGCATTTGAAAGACAGATAAAGGAAATCATCTACTGAAGCTAGCAAGGGGGGTAGTTTCACTGCATGTTTAATACTTACTTAGTAATTAACTGTAGAAAAATTCGACAAAAGTGTTTAAGTCAGGTGTGTTCAACCCGTGGCTTGTGGGCCGCATACGGTCCAAAGCAAGTATCAGTGCGGCCCAAGTAGTATTTATCAGACGACCGGTTTATGGAAAGTTTTTAAGTTACTCGTCTTCTTCCAGTATGGCCCAGGCAAGATAACTTGTTGGACACCCCGGGCTTAAGTGCAGGAAAATAATACTGCAACTGCTTATTTGTTCGTTTCAGAAGCTTTAATTACTTGTTGAGAAATGCATAACAGCACTACCTACTGCTGTTCTACAACAATGTACCTTACTCTTTTCAAGTTCATAGTTCGCTGCCAGCATTGTGGAAAGTAAAACGTGACTAGTATAAGAACAGTATTTTTTCTGTGTACTTGATATGTAACGGAGTTCATAAGTTCGTTGAAAGATTCCTCGCTCATCCTTAAAAAATACAGATAGTAGTCATACTCAGCTGCAAGTTCTGTTAACATGTTAGTATTGCCGTGCGTAGAATGTCTTCCAAGATGTTTTTTCGCCCATTGCCTCTTCCTCTCGTTTTTCTTTTTGCAGTACGCAGCTATCGCAATCGCAATCGCAATAGAAGCGACTTCTGCATATTCGAGTGCCGATGTGTTCGCGATGAAGGCAGAGCTCTAACTCACTCGCCCCAGGCAGAAATGTTGCAAAATACTACTGTGCCGTTCTTGGCCTCGCACTTTCATGTAATACGCTTATATTAATATTACGAGGGTGGATTGATAAATCTAGTGAATTTCCATGAAAGAGTAGAACAGTTTTACTGCGCTTTATTGGCCGGTAAGCTTGATTATTCCAAGGATCCTAGAAGAATTTCAACGATATACAGCGTACAGCTCATTGTTGACAACCGTCTTAATTCGTCATTGTGTCGACTGCGATTGAAAATTGAGGAGACCTAGTTTTGAACTGTTATTAAACATTTACTTTTGTGTAGTGGGACTGCCGCATAAATCAGAGTTGGATGAAGTTCACGCGGACATTGCACTCTCACTGAAGGCCATTTACTTGTGGATTAATGGATTTAGGCGTGGTCGGCAACCACCAAATGCTAAGTGCGCTCCGGTCATCAAACTGAGGTCACCACTAAGGTAACCATAGACAAAATCCATGATACGATAATGCAAGACCGCCGAATAAAAATTCTTGATATTGCTGAGACTGTAGGCATCTCAGCTGAGCGAGTGGGTAATCCCTCACGGAGTATTAGCTATGAAGGTGTGTGCTAGGTGGGTGGAGCGATTGCTCACAGACGACCATAAGTGCACCTGACGCAAGATTTCAGTACAATGTCTGGTGATGTTTAATCGCAATCCGTAAGACTTTCTGCGCCGATTTGTGACAGTTGATGAGACTTGGATCCATCATTACACACCAGAGTCGAATCGGCAGTCAAAACAATGGACAAAGCCTGGTGATAGTACGCCGAAGAATGCAAAGATCATTTTGTCAGCTGGTAAGATGGTGGCCACTGTTTTTTGGGATTCCCAAGGCACAATCCTCAGATTACTTTGAAAAAGGCAGAACCCTAATTGGACGCTGTTATAATTCGTTGATGGATCATTTGAAACTTGTTTGATGAAAAAAATGTTTTTTCACCAGCAAAATGCCCGGTCCCTCATGTGTCAGCACTAACAATGGCGAAAGTGCACGAATTGGGCTTTGAATTGGTTTCTGATCCACCCTGTTCACAAGACTTAGCCTCAAGCGACTTCTTCCTGTTCCCAAACTGGAAACTTTGGCTTGCTCGGAAGAAATTTTTATGAAATGAGGAAGTGATAGTTGCATTCAACGAGTATTTTGCAGAGTTTGACAGAATCTATGTTTCTGACGGGATAAAAAAGCTGGACCAAAGGAGAGTATGTCGAGAAGTAGCCCGCCCGGCTAATCGCGGGGTCTGACGCGCTGCTTCCCGAGCGGAAAGGCGACCCGGTCCCCAGGACGAATCTGCTCGGCTGATTAGTGTCGAGGTCCGGTGTGCCAGGCAGCCTGTAGATGGTTTTAAAGGCGGTTTTCCATCTACCTCGGCGAATGCGGGCTGGTTCCCCTTATTCCACCTTAGTTACATTATGTCGGCGATTGCTGCGCAGACACTGTCTCCACGTACGCGTACACCATCATTACTCTACCACACAAACATTTGGGGTTAGACTCGTCTGGTATGAGACGTTCCCGGGAAAGGGGGGGGGGGGGGGGGGGGGAGATCCACTGGGGGCCGAACCGTACAATGACCCTGGGTTTCGTGTGGGGCGGGTGGACTGCTGTGGCTTGTTGTGGGTTTGTGAACCACTGAGGGCTACGACGGGACGAAGCCTCTCCGTCGTTTCTAGGTCTCCGGTTCAGTACACAATACACACTATACACACAACGTCGAGAAGTAAGGTGAGTTGCTTACGGAACAAACATTTTTTCTTTCTTTACCAAGAGTCGTGGGGCATGAAAGAGAAGCAGTGGTTGGGAAGGGAGTGAGAGAGGGTTGTAGCCTCTCCCCGATGTTATTCAATGTGTACATTGAGCAAGCAGTGAAGGAAACAAAAGAAATATTCGGAGTAGGAATTAAAATCCATGGAGAAGAAATAAAAACTTTGAGGTTCGCCGATGACATTGTAGTTCTATCAGCAAAGGACCTGGAAGAGCAGCTGAACGGAATGGACAGTGTCTTAAAAGGAGGATATAAGATGAACATCAACAAAGGCAAAACGAGGATAATGGACTGTAGTCGAATTAAATCGGGTGATGCTGCGGGAATTAGATTAGGAAATGAGACACTTAAAGTAGTAAATGAGTTTTGCTATTTGGGGAGCAAAATAACTGATGATGGTCGAAGTAGAGAGAATATAAAATGTAGACTGGCAATGGCAAGGAAAGAGTTTCTGAAGAAGAGAAATTTGTTAACATAGAGTATAGATTTAAATGTCAGGAAGTCGTTTCTGAAACTATTTGTATGGAGTGTAGCCATGTATGGAAGTGAAACGTGGACGATAAATAGTTTAGACAAAAAGAGAATAGAAGCTTTCGAAATGTGGTGCTACAGAAGAATGCTGAAGATTGGATGGGTAGATCACATAACTAATGAGGAGGTATTGAATAGAATTGGAGAGAAGAGAAATTTGTGGCGCATCTTGACTAGAAGAAGGGATCGGTTGGTAGGGCATATTCTGAGGCATCAAGGGATCACCAATTTAGTATTGGAGGGCAGCGTGGAGGGTAAAAAACGTAGAGGGAGGCCAAGAGATGAATACACTAAACAGATTCAGAAGGATGTAGGTTGCAATAAGTACTGGGAGATGAAGCTTGCACAGGATAGAGTAGCATGGAGAGCTGCATCAAACCAGTCTCTGGACCGTTGACCACAACAACAACCACCCAACTTATCAAACCACTTTCATACTGCGCAATAAATACTCATCGTGTGAGGGGCCCCTTTACATTCGTCCCCATGGAAGAGGCCACTGACCATTTCCAGTGTTCTGGAGGTTGACCAGAGGTGTTAACGGAAAAAATTTTCAGCGCCATACTTTGGTTACTGAAGGTACTATTTTGCTGCAGCTAACCGCTACAGCGACTGGAAGTGACCGCCAGGTGTTAACCGACAACCGATACTGCCTGTCTTCGTATGTCGTTGGTACTGCCCACCGCAGTGGTGACACCGCTCATTCGTTGTTAATCTCTGTGAAACAAGTCGCACGAGAGTTTACAGCACGGATTCTAACTCTATTTAAGCCTTTCTTCTTAGAAAAGGGAATTATATTTATAGTAACACAATCTTGTAGGTAAGTGAAACGTGGACGATAAACAGTTCAGACAACAAGAGAGTAGAAGTTTTTGAAATGTGCTGCTGCAAAAGAATGCTGGAGATTCGATTTTTAGATCGAATAACTAATGAAGAGGCAGTGAATTAATGAGAGAGAAAAGAGCATTACTGCATAACATGGCTAAAAGAAGGGGTCGAAGTATACCTTGAGGCATCAAGCAAACGCTAATTTTGTTAGCGAGGGAAGCGTGAGGAAGGTGAGGAGTAACAGTCGTAGAGGGAGATTAATGCATGATTACAATGAGAAGTTTCAGATGGATATAGGTTGAAACATTTACGCTGAGATGAAAACCCTTACATAGTATTGAATGACATGGAGCGCTGCATTAAACCAGTCATGAGCTTGAATACAGCAACAACAGAATCTAACTCGAAATAGGATACTCCAAGCTCGGGAAATATATCTTCTTCCACAAATTATACTTTACGAGCACATTTTTGAACTCTTCGTGCTTGTAGTCATACAGAACAGGATAACTATACACGTACTCCAATGGCCACTCGTCGTAGTTACCGTCAAGGCCTTTCTCAGAGATTACAACAAATATTGCGAAACGCGCCGTTTCTAGCACGCCCAGCATTCGCAACCTGACCGCGACTTCTCCTTCAGCGGTAGAACCGCAGCACTGCGAGAGCAGACCGATGACGTCACGACCGTTGACTGCCAAGCGACAATTGGTCCATTGTTTTGCCTGGCACCGGTAGTATACTGCCAGCCGCTACGGCGAGCAGTTACCAGCAAAATAATACCTTTAAAAATTCTAAAAAGCAGAAAGGGAGAGGTTGTGGCAAACAATCGATCGCCATACTGCATCCTCCTCCTGGGTGAAATGCAACACGTCATTGCAGTGCTTTGGAGTCAAGGCGTATATGCTAATTATGGTGATCCGTCCGTTGTATAGTAACTATAGCCTTAGAGATCTCTTTGTACTATTAGAGAGGAATAGGCAATATATTGCCCCCCGGCTTTTCATATCTTCCTTTCTCTCACTTTCTCATCAGCAGTTACGTATCATTGCACAAAGTCATTTACACTTGACAGTTATACAACACATTATGAAGAAAAAGTATAAATGGTTGTGAACAAATAATAATAATAATCAAACTTTCTAATTGTAACTGCTGAAAGGGTCGGGGTCTTGCAACAGTCATCTGGCCTCAAATATTTAATTTATTTTAACTTGTATTTTCCATGGTCGTACATTTTCGTAATCGATTGTTTAGCTTTTCGTTTGTATTCTAATTTTCACTTGAAAATCGTCCGCCCCCGGTAGCGGAGTGGTCGGCGTGACAGACTGTCAATCCTAAGGGCTCGGGTTCGATTCCCGGCTGGGTCGGAGATTTTCTCCGCTCAGGGACTGGGTGTTGTGTTGTCCTAATCATCCCCAGCGACGCGCAGGTCGACGAAGCTGTTGTGACTTGGCAAGACAGCCAAGCCACTAGAGGAGGAAGTGACAGACTGTCAATCCTAAGGGCTCGGGTTCGATTCCCGGCTGGGTCGGAGATTTTCTCCGCTCAGGGACTGGGTGTTGTGTTGTCCTAATCATCCCCAGCGACGCGCAGGTCGACGAAGCTGTTGTGACTTGGCAAGACAGCCAAGCCACTAGAGGAGGAAGCCGAAAGGCACGCGTTTAAGCTCACACATGCTGGCGTGAGGTTTGGAACAGGTAAGGGAATTTATAGTAGCAAAGAACGTACGTAGCTGCGGGAATACTTAACTTTAATCCATAATTGGTGAACATCGGTCTGACGGTACATGCATCACAAGATAAATAGCAAATGATACTGGTGCCTTGCTAGGTCGTAGCAAATGACGTAGCTGAAGGCTATGCTAACTATCGTCTCGGCAAATGAGAGCGTAATTTGTCAGTGAACCATTGCTAGCAAAGTCGGCCGTACAATTGGGGCGAGTGCTAGGAAGTCTCTCTAGACCTGCCGTGTGGCGGCGCTCGGTCTGCAATCACTGATAGTGGCGACGTATACTAGCGGACCGCGGCCGATTTAAAGGCTACCACCTAGCAAGTGTGGTGTCTGGTGGTGACACCACAGAAGTGGCGTCAATTCAAAAGACCTGCACCAGGCGAACGGTCTACCCTACGGGAGGCCCTAGCCACACGACATTTCATTTACTTGAAAATCGAAGTCTGCATGGATTAAAAATTACATTCTAAATTATATGTCGGTCATTTCAAAGTAACTGCGCTTTAGAGCTGTTGCTGAATCGAAGCTCCAACCCATTAACTCCACTATAGGTTCAATCTTACTTTGTTTCTCGTTATTCCTTTCCCTCGTTTCTGTTCCTTCGTTTACTCCTTTCCCGTACATATGCTGTAAAATGTATTATTCCACCAGGTATCCCATCTGCTTTTATCCTTGCGTGTCTGTACCAGCTTGCAACTATAAACGAAATTTTCTAAAACTCTGAATTATTAATGTGTGATAACCTTGCAAATTATATACTTTTACGAATTCTTTGGGACTCACTGAGAATAAATTGCAAGTTTGTGTTGTGCTGTTACTAATAATATGCTGTGATGTTGCTATTTGTGCAGTACAAGACCAATAATAAACACTAAAAATAAGATCGCTTGGAGTCGACTAAATTCAAGTAGAAACACGAACACGCACAAAGTGAGTAATATACAGAGCAAATAATTTCTCCACAGAGAAATTTTTTCTGCGTGAATTAATTCCAAGAATACTATTAATAATAATATTAATAATGACAATTCATCCTCTGATCATTTTGTGCAATTGTACGCAGAAGTCACCTAGAGAAATGTATACGGAATGTTGGTAATATAAGGTGGAAATCTGTTCAAAGGACTACTTCATAAAAGTAGTGTGCCTAATGCGGAATAATCTGAGTTTTACACGCAGCTATTAATTCTGGCGTTTCCGTGACGGCAAAGCCTTCACCAATAGTGCCTAAACTATTATCAATAAAAAGGAGTATATGCTGTACGTTTTCCAATTATTATTCTGTTTATTAACAGCCGAGAAAATGTAAGAGTCGTTATTGTTTAGGAGCGCTCGTCTTCGTGATCATCAGCGCAAATCTAATAAACATAGTATTAACAGTATCACTGAGGTCGCAAATAGACTGAAAGTATTAGTTACTGATATTTATTTTTAGTTATAACTTTTATATAAATCAAAATTGCAGCCATGGCTGGCATAGATACTTTATTTACGTCTGTGTAATACACAATTTCATCAAAATACCCAACAATTTATGTTAAAATCTCACTAAATAGTAAACTAAAGAAGAGAGCGTCTTTCTACAACAGAAGACGTTAAACTTACAACACTATCTGCTTCAAACGGGAGTGACGTAACAAGCACTTCATCTTACGCATGCGCATAGCCGGCTATCCCCTTCTCAAACGGCTAAATGTTTGTGACAATGTCCTCTTAGGTTCCTGCCTAACAAAACCCTCGGAAATGGACGGCCAAATATTTGTGACAAGCGAGGAATTACGTCATTGCTGCTAGTTTCACTCGGTTCCTCCCTAACCCTACACCCGGAAATCGTCAAATTCGAAAATAGTCAAATATTTATTTTATTCTTCGTTTTATAATCAGACGGGAATATAAATAACATAGAATACTGCAGAAAATGCTTGTATTACGATCGTAAGGAAGTATCAGAATGCGCTTACAACGCTAAGGTGAAAATAAGTAATAATAAAAAAGTGCCATTGCGACGCGAACCTACTTCCGTCCTCTATGTAATCCATGACTTTATCCTTTACGCTACGCCATACTCATACTATTTCTGTTTTCTTAAGTCATATCTATCATAATATCTCTTGAACGATTATGTCGTTCATACATCATTAACAGACATTTAATGATAAGAGTAACATGTTTGTGATAAATCTTCACTGAACCACTGCCTTGAAACGGAATACTGCAAGTTATAATACAAAACATCTAAATGTGCCAAAATAAATATGGTGTCTGCCACGCTGAGTCATTTTCGTTTGGAGCAGATTCATGTTATAGGTTTAACGTCTTCATCTGAAGACTGCAATAAACAACGTTAACTCCTAGCATAACTAATTATTGATCACATTAAGATCTCTCTGGCCGCTGTGTTGACAAGAAGTGATGTTCTGTGTTGTAGACTTTGCTGCAGGAGTAATGTTCTTTACAGGTGCAAAAGAGCGGCTGTGGGCCAAGATACCAACATATCCGTATGACCGCGATCGGGATCGTGGGGCATGGCCTACCCCACACCCCACAGCGCCGCCAACACAGCCGCCGCCGCCCCCACCGCCCCCACCACCCCCAACACAGCCACCCACACCGCCCCCGACGCCACCCACGCGTCCAACGCGGCCTCCCTGGAGACCGCCGAAGTCGCCCAAGCACGACAAGCCGCGTCATCGCCAACCACCGCCTCCGCCTCCTACGTACCGCCCCCGCACGCGGCCACCACCCCCCACACTCCCGCCGCCGCGGCCATCGCCTGCCGAGCCGCGAACGGAAAGGCCCCAAGAAGTCAAGCCAGATACGTGCAACACCAACTATGATGCCATCTCCGTCATTCGCAGGGAGGTGTTCATCTTCAAGGACAAGGTACCGTACGTCCACATTTTGCTTTGAGGAGGTTTTGTCTGAACTTGTGCCATGATGCCGTCTGTTATCTTTTGCAAATGAGCCCCTTCCTCTTTTTGTTCTTAGTGATGTGCTATTATTTTCATAATCTGTTGCTCATTATCAAAAGTTTCATTCCAGTTACAAAATTGCACATGTACTGTAAGATTAATTATACCAGTAATAAAAGAGGGTGGCTGTTATGTTCATCACCATTTTTTAACTTGGCTAAATAAACAGGATTACTGCCCTTTCAAATCCTGCTAATTTTTACTTTAGGGCAATAATTTTGCAGAACTTCAGGAAGAAGAAAGGTAGATTAGAGAGTATCACCTTGTCATTACAGACAGAGCACAAGCTCCAGATGGGAAAGGAAATGGAAGGGAACATCCTTTTCCAAGGAAACAATCCCAGAATTTTTCTCGTATGATTTTTGTAAAATTTGGAAAATCTAAATTTGAATGACCAGACAAGAATTTGGACCATCGTTTTCCTGAATGCAAGGCCAGTCCCTTACATACTGCACTACCTTGAACTTGAGTATCGGAAGGCTCATTAATGTGGTTGAAAGAGGAGTAAAAAGATCTAATGGGATATATAATAGCCTTATCGAAAATATGACAAAACATAAAGATTGAATAGATTTAAAATTGAGGAGTGGAATTGAGGATCAACAGGGAGGAATTTCCCATGTACAGTAAGGTAGAATAAAAATAGTTTTACAGATTTTGACTTCACCAGTTCATACACGGCTGGTGATGTTCTAAGTTACATGTGTCTTTTGTTTTAAGTATTAGATAAAAAAGAATTAGAGTGTGCACAGTATCGATCCTTTCTGAGGTTAATTTCATACCGAAGACACAGTCTGTCATTGTAACCCTTTGGGGAGATGCAAGCTGTAACACTTTAGCCCCTCCACAAATCAAAGGCTGTGGCAAGGTCACATAATATACCAAACATGCCAACAGGATCTGTTACATGTTCCTGGTGCACTTTTCATATTAACTCTCCATAAAAATCTCAAGTTTCAAGAATTTCCAATTTTGCCTGCTCCACCCTCCCCCCCCCCCCCCCCCCCACCACCCCTCTTGCCATTTCCAAATATAACTTATCTTAATGCCTTGGATTTTCATAATATTAAAACAAAATACATGACATGATTTAATATAATAATAGCAATTTCTTTAAATAAGTGGTCAGTACAGGGCATTTGCTTTGCCTCACAGCTCCCGTCTCCCAGTTGAGTCCACACTTGATAATATGGGATTTATTCCTATGCAGTGTTTTGTCATCGAATGGTTACGCCAACAGGATAATTTTTCTTGTTCAGCTGCACCAGGACTTCATTTGTAAGATCTAATATGGCTTTGCCTGTGGATAATCCTTTACAAATGCCAAACTGAGGCAGGCTGCTCTGAAAAATGAGTCAGTACCCTATCATAGGCCTCTTCCTCATAAACATTTGAAAAGATTTGGTTTTTAGTTAGAAGTGATTTGTAAGTATACAATTTAACAGAAGGGTGCTACTTCAACTCTGACAGGAAATACACCCTCAGTCATTGATTGATTACAAAGATAGTGAAAGGGTAGTCTTATTAAGCCATCATTAGATTTTAATGTTGTAGTTTAATGGCAAATACAATGAAGCCTGTTTGAAACATTAAGTTTAACATATTGGTAGGAATAAATTTGGACATTTATTGTTTGACATAACATGAGACACCAAAGCAAATATAATAATAAAGGTTTCTCATTTTCAGTATTTCTGGAGAATTGGTGATAGAGGTCTTGAGGAAGGTTATCCAGCAGAAATTCAGAGATTTTGGTACAGCCTGCCAAGGAACTTCACCCATGTGGATGCTGTTTATGAGAGGCTTGACAAGAAAATTGTTTTCTTCATTGGTAATCAACTGTACTTCAATAGCTTGAGCTAATATGTTTCAAATCTAAAAGAAGGAGCTACAATATAAACAGTTCAAAAATTTCGCAAGGAAAACATGCTCTCTATTTATATCCTCATAAATGTTTTCCTTCATTTTTATTGGTTTTCCTTTAAAACTGCTGCCAGTTATCTCTTTGTTTCAAAATTTAATTTCCCTCATTTATTTTTTTATTATTTCTATTGCCGTGCTGGATTAGCCGAGCGGTCTATGGCGCTACAGTCATGGACTGTGCGGCCGGTCCCGGCGGAGGTTAGAGTCCTCCCTCGGGCATGGTTGTGTGTGTTTGTCCTTAGGATAATTTAGGTTAAGTAGTGTGTAAGCTTAGGTACTGATGACTTTAACAGTTAAGTCCCATAAGATTTCACACACATTAATTAATTCTATTGGCTTAATCTATTTTACAGTTTATAAACAAATCTCATAAGATATACAGAAACTGAATCCTCGTTGCAGAGTTTTGTTTTTTTCTTGTTTTTTCTTGTTCCACAACAGTAAAGCAGATAAACTACTGTACAAGCAATATTGCCAAGCAGTTGTAATGCCCAGTGATTAAACTAGTGTATTGATCACAGTGTTATACTGAAGTGCACAGCAAGTAAAACATAAATGTCCTTGCAGTCTAGCACTGACAATCTGTTTAAGGTCTGATGACATCCCAGCCAAACTTTTCTGTTCATTTATCTTAAACACAGCAATTACCTCATGAAGGTTATGAAGAGTCAGCTGTTCCAGCGAAATGTGTTTTTGTATAGAAATTAGTCAAGAGCATTTTACTGATTTATTTATTTATTTTTTGCAGGAAGGCAGTACTTTGTATATGATGCAAACACACTAATGCATGGCTACCCAAGGCCTTTAACAGACCTTGGTCTGCCAGAAACTTTGGACAGGGTGGATGCTGCAATGGTTTGGGGACACAATAAGAAAACTTACTTTTACAGTGGCACCATGTATTGGAGATTTGATGAAGATGTTGGCAAGGTGGAACTTGACTACCCACGGGACATGTCCATGTGGCGTGGTGTTGGTTACAATGTGGATGCTGTTTTCCAGTGGAAAGATGGTGAGAGACTATTGTTCATGACACACACTGATATTTGCAATTTTCTTTCTTGTACTCTTAGATACATGTGTTGTGACAAACTGATTAGATGAAAATCCTCTATTCATCAGATGCGAGAGCTGTGGTATGTGTATCTGAATTAGCAATTTATGTCTTCAACTTCAGGAAATAGGTTAGAAAGGAACAAGCAAGAGATCGTCCAAATTCAGCATGGACAGAAAAAACAAAAATGGCTCACATATTTCACAGCAGCTGTAGTGGGTGTTCGTGACAAAATCAAGACCAAGAAAATAATGGGAAACTTAATAATAAAATCCAACTGTCTTTTCAGCCATGTTTTTACTTTGCCACTGTACATTTCAAAGCATAGCCTCATTATCAGATTTTCATTGTGATGTCAACATGCCAAAAATGTGTACCTGTGAATGTGGCTGCTTATGGAAGTTACTTTGTTGTGCCTTATGCAATAAAAATGAGGAACAATCACAGATACATGTTTCTGGTATGTTGACACATCAAGATCCTTTGATAAGAATTGAAAGCCAGATGATGAATCTGTGCTTCAAAATGTACATTGCTGAAGAAAAAAATATTTATGAAAAAATGAGACATTTTATTATTAAGTTTTCCAAATACAACTGAAAGCCCAGAAAATAACCATGTATAATTCTTTCTATAGTTTTGACAGGTTTTTCTTTGGTGCAAGCCTGCACTTGTTAAAAAAAATAGCTTTCGCATGGACAGGGTTTAGCCGGTCACTTATTTAAGGGTTTCTTGATAGGCAGAAAGCAGCAGGTGGAGACTGACTACAAAAATCAAGACCTTTAAGTAATGCCCAACAGTATTATTGCTTGTCAGATGGTATTGGTTGCAGTCTCAGACTCTTTTAGATGATATAGTTATCTATGAGAAAGCTTTATGAGACTAGACGTGACAAAAGAAATTGCTTATAAAGCACTTTCCCTGTCTACATTGAATGTGTACATTGAGTGACAGGGGGCATGAATCATATGTTGAAGACAGCAGCATGAATAGTCACTAGAGTGTAACTGAAGTGCTGCAAAATGTTAACTGCCACACACAGAAAGTAAGATGCACAACATGTCACAAAAATCTACATAGATAATTTCACGAATTGATTTTTAGTGTAAAATTTCAGCCTTTGTTTGGTATATTACACGCAAATTGTATAAGGGCCACAAAATAAATTTACAAACATGCAAAAGAGGTATATAACCATACATTCATTCCATGCTCCAGCTGTGAATGGAATGAAGAAAAATTTTAGTAATGATCCAATAGCAAAAAATGTTACATGAGTTAAAAAGCGAAAGAAAAGAAAATCTCAAATGGAATGTGACAGTTTTTAGAAGTAGTTGAGAGTTTCAAGTATACAGTAATATGAAAGCAACAGAATAAGATGAATTAAAGAAAACTGTTTGATGTCTTTGAGAGAATGTTTGAACTTAGAATTAAAATTTAAGAGTGAAAGTTGAGAACAGAAGAGTATGAAGACAAAAAGCCCTTATATTGGGTTGACAGAAAATTAAGATAGTAGAAGTCACAATAATTAACAATACACAGAAAATTATTCAAGCATTCAAAGCTTTCTTAAAACATTTGAACAGTTTAAGATGTGAAGCAGAAAAGCAGTCAATAAGGAAACCGACACAGCAGAAGAAATGCCAGATGATGTCAACATTCAAGATATTAAGGAAAGTAATTGTTAAAACAGTAGGTGAAGTAATACAAAAGTAATAGCTTTGCAAGAAATAAGAAGGGCAATATAAAGCAATCATAAACTTACCAGCCTCATCTCTGTAGATTATAAGATATTCACCAAAATTAGCACCACTCACACTGAAACAACATTGGATTCTAATCACATGACTCCAGAAGTGGACATAGCACAATGGACCATTTGCAAGTTGTGAATGGAATTATACATGTAATTAAGAACATCTTTATTTGTAACTTACTGCACAGAGAATAACACAGAACTACTAACAGTTGACTTGGAAAACATGCACACAATGACATCTATAGACACCAAAGATATTACATGATAGTAAATTCTGAATCTCAATATTTCCCCGAAATTTTTACAGACAGTTATAAATTAAGAATTGAGCCTCAAGTTCATGGTTCTAGGATTTAAGTCCGTCATTCAACACATTTCTCGTGCTTTGGAGCAAGAAGAGCCTTTGTCAGTATGTCTGCCATCACATATTCTGTTGGCTGATATTCCAGTTTCAGCGGATACTCTTCTAGAGCCTGGCATATGAAGAGATACTTTATACAAATGGGCTTAATCTTTGATTGAAAAACTGGGTTAAGTTCTAACTTTCCGGCTGACTGATTGTCAGTGAACAGGTTGATGTATTGCAGTTCCCCTAAACATTGCTCCTTTGGGACTGTTGACAGCTGAATCACTTCTTTTGCTGCTTCAATGAGGCTCAAGTTCTCAGCTGTAACTAACAAAAGAGCAATGGCTCTCTGTTTGTGTGAACACCATGAGATTGCTTATCTGGATATAGTGAAGCTGCACTTGTATATTTCTTATCAGTATTAGATCTTCATTAGTCAGCATAAGTGAAACTGAACATTCCTTTCTTATTGTTGATGTACGACAGTTTCTTGTCTCTGGTTCCTGTGAGGTATTGAAGGATTCTCTTAGCCACTTACCACTGAATAAAAGTAAGGCTGTTCTCGTACTGTTTAGCTTATTGACCACATAGCATATATTGGGTAAAGTACCAGTGATGATGTACATCTTTCTCCAACCAGTACCATCTTCTGTATTTGTAACTGTTGCATAGAACTTGCTCCCAGTTGCCAATAGAGTCCTGCTTGACTTGTTGTCATTCACTCTGAGTAAGTTTAAAACTTCTTTAATACAGACTCTTTGACACAGGTGTAATTTTGTCATCTGATTTATTTGCCTCGATCACCAGATAGTACTTTATGGCACCAAAATTCTTGATGTCATATCTGGCTGATAACTTACTTTATTACGTTATCTATGTAAACGAGTAGGAAGACTGGACACTTCCTTAAACTGTCTACAAACACACATGGATCTAAATTTGTGGGTTGGAATCGAATTGATGTTAGGGTTGCATTCAACTTAGCGTACCACTGTCTACCAGCTTGCCACAGCCCATAAATAGCTTTTCTAAGTTTACACATCTTATCACTGGGCTTCAATGTTTGGAGCATGTCACTTGCCTTCTTGACTGTATGTTTACCTTTCTCCACATTGTTCATATTTTGTAAGAATTCAACAAGTGAGACCAGCTGATCCATCAATACTTTTGTCTCAATTTCACCATTGAAAAATGCAGTGGTGATATCCAATTGTCAAATTCACTGACAAATCCATGAGTAGTCTAAATGATTAGATTCTTGCAATTGGAGATAATGTTTCCACAAAGTCAGGTCGAGGCCATTAGGTGAATCCTCATGCAGCTATTCTTGTTTTTTGTCTCTTAGCAAAAATCCATCAATTCTGTATGTGTTCCTCAGAATGATCCCATACAGTCTACCCTTTAATTTGTTAGCCTGCCTACAATGTCCCACATGTCATTTTTCATCAGTAACCTGATTTCATCATATATTTCCCCAGACCACATTGGAACACATAATTTATCATTGACACTGACCCCTTGCATTCAAAATGAAGTTAGCATCGTGAAGTCAAACATCTGATGAGGCTACACCTGGCACAAATATTTGAGTTCATGTGATGCTTGAAGAATTATTGTCTTTATCAGATGAGAAGTCAACAACTGGATTGAATTCTTGGCCTGTAGTAACTGGATGCTCATCTTCTTCAAAACCATAGCATGATTCATAGTCTGACAATGGCTCTCATTCAATGCTTGTTTTACCATTGAAATTTTCTCTCATGAAATTCATGCTTCCTCTTTGGTGATGATCTGGTTCATTTTCATGTAAATCCACATAAGTTTATCCACAACCTGTGTCACTGAGATGAGGCTGGATTTGAGTTCTGGCATGTACAAAATGTTTTTAAGCATTATGGAGCTGGTGCCACTGACTGCGATTGTGATCCATATCTCACCTTTAGCTGTTACTTGTGTAGCACTGTCATCTGCAAGCATCAAATCCTCTTGCATTTTTGTCACATTTGCGAACACTTTTGGATTGTTGCACATGTGTGAAGTACAAACACTTTATATGCACCAAAAAATGTCGGAATCATAAAACTTCGGAACAGGTTCAGTCATCTCTATGAATGAACCTGCTCTGAAGATTAGTGACTCAAACTGCAATGAGATTCTTGACAGCATTTACGTAGTTTCTTCTTGAAAAAGGAGTCATCTTCTTTGTGTTCTTTCTTGTTAACAAGCTGCATTTGCACTCTGATTTTGTTCCTTTTGTGTTTTCGTTTTGATTTTCGTTCTGATTCATCACTGTCAGGCAACAGCACTTTTTGCCTTGTTTGTGAAACATTTATCAGATTTAATGAACATTGCCGCACTCATACTTTCACTGTCTTTGTGACTCTTTGCATTCTGTTCATTCAAGATTTTTATATTTAGCGTTTCAACATCTGGTAGGCTGTCATGAGATTCAGCAGGACATCTAAAATTGTTGTAGCTATCTGGAAGACTATAGAGCAGCAAGGGTTTTAAAACCTTGATTTTCAAAGAAACTCTGGAAAGATAATGCTCATGCATATTGTAAATGCTACTGGCATCACAAACCACAGATAACTGACATCACAAGTTATTGATTGTGAAATTAATAATCAGTGAGTGAGGTAGCATAAACTGGTCCCTCTGTTTTTTTGAAAAGGGAAAGAGCAGGATTCCCCGCAGGATTTAAACAAAAACCTCTATCTTTATTTATAAGGTTACTTGCTAACTGAATTTAAATAGCCTTCTTAACAATACTCTGCCAAAGCTGGAAGAGAGTGACAGAATCTTCCTGTTGTTATATTCCATAGGATGACCTGTGCCAAGACAGTGTTCTGCAGGGATGGTTTTTGTTTAAGTTCTGCAAGGAATTATGCTCTCTGCCTTCTCAAAAAACAGAGGGACAGATTTCATCCTACCTCACCTACTGATTATTAATTTCACTATCGATAACTTCTGACACGAGTCATCTTTGGTTTGTGATGGTGCTAATATTTACAGTGTGTTTGAGTGTTTCTTTCTGGAGTTTCTTTGAAAACCCACTTTTAAATTTCCTTTCACAGCACTTACTTGCAGCAGTTCTGCTTTGAAAATAGCAGGTTAACTCCTCTCAAAATGGCAGTCGGTGTCGACATAAACTGGCTGCATTATGTAAGTTATTTGAATATTGTATGAGCTGGGAGAAATTAATGTCTCACACCATTTATGTTGACATCCATTGATTGCAACTATTCCACAGCATCTAAGAATTCAGTAAGACGTTCTGTCACCTCATCACTACACTGCATTTTCTGAAGCAGAAGGTATTTGAATGACATTACTTTGGATGCATGTATTGATTAGAGTTTAAGCCATACCTGACATGATACAGTGCAGTTCTTTACTTGCTTCAGCTCGGTGGTATTGATGGATAAAATAGTCTACTTTTGCTTTTCTGTCTGTTGCTAATCATGCTTTGTATTTAGCTTCTGCAGCAGAAAGCAGTTTGCATTTACTAGATGCTGCATGTTCCGGTATGTCTCTAGTTGTGTGTCCCCAAGTGCCAGTTTTGATGAGCAGTGCTTGGACTTGTATTCTCCATTTGTCAGAATCATTGTGTGGAAAAGTTTCTAGTCGAATTCCATGCAAAGCAGTTATATATAGCGTTATTTTATGTTAACGAACTTGTATTCCCATGGTTTTCAGGCTAGGAATTTAAGTTTTTGTCTAATTGAAAAATATTGTTTTTGCTCCCCGTAACCTGTTGTGATGTAATTTAATTATACAGGCATGGCACATAATTACAAAACAACTTTATTCATAACTCACTGTATGGAGAATAAAATAACACTACTAATAATTGACTTGAAAAACATGCACATAATGATGTCTGCACACACCAGACATGGCAGTAAAATTTGAATCTCAACACGATAGAGTGATGAATATGAATTGCTAGTTGTTGGGCAATTCATAGATTTTCAGGGGAGTTTAGATTTACTGTTAGTTTTAATGAAATCTATTCTGAGAGTCTTTGAGCATAAAGCACTGATACACCCCATTTTAGTATACTGAATAATATACACATAATTGCTTTACACTTTATTAGGATGTTGAGAAATTCACTACCATAACTGTAAGAAGAGCCAGGCAAGGACACTCCATATCACAAAAACCGTCCTCAATACTTTCAGAGGAAATACATAAGCGTGGTAAATGAAGACATAATATGAGTCAATAGAACACCCATGACCCATTTTCTTTTTGATGGCCACAATGTTCTGTTTCCCTCCAATACAAAAAACTTCAACAATGAGTAGAGAACCTTTATGGAGCAACGTGGAAAGTGAGCTTCAAATTAAATTACAACAAACTTAAAAGGTGTAGCCAACATAGGAAAAAGAAATTAGTTGAAGAGTCCCTTTCACCCTGGGTTCTGAGCGACCTGCCCTTTTTAAACTTCCCCAACCTATCCCTCTCTCAACCATTAGTAAGACATTCTAGTTAGGAAGCTGGGGGTAGTGTATGTACTTCTGTGCATGTCTATCGACATTATTGGTATTTCATCTACTGAAGGTATTATTTAACTTAAACTACAGTTTTAAGATAAGTGCTTCTCGGAAAATGACCTCCTATGTTCTATCTGTTTTATTTGGCAGGAAAAACATACTTCTTTAAAGGAAAAGGTTTCTGGAAGTTCAACGACCAATACATGCGTGTGGAGAGTGAGAAGCCAATGCAGTCATCAGTATTCTGGATGGGCTGCCCACCAGGCATTGAGGGTGAAGTTACAGGCTCAGATGGAGAGACAAATGAAATAGATGAGCTGGACCATCATGCAGAAGCAGAAGTTGGTTCTGAAGCAACAAGCTTTTTTAATGGCTCTATTACAGTTCTTTTAACAATAGCCCTCCTATGTTTTCAAGTATTGTGAGATTCATCTTGTCAGGGTAAACTTTTCCATGTGCAAAATAGCCTCACTCCTACACTTCAGGTAACAAGTGATGTCTCCAAAAGTATAAATTTAAAACTTTGTAAGGACATGCAGTGATTTGTTTTTCATTTTGGGAGACTTCAGAACCACGCGTTTTTTTTTTACTTACTTACTAGAGCATCCACATCACAATTAATTACTCTGAATTGTAATTATTGTAATTTGTAACACCCATAAACTGCCAATATCAAATGAGTGCATGGAGTGAGTTAATTTAGAAGTACTATTCTTGCTGTCATGTTTGTGGTTCATCTTGGAATTCAAAATCTTGTGTGTGGGAGAGAACTGCTGACATATTGTATAAAGAAAGGACAGCATTATTTTACAAATATGAAAGATCTCTGACATTTCACATTCTGCGAAATGTATTCACCCATTTGCTGATGTCTACATTAGATGTCAAATGGGAGCATGTAAAAATTGTACTAAAATTTTTTAGTGGAGATAAGCAGCATCCATTTATATTTTCATGTTGCGAGATTGTAAATAAAATTGTACTTTAAAGATGTACATTTGGGGTGCTAAGGCTGGCTTTACACCTTACTATGTGTGTTTTCTTGGAATTTCAGTGTAATACAGTTGTGTTTTATTATTATTATGCCATCTGTTTAAAACAAAAGTGACTGATCAAATTATGGACCATAGCTTGTTCCATAAGTTGTGAAAGAAAATACTACAAATGGATATAACACACTTTCATTTACAAAACATTCCCTATCCACAAACATGTCCAACTACTTTTGTATATATCTGTAGTTGGTTAAAAATTTACGGTGATAACTGTAATGGGGTTGGTGGAGCAGTCTACCAACAGCATTTATTTCCCTCCCACTGTATTTTCATATTGTGTGTGCCTGGGAACCCTATGCAGTGAAAACATTAGTAAATATGTCTGCATATCGTAATTCACAGAAGTAACTAAATTAAATTTCACTATGAGTAATGACCTCTTGATTGCCATATCTCATGTAGACATCAATTTATTACCCTGAAAACCAAGACACTTATCATAAATGATTCACTGCCATTTTTGTCTATGTGTATGAATGAGGCAGTAGCATTCTTATTTATTAATAAGTTCTTAAGTTAGATTACAAGTTTTAACTGAGCTAGATGGCAATTCTCACTGCATAGAATGAAAACAGTTGCTCAACCAGTTATTAGTGCTCCACTCAAATTAGCCACTGAAAGTCATTGTTGAAAATTCTTGATGTTCAGAGAATAAATATTTTTTGTTCAAAGTGAGATTCAATCTGTGCTATAATAATGTAAAATAAATAAGATACCGTTTCATATTATCAATAAATTAGTTATAGTTCTAGATTTAGCTATGTGCTCATGAGTGATTCATACATTTCCTGTCGGTTGCAAAATAGGTTACTTACTGATTTCAACAATGTCTCAGAATCCAGTGTCCTATTCAGTTTAAGTAAAACTTTTTGATGAACAAGAAGAATACCAGACCCTTTTTTCACTTTTTTTTTGGGGGGGGGGGTGTCTATATTCATTAATGGAGGAACACACTGAATTGACCCTTTTCACAAAGTTGTTTTTGGTGTATCTGTTTCATTGGAGAACATTACTTTTGTGTGCTATCTCATAGTTTAAGAGTATAAACCACAGTTCATTTGTATGAAGCAACAAGTAATGTATTTTTGATCAGGAAAAGTATTCTTCAAAATGTGGCGCAATTTATACCTTTGACCATTTGGTATTTTGCTAAACTTAATTTCTTCGTCTAAACCTACAGACTAGATGTGTAAAATAGGCCTTTGTTTATAGTCACTCATTTTACTGGAAACTGTTTTTTACATGCCAGCACAGTGAAGACTGTTTTAACTTTCCCTCATACGGACACTGATTTCAGGGAAAAATATTTGAAAAGAGCACTCATAACTGTAACAGTATTTAAAAATTGGAAAGAAACTGAAATAATCTTAGGAGAAATTTGTATATGCATTTTATTCTTGAGACAGAATCATTTGTGCCTTAAGCTTTTACACAATTTGCTGTTTTTCCAGCCTATTTTTTATGTAAGAAACAGAAAAAAGTAAGAGCAGATATTCGATGCTTTTGATCACTTACAGAAAGACTGAGATGTATATTTATTTATTGCTAAACTCTTTACAATTTTAAAATTTTTAATAAATGTTATTTTGTGAATAAACTGTTAAGAGTATTACTTGTAAAATTTTTTAACCACAAAAGTTATTTAACAAGCTTGTTTGAATTAAGTGGTTCAAAATGTTGGCACTATATTATGGATGAAATTGTTAAACTGGACAGCACGTTAAGACCATTATTGAATTTATAAACTTTTGAAGTCAAGTAGAATGCCTTTATATGTAAGAGAAATGAAGAAGACAGAGACAATAATGTATAAAATTTACAGGCATTCTCTTCATGCTTATATTTTACAATGGAATACTAAAAGAGGGAAATTAATTTCCTCTTAAGGATAGGGAAAATGAGTTTCTAAAGACAGTTTTATTTGGTTCATGCTTTTCAGAATCAACTACCAGTTTGTGCTTATATCTCTAGTGACTGTATTCCATTTGGATTTATAGGAATTAGAGCTACTTGGCTGTACAAAACGTTCTGTGTAAATCTGAAATCAGTGCCATAAGGAAATTCGACTTTGCATGTGGGTAAACGAAACATATTAACTAAATATGTGCCATTTTTGTCTCATGAAAAACTGTTTGTTTTCAGTTTCAATAATATACATGATCATTTTTACACAAGAGAAGTAATTATATTGGCTGTGTGTAAATGGAAAGATTGTAACTATTTAGTTTGTAATTACTGTGATATTTATTATTTTATGGAAGTGTAAAAACTGTATGTAAAGATGTGCATATTTCAGAACCTGAATAAACTGAAACCTGTTATGAATTACTTATTTTACTTGTATAATAGAAATTTCATGATGTAAAAGAATTAAATGCAGTTTTCCCAAGTATCCTTGCAGCATATGCTGATTGAGTCAGTCACATTGGAGATATTGCTGCTGCAAGAAGGGGCAGTGATGTGACTAAATTTTGGTCTCTGTATACTCCCACTTCCAAGAGTTGTAATGCCTAGCTAAACAGCTGAAATATTTCTATTCTCAGTTTCAGTATTTCTGTGTTACAGAATGAACTGGAAGAAAAGACACCAGGTAACGTGCATGTACAGTAACAGATATTGGTTATCTTATTCCAGTAAAACTGAGGGTAAAGAAATTTGATAAATCTTTGGAAGTCAATGAGGAATATGTATAGTAATATCCCTTCATTTCATTCAACTGTTAAATGTTACAATTTCTTTTGGTATGAATAAGATCTTTAATTAGAGGCAGCACAGCAGATAGCAGGTCTGCAGCTATCAGGGAAGAAAATGTTGTGCCTTTTTGCAGCAGGTGCTTTGTGACGAATGACAACAAAAGATACTATGGTATCAAACATGATAGCAATGGTGTTCCATATTTGGAATGAACACCAGTCGAAGACACATGCAAATGATTGATGGGGTCCCAATCTGTTCTCCATTATTCAGAAATTCTGGCAGAACCTTAATTTAGAACTGAAATCTGTTAGATGGATGAATTAAATAATTGTGATTTTCCTGAATCACCTCCAATTATTACTGGATGAATGTCATGCAGGTAAATGCTACTGTGCAAGTCACTTATACTACAGACTTGATGGGATAGTTGGAGAAGGGGGGGCTATACATTAGAGAGAAGTTTGACTCTGGTCAAGGTGTTCTAGTCATAAAGCAATCGTTTGGAAGGACTACTGTTCAGCAAAGTAACTTCACAGAACCATCTGATTTGCTGCACAGCTCTTAAAAATTTATGTTTTCAATATTGAACAAATGTCTTGTTGGGTACAGATCTGAATGCATTTACAAATCCATAAAACTGTTAAATAACATCTTTTAGGCAAAGACATAAAGCACATTTTTGTTGGCACAAACATTATTGAGTACACTGGAATATTACATATCTTTCTTATTAATTTAACTCAATCCTTACACTCATGTCAAGTGCATTTGGACCTTAGTACATGTATGTAATATATAAAGTGTCTGAAATTTACTTCTTGTGGCTACAGGTTTAACATTTTTTATTCTTTTAGAATATACCAGACAAAATTTATTGCCCTGTCCCTTTCTTTGCATATAGTAAACATTTTAGAGCTTAAACAGATGTATGACAGCTGTGAGTGTATCAGACTTACTACAAACAAATTAAAAATATTAAGAATGACAAACATTAGCAACAGCTGCTGCGTACAGCTAACATGTTGATGAAAACTGACTCTACTAAACAAATTTATAAATTTGAATGCTCACTCTGGTAACTTCAGGATTTAAACATTAGAACCCAAAAATTTACTGATGCCAACTATGAAGCATCCAGAAACATTATGCGGGAGGCATGAACTGACTTAGTTCATATCATGCCCACCAGAGGACACTACCGTGACGTCGGTCAATGACACAAGACGTCACCGACCGCTTACGTCAAACACCTTTGGCTGCCACCTCCATACACACGCTGTACATAGTCTTCTGTACATATCCTAACTAAACTAACACCCACAACACGCATCTAACCTATCAGTTACCTAAGTACCTAATTCCATTTCAATTTTAATCGTATTCAACAAGTCAATTTACAATTTCAATATTCAATGACCAAATGAGAAGTTCCACATTTTCCCACTATCAGTGCGGTGTTCATTCATGACCTAGCACCCCCCACCCCTAAAATGCTGCACTCCTATTGGCTACTGCATTAGTGATGTGATTCGACTTAATATAGATAAGAAAAGGTGTTCACTATACTTTCAACTACCTAGTTTCAACTACTTTGCAAGGTCTAGACCGTCACCTCTTCCTAGGAACCACCACCGAGTTTGAATTCCGGAAGTAAAGAAAGGTCACATGCGCTTTCGCCACCACCCTAAGAAAACTGTTGAAAACAAAGCTCACCACCACTAACCTAAGCCTCCTACATGAAACTTCTTCCTAGGGGTTGCTGCTAAAAGGACTCAGCCCGCACTAGGCTGATGGAGGGGGGAGCAATTTATTTAGGGATGGAGTACATGTATCACAGAACACACACTCTGGCATGCCTCACAGCATACAGACCTGCAAACTACTCCTACGTAACTCATGTATAAGGCTCTACAAAGGTGCTTGCTAATTGTAAACCATCAAAAATAACGCATAGCACAGCCTACAGAACCACTCGTAAATAATGCAATACATTTACGTCCAGATAGCCAAACAATTAAATTGTCAAAATAGTAATCCCTCTAAAAGACTCTGCTTGCTAATCGTCAATTGTCTAAATCATACACCAGTCTTTATTTAAACAACCACCAAGTGCATTCACCACTGAGTCCATAGCCCAACTGACTTAGTTCATTTCGATGGCACTAGAGGACGCTGTAGTGATGTCAGGTGATGACGCAAGTACCGTAATCTAAGATGGCACCTCCTAGTGGCTTCACCACAAGCTCCAGACCCCAACTGGCTTAGTACATTTCGTCTCCGCCAGAGGACGCCACCGTGACACCAGCTGATGACACAAGTACAGTTATCCATGATGGCGGCAAACAGTGTGTTCTCCACGAGGTCTAGTACTCAGTACCTCCAGCAGAGGATTCTGTCGTCCGTTTCCTGACGAAAACCAAGATGGTTACGGAAAATGGTGGCAAGACGACTCAGCCTGCTCTGAGCTGCTGGGGAGAGTAAGGATTGACTGCACCCTATTTAATTTGAAACAACTTATTTAACGATAGACCATACCTATCACACTGATACAAAAGATCCACCATGATGTGCCTGGGGCCATGTTGCACAGCCCACAGACACGCAACCTACTCGTAATTTCAGTACACAATAGCAAACTGCTACTAA
Source organism: Schistocerca piceifrons (assembly GCF_021461385.2). NCBI lineage: Eukaryota > Metazoa > Arthropoda > Insecta > Orthoptera > Acrididae > Schistocerca > Schistocerca piceifrons. Next base: position 858,661,666 of record NC_060138.1, read on the forward strand.
ATAATTCTTCACACTGATGTGCAGACACGCTCAGTACTTGTAAACTGTCCAAATAGTGCATATCACGGCCTACAGAGCTGCTCGTGAAATAATGCAATCAACGTGTGAAAGTACAGTCCACCGCCCCCTGTCCAGTAGAGTACACAGGAGGTAGTGATAAGTGACGCACCAGTCAGATGTCAAACCGCCCACAGACCCCTGCTCGGCTTCCACAAGCATGAGGTGGTGGCACCCCCATTCATACGTAACATCTGAGAAATTCCTATCCACTAGACACCGATGATGCGATCGCACGTACGGTCGTCGCAGTCGTCAGCCGTCAAAGCACTCACAGACCTCCATTTAGGGCCGCATGCCACAACCCCCGTGAAGTGAGGCAGCCACAGCCGCGAGGGATTAGCCAAGCGGTCTAAGGCGCTGCAGTCATGGACTGTGTGGCTGGTCCCGGCAGAGGTTCGAGTCCTCCCTCAGGCATGGGTGTGTGTGTCTGTCCTTAGGATAATTTAGGTTAAGTAGTGTGTAAGCTTAGGGACTGATGACCTTAGCAGTTAAGTCCCATAAGATTTCACACACATTTGAACATTTTTTTGAGGTAGCCACAGCTCGAGTCCCACGCGCTCCGTCACAGTCCCCAAGCCGGCGTCATCGAACACTGGCGAAAGTTGCATGCCTCTATACAGTCATGGTTATACTGTCATAGCATTCCAAAGTGCGTTCACGCCAGTTTCATATTAGAGGCATCTCCAGGCGCCCCTGTCTTTACCATTGAAGGCAGACTAGCACAGAGTGTGTTGACATACGCGTTCAACTGCACGTACCCGCCCCAGCGTGAATGACACATCGCCAACTAAAATATTCTCAATGTTATTATTACGTCGAATGGGTTTATGAAAAAAAAATCAGCCAAGTCCACCTCTCCGTAATTTTATAGCGCCCCAGAAATAGTTAACGCTCACTTTCTTGTTGTCTCAGCTCGTATGCGCCAAAATTCCTACCCTAACCTGTTTACCAAAATATCGCCGAATCGAGTGTTCCTCCCGGACATAACGTGATAGCCATCCTGCTCTCAACATACACAAATGTTCTCACCGCTCCTATATCCCACCACAATCAATCGAGCATTCTCATTGGCTCTTTCTAAGTGCATTATCTGAAAACTACCTTGAGCAGTTAAACAGAGAACCGACTCGTGGCGATAACATATTAGACCTTCTGCTCACAAACAGACCCGAACTATTTGAAACAGTTAACACAGCACAGGGAATTAGCGATCATAAAGCGGTTACTGCATCGAGGATTTCAGCCGTAAATAGAAATATTAAAAAAGGTAGGAAGATTCTTCTGTTTAGCAAAAGTGACAAAAAGCAGATTTCAGAGTACTTGACGGCTCAACACAAAAGTTTTTTCTCAAGTACAGATAGTGTTGAGGATCAGTGGACAAAGTTCAAAATCACCGTACAATATGGATTAGATGAGTATGTGCCAAGCAAGATCGTAAGAGATGGAAAACACCCACCGTGGTACAATAACAGAGTTAGTAGCAAAACTGCTACGGAAGCAAAGGGAACTTCACAGCAAACATAAACATAGCCAAAGCCTTGCAGACAAATAAAAATTACTCGAAGCGAAATGTAATGTGAAGAGGGCTATGCGAGAGGCGTTCAATGAATTCGAAAGTTAAGTTCTGTGTAATGACTTGGCAGAAAATCCTAAGAAATTTTGGCCTTATGTCAAAGCGGTAGGTGGATCAAAACAAAATGTCTAGACACTCTGTGACCAAAATGGTACTGAACAGAGGATGACCGACTAAAGGCCGAAATACTAAATGTCTTTTTCCAAAGCTGTTTCACAGAGGAAGACTGCACTGTAGTTCCCTCTCTAGATTGTCGCACAGATGACAAAATGGTAGATATGGAAATAGACGACAGAGGGATAAAGAAACAATTAAAATCGCTCAAAAGAGGAAAGGCCGTTGGACCTGATGGGATACCGGTTCGATTTTACACAGAGTACGCGAAGGAACTTGCCCCCCCCCCCCCCCCTTTCTTGCAGCGAAGTACCGTAGGTCTCTAGAAGAGTGTAGCGTTCCAAAGGATTGGAAAAGGGCACGGGTCATCCCCGTTTTCAAGAAGGGACGTCGAACAGATGTGCAGAACTATAGACCTAAATCTCTAACGTCGATCAGTTGTAGAATTTTGGAACACGTGTTATGTTCGAGTATAATGACTTTCTGGAGACTAGAAATCTACTCTGTAGGAATCAGCATGGGTTTCGAAAAAGACGATCGTGTGAAACCCAGCTCGCGCTATTCGTCCACGAGACTCAGAGCGCCATAGACAAGGGTTCCCAGGTAGATTCCGTGTTTCTTGACTTCCACAAGGCGTTCGATACAGTTCCCCACAGTCGTTTAATGAACAAAGTAAGAGCATATGGACTATCAGACCAATTGTGTGATTGGATTGAAGAGTTCCTAGATAACAGAACACAACATGTCGTTCTCAATGGAGAGAAGTCGTCCGAAGTAAGAGTGATTTCAGGTGTGCCGCAGGGGAGTTGTCGTAGACCGTTGCTATTCACAATATACATAAATGACCTTGTGGATAACATGGGAAATTCACTGAGGCTTTTTGCAGATGACGCTGTGGTATATCGAGAGGTTGTAAAATGGAAAATTGTACTGAATTGCAGGAGGATCTGCAGCGAATTGGCGCATGGTGCGCGAAATGGTAATTGAATCTCAATGTAGACAAGTGTAATGTGCTGCGAATACATAGAAAGAAAGATCCCTTATGATTTAGCTACAATATAGCAGGTCAGCACCTGGAAGCAGTTAATTTCATAAATTATCTGGGATTAGGCATTAGGAGTGATTTAAAATGGAATGATCATATAAAGTTGATCGTCGGTAAAGCAGATCCCAGACTGAGATTCATTGGAAGAATCCTAAGGAAAGGCAATCCAAAAACGAAGGGAGTAGATTACAGTACACTTGTTCGCCCACTGCTCGAATATTGCTCACCAGTGTGGGATCCGTACCAGATAGGGTTGATAGAACAGATAGAGAAGATCCAACGAAGAGCAGCGTGCTTCGTTACATGAGCATTTAGTAATCGCCAATGCATTACGGAGATGATAGATAAACTCCAGTGGAAGACTCTGCAGGAGAGACGTCAGTAGCTCGGAACGGTCTTTTGTTGAAGTTTCGAGAACATACCTCCTACAAACATCTCGCGAAGAGACCATGAGGATAAAATCAGAGAGATTAGAGCCCACACAGAGGCATAGCAACAATCATGCTTTCCACGAACAATACGAGACTGGAATAGAAGGGAGAACCGATAGAGGTACTCAACGTACCCTCCGCCACAGTGGCTTGCGGAGTATGGATGTAGATGTAGATGTGGCTGTAGATGTACCAGCCGAATTACTAACGCCGTCAGTATCGAAGCACCATCCACTTTTCTTTCTGGAGCTTTCTGTCGTTATTTTGCAAAGATTGCTAAATTGCACCGACAGTTCCCTCAATCTATACACCCCCAACCTGTTCTTTATTTCTACAGACGCTACACTCAGTGATAATAAACTATTTTACACTCATCACTATTTTGCACTGACAACGAAACATCGCAAAGTTGTCTACAGGTCATCAAGTACATACGATACTCGCAACAATATTGGAGCGTCAAACCGATCTCCAACCAGGGAATATATCACCGAGTACCGTCTGGATCCAGTAAATATGCAATTCATATCCCCCACCACACCAAATCATCCCCTTCACATCATGGGCCGAAGTTACTCTTAGAACTGATGGGGAAAGACTGGCTCGTTTCCCCTCGGCACAAACGTGTTACTGTTTCCGATTTCTTGCTCGCATTTCTACAGACATCTCCAGACTCGTCGATTACAAGACACCCGTATTTTCGCCGTAACATTATACAATTTCCGCTGTACTTCTCGATATCAAGCACACAGCAGTAGCCTCCCGATCGCTAAAGCAACATAATGCACAAGATATAGACTGTAAATTATTTCTCCACAAACACCAAATTTTAGCGAAGGGCAGCGGGCTGTAAACCATTGACTAACTAGAAACAAGTGGAGTAAACTGATGTTTGCACTCTCGAATACCAAAGTCGGTGATCTAACAGATTCCAGGTGATCAATATTCTTTACAAACCAACTAGGGTCTTTCCCACGTCTAGAGAGCAGGCAAACGTGTGTCCAACAGACCACAACCGATCTTCCCTCAACTAATTAAAGAAAACCCTCTCATATATCTTCTATCATTATATTTACAATTAAATCTTACGATCGCAGTCTCAACTGAACGGTATTCGGCAATGACCGAATATCAGAAATACACTCTGTTGACCGCTGTGGCTCTGAAATACCTGTACCTTCCTTACGACTAGACATACTCCTCGTTTCGTTATCACAGTACTCCAAGTCAAATCCATACCCTCCCTACAAAAGCACATAGACATTTCCTTTACACAAACTCTTGTACTTTATAATCCTGATGCTCAAATGCGAACATATCACACACCCAGCACTAATACTAAATGTACTATTACCTCGTCAATAACTGGATGCATACGACACCAAATAATACTGACCGAAAATCAATTATGGGTCTGCATGTCTCTTACATTCTTCCTGCGAGTCATATCAACATGTCATAGACGTAATCGAACAGATGTTAAAGAAAAAATCCCGATCCCAAAACTACTGCATGTTACTCTCACAAGCGCTCTTCATTCCACAGGTGCACCCAGTTGTTGTTGTTGTTGTGGTCTTCAGTCCTGAGACTGGTTTGATGCAGCTCTCCATGTTAATCTATCCTTCATCTCCCAGTACCTACTGCAACCTACATCCTTCTGAATCTCTTTAGTGTATTCATCTCTTGGTCTCCCTCTACGATTTTTACCCTCCACGCTGCCCTCCAATGCTAAATTTGTGATCCCTTGATGCCTCAGCACATGTCCTACCAACCGATCCCTTCTTCTAGTCAAGTTGTGCCACAAACTTCTCTTCTCCCCAATCCTATTCAATACCTCCTCATTAGTTACGTGATCTACCCACCTAGTCTTCAACATTCTTCTGTAGCACCACATTTCGAAAGCTTCTATTCTCTTCTTGTCCAAACTATTTATTGTCCATGTTTCACTTCCATACATGGCTACACTCCATACAAATACTTTCAGAAACGAGTTCCTGACACTTAAATCTATACTCGATGTTAACAAATTTCTCTTCTTCAGAAACGCTTTCCTTCCCATTGCCAGTCTACATTTTATATCCTCTCTACTTCGACCATCATCAGTTATTTTGCTCCCCAAATAGCAAAACTCCTTTACTACTTTAAGTATCTCATTTCCTAATCTAATTCCCCCAGCATCACCCGACTTAATTCGACTACATTCCATTATCCTCGTTTTGCTTTTGTTGATGTTAATCTTATACCCTCCTTTCATGACACTGTCCATTCCGTTCAACTGCTCTTCCAAGTCCTTTGCTGTCACTGATAGAATTACAATGTCATCGGCGAATCTCAAAGTTTTTATTTCTTCTCCATGGATTTTAATACCTACTCCGAATTTTTCTTTTGTTTCCTTTACTGCTTGCTCAATATACAGATTGAATAACATCGGGGAGAGGCTACAACCCTGTCTCACTCCCTTCCCAACCACTGCTTCCCTTTCATGCCCCTCGACTCTTATAACTGCCATCTGGTTTCTGAACAAATTGTAAATAGCCTTTCGCTCCCTGTATTTTACCCCTGCCACTTTCAGAATTTGAAAGAGAGTATTCCAGTCAACATTGTCAAAAGCTTTCTCTAAGTCTACAAATGCTAGAAACGTAGGTTTGCCTTTTCTTAATCTTTCTTCTAAGATAAGTCGTAAGGTTAGTATTGCCTCACGTGTTCCAACATTTCTACGGAATCCAAACTGATCTTCCCCGAGGTCGGCTTGTACCAGTTTTTCCATTCGTCTGTAAATAATTCGCGTTAGTATTTTGCTGCTGTGACTTATTAAACTGATAGTTCGGTAATTTTCACGTCTGTTAACACCTGCTTTCTTTGGGATTGAAATTATTATATTCCTCTTGAAATCTGAGGGTATTTCACCTGTCTCGCACATCTTGCTCACCAGATGGTAGAGTTTTGTCAGGATTGGCTCTCCCAAGGCCGTCAGTAGTCCTAATGGAATGTTGTCTACTCCCGGAGCCTTGTTTCGACTCAGGTCTTTCAGTGTTCTGTCAAACTCTTCACGCAGTATCGTATCTCCCATTTCATCTTCATCTACATCCTCTTCCATTTCCATAATATTGTCCTCAACTACATTGCCCTTGTAGAGACCCTCTATATACTCCTTCCACCTTTCTGCTTTCCCCTCTTTGCTTAGAACTGGGTTTCCATCTGAGCTCTTAATATTCATACAAGTGGCTCTCTTTTCTCTAAAGGTCTCTTTAATTTTCCTGTAGGCAGTATCTACCTTACCCCTAGTGAGATAAGCCTCTACATCCTTACATTTGTCCTCTAGCCAAGCCTGCTTAGCCATTTTGCACTTCCTGTCGATCTCATTTTTGAGGCGTTTGTATTCCTTTTTGCCTGCTTCATTTACCGCATTTTTATATTTTCTCCTTTCATCAATTAAATTCAATATTTCTTCTGTTACCCAAGGATTTCTACTACCCCTCGTCTTTTTACCTACATGATCCTCTGCTGCCTTCACTACTTCATCCCTCAGAGCTACCCATTCTTCTTCTACTGTATTTCTTTCCCCCATTCCTGTCAATTGCTCCCTTATGCTGTCCCTGAAACTCTGTACAACCTCTGGTTTACCCAGTTTATCCAGGTCACATCTCCTTAAATTCCCACCTTTTTGCAATTTCTTCAGTTTTAATCTACAGTACATAACCAACAGATTGTGGCCAGAGTCCACATCTGCCCCTGGATATGTCCTGCAATTTAAAACCTGGTTCCTAAATCTCTGTCTTACCATTATATACTATATCCGAAATCTGCCAGTATCTCCAGGATTCTTCCATGTATACAACCTTCTTTTATGGTTCTTGAACCAAGCGTTAGCTATGATTAAGTTACGCTCTGTTCAAAATTCTACCAGACGGCTTCCTCTTTCATTTCTTACCCCCAATCCATATTCACCTACTATGTTTCCTTCTCTCCCTTTTCCTACTGCCGAATTCCAATCACCCATGACTATTAAATTTTCGTCTCCCTTCACTACCTGAATAATTTCTTTTATCTCATCATACATTTCTTCAATTTCTTCGCCATCTGCAGAGCTAGTTGTCATATAAACGTGTACTACTGTAGTAGGCATGGGCTTCGTGTCTATCTTGGCCAGTATAATACGTTCACTATGCTGTTTGTGGTAGCTTACCCGCATTCCTATTTTTTTATTCATTATTAAACCTACTCCTGCATTACCCCTATTTGATTTTATACTTATAACCCTGTGTTCACCTGACCAGAAGTCTTGTTGCTCCTGCCACCGAACTTCACTAATTCCCACTATATCCAACTTTAACCTATCCATTTCCCTTTTTAAATTTTCTAACCTACCTGCCCGATTAAGGGATCTGACATTCCACGCTCCAATCCGTAGAACGCCAGTTTTCTCTCTCCTGATAACGACGTCCTCTTGAGTAGTCCCCGCCCGGAGATCCGAATGAGGGACTATTTTACCTCCAGAATATTTTACCCAAGAGGACGCCATCATCATTTAACCATACGGTAAAGCTGCATGCCCTCGGGAAAAATCACAGCTGTAGTTTCCCTTTGCTTTCAGCCGTTCGCAGTACCAGCACAGCAAGGCCGTTTTGGTTAGTGTTACAAGGCCAGTCAGTCAATCATCCAGACTGTTGTCCCTGCAACTACTGAAAAGGCTGCTGCCCCTCTTCAGGAACCACACGTTTGTCTGGCCTCTCAACAGATACCCCTCAGTTGTGGTTGCACCTACGGTACGGCTATCTGTATCGTTGAGGCACGCAAGCCTCCCCACCAATGGCAAGGTCTGTGGTTCATGAGGGGATGGCACCCAGTTATCCATGTTAAAACCTATAACCGCTTTACGAATCGAGGTATGACATTACCTCTGAATGAGGTGGTGTTTTCCAGACAAATACCGTGACCGTGATCGTAGAAATGTGTGTATCAACAGCCAACGATGCAACCTCACGATAAACTCAATGAACTTTGAAAACCATTCGGCTAAGGAACGTCGTATGCAAGCGCTATTTGCAACGCCATCACACCGCACCCAACTACATAATTCATTAGTTTTTGCAACGCAATCTGTCTCAAGACCGTATCAGACGTTCCGCGATATATCCATTGAGTTAAAGGCGATGACAGACAGTAGAAGTAGATGATGTGCTGATTGAGGTCCTAAGAAGAAAAATATACACTAACTTCTCAGATCTCTAGCATTACGCTATATATTAGAAATTACGTCCATTCAAACACATACCTGCATACGCTCACACCCACAAGTCAATCATATTTCACGTACTGTCATATCTCTAAATGAGTCACCTTCCTCGAATCTGTCTGCTACAGTAAAATTACAACCTCGTTTTAATCACACCCTACACATCTTGCAGTCGCACCCATTTCTACTGTTTTCCACAAATGCTAGTTCCAGTTTAAGTCGAAAGTCGGAGAAAAACATATCCAACACCTTCTGCAACCTGTGTAGAAACAGATTGAGCTCAGTTACTGCAACAGGACCTTGTTTTCAGCATTCGGTGGAAATGCGCGCAATGTGGTACATACCCAAACTAGATACAAGTACTAGAGATCCCCAACATGCTACCTTCGTTATTCTGTACCCACCCCACCATAGAAAAATTACGAACTATAAAAGCTCATCCTATTTACAAGTCACCTAGCGTCGATGCGAGTGCAATGACGTATAGCTACAGTGGGCCTCCAGTGCGAAGAAAGAGATTTCACAATAGTTCCCCAGAATAGCGGAGCGTGCAGCCATCCAGGCATTCCTAACGATTCACCAAGTCCGACACCTCAAACTGCAGCCAGCTGCCCATGTGTACATGATAGTATTAAACATACAAACACCGCAGAAACCACTTTCAACTTTCATCACCTATACTCTAAGCGAATTATCATATGAGACGCCCCCTCTGGTCCTGATTCGAACACTGTTTTCTGACACGCTTTTGTACATTGCCAAACATTTCGTTTTCTGCCACGACTTCGAGGTCTCTGTCAGATTCTAAACTGACATTAAGACGCTCTGATCGACGACCTCTCACAGAAAACTAGACATCACACGGTGTAAATCATATTCTTACGGCGGGTAGCATAACACTGGATGATTTTTAAATAAAACACACTTACAACATAAGGAAACTAGAAGAACTTGGCAGCGTTGTGGAGAGTTTCCAAACTACCGTCCGAAAGTGACTGATGACATCTACATTTAAACTCATTTGACACAGCGACGGAATAAATGATGGCTCTGCGTTACATTTCGAGCTATTCCTAATTTTGCACTCTTGTACGCGGTGGCTGTTTAGCTGCTAGCCACTCCAGAAATTGTCACCCATCCACAAAACTTCTTCCTCAACTCAAACAAGTGATGTCACTCAATCATTATGTGGTAACCAATGCACGGATGTGGTGGAAAAAACACCGCCGATGTACTATAATATTAAGCAACAGACTTGATAGCTCAAAGAATTTTACACGAAGTTCAGCACCGGCCAATGATGTGACAGCATGTTTCCCCAATTCATAGCTAAACCATGCCCTCTCCACGTTGCGAGTATCATTGCGAACATCGATAGATGACTGAGCAGTACGTCCATTAATTCTTAATTCTCGAACACATAAATCATCAAAGCATACGAGACAGCGCTCTACATATTTCTGTCACCTCGAGCCTAGTGTTTAATTTACGATCTATCTCTCAGCGTATGGGAGTCACAGAGCATTCTCGCCGTCTTAGGGTAAAAGACCACCCTCACACTGTCACTGACCAACCAGCCCTGCAGCACAGTTAACGAATTAATCTGCAACCAAACAAAATAAGACCTCTACACTCCATGTCTCGTGAATGAATTGAGCTTTTCGAGTCCTAAACCGTCCAAGTGCACGAGATTTCACGAGATGCGACCATGTCGAGAAGCTTAGCACCCCTTATCGATGTATAGTAACGGATTCCAAAGTGCGGTCATATAATTGCAGACAGTTAAGGAGAACAACAAAGGATTGATTTTTATACGCAATGGAGCCCCTGACGGATGGAGCTCGACGCATTTTTTCGTAAATCAACCAAGCTATCAACTTTAAAGTATTCCTCAGAGAGAGAACATAAACACACGCACTCCTAAGACTACAACGTTCTGTACTTGAAAACTGGCTGTAATGTTAGACGGAATGCTTTTCCGACCTATCAGACACACATTCTTCTTCCCGGTTTCTCTACACTGAACTATCTTATCGAATCGTAAAACATTTGCGTTGCATGATACGAGCACAATATAGCTTTGCGGAGATGTATAGTGGTTGAATTTTTTGAAATCCTGCTCAGAAATCATTTTGTAATCGAGGATCATACCACTATCTGGGTATTACGAATAGTCACTGCTAAAGGGTGAAAACTGAGACTGAAGAACTCTATTTTTATGTTAATTTAACTGTTTTCAAAAGATACAACCAGATAAACACATGTTATCTAGACGCAGGTAACAGATCAGCTACTTCCTATTTCTAATGTAAACTGTCAATAAATTGTTAATTTTTCTCCTTATGTGACGTCGCAAGTTTGTAGAGTCTCCTCCATTTCGTAATCATGTGGCATTGTACTTCATTGATATTGCTCTTCGTAAAATACTTCTAGACCAGAGATAGTGCCATTCTGTTATACAATTAATATCCGTCAACAGCGAGGAACTACCATATGGAATAGATGGGGCTAATCTTGCACACTGCATGCCCACACATAAACGCATACCATCCAATAGACCATGCAACAGGGTAAGAGGTACAGTACATTATTCTCTCAGCAATGCTGTACCAATTCCTGTGTCATGTGTTCGTTGCTCGTTACTGTCGGGATTGTTATTAAAAAGAACGGATCGCTTTCCCCATTTTCTATAATATTAGAATATTGCAAAGCAAGGAAATCCTACGAATAAAATTTACTCATTTTTTAAAAAAAGTTTTTTAAACACCAAAAATTTTAACACTGCTGCTATGGTTTATTGATGTTGCGGTATTTTATCCAGTTATTAGTAAAAATAAAAAAAAACCCGTTACCCCTGAGACCAAAGGAATACCGAAAAATAACGGTTATTCAGAACTAAAATACCGGTTTCGGTTTTACCCTGCCAGTTTTTCCCACTCCGAAGGTACACTATCCTCTAGGTACAACGGTGCAACATTCTCCCTTACAATCTAACTCGTGAAGTTTTTGGCAGTTTGATGACGAAGAGGCAATAATTATGTTTTGATTCAGATCTGGCTAAGGACGAATATTTGAGATTTTGCCAGGTAAAATATTAGTTTCTTAAATCAACATACAAATCAGCTGACTGAAAGCCGAATGTTGTGGAATATGAGCGCTAAACAAAAGCTTTAATTAGCTTTAAATATCGCTTCAATATAAAAATACGTTCGTACAAATAAAGATGAAATTCGAGAAATGTATTCGCAGTTGCGAATATAGACAACCATAAGCTGTATAACGGAGTGACAACAATTAAAATTTATGCCGGATTGGAACTCGAACCAGGAGATCCCGCTTATCGCCAATGCTCGCCATTTTTTCCCTTCATTTTGTTTTTCATTGTTCATATTGTTTGGTCTGCGAGGACGTCATATGACATCCCTTCAATGCCGGCCGGCTCGTTTAGGCCAGACTATAATGACCATATGTCGTCTACCGCGTGTCTACAACGTGCACACGTGCATTCATTATGTATAGTCACGTACGAGGGAACATATTTAATTGAAAGTCACTTGCTCAGTGTCGGCAAATAAATACGATATTTCAGTGCCTGTGTTATTCAAAATTACGATTCAATTATGACATTAAAAATTTGCCACAAGTACGATCATATGAGGTATCAAGCGAAATTTGTAACTGGACTAAGGATATTTTGCTAGCATGTTATCTTGGATGGAGAGTCATCGTCACATGTAGTATCTCCGCTCCTTCCAAATTAACAATGTAAGTGTGCACCAGATGTGGCTTGAATTCAAAGAAATAGCATCGGCAGCAGTTGAGAGATTTATATCAAATAAATTAACAAACGACGGAGCTGATCCCCCTTTGTACACAAAACGGGTCAGAACACTGTTGCAGAAAGGACAAAAAAAAAAAAAAATGCCAAATTTAAACAGACGCAAAATCACCAAGATTGACGATCTTTAAAAGAAGCTCGAAATTTATCGCGGGCTTCAGTGCGAGACGCTTATAATAGTTTCCTCAACGAAACTTTGTCACGAAACCTGGCAGAAAATCCAAAGAGGTCGTATGTGAGGTATGCTAGCGGCAAGACACAATCAATACGTTGTCTGCGCCATAGCAATGGAGATACTATCGAAGACAGCGCTGCCTAAGCAGAGTTACTAAATACAGCCTTCCTAAATGCCTTCACAAAAGAAGACGAAGTAAATATCCCAGAATTCGATTCAAGGAAAGCTGCCAACATGACTAACACAGAAGTAGATAGCCTCGGAGTAGTGAAGCACCTTAAATCACTTAATAAAACGAGTTAGGTTCCTTTCAGAGTTTGCTGATGCAATAGGTCCATACTTAACAATCGTACACAACCGTTCGCTCGACGCAAGGTCCATACCCAAAGACAAGAAAGTTGCACAGGTCACACCAGTATTCAAGAAAGGTAATAGAAGAAATCCACTAAATTACAGGCCCATATCATTTACGTCGATATGCAGCAGGATTTTGGAACACATATTGTGTTCGAACATTATGAATTACTTCGAAGGAGACGGTCTATTGACACACAGTCGCCGCGCGGGGTAGCCGAGCGGTCAAAGGCGCCTTGTCACGCTCCGCGCGGCTCCCCCTGTCGGAGGTTCGAGTCCCTCCCTCGTGCATGAGTGTGTGTGTTGTCCTTAGGTTAAGATAGATTAAGTAGTGTGTAAGCTTACGGACCGATGACTCAGCAGTTTGGTCCCATAAGACCTTACCACAAATTTCCAAATGTGACACACAATCAACACGGATTTAGAAAACATCGTTCTTGTGAAACACATTTGCTCTTTACTCGCACGAAGTGTTGAGTGCTATTGACAAAGAATTTCAAATGGATTCCGTATTTCTGGATTTCCGGAAGGCTTTTGACTTTGTATCATACAAGCGGCTTATAGTGTAACTGCGTGCTTATGGAATATCGTCTTAGTTATGTGACTAGATTCGTGATTTCCCGTCAGGGCGGTCACAGTTCACAGTAACTGACGGAAAGTCATGGAGTAAAACAGAAGTGATTTCTGGCGTTCCCCTTTGCTGTTCCTTATCTGTATAAACGATCTGGGATACAATCTGAGCAGCCCTCTTAGGTTGTTCGCAGATGACGCTGTCGTTTATCGACTAGTAAAGTAATCAGAAGATCGAAATACATTGCAAAACGATTTAGAAAAGGTACCTGTATGGTACGAAAATTGGCAATTGACCATAAACAACAAAAAGTGTGAGGTCATCCACATGAGTGCTAAAAGCAATTCGTTAAACTTCAGTTACGCACCTAAATCAGTGAAATCTAAAGGCCGTCAATTCAACTAAATACCTAGGAATTACAATTACGAAGAACTTAAATTGGCAGGAGCACATAGAAAATCACAAGCTGCGACACTGTCGCGAATAAAACAGTGGCCCGTATATGCAGTAAGTTTCCTTTACTTTACATCTATGGTCACATATGACATCGTCAAATGTTAAATGCAGAATCAGCGCAAGCATCGTCAAATATATATAAATAACATCATATGCACGAGTCATGTTGTCAGTAGCACTACTGTCTACTGTCAGTAGTGCTACTGACAACATGACTCGTGCTTGTGATGTTATTTGCATATATTTGACGATGCTTGCGCTGATTCTGCATTTAACATTTGGCGACGCGACTATGGCTGCAGTACATTAGTACTTTGTTTTTATGAAACAGATCTGATGATGGCATTAGGACTTTGTTTTTATGAAACAGATCTGATGATGGTCATTATAGACCGAAACTGGTAACCTGTTAACAAAAGGTTTGTGGCCAAAGACATAAAGTAAAGGAAACTTACCACATAGAAAATGTTGTCCGTCCTCGTTTAGAATACTGCTGCTCGGTGTGGGAACCTTACCAGATAGGATTGACGGAGTGCATCAAAAAAGTTCAAAGAAAGGCAGCACGTTTTGTATTATCGCAAAATAGCGGAGAAAGTGTCGCTGAAATGGTACAGGATTTGGGATGGACATCATTAAAACAAAGGTGTTTTTCGTTGCGGAAGAATTTTCTCAAGAAATTCCAATCACCAACTTTCTCCTCCGAATCTTCTCAAGAAATTCCAATCACCAACTTTCTCCTCCGAATGCGAAAATATTTTGCTGACGCCGACCTACTTAGAGAGAAACGTTCACCATGATAAAATAAGGGAAGTCAGAACTCGATCTTCCTGCACGCTATACGAGATTGGAATAATAGAGAATTGTGAAGGTGGTTCGATGAACCCTCTCCCAATCACTTAAATGTGATTTTCAGAGTAACCATGTAGATGTAGACTTCGGGTGTGCCCCACAGAAGTGTGTTGCGACCCTTACTCTTCATGTTGTATATTAATAACCTTGCGGACAATATTAGTAGTAAACTCAGACTTTTTGCAGATGATGTAGTTATGTATAATGAAGTAGGTCACTGTCTGAAAGAAGCTGCATAGTTATTGAGTCAGATCTTGATAATATTTCAAAGTGGTGCAAAAATAGGCAACTTGCTTTAAATGTTCAGAAATGTAACATAGTGCACTTCTTAAACCGAAAAATGTGTTTCCTATGACTGTAATATCAATGAGTCAAAACTGGAATCGGTCAACTCCTGCAAATATCTGGGTGTTACACTTTGACACTTTGAAGGGATACGAAATCCCATTGGCACAGACGTGGGTTAAGCAGGTGGTAGACTTTGGCTTATTGGTAGAATATTGGAAAAATACAGTCTACAAAGGAGATTTCTTACAAACCACTAGTGCGACCCGTTCCGGGATATTGCTCAAGCTAGTGGGACCCATAGCAAGTAGGAGTAACAGGGGGCATTGAATGTATACAGAGAAGAGCAGCACGAAATGGGTTACAGGTTTGTTTCAACGGTGGGAGCATGTGACAGACATGTTGAAGGAACCGAAGGACAGACTCTTGAAAATACACGTAAACTATCCTGAGAAAGTCTAGTACCAAAGTTTCCAGAATCGGTTTTAAGTGATAATTCCAGGAATGTACTACACCTACAACGTGTCGCTCACACAGGCATCATGAGGGCAAGGTTAGATTAATAGCAGTTCACACAGAGTTATATAACAATCATTCTTCCCGCGCTCAATACGTGCATGGAACGGGAAGAAGCCCTAATAATTTGTACAGTGGGACATACCCTCTTCCATGCATCTGACAGTGGTTTGCAGAGAACAGATGGAGATATGTATTAATATGTATTAATTGTGACATAATATTGTAATTTCCGTGGTTAACCTATCGTACTTTTGCATATATTAATACACTGAGCTGACAAAAGTCATAGGATAACGATATGCACTTATACAGATGGCGGTAGTACTGCATACACAAGGTATAAAGGGCAGTGCATTGGCGGGGCTGTCATTTGTATTCAGATGATTCGTGTGAAACGGTATGGCCACGTGAAGGAAATTAACAGACTTTGAAGACGAAATTTTAGTTTGAGCTAGACGCATGGGACATTGCTTTTCGGCAATCGTTAGGGAATCCAGTATTCTCAAATCTACAGCTTCAAAAGTGTGTCGAGAGTACCAAATTGCAGGAATTGCCGCTCACCATGGGCGACGTAGTGGCTGACAACCATCAGTTAACGACCAAGAGCAGCCAAGTTCGTGTAGAGTTGTCAGTGCTAACAGATAAGCAACACTGCGTGAAATAACCGCAGAAACCAATGTGGCACTTAACGACGAACGTACCCATTAGGGCACGGCGGCGGAATTTGGCATTAATGGGCTATAGCACTAGACGACCCACGCCAGTGCCTTTGCTTAAAGCACCACATCGCTTGCAGCGCCTCTCCTGGGCTAATTACCATATCGGTTGGACACTAGACGACTGGAATACCGTGGCCTGGCCAGATAAGTCCCGATTTAATTTGCTAAGAGCTGATGATAAGATTCGAATGCGGCACAAACCCCCGAAGCCAGGGATCCAAGCTGTCAACAAGGCACTTAACTGGCTGGCGATGGCTCCATAATGGTGTTAACACGGAATGGACTGGGTCATCTGGTCTGTTCGGCTACTTGGAGACTATTTGCAGCCATTCATGGACTAAATGTTCCCAAACAACGATGGAATTTTTAGGGATGACAATGTGTAGTGTCGCCAGGCCACAATTCTTCGTAATTGGTTTGAAGAACGTTTGAGAAAATCGGAGTAAGTTATTTGGGTACCCAGATCGTCCAACATGAATACCTCGATCATTTATGGGACATAATCGAGAGGTCAGTTCTTGCACGTATTCCTGCACCGGCAACACTTTCGCAATCATGGACGCCTATAAAGGCAGCATTTCTGCTGGGGATTTCCAATGACTTGTTCAGTTCGTGCCACTTCAAGTTGCTACACTACATTGGGCAGAAGGAGATCCGACATGGGGTTGACAGAATTTGTTGCTAGCAAATCGGGACTTTTCTCTAAAATTAACTAAAAATGGCTATAATTTGTGAACCATAAACCGGGACCTTTCGGCACACTTGTCTTAACGTTAAAAAGTGAAATATTTGTGCAAATTACTGTCGTATTCAATTGAGTTAGTAAAATAAATAAATAAATAATCACTTTAAACTGTAATTAATCTACTAAAACCCAAGGGAGGGCATTCAAATGATAATAACATCTTACAATATTATTACTGGTAACACAAGAATTTATTTTGAAACACTAGTACGAGATACAAAATTGTCTACTGAAAAACTGTATGTTGAAGTGCGAAGTTCACACAATTTGTTATCCTATGCCCCATATTTATCTGAATTCTGAGCTTTGGAGAGATCTTTCCGCTGTGTGGTGTATTCATAAAACTTAGAGCAACTCATCTGATAATTAAAAAAACATTTAATTATTGCTTCGACCGTTGGTATTTATAATCTGTTTCGTTCCTCAGTCAACTGCACATACATGAGAGAAAATACTCGTTCCAAGTTTGCATTATGTCCTGGAATGCTGAAGACGAATTTACACAGATTCAGCAACTAAGAATACTGTTCTTCGCATCCAATCTGTCGAAAGAATTACGTCCGTTTCTCCTGACATGATTTATTACTTCAGTTATCGCTGTTTTTGCTGATTTCTGATCAGTGAACTGCTTGAGTAAAGAAAACCGGTCAGACAATAAACTATCATCTACTGACAATCGCCGGCCGCGGTGGTCTAGCGGTTCTAGGCGCTCAGTCCAGAATCGCGCGACCGCTACGGTACGGTACGAGATACAAAATTGTCTACTGAAAAACTGTATGTTGAAGTGCGAAGTTCACACAATTTGTTATCCTATGCCTCATATTTATCTGAATTCTGAGCTCTGGAGAGATCTTTCCGCTGTGTGGTGTATTCATAAAACTTAGAGCAACTCATCTGATAATTAAAAAAAACATTTAATTATTGCTTCGACCGTTGGTATTTATAATCTGTTTCGTTCCTGAGTCAACAGCACATACATGAGAGAAAATACTCGTTCCAAGTTTGCATTATGTCCTGGAATGCTGAAGACGAATTCACACAGATTCAGCAACTTGTACAAATGTTATTGTCACGTTGCTCCACTCAGGTCTTGGGCCCCCAACATCCATTTAAAAATGGAAAGCTCATTGAGATTTGTTGGCCATTTTTTAAAATAAGCTGTAGCTACACGTTTCATAAAACTGTTCTACATCAACATGCAATTCACTAGTTAATGCAACCCCGCTGTTCTGCAAGAGAAATGTCACTTTGAGTGGAATAAAACTTTCTTCTTTATGACCTTCTATGATTCTGCTATTATTTTCCAAAGTCGCAGTTACTTCTATAACACTGCTGTTTGCTTTCTCAAGTTTAAGTATTTGTCTCTGAAACATGCTCAGCTGACTATGCAGGAACCACAGATATATTTCCGTTAACGGATTCTGGAAGAGCGTTGTCAGAAATTTAGGTGCCTTTTGTTCCAAGAGGAAGAATGATTTAAGAGCATCATACAACTTCAGTACTCTCTATGGCAACAGACAAAGATAACCACCTTGTTTTTGTATGTGACAACAATGCGTGATACTCTGGGTCCACAAACTAACAAAAGTCCTTTAGACTCTCCGTTAGTGCTGTGTATATGGAGAAGTAATTGAAAAGCTTAATTACAAAGGTTTCAACTTCAACATTCATCACGTCAGTGGCTGTCTTGGCAGCATTGTGTTGTATGTGAGCAGGGCAGCCAACTCCTAAAATATTTTCGTTTACTTCACTTTTCAGTCATGCAAATACATTGTTTGTAACTGTTCGCCGCACTCCTCCAAAATTAGTGTTAGCATTGTCACCACAAAATGCTATACACTTACTCTTACCAATTTTATTTTCTTCAATGCAGTAATGCACTACGTACTTAATGTAGAGGCGGTTTCATCTCGCAGCGAAACTAATTTAAGCAATTTCACTTGAATGCCATTCTGAGGTGTAAAATATTGAACAATTAATGGAAATATTTTTTCAGCCTTGTGATTACTCGCACCTGTAGCTATTGAATAATAGCGGACCAGTGAAATGTCGTCGCATATTTGTTTGACAGTGTCAGGTGCCAAAACTGCTGTTGTTTTGGTTGTGACAGACTCGTTAAAAAGATTGTAGCTTAGCCTAGAAGTACAGTCTACAGATTTCAGACGTATGATGTTTAACGGTATGATAACAGATTGTTACTTCCGCTGCTCCTACTGATTGACTCTATTTTGATGATTTTGAAATAAAGAAGCTGTCTATTTTTTAAAGTGCTAATAGAGCATATATTTGATTTATGCTTTTGGCTGCGCAAATGATCTGTAATATCTGCCCTTCCTCCACGTGAAATGGAAGCATTACTCAAATATGAACTAAGCACAATGAGCCTCGGACAGAGAGCCACGTAGCTGCAACGTCTTTACTGAACTGAATCCCAAGACAAGAGTTAGTAATAGAAAGAGCGTTACGCGCAGTAAATGCCATTGATAGACGCTGGCAAGTGCAACAATGAACAAAACTCATTATTTTGCTTAACAGAGACAGTTAAAATACAAATCCATGGCAGCATTTGGGAAGAAATAGACGGTATGAGAATATTTCTTTGTCAATTTTCGGGACGCTCATTTTTTAAGTCCGAAACCGGGACTGTTCCGGAAAATCGGAACGTCTGGCAACACTAGGTCCGACACGATACAGTAAACCATGACTTTTGTCACCGCAGTGCATAAGAAATGTACCGTACTATATGAGACGTTGTATATTTCTGGAATGGCCCAATGTTCAGCATTATTATTATTACTATTACCTAAAGTTTGTGCAGCGAATTACACATTATATAAACGGCATTGTTGTGTGTAATAGCTACAATGGATGTTATTTAACATCACATTCATCCGGGGTAAATGATGCTGCGCTCCCACTAACATTCTCGTTTTGTGGCATTTTGGATTTTAATAGCATTAATAACATCTCCTTGGAGTTTTATGGAATGATGTAAGCAGCAATGCATGTGTACCTTCTCTTGTTCGCACACTGCGATACCTACAGAAACTCAGAGACTTTAGTATTGCAGAGAGAAATTTACAGTCGTGTAAACGATTTACATCAAAATGTCCGAGCATATTTCGGAATTGTGTGATGTTGTATCGGCGGTCTTATATGCACCGGAGGACAATTCGTTTCTACTAACAGTCGATCCTCAGTCGAAAGAATTGTGGATTCCGTCAGCCAAAGTAGGCGAACAAGAATGTTCTTGGCGCATCCTCATCCGCAAATTTATCAAACAGGTTTGACTGTTTTACTTGTCGTTAATTCATAATTATTTTCTGTTCCTAATTTCCGTTACGTACGTACCATCGGTATAGAATTATTATAACAATGGATATATTTTTCTCTGCTGTGTATGTGTGTGTGTGTGTGTGTGTGTGTGAGAGAGAGAGAGAGAGAGAGAGAGAGAAAGGTAGTATTTCATACGTTCTTAATGTGTCCCATTGGCTTGCTTCGAACACATTAACGAAAGTTGGAACGTTGCTACTTAAAACTTCAGAAACTTAGTTTTGTTTTGATTCCGCTACTTCTCTTTCGCTTCAAAGAACAGTTGGTACCAAATGTTTGAATACCGATAGCATTAAGCTGTGTCCCAGAAATGAGGAACACAGCCCGCAGAAAGGAAATCGTTGCCGAGAAATGCATTATTACAAATGTTATGAACTCAGTCTTGACGTTGTGGCAGTCTTTGGTGCGATATTTTATTCACTGACTTGTACGTAACGTTAGCGACAAGCAAATTCCCGCGCTCTTGGTTGGTGTGGCGGGGGATAGGTGTGGAGGGGGGTAAATGGGCGGGGCTTGTGCAAATGTCCGGGGCTGTCGCTAACGTTTCCTCTGACTTATAGATCGGTTATTGTGCGAGATCTGCGAACAGAAGGTTTCACGTGAGTGGTCTCGTGCATTGGGCCTAAGTGTTTCAACTCGAAAGTTTTATTTTAATCAGCATATACCTTTTTCACACCTGTTAATGGCACAATCGAATTTTTTGTTTCATTGCTCTGAGCAATGTTTCTTTGAAGTAGCGGTAATCATGCTGAGAGTTCATCCAATATCAGTAGGCTAAAAAATAAAAAATGAAGCGTAATGGAGCTTACATTTTACAATATACTCTGATTTCTCCAAAACACCCGTCTTTTTGGTAGATTACAGCACAGTAATACGTTAGGCGGAATGACTCATACAATAGGCCTAAAGTTGCTAGATGAGGCAGCTTTTTTGAAACACCTCTTGTGTGCCTCAGTAACAAACCCTTGCTGTTAATCCTTAATGCGCAAGGTGTGGCGTTTCAGACCACACGAGAATTTCCTAACGCGTTCTCCAAGGCCAATACTGATGGAATGCTTCTATACCCCCTTTCCCGGCAGCCCTACGTTGTTTTAATGTCTGTTGCATCGTGGTTTGTTGTTGACGCATATTGGGTTTCCAAGTCCGCGTCTCGTGAACTGTGTACTGGTACCTATTTTTTCTTCGCAGGAACCAGGGCCGGTTTTGCACAAGCTAATTACCTTTTGGCTCACCACCCTCTCCTCCCTCCTCCTTCACTCGTACACGTTTACCCCTGTCAGTTTTCACTGATTGTGATACGCACTTGTATACAATTCCTGACGCATCATCCAACTTGGCGCTCCATGCGTTCGCTACTAGTCGTGGTAAGTTCTGTACGGTTTTGGCACCTCTGGCGCCTGAGATCGGCGCCTCAGGCGCTTAGGACTTAAACCGGGCTTGGCAGAATCGTGACAATTTTAACGATCCTCACTTTGATGAAATTGTTAGTAGGTGGATGGCGGAAGGTGTCCATGATTTAGATCAAGAAAAAGACGACGATTTGGTAATACCCTGTGACAACAGTACTGCTAGTGAATTAGAGAATCATCTGAGGCAGAACTTCAGAGCAGTGGTGATGAGGATCTTTCTGTTTCTCCAATAAAATGCTGAAAGCGTTGGTTAAAATCAGATATCGATGATAGGCAATGAAAACCTCTTAACACCATTTTGTTAAATTTTGCAGATGATACAAAAACGGTTTCTTGGAAAAATAATACAAAGTGATACAGAAAGCTTAGTAGAAGTCTAGTTACATCCTTCCAAATTTTGCTCTGATTATGGAGTTACTGGAATTACGAGTTTTCACAAACAAATGGAGTAGTATGAGGTTTTTATTGCCCACCATTGATTTTTTCTGAGTAGTGCTAAAGAAAAATGTAGATCGAATGATGAATTTCAATTTTACAGCTTTTCTTTTTGTACCAATCAAGTGCTATTTTTTTGTGTAAGTTTAAACCCTGGAATTTAAGTACATGTAAAAATTTACTTACTACAGAGATACTATAATTTTTCAGAATTTAAAATTTAGTACTGTAATATTTCATGTATTTTATTTTATCTATCCATCCCGTGAGGAAGTAGGCTGATCCCTGCCTGCTACTTTGTATGCACTCCTGTTTCGTGTATTAAGGTCTAAATAAAATTTTCGCTAACTTTCTTTTAAAAATTCCGGTGTTAAATATTCTAAATTGAGCACATAGTATGCATACTATTAAAATGGTAGAAACAAATTCACCCCACAAAATCTGTTATTCAGATCATTCACTTTGTTGTTCTGATTGCAATGAGCTAATTAGGTTTATCAGAAATGATAGCAATCAAGAGTTATTGCAATTATAAAATTTCGTACATTTATCCATAAGAAAAATCTAATGAGCTAATAGGTAAGTTCAGATGGAAAGACCTCTTCCAAATTAAAGGGCTATTTTTCCTCTTTTCAGTTAAGCGTTTACATAAACCCAAACATAACTAGTTTAAAAGATATTTTCACCTGGTCCAACTTTCAGTGCTGACTACAGCTGAACTACAGTAAATTTTTGGGATCTGATGTAGTTCTGACTGCCTGCTTTTTCTGGCTCTATTAACACCCATCTTAATGAGTAGGAATCTGTACTCTAAAGTTACTAAATTTTCATCAACTAAATTTTAACATACAAGATGGGGATCCCATGGTCATAAACCCAGGATCCCCACTGCATAGGCATAAATTAGTACAGCATCCATTAATAGATACTGCTCATGAAAAATAACATACAAACAGACGAAATAAATCTCGGGCGAACAGCCTGGTATGAGTGTGCATAGGACACAATATTTCAGCAATCGACCACGTTGCCATCATGCTGCTCTCATCTTTTACTTTCCCCTCTTTGGGGAAGTGTGAGGGGGAGTTTGTAGCCTTCCGGCTTTTACTCACCTGTGTACGTGTGTGTATGATTTTTTTCTGTACTTTCTTGGTGCCTGTGATATGTGATGACTGTTCTGTATGTGTCTGGTATTTGCCTGGGGTTGGCGAGATGTTTGGTGTTATATGGGCAAGGAGTAGGATCTGGGATTAGGTATTGGGATTTTCTCTTCGACTTAATCGTCGAAGATCGTCATAGGGCGCTTGTGTTTGTTGCGGGACATGTCATACCGACCTAGGGAGTGGATGAGGGCGTTTCCCGATCTGGAAGAACCCTCATAGAAGGCCCTTGCCAGATCTTGGAAACGCTCTCAGGAGTGGGATTTCGGCTGCGGCGTGCAGATCGTCTGTGGGGAATCCAATAGGTAGATGCAGTGCCCTTCTGAGAGCGCGGTTCTGCAGCCTCTGGCAATTTTTTTGTGGGGCCTTATCCGGAACAATTGGACGCATTTTACGTAAACACCAAGTGAAAAACATCTTCCGTCCTCCAGGTAAAACCAGGAGCCTTCTTGCCAGTGTTAAGGACAACCTCGGTCTCCGTAAATCAGAGGTTTATCAGATACCTTGCCAATGCGGTAGTGTATTCATAGAGCAGATCATTCGTACCATTGAGGACCGATGCCGAGAGCATCAACGTACACAAGACTGCAACAGCCCATTAAGTCGGCAATCGTTGAGCATTGCCTGTCGGAACTCCAGAGCATGGATTATGACCAAACCAAAGTCCTGACACAGACTTCCAAATACTGGGACTGTGTCATCAAAGAAGCCATAGAGATCAGAGTAAGGGAGCCACAACTAAATCGTGACAGCGGTTACATCCTTAGCAAGACGTGGGAAACCGCTATCACCCAGATTAAGAAGAAAAAGAATATTTCCCAGAGTGTATCGACTTTGAGGGAGGAGGGAAGAATAACGAGAGCGGCGCCAGTAGATCCTCCTGAACGAGAAGACCTAGGATGCAGCGCCCAGACGGCGGGAGAACGGATGCTGTACCTGCACCGCGTGCGAGGCGCGGACCGCACCAACTCATAGGAAGCGCCTGAGGGAGGAGGAGGATTGTCCTATATATACCTGGCGCCAGCCCACCGCCGGTCAGTATGTCAGCGCACCTGATGATGGCAACGTGGTCGACTGCCGAAATATTGTGTCCTATGCACACTCATACCAGGCTGTTCACCCGAGATTTATTTCGTCATAAAATACGGCTGGAGAAATTAAAGAATCACAACATGTTGTTGTGGTCTTCAGTCCTGAGACTGGTTTGATGCAGCTCTCCATGCTACTCTATCCTGTGCAAGCTTCTTCATCTCCCAGTAACTACTGGAACCTACATCCTTGTGAATCTGCTTGGTGTATTCATTTCTTGGTCTCCCTCTACGATTTTTACACTCCACGCTGCCCTCCAATACTAAATTGTGATCCCTTGATGCCTCAGGACATATCCTACCAACCGATCCCTTCTTCTAGTCAAGTTGTGCCACAAACTTCTCTTCTCCCCAATCCTATTCAACACCTCGTTAGTAATGTGATCTACCCATCTAATCTTCAGCATTCTTCTGTAGCACCACATTTCGAAAGCTTCTATTCTCTTCTTGTCTAAACTATTTATCGTCCATGTTTCACTTCCATACATGGCTACACTCCATACAAATACTTTCAGAAACGACTTCCTAACACTTAAATCAATACTCGATGTTAACAAATTTCTCTTATTGAGAAACGCTTTCCTTCCCATTGCCAGTCTACATTTTATATCCTCTCTACTTCGACCATCATCAGTTATTTTGCTCCCCAAATAGCAAACCTCCTTTACTACTTTAAGTGTCTCATTTCCTAATCTAATACCCTCAACATCACCCGACTTAATTCGACTACATTCCATTATCCTCGTTTTGCTTCTGTTGATATTCATCTTATATCCTACCTTCAAGACACCATTCATTCCGTTCAACTGCTCTTCCAAGTCCTTTGCTGTCTCTGAGAGAATTACAATGTCATCGGCGAACCTCAAAGTTTTTATTTCTTCTCCATGGATTTTAATACCTACTCCGAATTTTTCTTTTGTTTCCTTCACTGCTTGCTCAATATACAGATTGAATAACATCGGGGAGAGGCTACAACCCTTCCTCACTCCCTTCCCAACCACTGCTTCCCTTTCATGCCCCTCGGCTCTTATAACTGCCATTTGGTTTCTATACAGCCCTTCGCTCCCTATATTTTACCCCTGCCACCTTCAGAATTTGAAAGAGAGTATTCCAGTCAACATTGTCAAAAGCTTTGTCTAAGTCTAACGTAGGTTTGCCTTTCCTTAATCTAGCTTCTAAGATAAGTCGTAGGGTCAGTATTGCCTCACGTGTTCCAACATTACTACGGAATCCAAACTGATCTTCTCAGAGGTCGGCTTCTACTAGTTTTTCGATTAAAAAGTGAAATAGGAAGGAATGTAACAATAATGTGAATATAATAGTTGCTGCTCACCGTATAGCGGAGACACTGAGTCGCAGATAGGCACAGCAAAAGGACTGCCTGAAACTAAGTTTTTGGTCAACAAGGCCTTCATCAGATATATATAATGCAATTCAGACGTACATGACTGCAGTCTCTGTCAGCTGAGGCCAAGCTAGAGACTGTAAGAGATCTGGTCATCTTAGAAATGCGATTTAAGATTGGTAAACTTTCAGGTTTAAAGTTAACAAGAAGCTTCTGGCTATTCATTTCAAGGATAGTTCCTACATCAGCATTTTCAGCTGGCGATCCAGCAGATATGTGCAGCTACCAAGACTATTTCCATAACAATAGGACTTGTTTACTGCGGAAGTTTAGAGCGGCAGTTTCCTGCCGCAGAGCATGTGGCTGGCGGTTGCTACGGGGTCATGGAGCGCGGCTAGCGTTTACGCGGCGTTGGAAAAACCCGAGCGCTTGTCAGGAGCGCATATGGCCGTGTTTTTTTTCTTTCTTTATTGTATTTCAATTCCCCATCTGGGCGGGCTGGCGGCAGCATATGCGCTGCTCTTCAGCCAAAAGACATAAAACATACAATAGAAGACATTTAAAAATAACAAAGGTGAAAACATGGAGTACATAGAGATAAAAAAGGGGGAACATTATGGAAGATATTTATTTGTTTATTTATATCCTATAAATCCAGTACTGCGAGGCATTCGCATGGATGTGGGACGTGTCAGAATTATTACAAATAATACAAAAGGAATACATAAAGGTACCTCTTGCAAGACGATATCTGGTATAAGACAAAATACAAATTAATAAGTGTAGACAAAATTACATTAAAAAAATGGTAGATCTTAATAGCTCAATGAAAGACACAGTAATGTTAACAGTGACTGTGAGTATCGTAATGCACAATAGCACATCAAATTAGTAAATGAAAAAATCAATTACAGTTAACTCTACTGAAATATTCTTCTACCGAATAGAAAGAATTATCTAATAAATACTGTTTGAGCTGTTGTTTAAATTTTGGAATCTTGTGGATAAGTAATTTCAGTGATGGTGTGAGAGCATTGAACACCTTGCAGCTCATGTAATGGACTCCTTTTTGTACAATAGTAAGGTTTTTTGATTCATAATGGAGGTCCATCTTCCTCCTGGTATTGTGGGTATGGTATGTATCATTGGTTTTGTACGATTGTCCATTTTTACCAATGAAACATAACAGGGAGTAGATATATTGGCATGTAGTTGTCAGTATCCATAATTTTCTGAAAAGGTTCCTAGAAGGATGTCTAGGCTGGACTCCGCTCATTATCCTAATAACTCTCTTTTGGGCAATGAATATTTTTTTGGATAGTGACTGATTACCCCAGAAAACTATGCTATACAGCAATAGTGCATGGAAATAACTAAAATAAGCAGTTTTTGTGGTGTCTCGGTCACATAAAGTGGAAATAATACGAGCAGCTAATGTTGCTGAGCTGAGTTTTTTGTGGAGGTGCAAATTATGTTCAGACCATTTTAGACTGTTGTCAATGTGTACACCCAGAAACTTGGTTGACTCAACTTGTAGTAACTCACTACCATTCAGTGTAATACTTATTTGATCCTCAACTTTTTTCCTTAATTGGAAATGTACAAACTGGGTCTTATTAACATTTAGTTATAACCCATTATTGACAAACCAATTACATACTTCACTAAAGACAATATTGGCCAATTCCTCAAGATTGAGGTTGGGAGTTTTGTTGATGAGGATAGAAGTGTCATCAGCAAAAAGAGTAAAGTGAGTTTTAAAGCTAGTATGCAATGGAGGTCATTGATAAAGATGAGGAAGAGAAGGGGGCCAAGTACAGAGCCCTGAGGAACACCACAGCCAATAGAGCCCCAGCTAGATGACACAGAGTACCCCTCAGAGTCGTTCAACATGACCCTCTGCTTTCTTCCAGCTAGGTAGGATTTAATCCATGAGCCAACTGAACCACTTATACCATAATACTCAGCCTTTGCTAAGAGAATTTCATGATTAACACTATCAAAGGCCTTAGAAAGGTCACCGAAGATACCAACAGGAGATAATTTATTATTAAAAGACTCTAAGATTTGATGGGTGAAGGAAAAAATAGCTTGTTCTGTTGATACATCCTGTTTAAATCCGAACTGGCTACTGTTTAATACCTTTTAATGCTTGAGGTGTTCAATAAGTCTTTTCTGAACCAGTTTCTCAAGATTTTAGAAAAAGTTGTTAAAAGGGCAATAGGCCGATAGTTTGTAACATCGGCTTTGTCGCCTTTTTTTAAAGAGAGGTTTGACAATAGCAAACTTTAGTCTCTCAGTAACAGTAGACAAAAAGGGGCGACTGTAAAATGGAGATAGAAACCATAAAAAAGTAGCGCACACACACAAACCACACACTAGGACAGTTAAAAGAACACAAGGCGAACTATGACCGGAGCACAAAAGTATCGACGGACGGCGTAGCACATAACAATCACTGACAGGAAAACTATGTACAAGTCCATCACACCTCTCGATGCACAGAACAGCACCAAACACAACACTGACATAGCACACTGATGACGATAAGTAAAACGGAGGATCTGCCAGGTGCAAGGAGATGAGGGAGAAGGGAAGAAGGGAGGGAGGGGGAGACAGGCGGGGGGGGGGGGGGGCGCCGAAGAGGGCTGGGGAGGGAAGGACGTGGGAGGGAAAGAGGCGAGGATGGGGTGCAGGGACATGGGGGGGGGGGCGGGGGTGATGGAGAAAAATCCGCTCTGGGAGAAGGAGGGGAGAGGAAAAGGGGGCCCAGGGGAGGAGGGGAACAAAGCCAGGTTACAGCTGGAGGGAAGGCTATATATCACAGCGAAGTTCAACATCGGGAGGGGGAGGTGCTGCAAATCTCCCTGATAAAGGAGATGGAGGGTATGGAGGTGGAGAGAGGGAGGCCGTGTTTTTGCCCTTGGAGGAAGTTATATTCCAGAGAAAAATTGATAAAAACAAAACTGAAAGTGACACAGAGGTGCAAGTTGGCACTCATGGACAGAAAAATATGTAAAGCTAAATTATGTAGATGCACCACAAAAATATATAATTGTTTAAAAGTTATTGCTATGGCCGATTAATATAAACAAAGTGTCTGTGGATGTGGCTAGTAGATCTGCATGGAGCAATCATAGCCTGTTTAGCACATTGTGTACCATTTTTGAATGAGAGGTCAGAATATGGGATTGGTCTGAAAGAAACTGTGTTTCTGGTAATAAATAAATTTAAAGAGACAAAATTAGCGGCCGCATTCTAAAGTTTAAAGAGGTAGATGAGTAATTAAGTATGTATTTTTATTTGTTTATATATATTTAGTATCAAAAACCCGGGAAAAGCAATATCATGTCACAAGAACACTATTTGTAAAAAAACGGTCACAGATACAGAAGATTGGAGGTTAAATTGTTATTGTCCGTAAATTTTCCATATTTTTCAATGTATTGTATGTGTTTTTGTGTTATTTTTAGAATATTCATAATTATTTTTGTCAAACATTGTTTTGAGTTAGACAGTCGTTCCGAGGGTGGATAGGGCAGCCATCTTTCATGACAGGGGAGCTGAGTTTGGGTGAGACTAAGAGCCAGACGTGCTGCCCGGCTGGGGGTAGTATTGGGTTGGTAGACACATTTGGGAACAAGTATGTATGGACGAATTCAAAAACGATCAAGTTGAGTGCTATATAGTGGATTAGGACAGCAGACAACTGTGTATTTTGTGAACTGTGAACAGACTGTCGAGTGTCATGATCACGACATATGAATATTATAGTGAACTGTCGTAGCATCAGTTATTAATGGCTGCCCTTACATAAGAGCCCCTCAGACTGCATTTTAAGTGTTTAGTGAATATATAGAAGAAAAATAAACTACTTGTTCAAATTATAAATCAACGTGAGTGACTCAATATTTTTAAACTTCACCACAATACTTGCCTGCATTGTTTTTTTTAATATTTTATTTCAGGTTAAAAATTGAGTTTACAACAGGTGTGATCTGGCACCCTATGACGAAAAACATAGCCAAACACTGAGATCAGCCACAATTCTGGGCCATTCAATTAAGCTGAGTGTAACAAATATATATTTTTTCGTGCCACAGCACGTGAGGGCTCAAGCCAAACTATTCAAACTACAATGTGTAGTGCCAACAACATCGTAATATGGGGTTTCTCATCCAGGATTGTCTTAACTGAACAGCCTCGGTAGGCAGTGCAGGATTGCATTTGAAAGTGAAGAAGAGTGGGTGAAATGCGTTGCCAATCGCTGAGCAGTCAGAGTCCGACGTCAATCACCAAAGCAGGAGCTGAAGCGCTGCTGGCCACCAAAAATTGATGCACCGACTTCGCCGCCACACTCTGGAACTGGGGCCGCCTCCACCACCAACCTGCAAGCTCAACATGCCACACAGCACCGCACTGCACAGCATCAAGCAGCAGTCTTCACGCAGCAGCAGTCTCAACAACGCTGATTATTGGCAGCATTCGCGTTACTTTCTCAGTTCTCTACCTTACAGCCAGTTTAACTGTGTAGTGTGAATTTAGCAAGATAGCAATAAAGAAGTCAGTAAGTGATGTTGAGTATACAGGGAGTGGGAGTGAGCCTCAGAGCCCACAGGGACAGGGAGAAGAAGCAGAAGCTAGTGTAGTGACTATGCTTGGATCATTAATGAGCCAAATGGGGGAATTCAGAACTGAATTAAAAACTGATAAGGGGATATGGAAAGTTCTTTTGGGACAAAAATCAGAGTATTAAATGATCAATTGGGGGATTTATCAGAAAAATTTGAGGAAGTAGAAGGAAATTTGAATGCTAAGATTGATGCAGTTGCTGATGAATTAAGGGGTAGAACTGATTCAGGCGGGCAGTTGTGTGACACAAGGAATAATGAAACAAGTCAAGCTCTGATTGATGTGGATCAGGAGATTGTGGCTAGTTGTGATAAAACCAGAACTTCATTATTAGGTCAACTGGTAGAAACAGCTAGCGACTTAAGAAAGGAAATTGAAAATGTGGCTACTGTTGCTGTAAAGAGTAATGTAGAAATTGACAAAGTT
The DNA here is from genome assembly GCF_021461385.2 of Schistocerca piceifrons. Classification (NCBI taxonomy): domain Eukaryota; kingdom Metazoa; phylum Arthropoda; class Insecta; order Orthoptera; family Acrididae; genus Schistocerca; species Schistocerca piceifrons. The sequence continues at coordinate 858,692,464 of NC_060138.1, forward strand.
AACAGTAGATAAAGTAGCGTAGCGTTATGTGGGGCTAATGAATGTATGTGGTGGCCTATGGTACAAGTACCCAGTGGTAAGACTTTTTCAAGGGAAAGCAAGTACCATGCTGTAGATTTTCTGGCAGTATGCAAGGATTGTTTTATTGGTAGTATGAGTGACAACAGGAAAATTAAACTGGTAAGAAGATTGTTGGAGGGTTCTGCTCTTACATGGGCAAATCAATGTAGTGAACAATATTTGAACAGATGTTTCTAAATATGTATTGGAGCCAAGCAAAACAATGCAGATTACAGAATGATTTTTTGAATGGGCCAGTTTACAGAGGAGGTAGGCAAACTATGAGAGAATTTTTTCAGGAGGAATTAAGAAAGTTGGCACATTTGGATAGGCCACTGGGAATTCTGACTGAGATTTCTACTCTGAGGAGAAGGTTACCCAAAAATGTACATTAGAAACTGTTACATTGTCCAACGGATTCTATAGAAAGTTTCTTGGATTTTATTAAGAGGATGGATGAGGCAATGTGCTTTACGCCAAACTCAGGGGGTAATAATTTAGGGAATAATCAGAGGAATAATGGAGAGAGAAGAAATAATGTGACTTGGGGTAATAACCACCATAATTCAAGCAGGAAAGGAAATCATAATGATAACTGGAGAGAAAACAGAGATGGAATTCAAAATGAAATTTGGAGGGATAACAGGGAAAGATTTAGTGATGATGTCAGGTACCAGAGAGGTGCATGGGGAAATGGAAACAGGAGCGATCAAAGGCCAATGCAGGAACAGAGACATGGGAGAGGAGAAATTAATGCAAGGGGACCACAGGGACAAAATTCTTTAAACTGAGATATGTTCCAAACCGAGTCCAATTTGGAACAATAACCCATGCAGGAAAAAGGGCCCATGAGATGGGAAAATAATAGTAGGAGAAATAATGGTGGATCTTCTAATGGTTTTAGGCAAAAGGGAGGTATTTTAATGAAAGCAAAAGCAGTGGAACAAGGGAAGAGAAAGTATGGAATAAGTAATTATAGGCAAACTAATAGGGGGTTGTTGATCATGTTATAAATAAAGAAGTGAGGGAAGAAAGGATTTGTGGAATGGAGGCAATTATGGGTAATGATGAGATGTTTGGAGGCTGGTTTAATCAGCTTGTTAAGAGGAGAGCCTTCAGAAGTAACAATAATAGGAAATGTAGGAATCAGGAGGGAGCAATAGATGTTGGGGGTTTGTTAAATGAAAGGCTTGGTTCAAATGGCTCTGAGTACTATGGGACTTAACATCTGAGGTCATCAGTCCCCTAGAACTTACAAATACTTAAACCTAACTAACCTAAGGACATCACACACATCCATGCCCGAGGCAGGATTCGAACCTGCGACCGTAGCAGTCACGCGGTTCCAGACTGTATCACCTAGAACTGCTCAGCCACTCCGACCGGCAAATAAAAGGGAACAATATGTGGGGGATAATTATGCAAATAGTTTTGGCTTGGCAATTATGTTAAATAATGAGCATGTATCAACTGTGCAACCTGTGGAAGAAAATGTGTGCTGTGAAGTTGAGAGTGTGAATGTGAATGACAGCAGAAATAGCAATGTGTTGAATACAATGGAACTTTCACCAATGGTAAGAGGTATGAATTATGTGGATGCCACAGTGCCTGATTCAAATATTGTTGTAGAAGGAGATACACAGGAAGGTACATGCTTCAGCTGTGTGAATGTATTAAATAGTGAGCAAGAAGTAGATCTGGTATCAGATGTTATCATGGATAATAATATTGATATGTGGCACAAGGCTGCAGAATGTGTTGTTAATGTATGTGGAGGCACTCATTCCAGTAATGATGGAGAATGTACCAGTGAGCAGACTATAGTTCCTATAACTGTTAAAGGAGCAGTAGTTGTGGGTTAAGTTTTTAATGTGCAGAATGGAGCTGCAGGTTTTGATATTATGCTTGAAACTGTGAGGCATTCTGTTGATTCAAGTAAGTTTATGTCTGTTGTTAATGATATGAGTGAAGAAGCTGGACAGGCACATTTTTTCAAGGAAGTGTGGGAGAATAAGGCAGACAGTGATTTTGATTCTGATGGTGGGGTAGCCAGGGAAAAATGGTTTCAGAAGTGGGCACCTGATGATTGGGAGATTATCAAGCATCATAATGCCAGGCAAATCAGGGATTTATGTAGGGAAAGTGAGATGTCCAAACATGCTTAAAAGGAAATAGTTAATCGGGATAAAGATGTTAAATCATTGGATGAAGAATGTGTACTTATGACATGAAAAGATGGTATAGGTGATAATAATACTGTGAATAATGATACAGTTAGTGAGGAAGGTGAGGATGTAGAAGAAATCCAAAATTTCATAGTGTATAATGATGAACAACAGCTAACCATGCATGAGGAGCTAAATACTGAATGGATGGGGAAAGATGAGTGTGATTATGATGGTGATGACTGGATTAATTTTGCAAAGTTGCACCAGCAGTTGATACCAGAGACCTGGGAGGAAGAAAAATGTAGAGTTGCTAGAAAGCTATAGGGCGCTTGAATGTAGGAACCTATGGAATAAAAGAGGCCTTTGATTTAATATTTTCAGGAGATAAAGATATTGAATCTTTTGGTGAAGAACAGGTGTGCATCATGGCTAAAGAGCATACATGAGATAGAGGAGGACTTGTTGGCTGAAACAGAATTGAAGCATGATTTTATTGAAAAGGTGCAGCTGATAATAACTGTTGGTGTGGCAGGGGTCTGTGAAACTGTTCTGGTGGATACTGGAAGTTCTGTGTCTGGGGGGGGGGGGGGGGGGGGGGGGCAGAGAGCTTTTATGATCATATTAAGAACAGGGAAACAGTGGAATTTCCAGTCACAGGAGTGAGAATTAAAAATGCTAAAGGAACTTTCAGTAAACCGGTGAAAAAGGAGGTAGTTCTAGATGTAAACATTGGAGGTGAATTATTTAGTCACTCATTTTTGGTGGTCCCAAATTTAAGTATGAATACGGTGTTGGGAACTGATTTCTACATCTACATCTACATTTATACTCCGCAAGCGGAGGGCACTTTACGTGCCACTATCATTACCTCCCTTTCCTGTTCCAGTCGCGTATGATTCGCGGGAAGAACGACTGCCGGAAAGCCTCCGTGCGCGCTCTAATCTCTCTAATTTTACATTTGTGATCTCCTCGGGAGGTATAAGTAGGGGGAAGCAATATATTCAATACCTCATCCAGAAACGCACCCTCTCGAAACCTGGGAGCAAGCTACACCGCGATGCAGAGCGCCTCTCTTGCAGAGTCTGCCACTTGAGTTTGTTAAACATCTCCGTAACGCTATCACGGTTACCAAATAACCCTGTGACGAAATGCGCCACTCTTCTTTGGATCTTCTCTATCTCCCCCGTCAACCCGATCTGGTACAGATCCCACACTGATGAGCAATACTCAAGTATAGGTCGAGCGAGTGTTTTGTAAGCCACCTCCTTTGTTGATGGACTACATTTTCTAAGGACTCTCCCAATGAATCTCAACCTGGTACCCGCCTTACCAACAATTAATTTTATATGATCATTCCACTTCAAATCATTCTGCACGCATACTCCCAGATATTTTACAGAAGTAACTGCTACCAGTGTTTGTTCCGCTATCATATAATCATACAATAAAGGATCCTTCTTTCTATGTATTAGCAATACATTACATTTGTCTATGTTAAGGGTCAGTTGCCACTCCCTGCACCAAGTGCCTATCCGCTGCAGATCTTCCTGCATTTCGCTACAATTTTCTAATGCTGCAACTTCTCTGTATACTACAGCATCATCCGCGAAAAGCCGCATGGGACTTCCGACACTATCTACTAGGTCATTTATATATATTGTGAAAAGCAATGGTCCCATAACACTCCCCTGTGGCACGCCAGAGGTTACTTTAACGTCTGTAGACGTCTCTCCATTGATAACAACATGCTGTGTTCTGTTTGCTAAAAACTCTTCAATCCAGCCACACAGATGGTCTGATATTCCGTAGGCTCTTACTTTGTTTATCAGGCGACAGTGCAGAACTGTATCGAACGCCTTCCGGAAGTCAAGAAAAATAGCATCTACCTGGGAGCCTGTATCTAATATTTTCAGGGTCTCATGAACAAATAAAGCGAGTTGGGTCTCACACGATCGCTGTTTCCAGAATCCATGTTGATTCCTACATAGTAGATTCTGGGTTTCCAAAAACAACATGATACTCGAGCAAAAAACATGTTCTAAAATTCTACAACAGATCGACGTCAGAGATATAGGTCTATAGTTTTGCGCATCTGCTCGACGACCCTTCTTGAAGACTGGGACTACCTGTGCTCTTTTCCAATCATTTGGAACCTTCCATTCCTCTAGAGACTTGCAGTACACGGATGTTAGAAGGGGGCAAGTTCTTTCGCATACTCTGTGTAGAATCGAATTGGTATCCCATCAGGTCCAGTGGACTTTCCTCTGTTGAGTGATTCCAGTTGCTTTTCTATTCCTTGGACACTTATTTCGATGTCAGCCATTTTTTCGTTTGTGCGAGGATTTAGGGAAGGAACTGCAGTGTGGTCTTCCTCTGTGAAACAGCTTTGGAAAAAGGTGTTTAGTATTTCAGCTTTACGCGTGTCATTCTCTTTTTCAATGCCATCATCATCCCGGAGTGTCTGGATATGCTGTTTTGAGCCACTTACTGATTTAACGTAAGACCAGAACTTCCTAGGATTTTCTGTCAAGTCGGTACATAGAATTTTACTTTCGAATTCACTGAACGCTTCACACATTGCCCTCCTTACGCTAACTTTGACATCGTTTAGCTTCTGTTTGTCTGAGAGGTTTTGGCTGCGTTTAATCTTAGAGTGAAGTTCTCTTTGCTTTCGCAGTAGTTTCCGAACTTTGTTGTTGTGCCACGGTGGGTTTTTCCCGTCCCTCACAGTTTTACTCGGCACGTACCTGTCTAAAACGCATTTTACGATTGCCTTGAACTTTTTCCATAAACACTCAACATTGTCAGTGTCGGAACAGAAATTTTCGTTTTGATCTGTTAGGTAGTCTGAAATCTGCCTTCTATTACTCTTGCTAAACAGATAAACCTTCCTCCATTTTTTTATATTCCTACTAACTTCCATATTCAGGGATGCTGCAACGGCCTTATGATCACTGATTCCCTGTTCTGTACATACAGAGTCGAAAAGTTTGGGTCTGTTTGTTATCAGTAGGTCCAAGACGTTATCTCCACGAGTCGGTTCTCTGTTTAATTGCTCGAGGTAATTTTCGGATAGTGCACTCATTATAATGTCACTCGATGCTCTGTCCCTACCACCTGTCCTTAACATCTGAGTGTCCCAGTCTATATCTGGTAAATTGAAATCTCCACCTAAGACTGTAACGTGCTGAGAAAATTTATGTGAAATGTATTCCAAATTTTCTCTCAGTTGTTCTGCCACTAATGCTGCTGAGTCGGGAGGTCGGTAAACGGAGCCAATTATTAACCTAGCTCAGTTGTTGAGTGTAACCTCCACCCATAATAATTCACAGGAACTATCCACTTCTATTTCACTACAGGATAAACTACTACTAACAGCGATGAACACTCCACCACCGGTTGCATGCAATCTATCCTTTCTAAACACCGTCTGTACCTTTGTAAAAATTTCGGCAGAATTTATCTCTGGCTTCAGCCAGCTTTCTGTACTTATAACAATTTCGGCTTCGGTGCTTTCTATCAGTGCTTGAAGTTCCGGTACTTTACCAACGCAGCTTCGACAGTTTACAATTACAATACCGATTGCTGCTTGGTCCCCGCATGTCCTGACTTTGGCCTGCACCCGTTGAGGCTGTTGCCCTTTCTGTACTTGCCCAAGGCCATCTAACCTAAAAAACCGCCCAGCCCACGCCACACAACCCCTGCTACCCGTGTAGCTGCATGTTGCGTGTAGTGGACTCCTGACCTATCCAGCGGAACCCGAAACCCCATCACCCTATGGCGCAAGTCGAGGAATCTGCAGCCCACACGGTCGCAGAACCGTCTCAGCCTCTGATTCAGACCCTCCACTCGGCTCTGTACCAAAGGTCCGCAGTCAGTCCTGTCGACGATGCTGCAGATGGTGAGCTCTGCTTTCATCCCGCTAGCGAGACTGGCAGTCTTCACCAAATCAGATAGCCGCCGGAAGCCAGAGAGGATTTCCTCGGATCCATAGCGACACACATCATTGGTGCCGACATGAACGACCACCTGCAGATGGGTGCACCCTGTACCCTTCATGGCATCCGGAAGGACCCTTTCCACATCTGGAATGACTCCCCCCAGTATGCACACGGAGTGCATATTGGTTTTCTTGCTGCCATATCCCTAAGGGGCCCCATTACACGCCTGACATTGGAGCTCCCAACCACCAGTAAGCCCACCCTCTGTGACTGCCCGGATCTTGCAGACTGAGGGGCAACCTCTGGAACAGGACAAGCAGCCAAGTCAGGCCGAAGATCAGTATCAGCCTGAGACAGAGCCTGAAACCTGTTCGTCAGACAAACTGGAGAGGCCTTCCATTCAGCCCTCCGGAATGTCTTTCGCCCCCTGCCACACCTTGAGACGACCTCCCACTCTACCACAGGTGAGGGATCAGCCTCAATGTGGGCAGTATCCTGGGCAACCACAGTCGTAGTCCGATGGGGGGATGCGTGGGATGAGCTGGCCGTCCCCGACAAACCCCCATCTGGAACCCCACAGTGATGCCCATTGGCAACAGCCTCAAGCTGTGTGACTGAAGCCAACACTGCCTGAAGCTGGGAGCGAAGGGATGCCAACTCAGCCTGCATCCGAACACAGTAGTTGCAGTCCCTATCCATGCTAAAAACTGTTGTGCAAAGAACGTCTGAACTAATCTACAGAGAGCACAAACAAATCGACACAAAATTTAAACGGTCATTAAAATACAAGATTGCCTAGTAAATGCAGTAATGCTGCTACTTGCGCACTGCTGACACAGTGCTCGGCGGCGGAAGGAGACTACGCGAATTTACACTATTCAGGTACTAAAACGCGATGCTACAACTCTCAAATACTATAATATGCCCGAAATTTATGAATTAGACAATGCAAGTACCAAAAACACGCAAAGAAATTAAGAATTAAACTATGTAACAAATGAGTGAGCTAGGAGTATATGACTTGCTGCTGCAGCTGCTTATCCAACGGCGGCACGGAGCACACTGACTGTGACCAACCGACACTGGCCGTTCAAAACAGAAACAGAAGACAAACGACTACGCGAATTTACACTATTCAGGTACTAAAACGCGATGCTACAACTCTCAAATACTACACTCCTGGAAATGGAAAAAAGAACACATTGACACCGGTGTGTCAGACCCACCATACTTGCTCCGGACACTGCGAGAGGGCTGTAAAAGCAATGATCACACGCACGGCACAGCGGACACACCAGGAACCGCGGTGTTGGCCGTCGAATGGCGCTAGCTGCGCAGCATTTGTGCACCGCCGCCGTCAGTGTCAGCCAGTTTGCCGTGGCATACGGAGCTCCATCGCAGTCTTTAACACTGGTAGCATGCCGCGACAGCGTGGACGTGAACCGTATGTGCAGTTGACGGACTTTGAGCGAGGGCGTATAGTGGGCATGCGGGAGGCCGGGTGGACGTACCACCGAATTGCTCAACACGTGGGGCGTGAGGTCTCCACAGTACATCGATGTTGTCGCCAGTGGTCGGCGGAAGGTGCACGTGCCCGTCGACCTGGGACCGGACCGCAGCGACGCACGGATGCACGCCAAGACCGTAGGATCCTACGCAGTGCCGTAGGGGACCGCACCGCCACTTCCCAGCAAATTAGGGACACTGTTGCTCCTGGGGTATCGGCGAGGACCATTCGCAACCGTCTCCATGAAGCTGGGCTACGGTCCCGCACACCGTTAGGCCGTCTTCCGCTCACGCCCCAACATCGTGCAGCCCGCCTCCAGTGGTGTCGCGACAGGCGTGAATGGAGGGACGAATGGAGACGTGTCGTCTTCAGCGATGAGAATCGCTTCTGCCTTGGTGCCAATGATGGTCGTATGCGTGTTTGGCGCCGTGCAGATGAGCGCCACAATCAGGACTGCATACGACCGAGGCACACAGGGCCAACACCCGGCATCATGGTGTGGGGAGCGATCTCCTACACTGGCCGTACACCACTGGTGATCGTCGAGGGGACACTGAATAGTGCACGGTACATCCACACCGACATCGAACCCATCGTTCTACCATTCCTAGACCGGCAAGGGAACTTGCTGTTCCAACAGGACAATGCACGTCCGCATGTATCCCGTGCCACCCAACGTGCTCTAGAAGGTGTAAGTCAACTACCCTGGCCAGCAAGATCTCCGGATCTGTCCCCCATTGAGCATGTTTGGGACTGGATGCAGCGTCGTCTCACGTGGTCTGCACGTCCAGCACGAACGCTGGTCCAACTGAGGCGCCAGGTGGAAATGGCATGGCAAGCCGTTCCACAGGACTACATCCAGCATCTCTACGATCGTCTCCATGGGAGAATAGCAGCCTACATTGCTGCGAAAGGTGGATATACACTGTACTAGTGCCGACATTGTGCATGCTCTGTTGCCTGTGTCTATGTGCCTGTGGTTCTGTCAGTGTGATCATGTGATGTATCTGACCCCAGGAATGTGTCAATAAAGTTTCCCCTTCCTGGGACAATGAATTCACGGTGTTCTTATTTCAATTTCCAGGAGTGTATAATACGCCCGAAATTTATGAATTAGACAATGCAAGTACCAAAAAGACGCAAAGAAATTAAGAATTCAAGTATGTAACAAATGAGTGAGCTAGGAGTATACGACTTGCTGCTGCAGCTGCTTATCCAACGACGGCACGTAGCACACTGACTGTGACCAACCGACACTGGCCGTTCAAAACAAAAACAGAAGGCAAACGACTACGCGAATTTACACTATTCAGGTACTAAAACGCGATGCTACAACTCTCAAATACTATAATACGCCCGAAATTTATGAATTAGACAATGCAAGTACCAAAAACACGCAAAGAAATTAAGAATTAAAGTATGTGACAAATGAGTGAGCTAGGAGTATACGAATTGCTGCTGCAGCTACTTATCCAACGGCGGCACAGCACTGAGTAAATATGAGGCATACATAGATTGTAATGACTAGATGGTGGAACTGAATACTGTTGAGGGAAGAAAAAGGGTTAAATTCAAAAATGCACTCAATGATGAAAAATTGGTGGCTAGTTTGTGTGTAGCACAGTGCTTAATGGATGAGATAGAGGTTGAGAAAGATAAGTAGTAAAGATAGAGGTTGAGAAAGATAAGTAGTAAAGAAAATGGTGCAAAGGGGATTTCTGAGATGAAAAGGCAGAATTACATTAATTATTGAGTAAAAGCAAATGTGTTCTGAAAAACCAGGGATGTTGACTGAATTCATATGAGCCCATAAATGTCAGGCAATACCCTATAGCTCTGGCAGAGAGGGAGGCAGTTGGAGGATAATTTATCATGTGTACATTAGCTAAGTTTTTTTCTGCAGGGGACTTCTTGCTATATACTATTTACATACGTATTTAGTTTTAAGAATTTTCTGGGTGGCCTAGTGGTTTTCATGTTTATCTTGTTAGAAGTATAGTGGTACTTGAAGTTGTGGAACAGCTGGTTACCACAGCTAATTCTCTCATAATGACTAGTGATACGGGCTACAACAGTTGTAGTCACTGTATAGCACTTAGATGTACATGACAGGATATGAATGTGAGCAACATTGAGTGGCATTTTTGTATTGTTTATAATGATATGAATATTGATTCAAGTTTCATGAGTGGTGATTGTGATTTGGTCACACACCAATTTTTTTTGGTGCTTGGGGGTGGAGATAGTTCAGCATGGGATTGACTCATGAGAATAATGTTCTTGTATTCATTGAAGAAATGTTTAGATTTGCGGTATACATAATTTGTTTTTATTTTTGTTGATATGTTTAGGATTACTCAGTTTCAGGGGAATATAGGCTGATTTGTGGATTATGTTGTGCCATGGGGTATTCTATATATATGATTTTATTCAGTTTGCAGTGCTGTAAATTTCATTGGTATTGAGTAGCAATTAGATTATTATTTGGGTTAAAACTAGAGACAGGGTTGTTGCCGGAACTTACCATGGACCCCATCATACTATGGGAACGGGATCAGTAATCAGGATATAGAAAACTTAATTCCCATATATGTCGTAGTTCGTATATATTTACACTTGGCACTGTGTCCGTACAGAATGAAGTATCACAAAGAACTGACTAAAGTAAAGTTAAGATGGTGACTTGACAGAGAACTTAGACTTCACAGATATATGAACTGTCAACTCTGCGTGCGTGTGCTCGTAGTCAGGCGCACGACAGGTACTTCCATCTCAAACGAGATGGGTTGTGCAGGCAGCGTGGTAAGAGGCAGGGCCACTATGTAGTCAGTCAGCCACCGTAGCCAGATGAGACAGCGGCCGGCCCGGGGGTAAGCGAGCGGGGCAGTCAACTGTGTGGTGGAGGCATGTGTGGTCCTTAAGTGGATCGAGTCGTCTGTAGAAATGAAAGCACATAGAGATGCCCTGTCACACTCATGTGGGAGTGTGAGGTTGTGTGCAATGTTGGAGATGAGGGCACGAAACCTGCACAGGGTGAAACAAGACGAGGTCAGGAAACCAGCGAACAGTGGTGAACAGTCTTTGGTGGAATAAGTGTGCGGTGAGGTTGATGGGAGCATGTCTTCATTCTCGATCAAGGATGGATCATCTGCAGAGTCCGACTGCAGCGGTGTGAGACCATCAGGGTCAACAATAGCCGGTTTCAGGTGATACAGAGAAACTGTCTGTGTGCAGTCTTTAATCATGATATCAAAAGTCATGTTCTCCCACTGCAGGACCTTGTAGGGGCCAAGATAAGGGGTTTGAAGAGGCTGGCTAACCGCATCATCACGCAGCATGATGTGGGAGCACTCGGAGAGTGCAGTGGGAACATAAGTCTCATGGTGAGTGACTAATGTGCGCGTGCAAACGCGTTTGTTGAAAATGCGTGCGCATCCAGCTAATGAAATATGGTGAGGGGGAAGATCCTCACTAACCTGGGTAAGAATAAGTTCCCCCGGTAGGACTGGATTCTCGCTGAAGACACCCACGGGAGAGCTTCCGACCATAGGCAATCATGGCATCGAAGGGCCGTCTTGAGGGTGCAGTGCCATCTCTGCACCAACTCATTGCTTTGTGGGTGATAAGTGCTAGTGTGTATTTTTTTTAATACCGAAGATATTGCAGAGGATGGTAAATGGGAGGATCCAAACTGTTGACCCTGATCAGTGGTGATAGTGGTTGGGCACCTGAAACGAGTAATCCACGAGCCAATGAAAGCCTTGGCTACTGTCTCGGCAGTAATGTTAGGCAAAGGGACAGCCTCGACCCAGCGAGACAAATGGTCGATAGTTGATAAGATATATCTATGGCCCTTGGAAGGAGGAAGAGGCCCGATCAGAACAATATGTATGTGATGGAATCATCCTGCAGGAATGTTGAAGTTGTTCAGAGGCGGGAGGTGAGGTGGCTGATCTTGTTGTGCTCTCAAGCAACGCAGCTGCGTGCCCAGGTTTGACAGTCCCATTTGATATTCTTCCAAACAAAACGTTCTGACATGAGACATGTGGTGGCTCGAACACCCGGGTGGGCTAGGTTATGCAGGGCATCGAAAACCTGACGGCGCAACCCGGCAGGGAGCAAAGGTCATAGGCTGCTGGTCGAAAAATCACACCACACCTTGTCAGAAACGCCAGGAAATTTTGCTTTTGTGAAAACAAGTGATGTTTGTGGGTCTCATAGGAGAGTCTGAGAATCTTCATCGGAAGCTTGGAGAGAGGCCAGATCAGGAAGATCAATGATGCGGGATACAGCACTGATCCACAAGAAGAAATCCGCAGTGAATTTATCTGCACCCTTGATGTAACAGACATCCATTGTAATTGACAAACCAGATCGAAGTGGTGGTAACGTCGAGGGGGTGGGTCCTCAGGTGGGTTGCAGAACAGTTCTGCCAGTGGTTTGTGATGCTGAGGACGAAAAACGAACGTCCCTCGACGTCGGGGCGGATATGTTTGATTGCCTCGTGAACAACAAGGAGCCCACTATCAAATGCAGAATATTTTCTCTAAGCCGGAGATAGTTTCTTGTAGAAGAAATGAAGGGGAGAAACCGTGTCGCCCTTGCGTTGTTGCAACACTGCGCCCACCACTATGTCACTGGCGTCCGTAATGATGAATAACTCGTATGAGGGGTCGGGGTGGGCGAGTGCCACAGCGTGAACCAAAGAAGTCTTCAAAACCTTGAAGGCCTCTAGCATTGGAGCAGTCCAAGAGACGGATTTGATACCGGAATTTTGTTTGCCTGATAGCGCGTCCGTCAGGGGTGCCTGAACAGCAGAGGCAGAAGGCAGATGGCGACGATAGTAATTGATGATGCCAAGGAAACGGCCTAGCTCTTTGTAAGTAGGCTGGGGGTGGCAGAGACATGATAGCATGCACACGAGATTTGGGAGGCTGTATTCCATCAGTAGAGATGGTTACCTAGGAAGGAGACTGATGCTTGGCGCAACTGGAACTTGTCTTTGTTCACATCAACACTGGTGGAGTTCAAGGTCTGGAGGACCGTAGACAGATGATTTTCATGTTCCTCTGCTGAGCTGCTGAAAACGAGAATGTCGTCCAGATAAGCAAAGCAAAACTCGAACTGTCGCAATATAGAGTCAATGAAATGTTGTCACGTTTGCGCCACGTTCTTTAGGCGTGATAATAGCTGTCTTAGGAATGTCTTCCGGCGCCAAGGGAATCTGGTGGTAGGCGAATTTACAGTCAATAACACTGAAAATTGTGGCGCCCGATAACATACGAGTGAAGTCTTTGATGTTTGGCACTGGGTAATTGTCCATAATGGTACGAGCATCTAAGCATCTGTAATTGCCGCACATTTGAAAAGATCCGTCGTGTTTGGGGACAAGGTGGATTGGTGAAGACCAGTTGCTGTCTGAAGGTTGCAGAACACCTGCCATCAGAAGTTCATTAATCTGCTGCTGGGCTGTGCGCAACTTGATAGGGTTGAGGTGTTGGACCTTATGCCTAATAGGAGGGCCGGCAGTGCTAACTATCTTGTGTGTCATTCCATCAGTGATAGAAAAACTGAGAACTGCACATGAGATTGGTTAACGTCCTTGCACTGAGTCTTTGGATGAGTAGGGCGCGATGAGGCATAGCCGTTACCGTGAGTGGGGGAAGGTAGCACGAAAGTCACGTCTCTTACGGGAGTGCGGCGTGCGCTTGTGTGGACGGGGTGGGAGTGCGCGCATAGCGCTGAGTGTAGGGGAATGAGCGGCAACTGTCCGCTGTTAATCTTGTGCTGGACAACCGGCGCAGGAGAAAGCAGCCCTTGCATCGCACGTGGGGCCACAATGGCCGCTGGGTCACAAGTAAAGTGTGGACTAACCTGGTGAGAGTTCGAGCTAGGCTTGGCCGAGCAATCTTGTTTAGGTGTCGGCGCCATGGACTGCAGTTACAGAAGTGAGGTACAAGCCGCGATGAGCTTGCTGTAAGTGGATGCGATGCCTTGTTTCAGCTTTTCATTATCCTGGCAGAGTTACAACGCTGAGTCGTATTCTGACAGTAGGTCGATAATGCAGGCCACAATGTTGCCCACGAGGGCGGGGCACTTGTGTATGATATCGTATGTTGTGGTGGAAACAGAGCATTGGACATAGGTGCAGGTGCACAGTATGTGAGTGTTCATAGGATGGTGGAGCACTGAACTCTGTATGACGTTCAGAGATAGTTCGTAATGAGACAAAAAAATACATACCGAGGATCGGTTCATCAGTGTCAGCAATGTAGAACATCCACGGAAAACATAGAGAAGGAGATGGGGTCACCATAAACTTCACTGAGCCTGAGGTAGGTAACGTCGATGCATTGACAGCTTATAGAAGCGACTGTCTGTGAAGAAGCAGGTGGAGTCATTGAAGTAGGTATGATCGACACTTCAACACCATTGTCGACCAGAAAAGCTCAACCTGAGGCAATGTCAGTCACATAAAGACCAACCACTTGGCCGGGTGGATGAGTGAACAGAGTGTAATGTAAGAGGACGCCTGTTAGGTTCCCTGCAGGATTTGGAGTCTCTTAGTTCCTGCTGGCAGCATTTGGGTGTTGGCATGGCAACCTGCACTTCTTGGAGTCGTCGCCAAACACTTTGTGGTACCAACAGAAAGGGTAAGCAGAGTGAGGAGGAGGTGGAGACTGTGACAGCGTGGGAGGCTTGTTCTCATTGATTTGTGCCGGTAAATAGACTGGTACGTAGGCTGCGTGGACGATCCTGGAGTGCTCGGACAGCGGAGAGAGTGAGCTGACACTGCCAGGAGAAACAGACAAAGTGGAGCGAGCCCTGCCTCTGCCGGCTGAAGGTTGGTATGCAGGGTGGTTGTGCCAATGAATGCTGTGGAATGAACCAGCTGGTGTTGCTGCAGCAGCGAATACAACTGATCAGCGATGCATAGGCGGAAGCCGATGGACTTGAACGAGTGTGGTAACAGATGGATCTGCAGATCGGTAGGTAGTTTGGCAGACCACACAGCCCATAGCGTGGCGTCAGGGATGGTATGCTCGTTCACGAGCAATCAAAGGTGATGCCAGAGTTATGAGGTGGTGCATTATCCCAGGTGCTCCTCGTAGAGAATCTTGGTTATTAACTCTTGTGGCGAGCAAGCAAGTCGTTCCATTATAGTCTTCTTTGCAAACTCATATTTTGGTGCAGGCGGTGGTGAAAGGAGCAGGTCACAAATCAAATCTGAGTGGACATGGAGGTGTGTGATGAGGCAGAGAAACTTGGAATTGTCATCAGACACATAAAGTAACTCGAACACATGCTTGACGAGCGCTAACCACTATGCTGGGTTGTTCTCATATAAGGGCGGTAGCTTCGGTGGGCAGCCAGGAGTGGGTGATGATGGCGGCTTCGGTGTCTCCTGGGGTAGTGGCTGAACTGAGGTTAAGTCAGAGGCCAGTGCGGTAGGCCTGGATTTAAACCAGGCGAGCTTATCAATAGTAGTGGCAGCTGACATAGTTGACTGTGTGTCATGAAAACACAGCACAGCAGGCACGGACGGTACTGTGGAAGCAGGTGGATGGACGGCAGACGAGGGGGGCCAGGAAACTGGACTGTGAGTGATGAGTGCTGGATGGAAACGACCCGCTTCTGGAACAGGGCGAGAGACTGCCGTGGCAGACACAGGTGGTACTGTGGCAGCAGCAAGTGGTTGAACCACCGGAAATGGGGACCCCCGCAAGCGAGGTGGATGGGGGTGGAGGGGGGGGGGGGGGTGAGACTGCCACCCGCGTGGAAACTATCTGATCCATAACATGCCTTTAGTGCATGTGGTGGGCCACTGAGATGAGGTAAAGTGTCCATGTTATGCAAAACACCGAACTGTGCATGTAAAATAGACACAACTGGAACACTACATTCGTGGAACGGATCTGGCGTGGTTTGTAGTAATGGTGGTAATGCACATGGCCCAACATAACTGATGTAGCATAACAGTGGGTGGCTAAACACATGTTCGAATGGAGATCACTGTGTTCTTGAAACACTCAATTTGAAGAGACACAATTTGAAATATTGTTCAGTTCACATTTCACTGTCAGATGGGCATATTCCGGTGACGCGAAGTGTGAGTCCATTATTCGCTCTTAACAGCGTAGTTGTAGACCACTGAAAACTAAAAAGATTAGCACACGGTGTTGATTGAGAATGTGAGTCACTGTGCGTAAATGATGAATACGCCGTTGGCGAAGAAACAACGAAACTTGGTGAGTGGATTTGTGCTTCCACATCTTCGAACAAGGTATTGTTTGGTGTGGTCATTGCATAGTGCATATAACTTGTTGCATAAACACTGGTGTGGCAGACATGAAACAAGAATGAACTGCGGAGTCACCACTATGGGAAAAGGATCGGTAATTGGGATATAGAAAACTTAATTCCCATATATGTCGTAGCTCGTACATATTTACCCTTGACACTGCGTCCATACAGAATGAAGTATCACAAAGAACTGACTAAAGTAAAGTTAAGATGGAGGCTCAACAGAGCACTTAGAGTTCACAGATATTAAGTTTCGTGATCGATACAAACTATTGACACCATAATATAATAAATTTTTGAGCACTATCCTGGTCACATATCTTCTTAGTTTCAATTTGGTTAGAGAAACCTTGTCCCAGTGTTGTACAGTTGCAATGATTTGGGCCATTTCTGTTCTTGAATGGAACAAATTGTTATGATCAAAGAAAAATCTGGTAACACTACCATCCATATGTTTGTGTCAGGTCTTGCCTAGAAATTTGCCTTTAACTGTGTCAAATCTGGATAGCAGACATGGTGGGTTTACATTCGACCAGTTCTTGGTACTCAGACACCTTTGCTGAAAGGAAATTGATCGGATGAATTTCGTTTGTTCCTGGTAGAATTGGGTTACCTGACTGGCAGGAGAACTTGAGAAAGGACACCTGAGGTCTGAGCTGCAGCTCTGATGCAGGTCAGGGATACACTGCAGAAGACAGCAAAAGGTGTAGTGCTTACTCTAAGTGCTGCATAAGAAATACACTGTATCAAAATAAAAAAAATAAAAAAATAAAAATAAAATGAAAAATAAAAAATAAAAATAAAATAAAATAAAGCATTGAAGAAGAAAAAAGACAATATTTAGAGGACTTTAAAAAATTGTTGGTCTACTTTCGATTCGTTTATGTTTAGTTACTCATAACTTTTGGTCAGTCATATCAGCATAATATAAATGCTGATGAATAGCTGTATTTAGTGTAGGTTTAGTTAAGTTAAGGTAGGAAGTGCTGGCGCATAAGATAATATGGGGACTTGTTCATGTCGCCTTTTTTGCAATCATATGTAGAGTTTATTTTGTGTATTATTTCGTTTCCGAGGGTGCAGATTGGGTTTGGTGCTGCTTACGATACCATGCACTGCTTTTATGGAGTAGCAAGTGGGGGTAATTGTTAGCATACAAACTGTGCCGGTAGTTTAGAGAGGCAGTTTCCTGCTGCAGAGCATGTGGCTGGAGGTTGCCAAGGGGCCATGGTGAGTGGCTGCATTTATGTGGCTTGAAAAAATCTGAGTGCTTGGCAGGGGTGTGTACGGCTGTGTTTTAGCACTTGGAGCAATTTATATTCCAGAGAAAAATTGATAAAAACAAAACTAAGAGTGACACAGAGGTGCGAGTTGGCACTCATGGACAGAAACATATGTAAAGTTAAATTAAGTAGATGTGCCACAAAAATATATAATTGTTTAAAAGTTATTGCTTTGGCCAATTAATATAAACGAAGTGTCTATGGATGCGGCTAGTAGAGATGCATGGAGCAATCCTATCCTATTTAGCATAGTGTGTACCATTTTTGAATGATAGGTCAGAATATAGGATTCGACTCAGAGAAACTGTGTTTTTGGTAATAAATAAATTTAAAGAGACAAAATTAGCAGCAGCAATCTAAAGATTAAAGAGGTAGTTGGGTAATTAAGTATGTGTTCTTATTTGTTTATTTGTGTTTAGTATAAAAAATCTGTGGAAAGCAATATCACTTCACAAGAACATTATTTGTGGAAAAATAGTGGCAGATAGAGAAGATTGGACATTAAATTGTTATTTCTCGGATATTTCTCAATGTATCATATGTGCTTTTGTGTTTAGTTTTAGAATATTCATAATTCTTTTTGTCAAGCATTGTTTTGAGTTAGACAGTCATTTCAAGGGTGAATGGGTGGCCATCTTTGATTACAGGGGAGTTGAGTTTGGGTGGAGCTAAGAGCTGGACATGCCGCCCGGCTGGGGGTAGTATTGGGTTGGTAGCCACGTTTGGGGACAAGTCTGTATGTAGCGAAGTTCAAAAACGATCAAGTTGAGCACAATATAGTGGATTAAAACAGCAGACAACAGTGTATTTTGTGAACTGTGATAGGCTGTCATGTTCGTGATCACAACACATGAATTTTATAGTGAACTGTCGTAGTGTCATTTGTTAACGGCCACACTTATGTAAGAGCCCCTCAGACTGCATTTTAAGTGGTTAGTGAGTATATAGAAGAAAAATAAACTACTTGTTCAAATTATAAATCAACGTGAGTGACTCAATATTTTTAAACTTCACCGAAATACCTGCTTGCATTGTTTTTTTTTTTTTTTAATATTTTATTTCAGGTTAAAAATTGAGTTTAAGACAGATGTGATCTGGCATCCTATGACAAAAAACATAGCCAAACATTGAGACCAGCCACATCTCTGGGCCACTCAAACTGAGTGTAACAAATACATATATTTTCGTGCCACAACATGTGGGGGCTTGAGCCAAACTATTCAGACTTCAATGAGTAGTGTCCAGTATTGTAGTATTACACAACAATCCTTAGACAGTAAACATTGTATTGAAATTGTCCAAATGTACATGTAAATTTATGGGAAACCAATTCAAGGAAATGAAGTACACAAATATATAAATTTAAAGTTCAAATAAAATAATACAAGGTTGTACAATGCACAGTAACATAGAAATACATAGTAATACAACTTTATATACAATTATGTTATGGTACTATAATTATACTATGTGTTTTCCTTATCCTGTCTAGACAGACAGTCCTAATCACAATAATTAAGTAGAGATTTTATGTCCCACGCAAGCTGTCTGTTCGATATGCAAATAAAATAAAAAGTTTAGGGACAAAAGACAGTATTGTCAGTTTTGCCTTAATATAAACATTATCAGAAAATGTTTATTGGTCTACATAGTCATCTACTGAGTAGAAACATTGTCTGTGAAACATTTTTTTAAAATCCAGTTTTAAATTTATTTTCATCTTCAAACTTTTTGATGTTGTCAAGTTGTCTACCAATATTACTCATAAGCATTTGAGTGTTTGTTCTGTTTCTTTGTTGAATATGCAGTACTGTACTATTTTGGGTTTGTTTATGTGTACTATTTAAAAAAACCACACAAAAGTATGTGATTTGGTGTGATAAAAAGTAAAACACTCCCAATATGGTCGGAGATTTCCTTCACTCAGGGACTGGGTGTTATGTTGTTCTCATAATAATTTCGTCACCATTGATATGCAAGTCTCCAAATGTGCTGTGAGCTAAATAGACTTGCACTTTGACAGCTGAAATTCCCCAGGTGGGAACTCCCGGCCATCAATGCCGTGTGATAATTTCATTCATATCATTTTACTGGATACTTTATTTAATGCTATGAAGTTAACAAAGAGCATTTAAGCAACATGTAGATAACTGTAAAAATAAATTTTATACAACTTAAATTAAAATTTTCAAATGATTAATGTATTAATTCTCTGTTTAAACATAATGGTCCATGATACTGCAACTCATCATATTCATTACAGAAAAATCATCTTGTCAGTTAAGGGTTAATATTAATCTGCTCTTGTTCAATTGGTGTGCACTATCTGCCATCATGACAAACAAACCCTATAATTAACAGAAAAGTAGTTATTTGAAGAAAGAAGCTTCTGTCTCTACAGATAAACCACCATCAACTTGCTAGCTGCCCTCTGTTTGAGGGGAGGTGAAATGTTTTGAACTTGACAGGGAAAACTTGTGGTTCTTAAGTAAAAAATGCCCTTGGGTTCTGACACTTTTAAATCAATGAATTTTAGCCTGACTTTTTTTCCCTTTGTAAAGTGCAATTCTGGCAGGTCTACCGTAACTTATTTTTGTTTCAGGCCACACTTCATGTCTTGCTAATCTGTCTATTACCTGGCATCTGATCACCAGTCTATAACTAGCTCAACAAGTAATACAGATGTGGTTTCTGGTAGAAGCTTTTTCTTGTCCAGAATAGGAGAGGTGATTTTTCAAAGAAATGGTATACTTCAGGCACTAAATAGAAAAGTTTCTGATTATTTCAGGTCCAAAGAGACACAACACAACTGTATGAAAGAAAATCCAACAATGTAATAGTAAATTAGGCCTGGAAAAATGATACTGCAGTTCAGAATGTTCTGGTTCTCTTGATATAATGAATAATTCAAGGACTGCGCATGAAGTCATGTGAGATGTGGTAAAGCATCAATTATCCAAATACTGATCAACTGAAAAATTGCTTAACCAACTGACTTTGTTTGTTAATTATAATTGGCATACACTCCATCTGGAAGTTCTGCAGAAGCAGACCTGGCTAGTTCAATAGTTTCCCCATCCTTGTCAACCATCATCTTTGCGATTATCTGTTGACTTGAGAACATTTCCTTGTGATGGAACATGCTGTTGATGTGCTCTCAGCAATGTTGACTAAATATGAAAACTTGGAAACTAATTACAGCACCAGTTGCAATTTTATTTTCTGACACCATGACGGTCTCAGCCACCAAGATTATTTACAAGTGATTATGCACCTAGTGTCATGGAGGTACACAGACATACTTAACTGAACGATTTTGGTGGCTGAAACTGATTGTGATGTTGCAAGATGAAATTGCAGCTGGTGATACAATTTTTTCCAAGTAATTACTACAGTTGCAGATCCTGAATCATTGAGTTCAACATACAATTAAACTTGAACACATATTTCTTAGTGATTAAAAAAATTAAAATGACGAATCAACTGAAGAAATGTGCTAGTGGAACAAGGTTAGCTTGGGAATATACAGTTACAAATGTAACAACAGACATTAAAAAGGATAGCGATGCCATTGCATAATCTGAAAGTGCACTTGGCAGTGAAGATGGAAACTTGCACAGAAAAGCTATGAAAATGACGGAAAATGAGGAGGATTTGTAGTCAGTTTCCTGTATTATTTGTGGGAGGAACAAGACAAAATGTATATGTTCAGTTTTGTGTTGAACTGTTTTCCTTTATTTCATATTGCTGTTTTTATAAATGTCAAAAAAATAAATATTGACACATACAGGAAAATCAAAAACCAAGTAATGTTTTGATAAGTGCAATACAGGAAAAGATAAATGGTTGAGACAAAGAAGTATGGAAATAGAAGAAAACCAAGCAAAAGCAAACACAGATGATGTATCACCTACTGAAGAATTTGATCACTATTGTATAATTGTAGAACCTATAATGGTGGTTCAGCACAAAAAAGGTGCCATTCTGTTTGAATCTAAAAAATGTTAAGTAGGTGGGAAGAAGACATTGGAGAAGTAGTGAACAGAGAGGATGTCAGAGATGATTTACATTGTGTAAGCACAATGCAATATATGGAAAATTAATTTGTAGGACCACCATATATTAGGTCAGAATGCAACAATGATGTAAACAGCCTGAACAACAACAAAGTGACTGGAACAAAATAACTTCCCTGCTGAGTTGTTAATGACTGCTGGAGATAAGGTGAAAGAATGAAAGATTAAAAACTGAGATTAATCAAAATTTAGTAGAAGATTAGTTTCAATTTAGAAAAGGTAAAGGAAACAGGAAAGTTGCAGTACTACTACAAATGACTTTAGAAAGAAGAATTGAGGCGAATGGGGAAATTTATGTCACATTCAGTTACATAGAAAGGCTTTTGATAGAGTGGGCTGGAAGATACTGTATAGAGAAGTGAATGAAGTTGAAATAGTTGGAAGAGTTAAGCAATGTGATTCTCAAGCAATGCAAAATCAGAGTACAGAAACAGAAATCAATGACATTAAGAAAGAGGCTGCGATAAGAAGAGGTGTCCAAAAGATTTTCCTGTCTCACCATATTTATTTATTTTTTATGTAGAAAGTGCAATGCAAACAATGAAAAATGGCAACAAAGGGATCAAGGGGCAAACATTTCAACATAAAATATACTTTGCAAAAACAGACATAATGTCTTATGGGATAACAGCAATCAGTGATTTTATAATGTTACTTAAAATCCATCTTGATTGCAAATTTTTTTATTATTCATATGACCGGTTTCGGTTCATTCAGAACCATCTTCAGATCTGTAAAAATAATTACACTAATTTACTATTTCAATTGCAAAAACAGATATAATGTCTTATGGGATAACAGCAATCAGTGATTTTATAATGTTACTTAAAATCCGTCTTGATTGCAAATTTTTTTATTATTCATATGACCGGTTTCGGTTCATTCAGAACCATCTTCAGATCTGTAAAAATAATTACACTAATTTACTATTTCACGAATATTGAAAACAACTTAGACATCCTGCATAGAGCTCACAAGGGACGGTTTCTTAACATTTTAGAAGAGATCGAAATATACACCCACAAAAATAAAGATCCGGATTTAATCCTCAACGAACAAAGCGAATTCAATCAAAACGCCTATTTTAGCATTTATGACGACCTACTAAGATGACAACTGTTGCGTATGAAGATCCAGGCCGAGGGATGAGAGATGGTGCGCGGTGGAGAAGCCGGAAGACGCGTGCAACGCCTGGCGTCATTGACGGGGCCCTCCTGTGCGGCCCTCTTGCCCGCGGCGATGGACAGCAGATGACTGAGCGGACCGCGGCACAACACCAAAGTGGCGGGAACCACGGAAGCAGACCATAGAAGAAAACAAGTTCACACCAGCACCATAGATATATAAATCGCCCTATGCCTTTTAGATCGTATAAAAATGATAATTTTACTGTTTTTTAATCCTGACAAGTACAGATTTTAGCTTTGACATCTACATATTTTAATTAAATATTTTTAATATAAAAAAGATCTATTGAATACAGTATGTGCAAATGGAATGTAACAAATGTACCAGACGCCACCTGTCGGTAATAGTGTTATAATTAATATAAATGACGTGCACTCTGCCAACCAATTTTATGTGACGTAGCATGTGAAAGTTGCTGGATTTGGACGGGTTACTCCTGTAACTGAAATATCAGGTACGTTCTGGTACATTTGATGTTGATTAGATAGGATGAAAAAGATTTGCTTTCGTGAAATAGTAAATTAGTGTAATTATTTTTACAGATCTGAAGATGGTTCTGAATGAACCGAAACCGGTCATATGAATAATAAAAAAATTTGCAATCAAGACGGATTTTAAGTAACATTATAAAATATACTATTAATGAAAGTAAATGAATGTTGTTACTGGGTAAGTACAGTAATAGATGACAAACGATATATAATGGATATTAAAAGAATGAATTCAGTGACCAAACAGGGCTGCACAAATAAAATTAATTTATTAACAAAGAAGGAGATTAACAATAAGCATTTTGGATGACATCAGTAGAACACAAGGAGGATGCCAAAGAACAAAGAGGAACTGTCTCTACCATCTCTCGATGGTCTTTTACAGTGAAAGCTGTAGAAGATTTAGTGGTTCTAATCAGGAATCCTTACCTTCAGCAGATCCAGTCTCCATTCAGGTTGGCTGCTGACAGAGGAGGAGGAACAAGTAGTGGCACTAAATAAAAAACTTGTGAAGTTCGATTGTGAAGGAAAAACAAAACTAGAGATAATTGTTTAACAAGTAAAACACTAAAAGGATATGTAAAAAGTGCAACGGAGATTCTTTGACTTTACAGAGTCCTCCATACAGATGTGTCTAGTAAACCACTACTTATTTGTTAAAGGTTAAAAATATAATTATATTAACAATTATCACTTATTTTTGTGTGGTGTAACATAAAAGTAATATTTAACAGGTTCAAATAAATTGTGCTCATATAATAATTATACATTAAAAATAATAAAAGCATTATCAAAAACAATAAATATGAGGCATTGTTACATTTTGTAGAAAAAAATCTTAAAATGCAATAAAAACTTTAGCAGTCAGTTGACCTCCATTGGGAGTTCTAGGAGATAGTTCAAAGCTGGGTGTTGTAGTGTTAAATACCCATGTGCTTGCTGCAATTAATCTAAGCAGGGAGTTGTATATTTGTAGAGTCGTCATTTAAAGCTGGTTCTTGACTCTGTAAGTAAGCTTTCTTCACACAGATCGTGTCTGTCTTCAAATATCTACCAGTTTAATTTCTTCAGCATCTGTGTGACACTTTCTCATGGATCAAACAAAGCTCTGACCATTTTTGATGTACTTTGTATACATGCAATATCTCCTATAGTCCTTTGTGGTACAGGTCGCACACATTTGAATAACATTGTAAGATGGGTTGAATGAGTAATTTTAAGCAAACTCTGGTTTGTTCATGCATAGTGTATCTTTTACACCCTAAGTTTGATTCACTGAGATATCTATATTGTTGGTCGATTTGAGTTATGAGTGTGTTGTATTATGGTCATCAGCTCAACAGATGTTAGTACTTTCATCCTGGTATTGAGGAAACAAGATGGCTGGAGCACGCTTGACATTTGATCAACAAAAATGTATTGTGAAGTGGTTTTTCAAGTTTGATAATGCCATCGAAGTGCAACATCAGTGGAGGCAGAGTTTGAAACAGAACCACCAACCCACCTAACAATTAAATGCATAATTCACAACTTTGAATTGCATGGAATGATTTATGATATTCACAAAGGAAGATCAGGAAGACAGCATACAGCTACAACCCCTGCTTCATTGTCTCTCTTGTGGGGAAATGTTTGTTAATTCTCCACAGAAGCCTGCTACGCAATGCACACGTGAAGTGGGGGTTAGCAGTACAAGTGTACGGAGAATTCTGAAAGCTGTAAAGTGGAAAGTTCACATTCCACAACTACTGCACATGATTACTGATAATGATGCTGACTGTTAATGCAATTTTGTGAATGGTATCTGCAAATGGCAACTGATGACGAACATTTTGTTACAAAGCTAGTGTGGAGCAGTGAGGCACAATTGAAACTTAATGGAACCGTGAATCGGCATTACATTGTTACTGGGCACCAGAAAATCCGCATGTTTATGTAGATAAATGGGTCAATCCAACAGGGTTCATGCGTGGTGTGGACTATTATCTAGGGGCTTAGTAGGATCCATTTTCTTTGATGCTACTGTCACTGAAGAAGTGTACCTATAAATGTTATGCACATCAATTTTGCCAGGTATACATATACTTTATTGAGCTGATGAAGAGGTCTTGTACCTACAGTACGGGGCACCACCACACTACACATAGCTGTACAAGCTTTTCTGGATGACAATTTTCTAGGGCATTATATTGGACGTTGAGGGTCCCTTTGAGTTCCCTCCACAGTCACCAGATCTAACACATATGGACTTTTACTTATGGGAAACTGTGAAAAATAAAATCTATCGACATAAGCCATGCATGCTGGAGGAACTTCACCAGGAGATTACAGCAATATGCAGCTATCCCCACTGGTCGGGATATATATAATGTAACAGATCAAGATTTACTTCCTGTAGTCTATGATAAGTCTGCTTACTAAAAGTTGTGATACAGTTTAATTATATTATATGATTAAACTGGATTTGCCTCATTTGTCTTAATGTCCTCTCTTGGTGCCTAGTTGCTTGCTGTGATCTGCTTTTATGACAAGTTTTTAAGTATTGAATACAACATTGTTTTATTTAGCTCAACACATTTGCACATTTCTTGACCTTCATAATCTTACAATGACCAGTTTGTCTATAAGAAGTCATACAGGATATTAATCATAGATTAGTAGCTGCACTACAACCCATAGTATTTTGACGATGGCATCACAATTATGGTACAGTGTCACTCTCCATTTCTGAGTGATAAACGACATAAAGTCACTTTTTTGCATTGTCACTCTGCATAAACTGTTCACTTTTCATCAATTGGTAATTGTATGCTAGTAATTAAATAGCTGAATCTCAATTATTCACTTTCTTGAGGACATATGATTAGACATTTACATATAGATGTTTGTAAGTTGATTGCTAAACAAAGACCAACTCAAAGAACTTCCACAAAGATATTCATACTGCCTCTGATCAATATATATAGCAGTTTAGCTACTAGCAGTTGACTTCGACACAGAGATGTTTTCAGAATAACTATCGGGCACTGACATTGACCCTCTGATGTTTACGTAAGGATTTCCAACCATGGACCTTGGGATGTTACCTTGATGCTCGCTAAATGTAGACTGACTAAAGTGCTGTCCATTACATTTATAGATGCTTATAAGAATAAATTATCCACAGCTATAACTGAGTGGTCAACATGTCTGGCTGCTATGCAGAGGACCTGGTTTCAACTCCTTTTGAGAGGGCTGGTACTGGGTGCACTCAGCCTTATGAGGCCAATTGAGGAGCTCCTTAATTCAGAAGTAACAGCTTCAATGTCAAGAAAGCTCACAACTTCCGGCAGGGCAGTGTGCTAATTCCATGCCACTCCATATTATGTTCAATGATGTTGTTGGCAGAGGATGAGATGATGGTTGGTTGGTCCTGATTGCCCGTCAGAGCCAGAGCATGGAGCTTTACTTTTTTTCGTTTTTTAAGGAATAAATCACAAAAATACAGAGATATGCATTAAACAATGGAAAATCCAGGGTGGAATAATGCTGATAATATGAAAAGGATAGACTGGTACTCACTTTATAGGGGAGATGTTGAGACATAGACAGGCACAAGCAAAAGAATGATAAACGAGTAAACCTTGCACCAAGAGGCTTTCTTCTGAATTAGACAACATACACACACACACACGTTCACACACACACAAGACCACTGTCCCTGGTTGCTGAGGTCAGATTGAGAGTGGCCTCGGCAGCCAGAGACAGTCGTCACGTGTGAGTGTGTGTGAGTTGCATTTGCATGAAAGTGTGTGTGTTTGTTGTCTAATTCAGTAGACTTTTTGGCTTAAATCTTCCTTGTGTAAGAAGTCTTTCTACTGAGCCTGTCTGCCACTCAGCATCTCCACTATATTGTGAGAAGCAATGTATCCTTTTCACAATGTGGAGATGCACATTAGTTATTGATACAAAGAGAGCAAATTCAGAAGACGCAAAATTACACTGGGTGAAATAGTGAGTCTTTTTAATTATGGTTTGTCTAATGAGAAAACAGAAATTATGTTGTAACCACAATGTGGGTGTTTACCAAAATTCATATAAATTTCACAAATTTTCATTTCCATAATTTGTTTAACTTCTCAGTTGACTGTTTATCCTGACAACCTACTGCCAGATGGAAACTTTAATTACTAATAACTGTTAAAAGAGAAAGCTCTCAGGAAAACAGGAAGTGAGGGCTTTTGACTGAGGTATATTATTTTATAAATTACTGGCTACTTCCTCATTGAAAATCTCAACTTCTTGTGTTCAGCAAGTATTGAAAATGTTTAATAATCTTTTACATAAATTGTTTTTAAATAAACTAATTATTTATTTGCATTTATAAATCAATAAAGTACATGTTGAAGCAAGTGGTTATGTGAAAATCAACTTAATTAAGAGATTAGTCAGTTCCCGTAATTGTAGCATATCTTTGTACATAATGGAAAAAGGAAAAAAATGTATAAGGAGTAGAATTGTAGGAACTGGAGTCACCCCCACCTTGATATGTTTCATTTTTTGATTTTCAACGTACCCTGATTATTACTGCAATTTAAGACAAGTAGAAAATACAGAAACAGAATTTTTGTTCAAACCTTATAAAATAATAGATGATTCACGAAGTAAGCACACATTAATTACTGGTTTTAATACAAGATAGGATAGTGTATTTTGTGTACATTAACTAGAATTGGTGAATGGAATTATTGTTATTGTAGGCAAATGAAATTTTAACATAATTCTGAATAACATTTGTACATTGTTATATTAACTGTCAAAAATGCATTCTTTTTATAATGATTTATTGAAATATAGCCATACGTGCAACAAACAATAAAAATATTAAAAATTCTTTGATTCTTGTTATGATTAGTATGCAAGTTTGCTTGGCTTCTAACTCCAGTATTCAGCTCATAGAATCACATTAGCAATAATCCGTAATCTCAATAAAACTTTTAATTCCTTGTAAAGATTACAAGTCACATTCTTAGACACATAACATGTTACTACATTTTCTTTTCAGAACTACCAGTTTGAACCTGAGTCTGAAGAATTATTGAAAGTAGTCAAAGTTTGGCAACCCACACCATTTCGTGAGCTGTTGCATACAGTATTCAAGGTTCAAGTGGCTCCAGAGGCAAAGAAGAAGCTGTTAAAGGTATACAGCCTTTATACCACTTTCTTTGAAACTTGAATTATGAGCAATGAAATACCACCTTGTACACCATAATAGAGTCATAAAATTTTATGTCATGAAAAAAATGAAACAGCCCTTATTAAATTTATGTAAATAAGAAATAAACTCTTACATTGAGTGGCAAAGAAATGTTGGAGTATTCTCTGTGGCAAAATCCACTTAACTTAAGATGAGATCTAAAGCCATACATACATATTGTTCTGTCTATTAAAGTGTACATAGAGAATAAGATACTGATACCACACTTCTGTCAATGCAGCTTCAGTTTCTTCTTACATTTAACTAGATGTATATCATTCCATGTTTGTGTGTAAGATTGCTTTAGACTAAAACAACAGGCTTGATAGTGTAACTGAAAATAATATTTGAGTTTAAATCACTGCTCATCAGATAACAGAGACAAATAATGGATATAAAAGTTGATAATTGTTCAGTTTTTGGACAATGTTCTTCTTCAGATGCATAGTCAGCAGGTGTAAATTATGTGTTTTGACACTGTGAGAGGAAGTAAAAGAAGGAAAAAAACATAGATAAAGAGAATTTCTGAAACATGAGGAAGAAAGATGAAGTACACACAGTGCCAAAGAAGAAACAGCATTAGCTCACAGGATGGAAGGAAAACAACAAGGTAACATAAATCAATGGAAAATTTATTATGAAATATAATGTGTATTTAAAGACAGAGTGTTACTCACCTAATAAGAGATGCTAGACAGCTGAGAAGTAAGTAGAAATTATCGGTATGCATATGACAGTATGTGCAATGTAATATGTTCCAAAATGCTGTGCATAAAAAGGGATTCTTCTGGAGCTTATACATTGGATTTTGTTGGTAACAGAAAGGTAGAGTCACATGCTTTGCTAGGGACTATTAGTATTCCCAACAAAGGATCATCATTGTGTCACTATACTACAGTACGGGGTCAAAGTATGAATATTAAACGCTTCAGTGGTTCTGATTACACTGGATATGGTCTGTGGTGGGCTTTAAGGGGCTTATGGATGCACCATTAGTTGAGTCCTTAGGAAACCTCATTTTTACCATTTTTTCATAAACCGCTACTCCAAGATGCCTAAGCACAACTAAAATTTTTAATATGTTTCTAATATCCTGATCTTAAACAAACTTGAAAATTTTCTTGATGTTTTTATCCATTTCTGAGATGCAGACTCAATGTTATCCCCTTGGTACATGTAAACTATGCACATAAAATCTGGTATGAGGTGAAAACATAGTTTATTAAGTGACATACCAAGGAGAAAATTGCTGTAAAGTGTCTGCATTATCATCTGATGTGTTTTGGGAGCCCCATGTTATAGTACTGAAGACATGCAAAATTTTTGTTCCATGTAAAATGCAGTCTGAGGTGTAAAATTAGTTTCGCCTTATTTCAGTTTCACACAAGAAAACTATCAAAATTTCACAGACCCTTAAAGCTCTTTACATTTGAGTGAGATGCCCTGCTCTGGCAGATAAAAGAAGGGAAGTTGCGGAAAAATTCTCCTATCAGAGCACAAAAATGGTGAATATGCTACTATTTAAAACACACTGACTGAGAAGTGAGGTAGCAGCTGACTCATTTTACCTGCCTCAATGCCTTTAAAAGTTTTGCCAACAATTTTGACATCCAAATATGTTCATTCTTTTTTGTGCTGAGAGCAAAGGAGATAGTTGCAGTGGGAAAGGGATAGAAAAGTAATAAATACTGGGAGATAGTATACAGTGGTCATGGTGTAGAAAAAGGGAAGGAGACAATGGCAGTGTGAGAGAAAGAGAGGGGGCGCCCGCGCAGTAGCAGTGCCAGAACAGTGCTAGGAAAAGAGTGAAGGCCGCAGTGCAAATGGGAGAAAACAAAATAGGCTGAGAAAGCGAAACTGGTGAGAGCCAGTGATAATGATAGACAGTGTCTATTACAGAGACATTGAGGGAGTGAGAGAGAATGACGGTGAGAAGAGACAAAAACAGTGGGAAAGAATGAATAAGATGGTAGCAGTAAGACAGAGCAAGAGGGAAATAGCAACAGTGAGAGGAGACAGTAGTAGTAAGACAGAATAAAGGAGTTGCAGATAGGCACAATTAAAAGACACTCACATATATCTTTCAGTCACAGCCTTCATCATTAAAGACACACACACACACACACACACACACACACATGCACACACAAGCAACCACACCTCACACACTGCCAGTGCAAGCATCTTGGGCCGGGATGCAACATCACGTGGGATGCAAGCAGCAATCTGGAGGGGTTGGGGAAGGGGAAGGGATAGTAGTGTATGGGTTGGCACAGAGATGAACACTATCTGGTGGAGTTTGCAGGGACTTGACTGCCAATAGGTGCAGTGTCAGGAGGTTGTGGGGCAGAGAGGTGGGGAAAAAAGGAACAAAATAACAGAGAAGCGGGGAAAGATGGGCAGATACATTGGCAGAGGGCTGCAGAGAAACAGGTTGGGAGATGAGTATGGGGAGGAGATGATAGGACGGGTGGTGGGGGGTGGGGATGGGAACTGTTGGGTGGAGGCTGTGAGACGTTATGTTACCGTAGGTTGAGGCTGGGATGATTAATGGAGCAGAGAATGTGTTGTAAAGATAACTCTCATCTGTGCAGTTCAGCAAAGCTGGTGGTGGGGGTAAGGTGTGTCCCCTTCATCACCCACTACCATCCCGGACTGGAACAACTGAACCACATCTTTCATCAGGGCTTTGATTACCTATCATTGTGCCCTGAAATGAGGGCATCCTATCCGAGACACTTCCCATCCTTCCTAAAGTGGTGTTGCATTGCCCATCCAAACTCTACTACATCCTAGTCCATCCCTATGCTACTCACAATCCCAGCTCCTTGCCACAAGTATCATATCCCATTGGTAGACCCAGGTGTAAAACGTGCCCAATCCACCCACTTCCTATTCCAATCCTGTCATCCTGTCACAGGTTTACCCCATCAGTGGCTGGGCCACCTGTGAAAGCAGCCACATCATTTACCAGCTCTATTGTAATCATTGCACAGCTTTTTATATTGGTATAACTACCAATCAGCTGTCCACCAGGATGAACGACCACTGCCAAACTGTGGCCAAGAGCAAAGTAAACTGTCCTGTGGCATAACATGCAGCTGAACATAACACACTTGATTTCAGGGGCTGCTTTACTACCCAAGCCATTTGGATCCTTCTGTCCACAACTAGCTTATCTGAATTGCTCAGATTGGATTTATCTTTACAACACATTCTCCACTCCCATAGTTATCGTGGCCTCAACCTGCAGTAACATACTGTCCCCACATCCTCCATTCAACAGTTTCCACCCCCTCTGTCCTATCATCTCCTCCCCATTCTCATCTCCCAGCCTGTTTATTTGCAGCCCTCTGCCAACACATCCTCCCATCTTTCCCCACTCCTCTCCTATTTTGTTCCTTTTTTCCTCACGTCCTCCCCCTCCCTCCCCCCCCCCCCCCCCCCCCCCCCCAAAACCTCCTGATGCTGTACCTATTGGCAGTCTAGTCCCTGCACACTCCACCAGACAGCATTCATCCCTCTCCCCACATGTACACTACTATCTGTCCCCCTTCCCCATCCCCTTCCATTTTCCTTCCCTTTCCCATTTCCCTTCCCCAACCCCTCCAGATTGCTGCTTGCATCCTACGTGATGTTGCATTCTGTCCTGAGATGCTACAGTTGGCAGTCAAGTGGCATGAGGTGTGCTTGCTTGTGTGTGTGTGTGTGTGTGTGTGTGTGTGTGTGTGTGTGTGTGTGTGTGTGTGAAGTATCTCCCTTTACTCGCAATGACTGTGACCCAAAGCTATATGTGAGAGTCTTTTAATCATGCCTGTCTGCAACTTGATGTGTCTTCTTCACTGTAAGTAACAATCTATCTTTTCCTACATTGTTGATGTTACTACCTGTAGTTTCCATTGTTTGATAATGACAATGAATTGGGCAGAATGAGTGACTGGGGATGGGCAAGTGGAAATGGATGGGTAAGAGTGACTTACATTGATATGGTATAGTGAGTGTGAGCAAGTTACAGTTAGGGGAGCTTACAGGAATGAGAGGTGAGTTGCATGTTAACACTTTGGAGACCAAGTCTGAGCATAACTCAGGCCACAACTTTGTGTTAAAAAGACCACACCCAAGTATAGATCGGGCCACAATTTTCTCAAGGCATGAGCCACCTACTGTTCAAAAACTGGTCTCATTTCATATGAGAGCAATGTATGGATGTCTTTTTACCTGCTCCTTAACTGGTACTACCTTCTGCTGTCAATTTCTAGAATTATTTAAGAAGAAATAACAGTGAATGTAACAGCTGCTGTTGTGAATGACTGAGCCAATATGATCACATTGACATAACTTTATGTGTGTACTCATTAGGTTTGGCAGTTTTCTGCAATTCTGTTGCAAAAATGTCATGTTTGTTGAGTGAGCAAGAAATTTTGGAAGCTCAAGAGGAAGAAATTGCCCAATAATGCACATTGTACTATTTTCTTGGGAAGATAATTATACATTCTCTCATCATTATTTTAAAATCTGTAATCTATCAAAGAGCTAAAGTAAATACGGAAAATAAATTTGAAGCTTGGCCATTTTTCAGTATGTATTACTCTTGAAGGTAAGTCAATTACATATGTGCCAGTAACACTTTAAATAACAGCATAAATATTCAGTTTCCTAGGTCCAATACTCTTCTAAGTAGCCAGTCTCTGAAGTGTTAAAAAGAATGTAATATGTTCCTAGGCCAAACTTTTTGGGTACATCAACTTAAACGGCAAAGACAAATTGCTACTTACTGTAAAGATGACACATTAAGTTGCAGATAGGCACAATTAAAAGACACTTACAAATAAACTTTCCCTGCCTTGGCCTTTATCAGAAGAAGAAAGAGAAACTCATACCAATCATTTGCACAAGCAAGTGCAGCTCACACACACAGATGACCACCAACTCTGTCATATAGTGGAGTCATGTGTGTATGAAGTGCACTTGCTGTTGTGAATGAATGATATGTGTTTCTCTTTCTTTTCCTGATGAAGGCTGTCACCAAAAGCTTATGTCTAAGTGTCTCAAACTTAACCTATCATCTTTACAGTAAGTAGCAGTCTGTCTTTTCTTACATTGTTGTTATTCATACCTGGAGTGTCCATTGTTTGAAAATTTTTGGGAAATTTTTAAAGGTGCTGAGGAAAGTATAATGAGATAGCTAGTACCGCTCTTTTCAGTCAGAGATATTTAAACACTAGCATGTTCACCTTTTTTGTGCTCTGATTGGAGCAGTTTTCCACTGGTCATAAACTGATCAGCTTTCAGACATCTACAACAATAAAATTTATCATACTTTTATGTATCTTTTCACCACTCAGTGTCTATGTTTGAAGAGTAATCTCTTCTCATATACAAAGGTCATTCAAAAAGTTTTGCACAGTCCTCTAATTTTTTTTATTTTTTGCAGGAGGAGAATGAAATGTTTGTGAACATACTTGGAAAATTTAGCTATAAGTTGGTACATAAAAGTATTTTCTTTTATTTACGGGTGAGACATAATGGGCCATGAATTAGATGTCAGATTGCGACAGTGGTCGGTGATGGTGTTCCTCTTCAAGACTGGCAATGACTCTGCCACATTGATTCACAAGAAGTTGCTCCCTGTTTATGGGGAGGACACAGTGGATTGCAGCAGTATCCAGAAGTGGTTGCAGAGGTTTAAAGAAGGTAATTTCTCTCTACTGGACACTCCACAATGCAGTAGACCATCAACAGCAGTGAATGATGTGAATAAGACCATTGATCAAATCGTCCAAAATGACAGATGTGTGATGACATGACGGCTTGCTGAAATGACTCATTTGTCATTGGGTAGTGTGGTGTCACTGGTACAGTCACTATGGTACAGAAAAATGTGTGCACATTGGGTGTCCAGATTATTGACAAGAGAAATGAAAACGATGAGGAAGAATGTGTGCAAGGGTCTCATGAAGACCTTTACTGAAGAATGGAAACAGTATTTTGATGGCGTCATTACCCAGGCTGAAACATGGTTGTTTTTGTCTGAACCTGAGGGCGAAACCCAATCCAGGGAATGGTGTCATTTGGGTTCCCATCGGAAGAAGAAACCAAAACTTTCACCAACAGCAGGCCGAAAGGTAATGGCCTCCTTCTTCTGGGATCAGTGTGGTGTCATTTTCATTGACTTTTTGGAACCTGGCTCCACTATTAGCTGGGACCATTACTGTTTGTCTTTGGACAAGCTGCAATGTGCCATCAAGACCCATAGATCACAGCTTCAGGGTCAGCTCATCAGACTACACCATGACAATGCCAAACCCCATACAGTCCTTATGACGCAGGAGAAAAACAGAAAAATGGGTTGGAAAATTGTTGCTCATCCTCCTTACAGTCCAGACTTGACTCCATCTGATTTTTACCTCTTTGGTTGTCTGAAGGCCCACCTGCACAGAAAAACATTTGATAGTGAGAAATACCTTATTTCCTTTGTCAAGTGATGGTGTAAAAGTCAATCCTGAGAATTTTACCAAAGTGCATTTACATAATGGAAAAAACGTTGGGTCAGATGTGTCGCAGCTGATGGAGGCTACATTCAGTAAGCTAAATGTATAGCTAAATATTCCAAGTACATTCACAAAAAATTTCATTTTCCTCCTGGAAAAAATAAAATATTAGAGACGACTGTGCAAAACTTTTTGAACGCCCTTTGTACATGTAATATCCAATCTTGGATGTTTCATCAATATGAAAAAATGGCATAGTATTTGAGAGTGACAACTGTTATAATTATTACCAATGTTCATGTCTATAAAGTGAAATAGTCATCCAGTATTTCATACAGGGGTGCTGTTTATTTCAGTGTGTTGGGACAGTGTTATAACCATAAGTAGCTGCATGCTGTTCAAAACTCACACTTTACATGAAGTCATTTAGATACTTCATTACATAGAAAAAGTTAATATTATAAAATTTAGTTATTGCATTAATTTACGCAAAATACTTCATGATATCTTACAATATACAAAAAATCAAATACAGTCAACTATAAAACACAAATTTGCCATGTGCTACAGTGGCTGATGAATGTATCACTTGTAGTGTGTAAATCACTTGTAGTCTGTAAGTGGTGACAAAGTTATAATTCTTCACAAATAATTCTGCAGTAATTCTTCCACAATGTACTTAAATACTTCTTCACAGTTATTTATAGACCATTTCTTTCACAATATTAACTTTTCTCTGAACACAGAGCTACCTCTAATTTTTCATGCTCAGATACTCCTCACTGGCTCTCTCTCTCTCTCTATCACTGATTAAAGCCATGTGCAGTCTAGCAGGGCATTGTTGTCAACATCCAACAACATTCCCAGCCATTGGCCATTGACTGGAAATGCTAACACCCTGTGGTTATTACGCATTGTAGGGTGGTAATAACACACTTTAGATGTCGAATATACTTTTATTTAGCATATGAGTAAGTGAATACAACATGGCAGTACAAACGTAGAACATAGACAAAGATAAATTGAAGATGATCGAGTCCAAAGATATGGTACTTTATGCCAGAGGCGCCACAGAGCCACTGCCATGGCAGTATGGAGCATGGGCGAGGGAAGCTTTCTCACTTGAGCACAAAATCTGCATCCAGCACGAGAAGTAGGTGTGCCAGAAACTGTGCTGACAGAGTCATGTGCATCAGGCTGCTGCGTAGGTGGTGGAACGTCGCTCAAGGTCACAATGGTGGCATCAGCAGGGGTGGCGGTGAAGACAGACAGATCGGAATGTGGTTTGGGGAGGGACCATGCCAGTTTTGAGCAGTTAATGGAAACTGTTTGAGGTCGTCCATTGAGATGTATTATGAAAGTATTCACTCCGCAATGTAAGACATGGTGCAGGCTCAAAATGGCGGTTGCAGTGCTGCACACACAGATTCATCATGGAGCATCATGAATTCACATGATGCCAGGTCCTTGTGGATGAACACCAGTGGTGTCGCATGAGGGTGAGGCAGGGTGGGGCATAGGTGAGTGACGTGAGCGCGCACCCTTTTCACAAGGACAGGAAGGTCAATGGAATCAGCCGGCAGTGCATCCTCCACTAATTCTGCTGGCAGGAGGAGGGGTTCTTGGTATAGGATCTCCACCAGTGATGTATTCAGGTCCTCCTTATGTGTGGAGTAAGAGCATACGGAGGACTTCGGACTACAACCCACCGTGGCACATTAGTGTGGCTTTTAAGGTTCGGTGCCATTGTTCAACCAGGCCATTTGCCTGCGGGTGGTAGGCGTAGTGTGGAATTTTGCGACACCGCACAGTTTGTACAGTCGAGCAAAAAGCATGGATTTGAATTGTCGCCCCTGATCAGTAGTGAGTGAAAGAGGGCAGCCAAACCTCGTGACCCGCACAGATAAGAAAGTGTGAGCTATGGGTCTGCTGTTTTGTCAACAAGAGGGACTGCCTAGACCCAATGGGTTATGGTGTTGATATTAGATAATATGTATTTGTACCCCTCAGAAGGGGGGGACGGACTTATGATGTCATTGTGGACATGTCGAAGTTGACCATTTGGGATGTTGAACTTGCCTAATGGAGGCTGTGTGTGTCTGCTGATTTTACTATGTTGGCATGGGACACATGCGTGGGTCCAAGTGCGACAATCATGCCGCATGCTGGTCCAGACAAAGCATTCAGTGACTAGTCTTGTTGTTGCCCATATTCTGGGGTGGGCCACGTTGTCTAAATCTTCGAAGATCCCGCACTGAAGAGTGGATGGTACCAAGGGTGGGGGGAGCCTGTAGAAACGCCACAAAGGACTGGGGTCATCAAACTGTGCAGGGAAAGAGGCTGGATAACAAGCAAAGACTTGTTGTCTGAAACTAATCACTATGTATCGATGTCTTCAGTCTGGAGTTGGGCGAGGTCATTTAAGTTTAAGGGTGCAGTAAGCACCAAGATACAAAAAATATGGTCAGCTGCTACATTTTCTGCACTGCGGATGTAGTAAGCATGTGAGGAATGTTGGCAAATATAGCCCATATGCTGGAAATGTTGCGTCAGGAAGTCCTTCGCCAGGTTGCATATTGTGTCCATGAGAGGCTTGTGATCGAAGTAGATAGTGAAAGGGCACCCCTTGAGGTTTCTCCAGAAGTGTTTGATTGCCTCATAAACTTCAAGAAGCTTATGATCGAAAGCCAACCACTTACACTGATTCCTGCTTACTTTTTTTGAAAAGAAGCAGAGCGGCTGGGTGGAGTCAGCGGTGCCCTGCTGTAAAACAGTATTCACAGGTGATTGACTTGCATCAGTTGTAATAGAAACACAGGCCTCAGGATCAGGATGGGCAAGAGTGACGGCTTTCGCAATTGCAGTTTTAAGATTATCAAATGCATTGGCATGGGTTTGGTCCAGTCCAAATTTCGTTTCCCCATGGTATTTTTCCAGAGAGGGTGTCGGTAAGGGGCAATTGGATAGAAGTAGCCTGAGGGATATGGCGTTGATAAAAGTTTATCATACCCTGAGAACAGCGGAGCTGAGCATAATCTTCAGGAAGATGCAGTGCGAGAACAGTTTTGACACGAGAATCTATTGGCTGAAGGCCATCAGCTGAGACAGTATGGCCTAGGAATGTAACTGATGTAGAACAGAGTTGAGATTTATTGTGGTTGATCACCACACCACTGGCTGCAAGAGCTGAATGAACTGCATCAAGGTAAAACTGGTGCTCCCCGGCAGAGGAGGGAAAAATCAGAATGTCATCCAAAAAAGCAAAAGCAAAAGGCAGAAGTTGCAAAATGGAATCAATGAACATTTGCCACGTCTGCAGAGCATTTTTCAAACCATAAAGCACGTAATAGTATTCAAATAGGCTGGAGGGTGTGATGACGGCCGTCTTTGGAATATCCGGTGGGTGCATAGGAATTTGGTGACATGCCTGCAAACAATCTAAGATAGAGAAGAACTTCGAGCCATGCAGTAATTGTGTGAAATCCTGGATATGAGGAATGGGATAGTTATTGATAATTGTCTGAGCATTAAGGGACCTGTAGTCCCTGCACAAGTGTAAGGAGCTGTCCTTCTTATGAACAAGGTGGATAGGTAAAGACCAGTTGCTGTCCTACAGACGGGGCACGCCAGAAGCCAATAAATCCTGAGAGATTTCTTTCACTCAC
The DNA here is from genome assembly GCF_021461385.2 of Schistocerca piceifrons. NCBI lineage: Eukaryota > Metazoa > Arthropoda > Insecta > Orthoptera > Acrididae > Schistocerca > Schistocerca piceifrons. The sequence goes on from NC_060138.1 coordinate 858,730,874, forward strand.
AGTGGTTTGGAAGCGTTAAGATGCCTAGCTTTATAACATACAGGTGGGCCATCTGTGGTGCTGATTCTATGACAAGTGCTGTTGCTAATGGCCAGTACTTGCGAAGGGAGGCAGGCAGGGGTGGGCAAGAGGGGGTCCTGGAGCGACAACAGTTCACTGCCAGACCAGAACTGCGTGCGTGAAGCATCGGTAGCACACACAGCACTGGAGGGCATGGCACGGCAACCACGCAATGCGAGGAATCCCGTGAAATGAGAACATGAGCATCCTGTAGATTTGCTTGTGACGACATGGGCATGGCAGCAAGTGGAGGGAAACTCGACACAGGTGCGATGTAGTGTGAAGGCACAGTAGATGCGAGTGATGGTTGTGGCTCTGTAGACAGGCTGCTAATTGTACTCCATATGTGTTGTGATAATTCAGCAGAGGCACCGATAATGCGAGTTTGTAACGCCTCATTATGTGTGTGGAGCTTGTTAATTTGTATATGCGCATCTGATAAATCAGAGAGTCATGCAATAATATGCTCAAGTAGGGATGCATATGTGGAAAGCATAGCCAAGGATATAGAGAGTAGAGTTGTGCTGAACTTGTTCAAGCCCGGAATGATAAAATCTGATGCGTGGCAGGGCATGGCAACCTGTAGGTCCAGCGAAAGTTTGTAATGGTGTAGGAAGTCCAACCCAGTCACAGGTTCATCCATGTCAGCGACATGGAAAGTCAAAGGGAAGATGGCAACTGGTGATAGGCGAAGTGACATCTTGATGGAGCCAAGGATTGCGATAGGAGAGTGATTTGCAGCGATCAAAGTGAGGTTAGCAGGAGAAAACATGTTGCCCGCATGCTTGGCTGGGATAATGCTGACGTTGGCGCCAGTGTTGACAAGAAAGTGAGTGCCCCATGACAAGTCCATGATGTAGAGGCATCCTGCCACTGGAGCAAGTAGTGCGGTGTCAGACGATCGGCATTGTGAAGGATCATGGTGGGACGTGGCACCTAAACATGCCGACCGGAATTGTTTGGGTTTGTACAATGCACGTGGCAGTTGCGAGCAGTGTTCCTGTAAGTGGCGTGGTACCAGCATACTGAGTAAGTTTGGAGGCGAGGTAGTGTGGAGTGGGAGGGGGAAGCAGCTCACTGCGTTGTTGCTTGAGACTGCTCGGGCTGCTGCTCAGGCGGGGTCGGCTGCTGTTGGGAGGCCGCAGGCAGTACCTCCTGCAGGCCACTAGTTGGAAGCTCCTGACAGGCCGCTGAGGAGCTGAAGCAAGCATGGCAGCCTCTGATAGCAGAGTGCCGAACCAAAAGTGCAGCCGTGCCAACTGATGGTGACAGGGATTTCGTTTGTGACAGGCGGTGTCGGTGATGAATGATAGTGTAGGCACAGTCGGCCATATGTAGGTGAACCTTGAGACGGTTGGCAACGTGAGGTAGCAGGTGAAGTTGTATGTCTGACAGCAGTTTGAACATCCACAAAGTCCAAAGTGTGGAGTCTGGTAGTGCTTGATCATCAATTAACGCACAAAGGTGCCGCCAATGCTGCAAAAGTGTGCAGACATCAAGGTCATAAATAATATGGTGGAGCATGCCGAAGTGGCCGTGCGGTTAAAGGCGCTGCAGTCTGGAACCGCAAGACCGCTACGGTCGCAGGTTCGAATGCTGCCTCGGGCATGGATGTTTGTGATGTCCTTAGGTTAGTTAGGTTTAACTAGTTCTACGTTCTAGGGGACTAATGACCTCAGCAGTTGAGTCCCATAGTGCTCAGAGCCATTTTTTTTTTAATATGGTGGATAGCCTCTGCTGGTTGGCGAGAAAGGTATTGGATAAGCAATGTTTTCGCCATTAAATACTTGGGTGAGGTGGGCGGTGAGAGAAGCAGATCACTGATGAGGTCCGGATGAGCATGGAGATGGCTCACCAGGCAGAAGAAACATGTGTTGTCATCCGAAATCCCATGGATATTCAGTAGGTGATTGGCCATTGCAAACCAAGTCTTAGGGTTGTTCTTTTGCAAAGCAGGCAGCTTAGGAAAACTGCCAGGTAACACATGTTGATGTTGTACTGATAGGTGATGATCTGTGTGAGCGGGGCAGGAAACCTTCGAAACCGGAAGTGCAGTAGTGGTGGACAGTGTGTCGCCCGAGGTCTGTGTGGGGGGGCCGCCACAAGCAGCACATGATGTGGAGTGAGTAGGTGCAACCGACGGCACAATGTGTTCCAACTGCAGGCTCGATGGTGACCGCAGCATGTGTGTAATGGCCGGTGGTGTTGCAACATTGTGTGGAAGGTGGTTGCGGTGCAGCCATGGGGGGGGGGGGGGCTGATCCAGTAACTGGTGTGGGCAGAACGGCCAGTGCTGTTATGAAACTGGGTGGAAAGCGATCATGGTGTGACCACGGAGCAATGATTGTGGGTACAAATGCGGTCATGGCAACTGGCGTCGCTGGCACAGTGTGCAGGAGGAGGGAGGGGGGGGGGGGGTTTGCAACGTTAAGCATGTAAGAATATGTGACCCCGTGCATTGAAATGTTTGAATGACAGTTCTCAAACTTCGTCAGCACATCAAACCAAACTGAAGGAGATTGCGTAGCTGAGGGGTGAACCACAATGTCCTTCACTGAATTATAATTCACAATGTCACTAAACGCCATGCGCTGTCCATGTAGCAGCCATTGCTGCATAGTTGCACTTGATGGTGGTCATGTTCAGCCAGTGAAGGTTAAGTGGCCACCGGCATGGCTGGGCGTAGGTAATTGTTCACTTTTAGCCAAACGCACATTAGGTACACTTGTAAATACACAAGCACAGTTAATAGGGTGTGAGGAACTAGCACAGGAAGACACTGGTAGGTCCATCGTTTTGAAGACAATGTGGGCCAACACACGAAGTCCGTTAATGATGAAAAGAAGCACAAAATAATTCACGAACACACGATGATGATGTTGGGGTCACCACTGTGGCTATTATGTGTTGTAGGTCGGTAATAACACTGTTTAGACATTGAATATACATTTATTTAACCCATAAGTAAACAAATACAACAAGGCAGTACAAACGTAGCACACCGAGAGAACATAGACAAAGATAAATCAAAGATGATAGAGCCCAAAGATATGGTGCTTTACACCAGAAGTGCCACAACCCTGAGCATTCTCAGAGACCAACACTGTCACTATGACCAGAAGTGACTGCTGTGTCAACCGTTGGTGAGGGCATGGGTAATGATAATGTTATAGTATGCAAAAGTGAAGAATATAGCACAATGTTTGTATTATGTTTTCCCAAAATCCCACAGAAATCTATGTCCTTTTGTATTTTTATGAATTAGTTTAAAAGATTTTTCAACTAATTTTCTTTAAGTGTTTTATGCTCACATTTGTAGACATTACAGCTTCTTCTGAGCTGGGGAATTTTCTCCTTACTGTTGTGTTTGATTATAATAGTTAGAAGTGTATGTGTAAAATAAAGTCAGGACTATCAGTTGGTTGAATCATATTTCTGATTCCTGACTCCAGAGACCAAATGATGAGATTCACTGTGTAAACATGTGCATTATCATAATACATGTTGAACACCTGTATTTATTTCATAGCCCACCGTTGTTTAAGTTTCACTAAAATCTGCTGTATCATTATGTGTCACTAAGCAGGCTGTGCCATTCCAGAATGAGATTTTCACTGTGAAGTGGAGTGTGCACTGATATGAAACTTCCTGGCAGATTAAAACTGTCTGCTGGACCGAGACTTGAACTCAGGACCTTTGCCTTTCGCGGGCAAGTGCTCTACCAAGAGTGGTCAGTGGATTTGGGATCAAGAGGTGAATGAAGTGTTTGAAAACATGTTTCTAGGGTGTGATCAGTCTTTAATAGCTTTGATGTGCCCTAAAAACTTAAGCTTTTGATGCACAAAATATGATTTAGATAGCTTCACTGTCATATCTTTCTCTTTAAATTTTTTCAGGGTCTTACTCAATGTTAGACAATGTTCTTCCCAAGAAGCTGATATGATCAGGATATCATCTTCATATGTTATTAAAGCCTTCTGTAGATCACTCCCTAATGCTTCATCTAGTGCATGTATAAATACAGATACAGAAACATTAAGTCCAAAAGGCAATACACTCTTCCATGGGGTACTCCGAATATTAGCTTCGCATCTGTTGGTTTTGTTCCATTGAGAGCAGCATGTTGAGTTCTGTCTGCAAGGAAGTCTTGAATCCATTCTCAAATATGATCTAATACATGGTAATCTGATATTTTTTCCTCTGAATGGCGGTATGGGACAGTGTAAAAACTTTTCCTGAAGTCAAGGAACACATCGTCAACCTGAGGGCATTGTCTACAGATCTCATGGAGGATCAGAGAAAGCCGAGTTTCAGAAGATCTGTGTTTGCAGAATCCGTGTTAATTTTTACACAGGAGATTATTGTTCTCCAAAAATATCAGAATTCTTGAGCAAAAAACATGTTACATAATTCTACAGCAGATAGATATGAACAATATAGGCCTATAATTATGTGCATCTGTCCTATGACCATTTTTGAAAATGGGAATGACATGCACTTTTTTACCTTTTGCTAGGTACCCTACATTGCCCCAGCAGTCTATAATAAACTGCTGCTAGAAAGGGAGTAATCTTTGTAGACTCTTACAGCTATCTCATGTGGTCCCAGTGCCTTTCCACTACTAAGTAACTATAGTTGATTTTCTATTCCCAGTCAGTTATCTCAGTATCTGCAATTCTGATGTTCTTACAATAACCAGGAGGGACTGTATTACATTCTTCCATGTGGAACAATTTCGGAAGGCCAAGTTTGGTATTTCAGGTATCTCCCTGTTATCTTATATTTTGGTAACAGTATGGTCACTGAGTGAATGAACAGAGATCGACAAAATTTTACTTTCGAAATAATTACACACTTTTCTCATTGCTCTCCTTACACTCATTTTTGCTTCATTCAGCTTTTGTCTGTCAACTAGATTTTGACTTCCCTTGCATCTGTGTCAGTTTTCTTCTGCTTTCCCTTACAAACGTTTCCACAAAGTTTCATTATCCTGCTATCACTTGATTTTAATGGGGGTCCCCGTGAGTAGCAAAAGTTTAATTTTACTAACTTGTATTCCCCAAGGAGCAGTGAATTGCCTACCTACTAGTGGGTTCACAGTTACTTTCATCCCCTGGTCACTGATCTAGTTTTACAAAATTGTGTTCAATTCCACATGTATTTTTCAAAACATTTATATTCCACTGAAAAATACAACAAAAATTCTAAACATTTTAGCACCAATTAACACAAATGCCTTGAACACTATGTCTACATTGATAATTATCTTTTGCACATTTATATTGAAAGTCCTTTTCTGCAAATTACTCTCTTCATTGTCACCCTCTAATAACTTGAGCGTAGCTACTATTGGTAATTTATCCACAGGTTTCTTTGCTTTGGCAACCTTTTTCTTTTTAACGGAGCCACACTTCATCACAACTTTACTTACATCAACTCTTACTAATTGCTTCTTATTTGCCTCATTGTTAATACACTAGCTTTACCAAAAAATTGGTTCAAATGGCTCTACGCATTATAGGACTTAACATCTGAGGTCATCAGTCCCATAGACTTAGAACTATTTAAACCTAGCTAACCTAAGGACATCACACACATCCGTGCAAAAGGCAGGATTCGAATCTGCGACCATAGCAGCAGCACAGTTCCAGACTGAAGCATCTAGAACTGCTTGGCCACAGTGGCCAGCACACTAGCTTTACCTTCTCTTACAAACTGATGCTCATCTATAATGCCATCTGCTTTGTCAAGAACAGCAATCATTAACTGCACACGCTCTGTTTCATCACCATTAGATACATCAATATTTACATTAACAACTTTCTGCTCAACTCCATGATCCTGTACATCAACAGTAGTTACATGCTGTGTATCAAACCAATTTCATTATCTTTTCTGTCAACACAAGTCTATTTCTGCTAGTCCATTCCGACCGGAATCCACAATACCTACTTCCATCTCCTTATTATATCCACTGTCTCACAGATTCTAAACCTAAGTATCTAGTGATGATGCCAAATTCTTTGACATTTTGAAGAACAATGGACCTTGCCGTTGCTGGGGAGGCTTGGGTGCCTCAGCAATACAGATAGCCGTACCGTAGGTCAAACCACAACAGAGGGGTATCTGTTGAGAGGCCAGACAAACGTGTGGTTCCTGAAGAGGGGCAGCAGCCTTTTCAGTAGTTGCAGGGGCAACAGTCTGGATGATTGACTGATCTGGCCTTGTAACACTAATCAAAATGGCCTTGCTGTGCTGGCACTGCGAACGGCTGAAAGCAAGGGGAAACTACAGCCGTAATATTTCCCGAGGGCATGCAACTTTACTGTATGGTTAAATGATGATGGCGTCCTCTTGGGTAAAATATTCTGGAGGTAAAATAGTCCCCCATTCGGATCTCCGGGTGGGGACTACTCAAGAGGACGTCATTATCAGGAGAAAGAAAACTGGCGTTCTACGGATCGGAGCGTGGAATGTCAGATCCCTTACTCGAGCAGGTAGGTTAGAAAATTTAAAAAGGTAAATGGATAGGTTAAAGTTAGATTTAGTAGGAATTAGTGAAGTTCAGTGGCAGGGGGAACAAGACTTTTGGTCAGGCGAATACAGGGTTATAAATACAAAATCAAATAGGGGTAATGCAGGAGTGGCTTTAATAATTAATAAAAAAATAGGAGTGCGGGTAAGCTACTACAAACAGCATAGTGAAAGCATTATTATGGCCAAGATAGGCACAAAGCCCACACCTACTACAGTGGTACAAGTTTATATGCCAACTAGCTCTGCAGATGACGAAGAAATTGAAGAAACATATGATGAAATAAAAGAAATTATTCAGATAGTGAAGGGAAACAAAAATTTAGTAGTCATGGGTGACTGGAATTCGGTAGTAGGCAACGGGAGAGAAGGAAACGTAGTAGGTGAATATGGACTGGGGGTAAGAAATGAAAGAGGAAACTGTCTGGTAGAATTTTGCACAGAGCAAAACTTAATCATAGCTAACACTTGGTTGAAGAATCATAAAAGAAGGTTGTATACATGGAAGAAGCCTGGAGATACTGACAGGTTTCAGATAGATTATATAATGGTAAGACAGAGATTTAGGAACCAGGTTTTAAATTGTAAGACATTTCCAGGGGCAGATGTGGACTCTGACCACAACCTGTTGGTTATGAACTGTAGATTAAAACTGAAGAAACTGCAAAAAGATGGGAATTTAAGTAGACAGGATCTGGATAAACTGAAAGAACCAGAGGTTGTACAGAGTTTTAGGGAGAGCATAAGGGAAAAATTGACAGGAATGGGCGAAAGAAATACAGTAGAAGAAGAATGGGTAGCTTTGAGAGATGAAGTAGTGAAGGCAGCACAGGATCAAGTAGGTAAAAAGATGAGGGCTAGTATAAATCCCTGGGTAATAGAAGAAATATTGAATTTAACTGATGAAAGGAGAAAATATAAAAATGCAGTAAATGAAGCAGGCAAAAAGGAATACAAATGTCTCAAAAATGAGATCGATAGGAAGTGCAAACTGGCTAAGCAGGGATGGCTAGAGGACAAATGCAGGAATGTAGAGGCTTATCTTACTAGGGGTAAGATAGATACTGCCTACAGGAAAATTAAATAGACCTTTGGAGAAAAGAGAACCACTTGTATGAACATCAAGAGGTCAGATGGAAACCCAGTTCTAAGCAAAGAAAGGAAAGCAGAAAGGTGGAAGAAGTATATAGAGAGTCTATACAAGGGCGATTTACTTGAGGACAATGTTATGGAAATGGAAGAGGATGTAGATGAAGATGAAATGGGAGGTACGATACTGCTTGAAGAGTTTGACAGAGCACTGAAAGACCTGAGTCGAAACAACGCCCTAGGAGTAGACAACATTCCATTAGAACTACTGACGGCCTTGGGAGAGCCAGTCCTGACCAATCTCTACCATCTGGTGAGCAAGATATATGAGACAGGCGAAATACCCTCAGACTTCAAGAAGAATATAATAATTCCAATCCCAAAGAAAGGATGTGCTGAGAGATGTGAAAATTACCGAACAATCAGTTTAATATGTCACGGATGCAAAATACTAACGTGAATTTTTTAGAGACAAATGGAAAAACTGATAGAAGCCGACCTCGGGGAAGATCAGTTTGGATTCCTTAGAAATATTGGAACACATGAGGCAATACCGACCCTACAACTTATCTTAGAAGCTAGATTAAGGAAAGGCAAACCTACGTTTCTAGCATTTGTAGACTTAGAGAAAGCTTTTGACAATGTTGACTGGAATACCCTCTTTCAAATTCTAAAGGTGGCAGGGGTAAAATACAGGGAGTGAAAGGCTATTTACAATTTGTATAGAAACCAGATGGCAGTTATAAGAGTCGAGGGACATGTAAGGGAAGCAGTGGTTGGGAAGGGAGTGAGACAGGGTTGTAGCCTCTCCCCAATGTTATTCAATCTGTATATTGAGCAAGCAGTGAAGGAAACGAAAGAAAAATTCGGAGTAGGTATTAAATTCCATGGAGAAGAAATTAAAACTTTGACGTTCACTGATGACATTGTAATTCTGTCAGAGACAGCAAAGGACTTGGAAGAGCAGTTGAACGGAATGGATAGTGTCTTGAAAGGAGGATATAAGATGAATATCAACAAAAGCAAAACGAGGATAATGGAATGTAGTCAAATTAAGTCGGGTGATGCTGAGGGAATTAGATTAAGAAATGAGATGCTTAAAGTAGTAAAGGAGTTTTGGTATTTGGGGAGCAAAATAACTGATGGTGGTCGAAGTAGAGGAGATATAAAATCTAGACTGGCAATGGCAAGGAAATCGTTTCTGAAGAAGAGAAATTTGTTAACATCGAGTATAGATTTGAGTGTCAGGAGGTCATTTCTGAAAGTATTTGTATGGAGTGTAGCCATGTATGGAAGTGAAACATGGACGATGAATAGTTTGGACAAGAAGAGAATGGAAGCTTTCTAAATGTGGTGCTACAGAAGAATGCTGAAGATTAGCTGGGTAGATCATATAACTAATGAGGAAGTATTGAATAGGATTGAGGAGAAGAGAAGTTTATGGCACAACTTGACTAGAAGAAGGGATCGGTTGGTAGGAAATGTTCTGAGACATCAAGGGATCATCAATTTAGTAGTGGAGTGCAGCGTGGAGGGTAAAAATCGTAGAGGGAGACCAAGAGATGAATACACTAAACAGATACAGGAGGATGTAGGTTGCAGTAAGTAATGGGAGATGAAGAAGCTTGCACAGGATAGTGTAGCATGGAGAGCTGCATCAAACCAGTCTCAGGACTGAAGACCACAACAACAACAACAACAACAACAACAACAACTAATGTACTTTCAAACAAGTTTTTACTGTGTCTGTGTCTTTGTCTAAATTTGTAAGTTTAATATTAATTACACTAACCTCTTTGTTAGTTTGGTCTAATTTTAGTACATTAGCTACTAATGTTCTTAAAATACTTTTTAATGTCATTTCACTTTTTTTAAATTTCTACCATTAAATTACTAACGTCACTTTTTACCATGCATATTTCTACTCATTTCAGTGGGTAGTGCCATGAATCTACCCATATCAGATTGTTTCATTATTGTTCTGTTTCTTTCATCCTGATTAACATTTGAATGTTCTGTAGGTAATTCCCTTGATATTATGTCAGTAACTTGACTAGCTATAGCTTCATCATGAAAAGTAATTTCCTCAAATTTTACTCCACTGTCACCATCAAGGTCACTAATAATTCTTATGTTCTGTTTCTCTACAAACTCTAATTCTTAATTCTCCCTATCTTGAAACATACTCTCATCACAAGGGGCTGGTTATACACTCTAAAGATAACTTCAGGGATAGCTAACCGAGGAATAGCCTAACCATTAGTTAACTTGAAGTGCACATTGTATGATGCCATTTTATTCCCTGGTTAGTTATTCCCAGAATAGTGTTCAAGTCCATTTAAGTTGGCAACAACTGAAGAGCGCTCTTGGTATTCTCGCATATGTCAGTTCATATTTACTTAGTCATTGTCTGCAGAAACAGCATGTCAAACATGAGTGATAAGCGTTCCAGATTGAAAAACTATTTGCTTCAGGGACTTAGAGGCTGGTAGATACTGTAAATGAGTTCAGGAATGTAGTAGAAAACACAAAAACTGCTGCGGTCTCACTCAATGAAAATGTTAGTGCAAAACATTTAATTAAATTGGTTGGATATTTATATGTATAATGATCAATCTTGAAATTAGTTAAAGAACCAGGTATTTGTTGTTTAGCCAGTAAGTGATTTTTCTAGATTTACAGTCCACCCGGACAGCTGAGTGGTCAGCATGGCGGAATGTATGCAAAGAGGCCCAGTCTCGATTGCCGGCTGGGTCGGAGATTTTTTCCGCTCAGGGACTGGGTATTGCGGTTTCATCATCTCATCCCTATCAACGTGAAAGTCACCGAAGTGGCGCCAACTCAAAAGACTTGCACCAGGTGACCAGTCTACCTGATGGGAGGCCCTAGCCACACAACATCTCGTTTTTTTTTTCTAGATTTCCGAATAGAGTATGGGAAAAAATATGCAACAGTCCCCCCCCCCCCCCCCCCCAGAAAATGTGGTAGTAGAGGCTACAGATTGGTGGCACCTGCAAACCTGCTAACTGTGTGCAATGGAATACATGATTTAATAAAGTTGTCAACAGAAGGATGCCACAGTCAATTTGATTCAGGCATAGCTTTTTTAGACATCATAGTATTCCATCACATGTAGCTGTATGGGAGATGATGCACTGCAAGTAGGCATATAGAGAAACAATTGTGAAATGCAGTCTGCTTAGTGAAATAGTTGGTCTTTTCAGTCTCTCCAACAAACTGACAACACAGACGTCATGGAGATTAATTTGACTGAAAATTCTGAGAGGTGTTACTGGCTAGCTTGCTACTGTATTTAATTCATAGAATGATTAATTCATTACAGCAGTAATGGGAGTTCTACAGAAAATACCTTTGCTGAATTACTGAACACTATTTATGCATCCACTTTAGCAGTTCTTGGACATATACAAATCCTGTTAATATTGTAATTAATTATATTGAAGGTATATGTGAAGAATAATATGCCAACATTTATAATAAGCAACCATTATCTTTTCTATAATCCTGTGATAGAAATGTACTTATGGAGCATATCAAATCAGAGGCTGTTGTTATTTTATCTCACCCTAAATATCTGAGTAATAGTAACTATTTCATATATAATTTTGGCTTATGCAATCACCTCAAGCAGTTACATGTATTCTGGTAATGAAGGGGAAGTAACTGGGGCCATGACACCTTCACTGTGTTCTTCCTTTTGTGTGGTCATGTCAGCTCAGAACTGTCAGTTTTGTTTACAGAATAAAAATACCTGATCAGATTCTTGTCATGTCTTCAGTGAGATCAAACTGTCATCTGCACACAATATTTTCTTGGTCCACCTGGCCAGCAAAATCAGGTAAGAAAAACTAAGCCATTCTCACTGATAACTGGTTCAAACTGTTAATGATGCAACCTTTCTATGCAGTGAAAATATGAAGGTGCACACACCAAGATAAAATGCACAAGCACTTAATTGTTGGTGCTGTCCCTGGTGTAAGAAGAGTTGCTGCATCTCAGCAGTGAACACTGAGAAAAATAGATATATTGTTAGAGATTATTACTTGTAGCCTGCCAATTCAGATGGCATTGTTTCTTCATATCTAATAAAAAAGGATTGTAAGTTTTACTTAGCAGGTATCCATTATCACAGTTAATGATATCTGTTAGTCTGATTTTGACAGATTCCTTAAAAATACAATTGCAGCATTGTGAGGCATTTGCAGCCACTTTTGTCTCATTGTATAGCGTCCTATGTCCTGTAAGACAGTTCTCAGCCACCGTAGATTTGTCAGGTTATAATAATTGTGTATAGTGATGATGTTCAACACATCTGTCATTGACGGTATGAAAATTTTGGCCAATGTGTATTCCACTGCACTCACATTATTTTTGTATATGGCAGGCTTGCTCAAACCTAAATCGTTCTCAACAGAGTCAAGAAATGCTCTAATCTTAGCTGGCGGATGGAATATACATCTGATTTTGTGTTTCTTCAAAACCCTACCTATCATGGCAGACACATTCAAAGCACATGGAAGGAAAGCCACAGAAATAAAAGTGTCTTCAGCTGTTTTAGGTAGTCGTCCAAACTGAAAAGTATGTCAGATATGTCTGTCCATATAGCTGTTAGGATTTAACACATCCTTCAGGTGTTGCAGCTCTTGTGTAAATTCTCAGCATCCAAGATAGCATGTGCTCTTTTGATCAAGGTCCATAGGACTCATGTACATTGAAATGGTGGATGACAGCCAGTAGCATGTGAATACCTATCAGTATGTGTCAGTTTTCTATAAACTCTGTGTTGAAGAGTTCCATCATCTTTTTTATAAACCAGTACATCCAAAAATTGTAACTTTCCCTTCTTTTCAGTTTACATTGTGAATTTGATGCTAGGATGAAGACAATTGAAATGGTCTAAAAACTGGTGCAAAGAATCTATTCCATGTGGCCAAACAAGAAACATATAATTGGCATACCTCAAGAAACAAGTAGGCTTCAAAACAAATGTTTTCAAGGCCATATCCTCCACAAGAAGATTAGCGACTATGGGGAATAAAGGATGCTCCATAGCCACACCATCAGTCTGTTCAAAATATTTGTCAATGAATAAAAAGTAAGTGGACATCAGTACATGATGGCAGAACTTCATCTTTTCCACAGCTAGTTTTTCATTAATTAAAATCAATGAGTCTCCAAGAGGGACCTGTGTAAGAAGAGATGCCACATTGAAACTGACAAGTAAATCAGAAGGACCAAGGCAAAGTGACTTTAAATGTAAAATAAAATCTGTAGAATTTGAATCATGACATTGACATTTACCCACATGAGGGCTGAGGACTGGCACTAAATATTTTGGCAAGTTGCAAGTCAGCGCATTCAAATTACTAACAATCGGACTCAACAGGACCCTCTCTATATGGGCCTTTGGCAGTCCATATAATCTAGGTGGAATGGCTGCAGCAGGACAAAGAGAGCACCTGCTATCTCAGATGCTGAGAATTTACACCAAGAGCTGCAACATCTGAAGGATATGTTTAATCATAACAGCTATATGGAGAGACAGATTTGACGTGCTTTTCAGTTTTGACCACTACCAGCTGAAGACACTTTTATTTCTGTGGCTTTCCTTCCATATGCTGGGAATAAGTCTGCCAAGATAGGTAGGGTTTTAGGGACACATGAAATCAGATGTGCATTCCATCAGCCAGCTAAAATTAGAGCACTTCTTGGCTCTGTTAAGCATGATTTCCTGGCATATTAACAGATCGAATTCTTGTCAGGTCTTCAGTCAGATCAAACTGTCATCTGTACAGAATATTTCCTTGGTCTTCTCGCCCACCAAAATCAAGGAGCTTGACATTTACAAAATACCATGTGAGTGTAGTAAAATATACATTGGCCAGATTATTCATATCATCAGTGACAGATGTGGTGAACATCATCGCCATACGCAATCATTATAATCTGTGAAATCCGCAGTGACTGAGTACTGTCTTACAGAGGGACATAGAATGATATACAATAGACACGAGTGGTTGCAAATGCCTTGCTATGCTGGGATTGTGTTTTGAAAGAATCTGTCAAAATCAGACTAACAGATAATAGCATTAACCATTATAATGGATACCTGCTAAGTAAAACTTGGATAGATAGATATCCAGCAATCACAGGCCCTGCAGACCATGCACAGCTTCCACAAACTGCCTCCATCCATTCTGTTTTGTACCCAGTTCCTCCAGGTGTCTTCAATCCCCAGGTCTGCTAGGTCCTTTGCCAGTCTGTCCACCCAGCGCTGCATTGGTCATCCAGTGGGGCGTTTGGTGTTTGGTTTCCCCTCTAGTGCCATCTTTGCATACCTTCCATCTAGCCTACGGGCTACATGGCCCATCCATTGTATTCTTTTGCTCTTTATCTTCCTCATTTTTTCTCCTCCTCCACCGAGTGAGGTGGCGCAGGGGCTAGCACACTGGACTCGCATTCGGGATGACGATGGTTCAATCCTGCGTCCGGCCATCCTGATTTAAGTTTTCTGTGATTTCCCTAAATTGCTCTAGGAAAATGCCAGAATGGTTCCTTTGAAAGAGCACGGCCAACTTCCTTCTCCATCCTTCCCTATTCCGATGAGACCGATGACCTCGCTGTATGGTCTTCTCCCCAAAACAACCCAACCCCCCCCCAACCTCCTCCTCCTCCAGTCTGCATTATCTAAATCTTGTGCCCATATCTTCCTCATTACTCTTCTTTCAAATATTAATAGTTTTTCCTTTCCTTGCTTAGTCATGCTCCATTATTCTGAACCATACATTACTGCTGTGCATATCACTGTGTTGTAGATTTTCATCATGGTGTTCACTGAGATTGATTTAGAGCCAATCATCTCTCTGAGGGAATGCATGCATTTCATTCCCACTGCTGTTCTTTCCTTGATGTCCATTTTTATGTTGTTTTCCATGGTAAACCAAGATCCCAAGTGTTTGAACAGGTGTACTCTCTTGAACCTCTTGTCATCTATCTCAATAAATTGTTCCTGCTCTTGTCTTCTTCCTAATTGCATGAACTCTCTTTTGTCTTGATTCACTTTGAGCCTTACCTTCTGTGCATAATTGTCTATTTTCTGGTACATTCCTTTTAAATCATGCTTTGATGCACTGAGTAGTACTATGTCAGCTGCATATGCGCGACAATTCAAGTTACTGTCCATCTGTAATCCAGCCCACTCCTGTTGCCTACACTCTTTTATAACTTTCTCTAAGATGACATTGAACAGAGCACATTAGAGAGCATTCGCTTGTCTGAGGCCTGTCTCAATCTCAAATGTTTCTCATGAGGCTCCTCGGAAATGTACTGCTGCCTAGCTTCTCAGGGATTCTGAAGTCAGCATTGTATTGGAACTTGGAATCATTTTTTATCAGATATGAAGAAACAACCACATCTGAAAGGCCAGCTATATTGTTTTTCGTCAGCATTCACCACTGGAGGCCCTGCAACGAAGAAACAACCACATCTGAAAGGCCAGCTATATTGTTTTTCGTCAGCATTCACCACTGGAAGCCCTGCAACTCTTCTTGCACCAGGGGGCAGCAGAAATGATTACATGCTTGCGCATTTTACCTTAGCAATTGCTCCTTTGTATTTTCACTGCACATAAAGGTTCCATTGTTCATGGTTTGAATCAGTAATTGGTAAGAGTGGCTTAGCTTTTCTCACCTGATTTTGGCAGCCAGGTGGATCAAGGAAATATTGTATGCAGATGACAGTTTTATCCAGCTGAAGACAAGAATTTGATCTGTTAATATGCCAGGAAATTCTACATAGTTACAACAATACTTGTTTTCAAATGTGAAAGAATTAGCAGAAATACAGATAGTGCTGCTTTGGAAATAGCTTGACAACAACCAGAGAAGGGAGGAACTGCATTAGTTAAGAAAAAGAGTATAAAGCTGAAAATTATGATCAGAAAATAAAAATTAAAGCAAATGATTCCAGAATAAAATTTTATTAATCTGTATTTTCATTTAATTAATCAAAGAACTGAGATAATTAAAATAACTGTCTCTCTTTAATAAGCCTCCTGGCTGTCCCTGTGCCAGTACCAATGAAGTCCCCAATGGTCAGCAGGAAATCACCAGAGGCAAAATATTTGGGTGTCAGTAGTAGCTGGTTCATTGGTGGAAAACAATTATTTATGGGAGAAACAAAATGGTGACATAAGACAATTCAAGAGAAATTTACCAAAACAGCTTGCCAGCCACTCCTTCCACTGTTACAATTATATAGATTCAATAGCTAAATATTCCTGTTAGCTAAATGACAGATGCCTATGTTCTTACAAGGGCGATTTCATCTCAAATCATACTGGTCAAGAGTGAATGTGTCACATCACTATTTCAAAGTTTGCTGGAAAAAATATATGTTGAGGTCCCACATGATATCTCTCCAAAATACAATATTTTGATTTTCTGATGATTTGTTAAAATGTTACAGACTTCTCTAAATGAGAGGATTCATGAAAATGCTGTAATGGAAAGAATAATTAAAAAACCATAATAGAGAAACAAAAAAGGATAGAGATCTGAATTTATTTTCAATAAATACTTTGTTCCAAATACTATGAGTCATGATAAATACATACACATTTCTAAGCTTTTTCCTCATTTTCTTTTTTCATCATCATTTAAGACTGATTATGCCTTTCAGTGTTCAGTCTGGAGCATAGCCCCCTTACAAAATTCCCCCATGATCCCCTATTCAGTGCTAACATTGGTGACTCTTCTGATGTTAAACCTATTACTTCAAAATCATTCTTAACCGAATCCAGGTATTTTCTCCTTGGTCTGCCCCGACTCCTCCTACCCTCTACTGCTGAACCCATGAGTCTCTTGGGTAACCTTGCTTCTCCCATGCGTGTAACATGCCCCCACCATCTAAGCCTGGTCACCCTGACTGCTACATCTACAGAGTTCATTCCCAGTTTTTCTTTGATTTCCTCATTGTGGACACCCTCCTGCCATTGTTCCCATCTACTAGTACCTGCAATCATCCTAGCTACTTTAATATCCATAACCTCAACCTTGTTGATAAGGTAACCTGAACCCACCCAGCTTTCGTTCCCATACAACAAAGTTGGTCAAAAGATTGAACGGTGCACAGATAACTTAGTCTTGGTACTGACTTCCTTCTTGCAAAAGAGAGTAGATCGTAGCTGAGCGCTCACTGCATTAGCTTTGCTACACCTCGCTTCCAGTTCTTTCACTATGTTGCCATCCTGTGAGAATATGCATCCTAAGTACTTGAAACTGTCCACCTGTTCTAACTTTGTTCCTCCTATTTGGCACTCAATCCGTTTATATTTATTTCCCACTGACATTACTTTCGTTTTGGAGATGCTAATGTTCATACCACAGTCCTTACATTTCTGATCTAGCTCTGAAATATTACTTTGCAAACTTTCAATCGAATCTGCCATCACAACTAAGTCATCCGCATATGCAAGACTGCTTAGTTTGTGTTCACATATCTTAATCTCACCCAGGCAGTCTATTGTTTTCAACATATGATCCATAAATAATATGAACAACAGTGGAGACAGGTTGCAGCCTTGTCTTACCCCTGCAATTACTCTGAACGATGAACTCAATTTACCGTCAACTCTAACTGCTGCCTGACTATCCATGTAAAGACCTTTAATTGCTTGCAAAAGTTTGTCTCCTATTCCATAATCTTGTAGAACAGACAATAACTTCCTCCTAGGAACCTGGTCATACGCCTTTTCTAGATCTATAAAGCATAGATACAATTCCCTGTTCCACTCATAACACTTCTCTATTATTTGCCGTAAGCTAAAGAGCTGGTCCTGACAACCTCTAAGAGGCCTAAACCCACACTGATTATCATCCAATTGGTCCTCAACTAATACTCACACTTTCCTTTCAACAATACCTGAGAAGATGTTACCCACAACGCTGATTAAAGAGATACCTCTGTAGTTGTTACAATCTTTTCTGTTTCCATGTTTAAAGATTGGTGTGATTACTGCTTTTGTCCGGTCTGATGGAACCTGTCCCCACTCCCATGCCATTTCAATTATCCTGTGTAGCCATTTAAGACCTGACATTCCACTGTATTTCATGAGCTCCGGCTTAATTTCATCCACCCCAGCTGCTTTATTGCACTGCAATCTATTGACCACTTTCTCCACTTCCTCAAATGTGATCCTATTTCCATCATCATTCCTATCCCATTGTACCTCGAAATCTGAAACATTACTGATCGTATTTTCACCTACATTGATCGACTCTTCAAAATATTCCCTCCATCTGCCCAAGGAATCCACAGGATTCACCAGCAGTTTTCCTGACCTGTCCAAAATACTTGTCATTTCCTTCTTACCTCCCTTTTGAAGACTGCTAATTACACTCCAGAATGGTTTTCCAGCAGCTTGACCCATAGTCTCCAACCTGTTTCCAAAGTCTTCCCAAGATTTCATCTTGGATGCTCCAATTATCTGTTTTGCTTTGTTTCTTTCTTCAACATAACTTTCTCTGTCTACCTGAGTTCTAGTATGTAGCCATTTTTGATATGCCTTCTTTTTCCTTTTACAGACTGCCTTGACTGTGTCATTCCACCAAGCTGTTTGCTTCATCCTACTTTTACACACTACTGTTCCAAGACATTCTTTAGCCACTTCTAGTACTGTGTCCCTGTACCTATCCATTCCTTTTCCAGTGACTGTAATTGACTACATTCAACTAACTGGTACTTTTCTGAGCTCACTGTTATGTACTTGTGCCTGATTTCCTTATCCTGAAGTTTCTACACTCTTATCCTCCTACATATAGACCTGACCTCCTGCACTTTCGGCCTCACAATCCCAATTTCACCGCAGATTAAATAATGATCAGTGTCATCAAAGAATCCCCTGAATACACGTGTGTCCCTCACAGCCTTCCTGAATTCCTGATCTGCTATTATATAGCCAATGACATATCTGGTTCCCCTGCCTTCCCAAGAATACCGGTGAATGTTCTTATGTTTAAAAAAGGAGTTTGTGATTACTAAGCCCATAGTGGCACAGTAACCCAAGAGTTGTTTCCCGTTCCTGTTGGCCTCCATATCCTCTCCAAATTTACCCATAACTTTTTCATACCCTTCTGTTTGATTTCCAATCCTGGCATTAAAATCACCCATGAGCAGAACACTGTCCTTGTCCTTTACTCTAACAACTACATCACTGAGTGCCTTTTTTGTGTGGAAAAATAAACTATGAAAATTTGTAACTTTTTGACAATGTGGAAGGACTGCTAACTGCAGCTTATGATATTAATGCATGAAATTATTAAACTGTCAAAATATTTGTACACAAAGATGAAAGAATATAAAATTTTTTGGTTGTTTAAAAATTATTTTCTCTACAACCCCCATCCTAAATGTTCTACAAATTTGATGGTAATTTAGTTGGTCATTGTACTTAGGGAATGTATGTTCATAGGGGGTGATACTTGTGTGTACAAAATGAGAGAAATTTTTTGGCTAGACCTAGCTCTACACTCAAGGTCAAAAAATCATGGACACTTAAATATTCAAATTTATTGCTGGGTTTAAGTGAATGTTATCCAAAACTGGTATTTCTGAATCAAAGTAATTACTTTATAACATTATAAGTGAAAGGGAAAACAATTCATAATTTTGTTCAAAAGCATTTTATGACAGAAACAAAGTACAGAATATTTATACCCATTATTTGTTTTATGATATTATTCACAAATTATTATTGTCTTTTGTCATTATTTTATTTCTTTGTGACTTTCCATGAACTGAAACTGCCTACAATGTAACAATCAATGCTGAAAAGAGTCCATTTGTTTTTTCATCTGCTTCTCATTGAACTTCTATAGCCGAGCTGAATTTGCATGTGAACAAGATTGACTCTGCAAGAGCAGTACTTGGGAAATGGGAAATGCACACTGATCGTTTGATGATGGCAATTTGAAAGCACTAGCAGGACCATGAGGTGTCATAAAGGAGACTGTTGTATCTTGCAGCTAAGGAGAGACACTTATTATCTGCCCCACCCACAAATGATTGTCATACACACAAGAAATGAAGTGGGTCACTACAAAGTCTTCTAATATATACAGTGGTCTCTGCATTTCACACACATTAACAGTCTGCGTTTTGTGGAGAACTGTTCTTGCAATGTACGTGCCACTCTGGGATGCAATGTAGTAGTGACTTGATTGAATTTCTACCATAGAATTCATAATAGACCACTCTTCTCTCCTTTTTTAAATGGAATTCCCTTAATGTACTTTTATTTAGAAGTAAGAATTTCATGTTTGTTACTAATGTCAATATGTTGTGTACAGATCCATTAGCATTTCTTATAGCATCAATAGCTTCATGCTGGAGATTTAATCTTGTTGCAAGATGTTTACAGAGACCTCCTACCCCATCACATGCACTTTTTCCATGACCTGTTGCTGAAAATATCCATTTTTTGTGTTAATCCCTGTACTACAGTGTTGACCAAGCTCATAAAGCTGAAACCAGTTTTTAAAATGAGATCTACATCTGCATGACATCTATTCACATTTAAATGCCTGACAGAGGGCTCAATGAACCACCTTCAAGCTATCTCTCTACTATTCCACTCTCGAATGGTGTGCAGGTAAAATGAGCACTTAAATTTTTCTGTGCGAGCCCTGACTTCTCTTATTTTATCATGATGATCATTTCTCCCTATGTAGGTGGGCGCCAACAGAATTTTTTCACAATTGGAGTAGAAAACTGGTGATTGAAATTTCATGAGGAGATCCCTCACAACGATAAATGCCTCTGTATTAATGATTGCCACTCCAATTCATGTATCATGTCCATGGCACTATCTCCCCTATTTCGTGATAATATAAAATGAGCTGCCCTTCTTTGAACTTTTTCAATATCATCTGTCAGTTCCACTTGATATGGATCCCATTGTGCACAGCAATACTCCAGAATAGGGTGGACAAGTATAGTGTAAGCAGTCTCTTTAGTAGATCTGTTGCACCTTCTAAGTGTTCTGCCAATGAATCACAGTATTTGGTTTGCTCTACCCACAACATTGTGTATGTGATCATTCCAATTTAGGTTATTTGTAATTGTAATCCTTAAGTATTTAGTTGAATTTACAGCCTTCATATTTGCGTGACTTATAATGTAATCAAATGTTGCACCATGAGTCATATACACAAATGCATAGCCTCTAGATGCTATGTCTTAATTATCATGTTGACAGTGTAGCATGCATGTGTACTGCCACAAATGTGTCGTTAATGACAATAGCAAAACAGTGTCATGTTCGAAGGAAGTGAGCAGCAAATGTGAATATTGTTTGTTACCTGTGATGTACGCCAGTGGTAACTTTGAAATTCGTTCTGCAAGGTAACTGACCAGTTCACAGCAATGTTGAAATAAAGAAGTATTGTGTCAGTATTATGGAATGTGGCTGATTTTACTTCTGCTATGGGTTATCTCTGAATCCTCTAGATATGATGGTGAGCTATTTCTTTCATAACCTAACGCCTAATCTCTGTAAAAAACTTCTCTGCCTCTACTGTCTTCTTCACCAACTCTCCTCCCTCTCACAATGCACAGGTTTGATTGATTGATTGATTGCTTTCTTTATTAATCCATGTAAGAATTTACATCGTGTGGATTTCGTCAGCAAAATCATATACAATACAATATACCTACAATTATACACATAAAATTAGTATTTACACACATTTTTGAGGTATCTTAAATTATTTTTATATCCTTGTGTAATTTGTAATTTTCTTATAGTACTGTACAATTTTTGATTACATATCATAATTATTTCCTCATGTATTACAATGCAGGCTACTTTAATTACACTACATGTTTTAATTCAGGTAGTCCGTTACTGCGTAATAACTTTTATTTAATAAAAAAAAATTTAGTTTTGTTTTGAACTGTCCGATTGTGTCAATATCTCTTATTTTTTGGGGTAATTTATTATATAATTTAACAGCATTGTACAACATGCTCTGCTGAGTTTTAACTTTATTTTTCCTCTCTAGATGCAGATTGAATTGGTTTCTAGTTTCATAACTGTGTACTAATGAATTTTTCATATAGCAGTCAATATTTGTTTTTACATACATAACACTTTGAAAAATGTATTCACAGGGGACAGTTAGGATTTCCAGCTTTTGGAAATGTTCAAGGCAGTGAGCCCTACTGCCACTCTTGGTTATTATACGAATTGCTCTTTTTTGTCATTTGAAAACTATTTGAATATTTTTACTGTTGACTCCCCAAAATATTATTCCATAGGTAATAACAGAGTGGATATAAGAAAAATATACAGATCTGACACATGTAGTATCACAAACTGCAGTCAGAATTCTCAGAGCATAGCATGCTGTAGCGATTCTGTTACTAAGTATTTTAATGTGTTCTTCCCACTTTAACTGACTGTCAACATGCATACCAAGAAATTTTGTGTAGTCTACACATTCTATAGTTTCATTGTTTAACTTAAAGTTGTTAAAGTGTGGTTTTTTGCAGACATAGAAGTTAACAGCATTTGTTTTTTTAAGATTTAGTGTTAGTTTATTATTGGATGCCCACTCACGTACACTGTTTAGTGTTTGTTCGGCTTTTTCTTTTAGTGCATCTGGTGATTTGTCACTGATTAGAACATTTGAGTCATCTGCAAACAATAGGTTACATAACTGCCAGTATCCTGAACATGTAATGCTTCAACAGTCATCACTTCAGCACCAGGACACATTGCACACTCCTGAAACCAACATTTTTCTTGTGGCTCTTGACATATTCACAAAATCATCAGATCCATCTCTGTTACTTCTTTCCTGTGACACTGCTTCTGGTGAAACAAACAAATTTCAAATTAGTGCAGTAAATACATGTGCATACTTCCTTCACTGGGTGAAATTTTACCCATTTTTTCATAAGGAGTAGAATTTTGTGAGACCAATTTTTATATCTGGGTTCTCCTTTTTTATTAGGAGATATACTTCTCTTATAGATCTTGTCATGTATTTTTTTCAACTTTTTCACCATTTTCACTAACAGAGATAACATCAGCCCGGTTAGGACTTTGCCTGCTGCAATCTTTGTCATCAATTAGGTAATATTCCAGAGCATCATTAAGCATACCATCTTGCAATGGATGTCCACAGTAAGAATCTGGGTATTCCCAAATACCTTTCTCATTCTTTATTTTATGAGCTTTTGAAATCAAATAATGTGAGAAAGAGGGTATGTATTTCTGTATCTACTGCTTTGAGTAGTCACCTGGTATCAGTGTCAATAACTGTACCTTCTCAGTATACGCAGCTGTTGAGATAGCAGTATTTAGGTTTTGAAATATTTCGTGCACCTGTGACTGTCTTTACGTTCTGCACCAAGTGCATCTACATTATACACTTCACAAAGTTTTGAAGATGTAGCTTGTGTAAAACTTGTTTCAATTTCTCCTAATTTTCTTTTTACGCATTGTTTTCTTCTTGTGCTTCTTACCTTTCCTGGACGTTTAAGTGGGGGTGTAGTAGTGGCTACAGTAGAAATTCTAACATCCAATGCATCAGTAACTTCACACCTAGGAAACCTAGGAATATAAACATCTGCACTGTCTTCTTCAGCTTCACATTTGGGTGATGGTGATTGTTCAGGAGGATTGTCACCAAATTTCTTCTTGTAGAAACCAATTTTTATATCTGGGTTCTCCTTTTTTATTAGGAGATATACTTCTCTTATAGATCTTGTCATATATTTTTTTCAACTTTTTCACCATTGTCACTAACAGAGAAATTTCTGAGGATGTACATCTGGAGTACAGCATTGTATGGTAGTGAAACCTGGACTGTGGGAAAACCGGAACAGAAGAGAATTGAAGCATGTGAGATGTGGTGCTATAGACGAATGTTGAAAATTAGGAGTACTGATAAGGTAAGGAATGAGGAGGTTCTACGCAGAATCGGAGAGGAAAGAAATATGTGGAAAACACTGATAAGGAGAAGGGACAGGCTGATAGGACATCTGCTAAGACATGAGGGAATGACTTCCATGGTACTAGAGGGAGCTGTAGAGGGCAAAAACTGTAGAGGAAGACAGAGATTGGAATACGTCAAGCAAATAATTGGGGACGTAGGTTGCAAGTGCTACTCTGAGATGAAGAGGTTAGCACAGGAAAGGAATTCGTGGTGGGCCACATCAAACCAGTCAGTAGACTGATGACAAAAAAAAAAAAAAAAAAAGTGTGTGTAACAATAGCTGCACAATGGATGTGATGCTAACTTCATTACCTGGGGATCAAGATATTTCTGCAGTACCTCTGACAGATTTCCAACAACTGTGATGTGTCTTTCAGTTTTTTAAACACCACCTACTTGTGCCTTTTTTCATAGTCCACACATCATTCTTTCATTAATGTATTTCCTTGCTGACATTGCATAAAAAAATTTCAAACCAAATACAAAACTCAATGCAGAATGGTTTGTGTGCAAGTTCTCAGTCGTTTATTATAAAGAGAATAGCAATGGAAACAGTGTTGCCAACATGCACATTTTACAATAGAAATTCAGTGATGTGAAATACGCAGAATATTGAAAATTTTTTAACACTTTATACAGAAAAACATTGCTCACTGTGTTTGCACTGAATACTAACATATAAACCAAACAATATTTTGTGTAATTCTCAAAAGTTTTTTGATGGTGGTTTCTCAAGTAAATATTTTGTAAAAACTCGTAAAATGCAAATTTTACATTTTTAGTAGTGAATATTTACATAATATAGATAGCTGGAGCAGAGAAGATACTGTTTATAATTAATCTGTAGTATCCAGTAATATGACAGAAAATATAGCGTTCTGTGAGTTTCCAAATTAGAAAAAAAATTTTCAGTGGAAAAATTGACTTAAATTTCGTATTTTTGTCTTAAATTTGTAAGTTAAAGGGAGCCCACAAGTATGCGGGTGTCATCTAAATTTCAGCACACTAAGAGGGAGCTTTAATGCAAAACATCTGCCAGATCTCCAGTACTTTTGGTTTATTAGTTTTTTGTTATCTACTGTTTTAAGAGTTATTTACAAAATATACATTTTTCAAAGGGCTGTCCCATTTACAAAAATTAAGATAAAATGAAAATACTTGTGTTAGAGAGGTGTAATATATATATTTTCCAGAGAAATTCATGGCCACAAGTTGACGACCAGTATGGTTTAAGTTGAAATCACCCATAACACAAAGTAATACAAATAAATAAGAAATACACTATCTGCTATAGCTTTTTTTAAAAATTAAAAAATTACTGTGTTAAACTTTGCTTGAGTAACCACAAATCACTTACATATTTATGGGAAAAATGCAAGGTGGTGGACAATTTTGTTGTTCAGAAGCATTTGCTGAAAGATGGAATGTTGTTTTTCCAATGGGAGATAAGAATGAACAATATTTTCTGCTTAGATGTGGCTGACTGAACTTTGGACATTAGTGTACTATCAAACTTCTTGTTACATTAAACAATTATAATAAGCCATGAGTTTCAGAAAAATGGTACTTCACACAAGTCGAATACAAGGTTTCAATTTAAGTAATCTTCAGCTAGCTACAATGTGATGTAACAGACATTGAAAATAACTTGATATTCAGGGAAAGTTAAAAATCACCTTTCTTGTAAAAAAAAAAATGGGTATTCCCAATAGAAAACAGAGTGGAACAACATTTCAAGCTGTTGGTGTAATGTGATAGAGTGAATCTGAGACACTTCTGTTTCACCAAAACATTCTGCAGCTTCATCAACACAGTTTTCAAAATCAAAAATTGATGTTTTATCTAAATCAGAAAAACCTGTTGATACAAGTATTAGACAAATCTGATGTGGTTTTCCAATTTGGTTAAGTCTATTATGGCACTGTCATTAAATAAAACAAAACAGTCCTTTCCAGTGTTGCAGCAGCTGTAACACACACCAGATAAACAAAACTATTTTTGCTTGAAGCATCATTATAATGTGCCTTATTTACATAACTAACACAATGCAGTTCACGAAGTACTGAAATCAAATGCATATTAATACAGATAAACAGTATTATTTAAGATAACAGAGAAATAGTCTCACCTGTCAGTCATATGCTCTAGTTTCTCATGTACAAGATTGGAAAGATGAAGTTTGGCTTCCTTTGACAAGTGAAATCTGGATATAAATTTGGAATTGGCATCATCTCACTTTCTTCCCATTACTCATTCTAATGAACAGTTTAGCCAAATTCTCATCATCAGTGTCTGCCTCTGTCACTATTTCTGCCATCTTGAAAACTTATTCACTGGTTAAGCTCGCTAGCCAACCAGAAATCACCAGTGAAGTTATCCTGAGTTTATTCTCTGATTAGGTATTATTCTGGTTTCATAAAACATGTTTCCTACTCTGTTCCAAGAATAGAGCTTAACCAGGTGCTAACTGGAGATTATACAGCCAGCCCAAAGTTCAGTATTGACCTTTACCACATCTCCTTCATAACAAAACCAACAATCATTTTCCTCTCTGTGACTCACCTTGACCAGACAGTATACAACACTTAGTAACAAACATAGTTCACCTGTTTGTTTATTGATAGCAGCTGGTGCTGTCAAATCTGTCACCTGCTAGACAATATGTCTTACCAGCCTTTTTTGCTGTACAAACAGTAAGTGAATTCTGCACTAATTGACTGCTTCCCTCAGATGACAGCACAGGCTGAACTTGTCTTCTTATTGGCTGAAGATGTGACATCCAGTATGGTGACATCTGTTTATGTTTCAGTCTGCGTAGTATCATGGATAACCTCATTAAGTACTATTTGCACTTTACCATACACATTCCTGTCCCAAAAGTGCCACACGGAAAGTGTGTCTGTTGTTCATTACTGCTTTCTGGATGTTAACCACCATCTATCTTATGGTTCCACCCAAATATCTATCCCTATTAAAACCCACTAACTGCCAACAGTATCTGCATTTTGACATCTACCATACTTTGTCATTAAAAAATTGTTCCCATACAGCCTGGCTGGCCACCAATAAGTGATGTACCGGCAGTGACAAGAAGTCTCTTGCGCAGTTTTGCTGAAGATCTCTCAAACAGATTCACAGACAGGCACAACCCCCCCCCCCCCAAATCCAACTTAGTTTCTAAACAGACATCCTCAGACATTTCTAATCCCCCCTCCCAAGAATCAGCTGCATAGGAGCAACCTCCTCATTACCCTGTACCATCTTGAATGAGAATCTGAACCATGTCCTTTGCCAGTGCTTTGATTGTCTATCATTGTGGCTGGAAATGAGGGGCATCCAACCCTAGATCCTTCCCACCCATTGTAAGATTAAGAGCCATCACCCACCACACATCCAGCCTCCTGGTCCATCCCTATGCCACTCCCACTCCCAACCCCTTGCCACAGGGGTCATATCCCTGTGGAAGAGCCAGGTGCACCCATCCAGCATATCTTAATCCAGTCGTGTTAGAGGCCCATCATTTCACATCAGATTTAAGGCCATCCATGAAAGCAGTCATGTCATATACCAGGTCTGCTGTAATCACTGCACACATTTTTAAGTGGGCATGACCATCAACCAGCCATTATGTAAATACATGATGAAAGACCCCCAGGATGTTGTAAAGCTAAAATTTATCAAGAATAAAAAATGAAACACCAATCAACCATAAGTGTTGGCAAAGATGTTAATTATGAATGCACGGTAAGGTGCAGACAAATGAAAAAACCATTATTCATTTTTTTGTACATGATTTTGTTTCACACTCTCTCTCCTATGCAGAAGTTCTGTTAAGAAGTACTGTTTGGAGGATGACGGGATACGAGTGTTTTGTATCATACATGTTTCGAAATAAGAAAAAATTTGATACTTTGATACCAGTATTAAGAATTTTTTATTCAAGTGAAGTGAAACCAAGTAAGGAGGAATTTCTTAATTATGACACGCACTGGTGTACTTGGAGTCCACTGCCTGCATCTACAGTTGAAATATAAGAGAAGAAGTCCAATAGCGTAAAAATCCATACAAGCACATAATATTTCTAATAACACAATTGTATTATCCTTTTAAATATTTTTCATATGAATACATATGTATATATATTATTTATTATTTTTTTATTTACAACGAAACTGTCGACCTGTGTGCCAGGACTTCAGGGCACCGGTTGTGAGTAGGGTTTGTTAACTGTTGTTACAGTAGGAAATTTCTATAACATTGTTATGAATCATAAAAACTAATTGTCTGTATTTTCTGTTTACATGAATCACGATGGGGAGCAAGTAAAGCAAAAAGGCAAAAATTGAGGAGAAATTTTGGAAAGTAATAAGAATTGGATGCAGGTTACATAAAATTTTCCATAGGAAGCTGTTTTATTCATCACAGCAAAGGTAGGATGGCTACGCAAGTTTCTTGCATGGTTGCGCTTGGTAGCTTTGAATTTAATTTGAGAAAAATTTACAGGAATTTTTCAATGTGATACATATTGTCAGTAAAGCATAAGGAATTGCAATACAATAGTTTGCAAACCAGCTTTGACATTGCGTAAATTACAATTGTCAAGTGTAATAATTAGCATATAAAATTTTTAACATTTTTGTGAAATTTTTATTTTTTGCATATTCATATAACATAGCCAAAAAATATATGCCCATTGTTGATAGCGATAGCAAAAACACAATCAGCCAAGATGGCTTAGAAATGCGTAATAGAAGAATTGAAGTTCAGGTGCCATGCATGTCTACTGGAGAAGGTTTAAGTAGGTCATAGATGAGTGTTGCAGGTGTGCCAAATGATAGTGATGCTCCACAGCAGAATAACCTTGATGACACAATGTTCACAATTGATGAGACAATGTCATGCATCTCCCAGAGTGACATACGGCTCATGAATGAAACATTGGAGAGTGATTCCAATATGAATTTTGACAACATGTTACAAACACCACTTCATCACAACACAAATATTAACTTACAAAGTACAACTGACAGCAACCACAGTAGTACAACTAATGCACTGCTATGGCAGTTATTATCTAATATAAACAAGAAATTAGATAGTATCAATATAGATTTCAGTGATACGAAACAAGATATGAACAAGGTAAAACAGCAACAAAACACTGTTACACAAAATCTAAATACAATGAAACATGAACAAAAATAAGTATTCAAGGATTTGCAAGACATGGTCTCACAGAAGTTTGATGACTTAGCAAAAAAATTTCGCATTGAAATCGACAAAAAATTGAATGATATGAAAAAAACAAGTAAAGCATGAACTACTTTCTGAAATAAACAGTAATATTATTGGGTTAAGACAGAAGGTGGATTCTTTTAACAACCACAATGATCTAGTAGAGCAACAAATAAAGAAAATCACAGACGCAAACACAAATATTGAAGCCACACAAAACCAATTGTGTTCGAGTGTAAAAAAATGTAACCACTGTCATTAACAAACTAAGTAAAGACTATGAAGGTGTACCCCTAGCTGTAGAAGAGCTTACTTTAAGGGTAGCAACATTAGAAGCTGACTCAGCATGTGCTAAGAAGTAGAGAGAGAAGATCAATGAAAATTTGAATGATATCATTAGTCAAGCTGAAGAAGGTATGATAGATAATGGTAATACCATTGCTGAGAAGTTAGTAACAGATTGTAAGTTATACACAAATGTAGTCAAAAAGGCTATTCAGAAAAAAAAATGAAATTGTGAACAAGGTAAACATTAACCTACAAGCCGCAGAAGATAGGATCCACAATCTTTTAGAAGAAAATATTACCGTATCTCAAAATATGCACGTAAATAATACACAGGCTACAGTGAACAATCCACAAATTGTCACAAGTCCCACATGAGGTACCAGTGACAGTTGTAGAGTGCAAAATGTAAACATACCCACAACTCCAACACCTGAACAATTACTAACTGGAATTACATGTAACTGCAATAACAACATAAATACAACTGAAAATGCCATGTGTCTATCAACTATTTTTGCAGAAAAAGGTTTGCTGAGACATCAACAGTTTCCTACATTCACTACTGAAGGTAAAAGAATGAATCCACTAGTATTTACCAGTGATTTTTGCCATGTACTTCCACGAAACCACAGAGAATCAGATTTGTCTTGGGATATACGCAAGGTGTTCTTTTATGGGCAACTAAAGTGGCCAAATGTTGCAGCACTTATATCAAATTTGGATGAGCTTTCCTCAACAAATACTGGCCTGAGGCAGTGCAAGAAAGACTCAGACGCGAGGTTTTTGACCCCGCACCATTCAGTCGCAAATATGGTAGCCTAAGTGGATACTTTGAAAAATACCTGAACAAAACATGCTACTGGCTGAACCCAATATCACAGGTAGATGTGTTAAAAAATTTGCAAAGTCATTTACCACCTCACTTTAGAGAAAAATTAGTCACAATGCCAGAGCACAACAGTGAATATTTTCTATCAGTGCTTGGTTCTATAAATTTTATCTGTGAGGAAAGACCTGTAGCCAATAAAGCAACAGATAATCAGACACAACAACAACAACAACATAGTTATGTAAATCAGTCAGTAAAACATGATCCAAACACACAGCAAGGATGGTACACACAACAACAAAATTACATACCCAGAGGTAATGAGTACAGTAATGGGAATGGAATAAAATGAACAATTTAAAAGAAATTTTCAAAACAACAAGAGTCATTTCAATGCATGAGCAATTTACAGTCTACCATCACAAGGAACATGAACAGAAACAGTCGGCCGCATCAGTGGTCGACGTGGCAACAATGTCCTGCGTTACACTGTACCATAGCCAACCTTTGGGCAGCAAAATAATCGCACAGCAGCTAAAGACACAAATTGGCGAAGTATACACATAGTGCAATTATCTGAAATTACTCCAGGTAATGAATTAAGTCACCCTTCACCATCGCAAAACACCAACGGTTGTAGTTAAGCCCCAAGCCTATTGACCTCTCAGGGGGTGGGGGCAAAGAAAAACTACAGACATGTTTTATAAGATTTGACAGACAAAGTGACATCAAGGATGATTTGTATCAGCATGAGTTAGATGCAATATATAAAATCCGTGAAGAAAAAATACAAGCAATCATTAAAGTGAAAATATTTAATATTGACACAGTTAATTTTAGATACAGATTCAACTACCAACCTAATGTCAAATGCTTTTTTCTATGAATTGAAGAAGGGAGACAAATTCCCAACATTTCCTGTCCAAAATTGGAAGGTGCAAACTGCTACAGGCAGTAAGACCAAATTGGTTAAATATCAGGCATTTATTCCATTACAAATTGAACATTTTACAGTAAAGTGCAATTTTCTTATAATTGACAAATTTATAGTTAATTGGAACTTCCAGGAGATAAGGTACTGGCAGAAGTAAAGCTGTGAGGACAGGGCATGAATTGTGCTTGGGTGGCTCAGTTGGTAGAGCACTTGCCCGTGAAAGGCACAGGTCCCGAGTTCGAGTCTCGGTCCGACACACAGTTTTAATCTGCCAGGAAGTTTCATATCAGTGCACACTCTGCTGCAGAGTGAAAATCTCATTATAGTTAATTGTCTTATTGGAATGATCATGTTTAGAACATACAAAACACAGATGGACATCAGTAGTGAAAAATGACACTTTCATGTAAAGAATCAGATTTTTTTCTATTGATTTAGTCAAAACACCTGATGAAAGTAACAAAAATAAACCAGAGTCAAATGTAATAGTACAGCATCCCTTTCAAGCTGTATATTTCACAAACAAATCTGATACTGAACAAGAAGCAAACACTGAGGTTAGTTACAAAATGGTAGAGCAGAATCACAGATACTAAATGGTATGTAATGACAAGAACTTTCTATTTAAGTATTGCAGATTTTTTCAGTAAGGAGCCAGGAGTAATCAAAGACTATGATAATAAATTTGAAGTCTATCCACATGAAACATTTTGTGTAATGTCATATCCCATTCTATGGGCAAAACGAGAGGCAGTAAGGGAAGAGATCAATCATATGATTAAATGGGGAATTATACAACCCTCATTTTCACCCTATTGTAGTCCTATATTACCAGTAAGCAAACCAGACGGTTCTGTAACATTCTCGATGCCAGACGTATCAATAAGAGAATAGTACCAGTACGCATAAAACCAGACAACTTGGACGAACAGTTTCTAAAGTTTTACAATACAAAATATTTCGGTATACTCAATCACAAGATGTTGTACTAGCAAATAAAGCTCCGTGAAGAAAGTAAAAAAATATACAGCATTTGTTTGTGATAACAGAAGTTACGAGTTCCATGTTCTACCTTTTGAACTGAACATTAGTGCAGGCATGTTTATACCTGCATTGGACAATGTTTTAGGACCAGAATTGGTTAGCAAATTTACTGTTTATGTAGACGACCTGCTAACAGCCACACCCACTTGGTTATAACATATCAGGCTCATTGAATAGGTGCTTCAGCAATTTTCAGATTATGCAGCAACTGACAATTTTTTTAAAAAAAGTCAAGTTTTGGTTGGGAGCAAGTCATATTTTTAGGACATGTTGTGTCAGAACAAGGTATATTACCTGATTTGAAAAAAAAATTGATGCCATATGCAACTGTCCAGCTCCAAGGAATAAAAAACAACTAAAAGTTTTTTTAGGGCTAGCATCTTTTTTTTGTAAATTCATATCACAGCAACTGATGAACAGTGATGCATTGCTCAACTTGTTAAGAAAAAATAGGCCTTGGTTATGGGATGGTAAGTGTTAAGAACACTTTATAAAATTAAGTAGGCATTAGTCAATGCAAACATTCTTAGCCATCCTGATATGTCCAAGAATTTCTGTCTGTGCACAGATGCCACATCTCAGGGGCTGGGGGCATGCTTGTTCCAGATACAGGAAGAAAAAGGTAAGGAAGTACCCAAGATCATCAGTTCTGCTAGTCACACATTATCAGAAGCAGAAAGATCTTACTCTGTGTCAGAATCGGAAAGTTTAGCTGTAATATGGGCATTTAAAAGGTTTGAATATTTTTTGTGGGGCAAGAATACCAAAGTTTATGGTGACCATCAGTCACTGCCATTTCTTTTAACATGTAAACTATTTCACCGTAGATTAGCTACATGGTGTCTATATTTACAAAAATTCAATTTCAAGATCATTATATTAAAGGAAGTCAGAATGTTATTGCAGATGCCTTGCATAGATTACCACAAGGTTTAGAGAAATGTGGTGGATTAACAGAGCAAGAGAGATGAAGAAGCTTGCACAGGATAGAGTAGCATGGAGAGCTGCATCAAGCCGGTCTCTGGACTGAAGACCACAACAACAACAGAGCAAGATGGAGAACTCAGAACATTATCAATGCAAGGTACAACACAACAGTCAGATTACCATAAGTTTTGTAAGCAAATGAAAATTATACAACAGCAAGATTGCAGATGGAGTAAAGTCATGCAAAACCTCAAGCAGGATGAAGATGGAAAGGTAAGTAAATGGTATTAGGAGTACAAGGGCGTTTTGTTTCATAGGAAACATGAAAAATATGATCAATGGTGTATGTATTCCTGAAGATCATGGCAACAAATTTATTATTTCATATGTGGACTGCAGTGTAGTTTCAGCTCCCTGAGACTGCAGATGTGTGTGCAAGTTGCACTTGCGTGTGTGTGTGTGTGTGCATGTGTATATGTGTGACAACTGCTGATGAAGGCCTTAATGGCAGAAAGCTATGATTGTGTAAATCTTTTTATTGTGCCTATCGCAGCTCAGCATCTCCGCTATATGGTGAGTAGCAACTTTCCTTCTCTTGTATAATTTATGAGTCTGTTTTTCATTAATTTCTCTAGAATTTTGGGAAAATGATTGGAGAAGGGATATTGACCTATAATTTTCTACCTCGTGTGGATCTCATTTTTTAAACAGAGTCTCTGAGGAAACACACCTTTGCTGAAAGACAATTTGGCAATATGTACCAGGGGCTTTATAATTTGTTGGGCACCTTTCTTTTTATTATTGACACAGACACTTCATCCACACCTGCAGACGTTTTTGATTTTAGACTCTTTATCAACTTAAATGTTTCATTATGATTTGTGGGAGTTAACAACATACTGCTGTCTACTTTTGGGGCTGTTAATTTCTCATGTTTAGTAAAGTTCTTACTTAATGACACAGGTACACTTAAAAAGTAATTGTTTATGTAATTCTCCAGGGTTTGATCTTTTAATTCGGTATTTTCACTATTTTTATTACTATTTCCTGATCCTTAAGGCCCTTACCTATTTCCCTTTTCACAATTTCCCAAGCAGTTCTTGATTTATTGCCTGATTTTCTTATTAATTTATCATTACTTAATAATTTTGCTTTTGTAATCACTTTTCTATATATTTTTTTGTAGTTTCAAATTAATGATATGAATATAATAGAGGGAAACATTCCACGTGGGAAAAATATATCTAAAAACAAAGATGGTAACTTACCAAACAAAAGCGCTGGCATGTTGATAGACACACAAACAAACACAAACACAAACATACACGTACATGTGTGTATGTTTGTGTTTGTTTGTGTGTCTATCAACACGCCAACACTTTCGTTTGGTAAGTTACCATCTTTGTTTTTAGATACATTTTTTGTAGTTTGTTACATGTTCTTTAAACTTGGGGACAGTACAACTTTTCAGTTTATAGTTAAGCATTTTCATGATCCTGGGGAAATTTCTAATACCTGTTGTGATCCAGGAGTTAGAATGTAAATGCCCATAAATGTCCGGAGACCCACACTGCCTACTAGGCAAGGTCCTAGCGGAGATGGTTTGCCATTGCCTTCCTCTAACCATAATGGGGATGAATGATGATGATGAAGATGACACGACAACACCCAGTCATCTCATGACAGGGAAAACCCTGACCCCGCTGGGAATTGAACGCAGGACCCCATCCGCGGGAAGAAAGAACGCTACCTCAAGACCACAAGCTGTGGATCTGTACACTGACATTACTATTAATTTACTCTTTCACATATTCAGCTGTATTGCTGCAGCCTCAAGATGTTTTTCTTCACTCAAGGATTCAGTTACAGTCATATTTTTAGCCTTTACTGCAGGTATTACATAAATGCAAACACCATCCTGTCTTGTTTCCTAACTGCAATAATGACTTACTAATTTGTATGGGAAAATGCAAATATTTTCTAGTTCATAACTCATGCACCAATGTTCTTGAATACAAATACAATCTATACTAGCTTCACTGGCTACAATCTCAAGTTCTAATATTTTGTTTTTAATGCATTGTATATTATGGCTAATTATTTTTAAATTATTAGAATTAACTTGAGAGTAGTTCGTACTTACATTTCCCAATGTTACCAGCTGTTCCTTGTTGAGACTGGGTACCAAAAATCCTTAAGAATTACGCGTTTCCTGCTCCTTGTATTTCTTACCCCTGAAGGTGCCACCACACTTGTTGTATCTGTTGTTGTAGCTGCTGTTTTGGTGGATGCTGGAGGTGTTTCTGAAGGGACAAGCAATTTCTACTGTGTTTTGGATGGCTATACATGTCTTTCAACAAGTGGATGGTCAAGTGGGGTGACATGAACATTTGTGTGCAACGAACTAATTTCTGAGTATTGTGGCTTACAATGCTTGATACATTAACAAGTGAACTATAGTTGTTCGAGCCAGTACTTACCTCATTGACAGATGCTGTTGGTCGGGCTTCTCTCCACTGGAAATGTGAGTATGAAGTGTGGCAATGATGCCCGGGCCATAAAAATGGACATCTTCTGCCACAGTGTCAGATTATGAACAATAAGCACCCACCCACTGCACCCAGAATGAAGACAAACGCCACGATAATTCTGCAATATGTGACACTCAGATGAAAGTGTGACACTCAATGTGAAATTAACACTAATAAAATGAGTGCAAACACGTGCAATGGTAGCAGATGACATTTTGACCATTGGCGACTAGTTCTTAGCAACCAAATCTGCCAGCGCGCAAGCGTGAAACCCGGCAGTGAGAATGAAGCAAACTGACCATTATTGTTAGTGCGCTAAATTCAAATATAAGGCCTGTCTAAAAAGCATCTGACCTTTGGCCAGAAAAAATATTTTGAATACCTGACAAGGTTGGGACCCTAATCCCTTTCAAAGTAGGCCCCTTGTACTTTCACTCACTTAGCCCACCGATCCTAGCATCTCTGGAAGGCTTCTTTTGGAATGGTGTTCAGCTGTGTCATCATGTTCTGCATTATCTCTTCTCTCAAAACAGGATTCTTTCAGTGCTGTCTTCAATTTTGGAAACAACCAGAAGTTGCAAGGAGCCATGTCTGGAGAGAAGGGAGGTTGGTAAACAGCTGTAACTCCATGTTTGGCCAAAAAATTTTGGATCAAGTGGGATGAATGTGCAGGGGCGTTGTCGTGATGCAGTTGCCAGTTCTTCACCATCCACTTGTCTGGTCTTTTGCGCCAAACTGCGTCACAGAGTCACTGGAGATCATCTCAATAGTACTCCTTTGTCACTGTTTGTCATTCCAGGGTGTGTTCATTAGGCACAATTCTATGGACTTCAAAGAAGTCAGTCAGCATCACCTTGATTTTGTTTCACACCTGTCACACTTTCTTCGGCCTTGGCGACTCGGGATGCTTCCATTGCGACGACTGTCTCTTTGTTTCTGGGTCATACCTGTGTATCCATGACTCATCTCCAGTTATCTTGGTGTTCAGAAACTCATGATCAGTGTTGGTGATGTCTAGAAGGTCCTATGCAATGTCAAAATGGAGGTCTTTTTGTTCTGGTGGCAACAACTTGGGCACGAATTTCACAGCCACTCAGTGCATGTTCAAACCATCTGCAAAATATCATGTGCAAATCTTTACTCACTCCAACCTCTTGGGAAATCTCCTCCATGATCAAACAACGATCTGCCATCACCAAATTTTGCACTCTCTCAACAACAGCAGCACTCCGAGCAGTTTGGGTCCTGCCAGAATGCTGGTCACTTTCCACTGATGTGCGGCCATTTCTGAATCGGTTGAACCAATCCTTAATTTTTGTTATACCCATCGCATCTTCACCAATCACCTGCTGAATCTTACAAATTGTTTTGCTTTGAGAATCACCAAGCTTTTGACAAAATTTGATGCAGTATCTTTGCTCAAAACGTACAGTCATCTTGAGAGAATCGGCAATCTGGCAAACACATTGTGTAGCACCTCACTCAGTGACTGACAGTCAGTGACTGACGCAGTGGAAGGTGGGGAGAAAATTCACATATGTGCATAGAAGCCTGTTCCTTTACTATGTACAGTGCCACCATGCTATCATCTCTATTTTGCTTGGGAAAATCAGAGGTCGGATACTTTTTAGACAGACCTCGTATGTAATGGACTATCATATTATGTATATAATATATTAATTTCTTGTAGAATTCTAACATGCATAGGGTAAGCTGACATATCCATTCCATTAAATAAAAGAGAAGCTGGCAAATAAAGGCCATTGTCCCCTAATGGCAAATATAAACACGTACAAGCAAAAAACACAGTACATATCCATACTATGTCAGTATACAGTGTGGAGGCAATTGTGTAAGTATGTGATGAAAGATCCCCAGAATGTCATAAAGTTAAAATTTATTAAGAACAAAAATGAAACACCGATCGACCGTAAGCGTTGGAAAAGACATTAATTATGAATTCACAGTAAGGCGCAGACAAATGAAAATACCATCATTCATTTTTTTGTATGTATAAGTTCTGTTAAGAAGTGCCATTCAGAGGATGATGGGCGATGAGTGTTTTGTATCATACATGTTTCGAAACAAGAAAAAATTTGATACCTGTATTAACTATTTTTTATTCAAGTGAAGTGAAACCAAATAAGGAGGATTTTCTTAATTATGACATGCACTGGTCTACTTGGTGTCCGCTGCCTGCATCTACAATTTGAGATGTAAGAGAAGAAGTCCAATAGCCTAAAAATTCTTACAATCACAGAACATTTCTAATAATGCATTTGTATTATCCTTCTAAATGTTTCTCATATGCATATATATATGTATTTGTGTGTGTGTCTGTGTGTGTGGATGGATATGTGCGTGTGTGCGGGTGTATACCTGTCCTTTTTTCCCCCTAAGGTAAGTCTTTCCGCTCCCGGGATTGGAATGACTCCTTACCCTCTCCCTTAAAACCCACTTCCTTTCGTCTTCCCCTCTCCTTCCCTCTTTCCTGATGAGGCAACAGTTTGTTGCGAAAGCTTGAATTTTGTGTGTATGTTTGTGTTTGTTTGTGTGTCTATCGACCCGCCAGCGCTTTCGTTCGGTAAGTCACCTCATCTTTGTTTTATATATATATAAACAAAGATGATATATATATATATATATATATATATATATATATATATATATATATATATATATATATATATATACAACACACTGTTCACCAGAATGAATCGCCACCACCAAACGGTAGCCAAGAATAAAGTTGACCATACTGTGACACAACATGCTTCTGAACACAATGTGCTCAAATTCAGTGGCTGCTTCATAACCAGTGCTATTTACCTCCCAGCACCAGCTTTTCTGAGAGCTATGAAGATGGTACTGGTAGCCCCTGCAGCACATCCTGACCTCAATCGCCTCTAACAAACTGTACTCACACCTACTACCCAACAGTTTCTGTTTCCTCTGTCCTGTTACCCCATCTCAATCCCTACCATACATCATCTCCACAGTGCATCACACCCTGTAGTACCTATGTGTCACATGCCTGGTTCATGCAACTGTCACTCCCTCCTTCCCATATTCATACCCTGCAAACCTACTGCCTCCCTCTGAGATGCTAGCTACCTTTCCCCAAGCCCTCCTCCTGCTTCCTGCCTCTTTCTCCTTCTATTCACTTCACCCAACACAACCCTCACCTCAGCCACCCACTGAAATACAATCTTGGCATTGTGTGTCCAGCTGGCACAACGTATGTGCATAGGTGTTAATGTGTGTGTGTTCCTTGGACATTTGTGGTGACACTTCAGTCATTTGAACTCTATGAAACCCATGCCTTTACTTTTGTTGGCACAAGCTGGTTCTCTAACAGTTTCTCAGCTGCTTTTGATTTATGTTTGTGCCATCCCTATTTGCTTCAAAACCCAAAATTTCTGTCTCACCTCCCCATCCCTCCCACCTATCTGTTTATATTTTGGTTTTCTTACTATTCTTGAGTCTGTATTCCGGTTTGGTACTTGTTTAAGGGTCTAGGAACATTAACCTGACTGCGCAGCACATTTATTCATAGTTGAACATTATTATTACCATCCTCTTTGAGTTTGAAAGAAATAATGATATTTATAAATACATCAGAAGAAGGAAAAATGATCTGTGCTAACCTTTGGTGAATTCAGGGCTCAGAAGAGGTTAGAAACACCATCTAAAGCTCTTTGATAGATGAGTGTTTCGAATTAAAGACTAAAGTTCTTTACTTTTGGAAGCTCTGTCCACACCATTTCAATAGAAATAAATAGGTTAGTGCAGACCTATAAATTCTTGTAAATTGTTAGGTCTCTCTCTCTCTCTCTCTCTCTCTCTCTCTCTCTCTCTCTCTCTCTCTCTCTCTCTTTCACACACACACAACACACACACACACACACACACACACACACACACACACACACACACACACACGCACACATACACACACACTGACACACACACAACACAGAGTGTGCAGTATGAAATATTTATAAGACTGACACAGAGATAACTGCCCATCACCCATCATAAAAAATGCTGGAAATTATGATTTCGGTTCACCAAATGGTTGCTGTCACCTGTCTGCACATGCACATCACCCTCATGCTCTGTTTTGTGTAGTTTACTGTGTCAATTTATATTAGTTATCAAGAGGAACAGAAATGTTTAGTGACTAGCTGAATTCAACAAAAAATGATGCTCATGAAAAAGCACCATGTGTTCATTGTTGAGTGTTATATGAAGCACTGTTTATAGAAAACATGTGCAGAACTGTTTGTGCAAGAGTTTTAAGACTGGAAGAATTGTCAAAACCTCCAGCAAAGTCTGCAGTGTGAAGATTTTTGGCAGAATGACACAAAATGGGCTCTGCAGTGAATAAAAAGTTCAACTACTTAAAAAAAGTTCAAGCACCAGAAAACACCACTCAAGTGAAGGAAAGCTCAGAAAAAAATCTGATGAAAATTCAAAACCATTTATATGTATAAGTGGTAATCAAGAGATCATTGTGTCAAAACATTATCAAAAAGAATCTATGTCTCTATCCCTGCAAATTTGCTGTTGCCATGACTTAAAGCACTGATATGAACTTTCGTGTATTGACTTCTGATGTTGGTATCTGAGTGAAGTGACTGTTCTCAGGCACAAGGGTATCATCAGCAGTGACATGGGGGAAATAATAGAACTGATCTTGTTCTCTATATACAATACTGACCTGATGATTAGGGTGAACAGCAATCTACAACTTTTTGCTGTGATGTTGTAGGGCACAGGAATGTGTTGTCATTGAGTGACTGCAGAGGGGTGTGGTGTGACTTAGACAGAATTCCTATTTTGTGTGATGAATGGCAGCCTGCTTTTGTTTTAGAGAAATGTAAGTTAATGCAGATAAGTAGGAAAAAAAATCGTGTAGTCTGCAAATACAATATTAGTGTTGTGTTGTGTGACAGTCACATGATTCTATATTTAGATGTTACGTTGCATGACAATATGAGATGGAATGAGGATGTAAGGTCATTAGTAGGGAAGACAAATGGTCTATTTCAGTTTAAAAGGAAGTATAACTTACCTATAAAGGAGATCATGTATGGAACATTAGCGATACACATTCTTGAGTACTGCTTGAGTGTTCAGTGTCCCCACCAAGTCAGATTAAAGAAACACATCAAAGCAGTTCAGAGGTGCATTGCTATATTTGTTACCAGTAGTTTTGCTCAACATGCAAATAGTACAGAGGTCCTTTGCAAGCTCAAAGGGGAGTTTCTGGAGAGAAAATTTAGAGACCTGGCTTCTGCATCCAACTGTAGAACAATTCTACCACCACCCACATTCATTTTGTGCAATTGGCACAAAGACAAGATAAAAGAAATTTGGGCTCTTATACAGGGTGTTACAAAAAGGTACAGCCAAACTTTCAGGAAACATTCCTCACACACAAATAAAGAAAAGATGTTATGTGGACATGTGTCCGGAAATGCTTAATTTCCATGTTAGAGCTCATTTTAGTTTCATCAGTATGTTCTGTACTTCCTCGATTCACCGCCAGTTGGCCCAATTGAAGGAAGGTAATGTTGACTTCGGTGCTTGTGTTGACATGCAACTCATTGCTCTACAGTACTAGCATCAAGCACATCAATACGTAGCATCAACAGGTTAGTGTTCATCACAAACATGGTTTTGCAGTCAGTGCAATGTTTACAAATGCGGAGTTGGCAGATGCCCATTTGATGTATGGACTAGCATGGGGCAATAGCCGTGGCGCGGTACATTTGTATCAAGACAGATTTGCAGAACGAAGGTGTCCTGACAGGAAGATGTTCGAAGCAATTGATTGGCTTCTTAGGGAGCATGGAACATTCCAGCCTATGACTCTCGACTGGGGAAGACCTAGAATGACGAGGACACCTACAATGGACGAGGCAATTCTTCATGCAGTTGACAATAACCGTAATGTCAGCGTCAGAGAAGTTGCTGCTGTACAAGGTAACGTTGACCACGTCACTGTATGGAGAGTGCTACCAGAGTACCAGTTGTTTCCGTACCATGTACAGCGTGTGCAGGCACTATCAGCAGCTGATTGGCATCCACAGGTACACTTCTACAAATGGTTCATCCAACAATATGTCGATCCTCATTTCAGGGCAAATGTTCTCTTTACAAATGAGGCTTCATTCCAACGTGATCAAATTGTAAATTTTCGCAATCAACATGTGTGGGCTGATGAGAATCTGCACGCAATTGTGCAATCACATCAACACAGATTTTCTGCGAACGTCTGGGCAGGCATTGTTGGTGACGTCTTTATTGGGCCCTGTGTTCTTCCACCTACGCTCAATGGAGCATGTTATCATGACTTCATACAGGATACTCCACCTGTGCTGCTAGAGCATGTGCCTTTACAAGTACAACACAACATATGGTTCATGCATGATGGAGCTCCCGCACATTTTAGTCGAAGTGTTCATACGCTTCTCAACAACAGATTCGGTGACCGATGGATTGGTAGAGGTGGACCAATTCCATGGCCTCCACGCTCTCCTTTATGAAAATACAAAGTACAGTCTCCAACAAATTTTACATATTCACATACACTTTTGCCTTTAATCCAAATGAATACAGACTCATTTACAGATATTTTTCTCTTACAACGAGTATACAAAGACAGTGCAGAGGGTGACATATATACAGATTTACCAAAGTCTTTATTTGCTAATTCACCAATATGATAAGTACGGAAGGCAATAATGTCTCTATCTACAAAACTTTCAAGTCCTGGAACAGTAGGTACTCCAGTACCACCTCGTACAATGGCTACAGTTAGCCAACCATTACCTCTTGACTTTCATTTATGGGGGCATTTGAAAGCTCTTGTCCATGCAACCCCGATACCAAATGTAGAGACTCTTTGTGCTTGTATTGTGGACAGCTGTGATACAATACGCCATTCTCCAGGGCTGCATCAGCGCATCAGGGATTCCATGCAATGGAGGGTGGATGTATGTATCCTCGCTAATGGAGGACATTTTGAACATTTCCTGTAACAAAGTGTTTGAAATCATGCTTTTACATTCTGATGCTGTGTGTTTCCATTCCATGATTAATGTGATTTGAAAAGGAGTAATAAAATGAGCTCTAACATGGAAAGTAAGCGTTTCCAGACACATGTCCACATAACATATTTTCTTTATTTGTGTGTGAGGAATGTTTCCTGAAAGTTAGGCCATACCTTTTTGTAACACCCTGTAGAGGAGAATAGATGGTTAGTTTTTTGTTGCTTCATTTTCATGCGGGACAGGAAAGAGAATGACTAGAGTAGTGGTACAAGGTACCCCCACCATGCACTGTGTGGTCGTGTGCAGAGTATGTGTGTAGATGCAGAGATAGATGTAGACATAGAATCAAAACTTTTGGATCACCATTTTTTCTGTCTTCAGATGAGGATTGGGTCAGCCTAAGATATGTGAATACACAGAACTTACACCATTATACATAGGAAAATCCCCATCAGTACTTTGAGGAGCCATTGCATAAGCTCAAAATTTGTGATTGCTGTGCTACATCTGGTGTGCATGTCATAACATGATTCTTTCACAAAACTTCTGTTGCTAAGGTTAAGTCCTGAAACTGTTTAATTTGTATGTGAATTAACTCACAGAAGAGGAATGACCTTGTGAATATTTTCTTCAAAACAGCGAACAACACACACTGCCTAGACTGTATTGTCACAAGTGCTGAAGTGTTTGCTGAGGAGAGGACAAT
Organism: Schistocerca piceifrons; assembly: GCF_021461385.2. Taxonomy (NCBI): domain Eukaryota; kingdom Metazoa; phylum Arthropoda; class Insecta; order Orthoptera; family Acrididae; genus Schistocerca; species Schistocerca piceifrons. The sequence goes on from NC_060138.1 coordinate 858,774,134, forward strand.
CAGCAGAGGCAGTGCAATCTTGTGGCCACCTTGATCACATGATCTGTCTTCCTGAGGTTTTCACCTGTGAGACAAATTAATGGGGCAGATGACTCAGATGATCCTCACATACTGGAAGATCTATGGCGGAACCCTGAAAATGGTACTACATCTATCCCTCAGGTTGAGCGGTTAGATGTTTCACAGTTTTAAAAATTGACCACAATGGTGGATCAGTATCAATGGTGGCTATTTCCAACATCTTCTGTGACCTTCATCAACAAGAGTCAGCTTAACTGTAAATATTTTCTGGGCCTGTTTTATTTTGCTCTCCTTTTAGAGACTAATATGTTTAACTGATGCTCAGTCGATGTATCGAGAATCATAGCATTGATCAAGTGTTTCTTTACCTATGGAAGACTATCAACAACATGAGAAACAATCTCAGTGATAAACCTGCTACAACCCTGAATTACAATACTGAAGTTGCAATCGAAATTCTTATTTGCACCTGGATAACACCCCAGGACCCTTGCTCCAAACAGTTTAAATTACAAGTGGTGTTGGTCCATCCCACATTATAAGTAATGTCAAGATTTAACATCATGTCAACAATGGGATCATTTGAGATGGAGCATAAGCTCAGATCGGGGTGGATTGTGAAGGATACTGTATATGTTCTTTTCAAAGGAAACAGCTTCTTGGCCTTGCACAGAGGTGACTTAAGGAAACTATGGAGAACCTAAATCTCAATACCCAGACAGACATGAGTATAGTATTTTTCCAGTACACCAAATCACTTGGCCCCCTCACACTTGAAATAAAAATGATAGCTGCCTAATATTTACAAACTAAACTGTCCTTGCAGGAACTATTAATTTAGGTGGGTTTACTTCTAATTTGTGGGGTTGCACCACAAAGCCAATAATTTTCATACTCAATTGTGTAGTAGATTTCATACCAATTTGATGTATATTTCATGTTGACTTCATAATGTTGCAATTGTAATGGCCAGCAGCATGTATTCCTTCCTAACCTAAGGTTACACAACACACCCTGTACTGTCAAATTGCTTCTGATATCTTTTGATTGCTTTTATGCTTTTGCCATGGTTTACAAGGATTTTAAGTTGTTAGACATTGTAATCTACCCCTCTCTCCTTTTGTTGTTGCAGCTGTCTTTATGGATAACTCTTTGAATAAGCTTGGAGAGGAGTAAGATTTACAATAAACTTTTTACTTGTCTTCTTTTCTTATAGTTGGCTCCAATTCATGTCTGGAGGTCTGATTCTTGAAGCTGCAATTTTCACATTTTAGATTCTCATGGTTCCAATTGACGTAACTAATTTTGATGAATGCCTGCACAGAACTTTTTGATGGTTTTTTTTGTTTCACATTTTATTATATCACACTGTCTTTTGGATATTCACATTAACAAAGCCAAAATTACATCCAAAATATAAAAACACATCTGATCATATCAGAGGCATGCCCACTAATACTTCACTCTGTGTAATAACAATATTCCAAGAGGTTTACAATCTTTCTTGACAAATGAATTTCTGGTAGTTTATATCATTATGTTATAAATGAATCCAGAAATAAACATAATAAGCAGTACCAAATTGTGTAATTAATAACAGAAATCATAAATGTGACAAATATTTCCTAATTTCAAATGTTTCTAAAAAAAAAATATAGTTTTAACTGTACATACAGAACTATTACGTATCAGTTGTAACAACGAAAATAAAGTAATTCAGTTTCATAGTTTTCAGGTTGAAATATAACATATTGTGTATAAAATTTTTCAGATAAACAATCAAGACAATATTGACCTAGCCATAATTTGAAAATTAGTTCTGGTATCGACTACTTCTGTTGAGCAAAAGTAATGCTAGAGGAGGTTGTCCCTTTACAATATCCCCCTCACAAAATATGGAAACAATGTGTTTACAATATTTTGTGACCTACTATAAGGTTTGCCAAACAGTGTACAATATGATGACAAAAGATGGAATATAGATATATAGAAGTATCTGATACACAACATATTACAGAAAACATAAGAAAAATCTACTATACAGATCATAATTTATACATACATCAAGACGTGACATTCAGATTTTCAGATCTGTGGATCATTGTGTCACAAGACAAATGATACATAATCTAAACTACAACATTACAACACTAAACTATAGAAATAAGTGCTGAGACAATGTAAATTACTATAATTACAGAGTGCAAGTTTATATCTTCAAAATCTTCAAAAGAGAAGAGAAAAAATTCAGAACCTATGTGAAAGATGAATGAGCCAACTGGAAAAGCTCACATCGACAGGTGACAGACCAGAAGAATATACTCAATATTCAGTAGGAATACAACACAGAATCAATCAGCCACATAAACCACAGTATTTAAGGATATGTCAACTCATGAAAGGAGAAAATACTGAAAAAATATTAGGGCCTAAGCTTATGATGTGGGAACTGACCATGAATCCAAACCACACAGGGTACAGACCAGCAAAAATGTTTTGATACAACAGAATGAATAAAGTTCACAATAATATATTAACAAGTTCAATCACGTGTAAAGAGTAACTATAGGAAGTATCTAGCCTCAATCAATAGTTGCATGCTCTCCTTGGGTACACACACATGGTCACGATGACCAGGGGTACCCAAAACAGAGTTAAGCATGAGTTTGCCCACAACTCTAAAGTTCCAGTGAGATACAATATTGCAGGACTCGAGATAAATAAAGTAACCAGAATCATAAATAGCTTTGAATGATGACATAATCGGATATCTTGAGGACCAAAATCATTGTGTGCAATGAGAAATGTATGCATCTTGTTATACTGTCTATACTCGTAAATGTCTTCCACGCCATTTGCTAATTGTTCAAACAAAATAACCTTTGTACATAGAGGTGTAGAAGATTCATTTACAACCGATAAAAAAATATATACTAATTTAAAGTTACATAATGTATTGGGAAGTTAATCCCCCTACTTAAAAAAAACATACATTTCTACGGAATAACACTGCCCATTGCAGTGACGATTTTTCTAAACAAATAGTTCCATGAATTCTTCATATATAATAATTTCTTGGCTAATGATTTACAAATCTCAGTCACAATACTGATGTAGTTGATAGATGCTTGAGTACATTACCCAGTACCTATGATCTCTAGTGAATCGACTGGACCAGCAAGTGTACAGCCATACAGCAGTGTGGGAGTGGAATCATCTACATCTTTCAGTTTCTGCTGTAGATTTATCATCACAAGCTCCAGTGAATAGGTTACTTTGTGTCTAGCATTCACATAAAATCCTGCTACATTGTTTTGTGTACCAAATATGTTGTTCAATACCTCCCTCACATTACATGGCATATGCTCTGCTTATTTATATTACGGGGAAAAAAAGTATACAGGGTTTACTGAATTAAAAAGTGTTCAAATATAAACTTTTATTAAACAAAGCTAAATGCTATGAAAAAATGAACTAGTAAGGTGATACACACAAAGATACTAGGTACTATTCCTAATTTTTACAGTACAAAATATGAAAATTTTTTACTTGACATTTAATGGCATTGTCCCATTTCAAAATTGTAAAAGGATCTACTTATTTAGTCTCATAGCATACATGTATGAAATTCTAAAGCACAAGTCTATTACAAAGCATAATTATATAGTTTTATGAACCTGCAAATAGAATGTGTCATAGATTTAAAATCAGTCAATATTTAAGACAGAATTTTAGAAATCACATGATCTTACATACTACATTCCTGACATACAAAACACAATTATATAGCCATATGAATCTGCAAATAAAGTGTGTCATAGATTTAAACGCAGTCAATAGATAAGACAGAACTTTAGAAATCACATCATCTTACGTATTACATTCTTGACAAACAAAACACAAATTATATAGTCATATGAATCTGCAAACATGGTGTATATTTTCTTCCAGACTAGGAGTCATTATGCATCCATGTTCAAAGGTCTTGTCTTCTACACTAAAAGTGAACAGTACTTGAGATTTTAGAAATTTGCTTTAGTAACCAGAAGTTCCTCTTCTCTTTACACCTACAATGTACATTTCTACAAAATTCTTACTATACTTGCTCTTGTCTCTAAATTGCTGAGATATACCCACTTCATGCAAAAGGTCATCCTCAATTTCATCAAATGTTTCATCCACTCTGTCTTCACAACTTCACTGTTATCAAAGCATTACTTTGGTTACTCATGTTGTCAGGTAAAGCTTGAACACAGTGAATGGATTCCATGACACAACTAACATCACTTGTTACAGAAGGAACAAAAATACATTACTGTCAAATTACACTTCCTGCTTAGATCTTCTTTCATGTCATTCCACCAACTGGGATACAAATTTTGACTAACCATAGGTAACTTATTCCAGAATGCACATTTATCTATGTTATCATCAATCTGGTCCCAAACTAATTTCAAAAAGTTTTCACCTTTATTCTTTACGCATACAGATAACTCATCTTTATAGTTTGGATCATTACTCTGCATGACATTAATGAAAAACTGTTTTGATTGGACTGGTAGCCCATGACTCCACTTACAACATCGCTTACCTTATCTGTATTGTCAACATCACTCACAAATAACTCTGAAACTTCATTACTTTTAAACTTCACAAATACCTGATAATCATCATCATCACATTCCTCAAAAATTACCTTATCAACAATGTCACTAACAATTCAAGTCTAATCTTTGTCAAAGTCACTTATCTCATCTACATTCATTTGCAATAACAAACCAGTCTCAGACTTACCAACCTCAGTTACTTCACAGCTCTCATTCACATCTACATAAAAAATATCACCTAGTTCAGATCCAATACAGTCATCACCAGATTTATATACATCAATAACACTTTTTTCCAACCAAGAGAAGAAATCATTAGTGCATACTATATCAAAATTCTCACTACTCTCACATTATGGTTTGTGATTGGCACCTACATCACCATAATTAAACATAGTATTCCAAAACCTTTGATCAAAACATAAATGAGAAATGGGATATTCCATCTGTTCAATTTCAGATACATGTGCCATATCATTAACACTGTTATTATTATCTAACTGCAAGTGTAACGTGGGGGTTCTGTACTGTATTTCCTTTCCCCAAAACTGTGGACCTTGAGGCGAACTGCTGTTTCCTGAGTAGATACTTCTATGATTGTTTCTTCTATTGAAATGTCCATGGTTATCCTGATTATATCTATTCTGCTGATGATTCAAAAATTCTCTCTCTACTGACACTTTGATCCTGACAGAAATTACGATTACCTCTGTTTGCTTAATTACTCCCATTGTGATTTCTATCATTCCGATTATTATGGTACGTACTTCTTCCTACTGCCCTATCCAGCCTGTCAACGTATCATAAAAATCGTTCAAGACAATGTTCAGCTCCATGCACTAAATCCTACTGCAACCTTTCTGTTAATCTCCTTTTAAGTGCATCAATCAAGGTCATTTCATCATATGGTTTGTCAAGGTGTGTTAATTTTTTAACTTGGTTCTTACAAAACTCTTTCAAAGTACCATTCCTATGTCTGTAATTAGGACCATTCAAAAATTTACTTTTGATTCTCATCTGTTCACTTTCCAACCAAAATTTATTTAAAATGCTTTTCTTGAAACTTTGATACATTCCCCACTGACTTAAATGTAAATTTACCCATGATAGAGCTTCGCCTTCAAGACTTCTTTTAAAAAATTTAATTTTTTTATTGTCATTTGTGCCTGACACTAAACTGTCTCTACAGTGGTGCAGAAAATCCACTGGATGTAAATTGTCTGACGGAAAACTTTTGATAGGAGTGTTGGACCATGCAATACAATTGTTTGCATACAGATTTTTGTGAATCTGAACTGGTGAAATTTTTTGATCTTAAACAGTTACATTACTTTGCATATTGTTTTTGACATTTAAAATTTTTTGGTTTAAGCTGGCAAAGCTTTGTCCCATTTTTCTGCTATGGGCTTCTGTTCAACTCTGTCATCAACATTCTTCAATTGTCTCACTGACTTAACTATCAACTCATTTTCCAAAACAATAAATTTATTTTCTAAAACATCAACTTTTCCATTCACACCTTTTAACCCTTCTGACAACCCATTCTTTAGCTCTGAAACTTGATTACTAAGTTGTCCATTTGATCTTGTACTTTGTCTAATTTACTGTTGTTATCTATCTTCATTTCCTCTATTTTTTACAAAATTAACTGCAAAATATCAGTTTTTACTGTTTCTTTGCTAACTGTGATTGCACTCAGACATGTCCTGACTGCAGCTTTCACTTCTACCTCACTCCTACACTCTTCTCTATTCATTTTGTTAAAAAGCACACAAGTCCACAAACAAATTAACTTCACAAATAGTTCATCCTTATCTTTTCTTTTTGATGTTCCTGGTTGTAGTTGTAAAGTGCTCTTTTATTCAATCTGGTCCATCATTGTTGGCAGTACATTTATTTATTTAATCCTTCAAATCCTACATGTATAGAATATATACAAGTATATTGAACACATTTAGGTCTTTAAAAGATAAAATATAGTTTGTATTGCATTCCTAACGACTAGATATTGAAGTAATTTAGGAAAGAATAGCGTGTACAACAGACATTAGAGGCAATATACAAAGTAGAATATTCATAATGCATCTTTATCTTTGTTGTTTAGTTTCTAGGTACTCTGTCAGAGTGTAAAAGCAATGATCAATTAAATATGCCTTTAGTTCAGCCTTAAAACTACTGAGTTTACTTACTGATTTAATGTGGTTAGGCAGATTATTGTAAATTTTTATCCCAGTATGTAGTGTGCCTTTTTGGCACAATGATGTTCTCACCTGTTTCATATGAAGGTCAGATTTTTGCCTTGTATTGTATGTAAGTATATCTTCACTTTTTAATAAGATATCTGGGTGTCTATCAATATATTGTTTGATGAAAACTTATGTTTTATAGATAAAAATGCAAGGAAGTGAAAGAACTGGCAGGTTTTTGAATATGGGTCTGCATGATTTCATATTGTTTACCCCTTCAATAATTCTTAATATTCTCTTTTGCATCCTGAAAAGTTTAATATTTGTTGTTGCATTGCCCTAGAAGATTATGCCATATTACTTACAGGATGCACATAGCAGTAGTATACATTTAACAGGCTGGCTTTGGTGCAACAAGTTTTTAAGATCCTTATCATTTAGCAGGTTTTGCTTAGTTTTCTTTGCAAATATTCAAATGTACCTCCCATGTTGTGTTTTTCTGGAGACAGAGTCCCACAAATTTTGTGCTGTCAACACTTTCAAGAACTCTGTGCCCTGGTTCAATCTGTATGTGTGGGTGGTGTCTTCCTTTTAGAGTATAGAAGTTCAGTGCTACTGTCTTTTCTTTGTTTATATTTAGCTTGTTATAGCTGAACCACTGTTTTACACTGTTCATTGTTTGGATAGCGCTGTCTTTTAGTTTTTCTTCTGTTTTACCACTAATAAGGAGGCTTGTATCATCTATAAATTGGAGGGTAGTTTGGCAATACTTGTTGTATATAAGATCATTGACATAGAGGAGAAACAGAATGTATCCTAATACTGATCCTTGAGGGACGCCATATTTCACATTTTCACATCCTGAATAGTAGTAGCTGATTTTGTTATGCTCAGTATATTGCACTTCAACCACCTGTTTGTGTCCACATAGGTATGTCCTGAGCCACTCATTGGATATATCTCTAATTCCTAATTGGTCAAGCTTCTGCAGTAGGGCATTATGGTCAATGATGTCAAAAGCTTTGGATAAATCAAGACATATGACTGTCACAAACTTACTTGCATCCAGTTTAGTATAGATTCCATTAAGAAATTCAAATATTGCACTTTCAGTTGAATAGCTTTTCCTGGAATCATGCTGTGAGGGTGAGAGAATTTTTATCTTTATTTAGGAAATCAGACAATCTCTTATTAAAAAAAAGATTCTAAAATTTTTGAAAATACAGGCAGTAGGGCTATTGGTCTATGATTGAAACACCTGGATTTCCTTTTTTGAGCAGTGGTTTCAGTTTTGCTGTTTTTAAGCATGAAGGGAAGGTTCCTGAGGCCAGTGAGCTGTTGCACAAGTGTGTCAAGGGTTCAGCCAAGGCAAGACAGCATTTTTTAATAATTGCATCTGGTATTCCATCAATTCCATATGAGTTCCCTGTATTCATAGTTTTTATAACTGATAAAATTTCTTCAGTATTTGAGGGTGAAAGGAACAATTATGTAGACACATTTCTCACTCAATTGATGATGGAGGTGATATTTTGTTGTGTTCTTCCAGTCCACTAACCAATTTTTCACTTATGTTTGCAAAATATTTATTGAAGGTCCCTGCAATTTTTGTTGGGCAAGAAATCATTTGTCCTTCATAACATAATTTTATATTTTTATACTGTTTAGTTTCACTTGTTGTTTGATTTTTAATAACTTCCCATATAGCTTAAGATTTGTTTTTTGAATTTTCAATGTATTTGTCATTTTCCATTGTTTTAGTTTTCTTTACAACGTTTTTGAGGATCCTCTTGTAATTCTTGAGGTAAAAATGAAATTCATGAGGCATGTTCTCTGTCTGCTATATTGTGTAATCTTCTTTTCTCTGCACAAGAGATTCAAGTACCTGTTGTAATCCATGTGTTCTTTTTGAAGTTAGGTTGACATCATCACTGTTGATATGATTTGCTTTGTTGGGCAGCTGTCAGTCTTCTTTCTTCTTGTCATCGGAAATTCATTCATAGATAAATTGTAAATGCAATAAAGTACTTTCTTTTCTGCAACAGACGAAACTTCATTATTAGTCAGCTGATACCGGACAATGCCACCACTTGTATTCTACCCCTCCTTCATCTGTTGTCACAGCTGCCTTTATGATTAACTCTTTTAATAAGTTTTGAGAGGAGTAAAATTTACAATAAACTTTTACTTATCTTCTTTTCTCGTGTTGGCTCCAGTTCATGTACAGGGGTCTGATTCTTGAAGCTGAAATTTTCATGTTTTAGGTTCTCATGGTTCCAATGGATGTAAATAATTTTGATGACTACCTGTGCAGAATTTTTTGATGTTTATTTGTTTCACATTTTATTATGTCACACTGTCTTTTGAATTTTCATAATATCAAAGCCAAAATTAAATTGTTCTTCCAAAATATATACATAAAAAAATGTTTGATCATGTTAGAGGCATGCCCACTGTTACTTCACTCTGTGTAATAACAATATTCCAAAGAGTTTACAATCTTTATTGACAAATGAATTTCTAGTAGTTTATATTATTATGCTGTAAATGAATCCAGAAATAAAGATAAAAAATAGTACTAAATTGCATAATTAATAATAGATATTTTAAATTTGCAAAATGTTTTGTAATTCCAAATGTTTCTAAAATATATATAATTTTAACTACAGAGCTAGTACATCTCAATTGTAACAACGAAAATAAATAATACAATTTCACAGTTTTTAGCTTGAAATATGACATATTGTGTTTGAAATTATAAGAAATTTTTTAGATAAAGAGTTGAGACAGCACTGACCTGTCCAAAATTAGTTCTGGTATCGACTACTTCTGTTGAGGAAAGGTAATGATACAGGAGTGTGTCCCTTTACAGTACGTCTAGACTGAAGCTAGTAGTCTTTCAGTGCCTTTTGTATCACTTCACTTATTTTTAAGTCCTAACTTTAATCCAGTTATTTGATCTGTTGCTAATATTATTGTTACAAACTTCAGTTTTCAATTGTTTTAATTCTTTTGTGCAACTATATGATGATATTGAAGTGTCAAGATTAGCTCCTTGTTTTCCATAATGGCAGTATGATAGTACTAATCACTGACTATCAGAATTGGCCAGCTTTGCTTAAAGAGCAGATTAAGCACTTCACATATGATAATGTTGCTAACAGATTGATCCCAGATAAATTTGCTGCAATTTTACACTTCTCCATTTTTGCAGTACAAATTGAACTTCAATTACATATTTAAAAATTCTTATTCTGTGATTGATAATGATGTCAAATTTCTAAATGCTGAGCACTTCTTGTGAAGTTGCTAAATGGAACTCATTCAGAATCACTTAGTCGCAAATTCTGCAAAATGCAACTTTAAGAATGATCTCCACTGTCTCTGTGTAGGCCATTAATCAGTGTCTTTGATTTCTGACTTTGTCATCTTTAGACACATATTCTTTCAAGGAATTTGTAGTTCAGAATACATTCTCATTCATGAGGTACACTAATATTCAGGCAGTGAACACTACAGGAAAACAGTTTTCACTTGGATCACCCTTCTTTCAGGCAGTGAACACTAGATGGAAAAACAGTTTTCACTTGGATCACACATCTTTTGTCATTGTACAGAAAAATATGTGCTGTTACATAGATTTTATTGTCAATATGTAGACTGAAAGATTTTGGTGATAAACCTGAATTTTCAACTCTAATATGAAAGGCTTTCTTGTGATACATTCCTTTCATTATTCACAGAAAATTTAGTGTTCTGAAAATAATACGAAAAAGTAGCTGTTAAAGTGATTTGTTACTGAAGTTTTCTTGGTCTAAATCCATGGTAAAAAAAAAATCAAACAATGGAAAATCCAGGATGGAATGTAACAATATTATGAGAAGGAAAGTTGCTACTCACCATATAGCGGAGATGCTGAATTACAGATAGGCACAACAAAAAGATTTTCACACTTAAAGTTTCAGCCAATGGCCTTTGTCAACAATAGACACACATATGCACACACACGCAAACGCAGCTGACACAAACGACTGCAGTTTCAGGCAATTGAAACCACACTGCGAGCAGCAGCACGAGTGCATGACGGGAGTGGCAACTGGGTGGTGGAAAGGAGGAGGCTGCAGTGGGGAGGGGGAGGGATAGTATGGTGAGGGTGATGGACAGTGAAGTCCTGCAGGTTGGGCAGTGGGCAGGGAGAGGTGGGAAAGGGAAGTGGGGGTGGAGAAAACGAGAAAAATAGAGAGAAATAAATAAAAAATAAAATAAATAAAAAAAGACTGGGTGTGGTGGGGAAATATGGCTGTGTAGTGCTGGAATGAGTGTAGGGAAGGCGCTGGATGGGTGAGGACAGTGACTAATGAAGGTTGAGGCCAGGAGAGTTACAGGAACATAGAATGTATCATAGGGAAAGTTCCCACCTATCCATTTCAGAAAAGCTGGCGTTGTTGGGAGGATCCATATGGCACAGGCTGTGAAACAGTCATTAAATCGAAAGATATCATGTTTGGCAGCATGTTCAGCAACAGGGTGGTCCATTTGTTTCTTGGCCACAGTTTGTCTGTGGCCATTCATGTGGACAGACAGCTTGTTGGTTGTAATGTCTACATAGACTGCACACACAGTGGCTGCAGCTTAGCTTGTAGACCACATGACTGCTTTCACAGGTACCCCTGCCTTTGATATGATAGGTGATGTTAATGACTAGACTGGAGTAGGAGGTACTGGTGGGAGGATGTATGGGACAGGTCTTACATCTAGGTTTATTACAGGGGTATGAGCCATGAGGCAAATGATTGGAAGCAGGGGTTGTGTAAGGATATACAAGTGTATTATGTAGGTTTGGTGGATGGTGGAATACCACTGTGGGCTCGGTGGGAAGAATAGTGGACAGGACATTTCTCATTTCAGGGCATGACGAGAGGTAATCGAAACCCTGGCGGAGAATGTAATTCAGTTGCTCCAGTCTTGGGTGGTACTGTATTATGAGGGCAATGCTCCTCTGTGGCTGGATGGTGTGGCTTTTTGAGGTGGTGTGAGACTGGACAGATTTGTTTTTGTGCAAGGTTGGGAGGATAATTATGGTCAGAAGTATATTTTGAGAGGGACTGCTCGTCACTGCAGATGAGACAACCATGGGTGACAAGGCTGTGCGGAAGGGACTTCTTGGTATGGAATGGGTGGCAGATGTTGAAGTGGAGGTATTGCTGGTGGTTAGTGGGTTGAGTCTGATTAGTAGGGTTGGTGGCAAAAAAGTGTTTGACTGTAGGAATCAGGAAAAGGAGACAAGGTTTTTAACAAGTCCTGCATGATTGAATTTGGGAGTGGGGCAAAAGGTGAGGCCTTTGGAAAGAATTGATATTTCTGTTGGGCTAAGGCTTCTGGAGGAAAGGTTCATGACTGTGTTGCAGGTCTGTTTAGTTTCTGGATCTGTATGGTGGTGGGAGGGAGTTTTGGAGGGTGGGGTAAATGTAGTAGGTCTGTGAGGCAGGGTTTGTCAGCTGTGAGTGGGTGTGTGGTTGGTTTGGAGGTTGGTGTAGAGGTGGTGGACAGTGGCACTCCAAGGCGGGAGTAGGAAGTGAGCAGGATGGAGAGCTTTTTGAGGTGGCGTCATGCATGTTGCATGTTGCTCAAGTTCCTGCGGGGCAAGAATTTCAATGTGTGTTATGGGTTCCAGGAATTTGGGATTGCATAGCAGGAGAATCTTGCGGATGAAGAGAAGGTACTGCAAGGTTGTTTGGGCTTGGTTGATATGGTTTTGCAGGACCATGTTGGTGAGGGCTAAGGATTGGAGGAATTTGAACAGGTGGACGTCATTATGGAAGGAGGGATGGCAGCCAGAGATGGGTAATTTGATGGTAAGGCCATTAGGGGGGATTCCATTAGTCAAGCAACAATGCAGGAACAGTATGTGAGACTGGGTCTGGCTAGGGATAAGGAGACTTTTCTGTATTGATGCAGATGGAATGAGCAAGGATCCATGGTGGTGAAAAAATGCGAAAAATTACTTAAATAATGTAGAATAACATCCGAAAAATTTCGAAAAAATTCACCTAAATACATGTGAAAATATACGACAAATATTAAATGGATGCAAAAGGGAGAAACAAGGTGAAATCGGTGAGAGTCAGTGACGGCGAAACGTGAAAATTTGCTTAAATTGGCGAGAAGTCACAAGGATCAAAGTAAAGAATAACTGATAAAAATATGGTAATACATAATGTTTATGTATCTTGACTACTAGTGCAAGGAAAAGGCATGGTTCTTTTGTGATTTCTACATAAACACACAACTGATCATTACAGGTTTCTGTGCAGTTCATAAATGCTGAATGGTGAATTTGCTAATACTGGAAAGTGAATTAAATGTTGAAAGAAGTGCCTGGATTAATGGAATGGGCATGATTGCTGTATTTTGTATGTAAATTCTATGCCTTCTAGTTTGGATTGGCTGATTACTCACAGCATATGGCAGCCTCTAAAAACATACAGTGGCAGCCCAATATAATAAGGTTACTAGCAGAGATGCTTTACACCACATTATAGCACAATTGCAGTATATTGAGAGTGAGCTATGGAATAACAAACTGTGTGAGAAAAATATGGGAAAGCGCATAACATAATGTTGCTGCTGTTGTTGTGATCTTCAGTCCAAACACTGGTTTGATGCAGCTCTCCATTCTACTCTATCCTGAGCAGGCTTCTTCATCTCTGAAAAACTACTATAAGCTACATCCTTCTGATTCTGTTTATGATTATTACCACCCACCCATACAAAATTGCTGATCTATTGATGTCTTAGAATGTGTCCTATCAACCAGTCTGTTCTTCTAACGAGACTGTACCATAAATTTCTTTTCTCCCCTGTTCTATTCAGTACCTTCTCATTAATTGTGTGATCTACCTTCTAATCTCAGCTTTCTTCTGCAGCATCACATTTCAAAAGCTTCTAATCTTTTCTTGTCTAAACTGTTTATTGTCAGTGTTTCACTTCCATACAAGGCTACACACCATTCAAATACCTTCAAGAAAACACTTCCTGACACTTAATCTTTATTTGATGTTAAAAAATTTCTCTTCTTCAGAAACACTTTTCTTGTCATTGCCAATTTATGTTTTATATCCTTCTACTTGAGCCATCATCGGTTATTTTGCTTCCCAAATAGCAAAACTCAGCTACTACCATAAGTGTCTCAATTCCTGATCTAATTCTCTTAGCATCACCGGATTTAGTTTGACTACATTACATCATCATTGTTTTGCATTTGTTGATGTTTGTCATACATCCTCCTATGAAGACCCTACCCATTCTGTTCAATTACTCTTCCAAGCCATTCGTTGTCTCTGACAGCATTACAATGTCATCAGTAAACCTCAAAGCTTTTATTTCTTACCCTTGGATTTTAATTCCTACACCAAATTTTTCTTTGGTTTTTCTTTACTGCTTGCTCATTATATAGACAGAATAACACTGGGGGTAGGCTACAACCTTGTCTCATTTTCTTCTCAGCCACTGCTTCCCCTTCATGCTACTCAACTCTTATAACTGCTGTTTGGTTTCTGTCCAAGCTGTAACTAACCTTTTGCTCCCTGTATTTTACCCCTGAAATTGTCATAGTTTTGAAGAGAGTATTCTAGTTAAGGTTGTCATAAGCTTTCTTTAAGTCTACAAAAGCTATAAACATAGGTTTACATCTCCTTAACATATCTTCTAAGAGAAGTCATAGTGTCACTATTAATCCTGTGGTCAAAAATTTCTCCAGAATCCAAACTGATCTTCTCTGAGGTCAGCTTCTTCCTGTTTTTCCATTCTTCTGTCAAGAATTCATGATAGTATTTTGCAACGATGACTTATTAAACTGACAGTTTGGTAACTTTCACAGGTGTCAGCATCTGCTTTCTTTAGAATTGGGATTATTATATTCTTCTTGAAGTGTGAGGGTGTGTTGCCTGTCTCACACATCCTGCATAGCACATGAAAGAGTTTGGTCATGGCTAGCTCTCCCAAGACTATTGGTAGTTCTGACAGAATGTTGTCTATTCCAGGGTCCTTGTTTCAACTTCTGGCTTTCAGTGCTGTGTCAAATTGTTCTTGCATTATCATGTCTCCAGTCTCATTTTCATCTCTCCTGCTCTTTTACTTCTATAACATTGTCCTCAAGTACATACCTCTTGTGTAGACCTTCTATATACTCCTTCCAGCTGTCAGCTTTCCCTTCTTTGCTTAGAACTCATTTTTCATCTGAGCTCTTGATATTTATACAGCTGATTCTCTTTTCTCCAAAGGCCTCTTTGATTTTCCTGTAGGTGGTATCTATCTTTTCTCTAGTGATATATGCTTCTAAATTCTTACATTTGTCTTCAAGCCATTCCTGCATACCCATTTTGCACTTCCTGGCAATCTCATTTTTAGATGTTTGTATTCCTTTTCACTTGCTTCATTTACTGTATTTTTGTACTTTCTCTCTTCATCAATTACATGCAATATCAACTGTGTTATCCAAGGATATCCACTAGACCTTGTCTTTTTACCTAACTGATCCTCAGCTGCCTTCACTGTTTCATCTCTCAGAGCTACCCATTCATCTTCTCTTCTATTTCTTTCTCCTAGTATCAGTCATTGCCTAATGCTCCCTCTGAAACTGCCAGCAACCTCTGTTGCTTTCAACTCATTGAGATCCCATCTCATAATTTTGTACCTTTTTGCGATTTCTTCATTTTAATCTAAATTTCATAACCAACAAATTGTGCTCCCGAGAAATGTCTTACAATTTAAAATCTGTTTCTGAAATCTCTGTTTTACCATTATATAATCACTCTGAAACCTGCCAGTGTCTCCAGATCTGTTCCACATGTTCAGCCTTCTTTCATGAATCCTTAACCAAGTGTTAGTGATGATTAAATTATGTTCTATGCTACCAGACAGCTTCCACTTTCATTTCTTTGCATTTGTCCATATTCACCTACAATTTTTCCTTCTCTTTGTTTTCTTACTATTGAATTCCACTTCCCATCACTATTAAATTTTCATCTCCCTTAACTATCTGAATATTTTTTCAATCTCTTCATCACCTGTGGAGCTAGGCAACGTATAAACTTGTACTATACTAATACATGTGGGCTTCATGTCTATCTCGGTACAATAATGTGTTTACTATGCCATTCACAGTAGCTTACCTTCTTTCTTATTTTCTTATTCATTATTAAACCTACTCCTGGATAACATCTATTTGATTTTGTATTTATAACCCTTAATTCACTTGACTAGAAGTGCTGTTCCTCCAGCCACTGAACTTCACTAATTCCCACTACATTTAACTTTAACCTAACCATTTCCCATTTTAAATTTTTCAACCTACCAGCCTGATTAAGGGATCTAACATTCCATGCTCCAATCCACAGAATGCCAATGTTGTTTCTCCTGATGGCAACATCCTCCTGAGTAGTACTCAACTGGAGATCTGAATGGGGAACTATTTTATCCAAGAGAATGCCAATCTTTATTTAACCATACAGTAGAGCTGCATGCACTTGAGAAACATTGTGGCAATAGTTTCCTCTTGCTCTCAGCCATTTGCAGCAACAGCACAGGAAGGGCTTATTGATTGATATTACAAAACCAGTTCAGTCAATCATCCAGACTGTTGCCCCTTCAACTACTGAAAAGTTTCTGCTTCTCTTCAGGATCCACACATTTATCTGGTGTCTCAACAGATACCCCTCCATTGTGGTTGCACATATGATACAGCTATCTGTATTGCTGAGGCATGCGAGCATCCCCACCAATGACTAGGTTCATGGTTCATGGACTATGTAATACTGTACTATATATTGTATAATATTAAAATTTAAATAACATTATAAGTAAAACATTTAAAAAAGTTACCAAAACAGCAGTTAGACAAACTTCACTCAAACAGTAACCAACCAATAACACTACAGTAATCTGTCTGTAATTCATACAAATCTACAGTTTATTCTGACCTTGATGAAATTTTGCACAATTTACTTTCAACTCAAGAGGCAGATCACTGTCCGCATAACATTTTGTCATCTGATGTGAAACATAATATATATATACGAAAGGCTCTTATCAAAAATCTCTATAAGTTCTTACCAAATTTACTTCAGATTTTTACACAATTCAGGAAATTATGAGACGGGTTTACCATTATAAGATCTCAATTCTCCTTCAGTGTTCCAGTGCTGGCTAATTCTATTGTGGCATTCCACTTTGAAAACTATATGTAAGAAGCAAGAAAGTCTTTGTTGGCATGTGAATCACAAAAATTTGTAGGTTGTTATTTAATAATTTATCTGGAAAGTGGCATGTCTTCCTTTTTTTTTTTTATTATAATATTCAACAAGTTCTCTGTCTTTACCTATTTCATTCTCTTTTGCCCATTACTGCATCACTTTCAACTGTGTTTTTGAAAGTTACTAGTTTACTCTCTTCTTTTATCCATTTACTGATTGCTCCTTCAGATACACAACATTTACATGGTAAATTTGCTTTTTATATCACTATTCTTCACATGATCAATATGTTTAGTTTATAGCTCATAAAATATGATTTTAGTTTTTGCAAGGTCACAACAAGCGCACAGAAATCTAGACTCCTAATGAATAATGTGTTATGTGCATTATGGTTTTGCCTATTTCAATTATTGTCAAGTGTTGCTATGTGGTTACTTTGTTCACTATATTACAGTGTTAACATTAAGTTTTTAGATGCAACAGGCTGAAGTCATGCTTTGTTGGTGTTGCACATATTCCAAGATTTTGACTGAGATAAACTCACACTGCATTGTCCTTCTTTGGCATGCCAGTGGAGAAAGCCAGTGGAGAAGTTGGCACAGAATCAGCCAAGTAAAAAATTCAGCAATTTGCACATTTATTTATATGTAAAACCGACCATAATTTTCTTTTGAACAAGATTCATGTGTTAATGTGAAATTTTTGATTCACTTTTCTTTTTTTTTTTTTTTTTTTTGCTTGCATCACTTCTGTATAATCATTCATCACTCGTATCAATACCTGTTTGTATTGTGATTTTATTGTGAAATTTCAAACATTTGTGAGTGCCATTATTAATTCCTAGTGTTATAATCAATTGTGCACCTTGACTTTTTTGTGCTCTTTTAAAATTTTTGAGAGCAGTAAGCCTATGCTCATTCAAAACAATACTTCTCTAGTACCATTGTATAATTATGTGAGCAACAGTTTATTTTTGAGAATTTTTGGACATTTAAGAAACTATATTTTTGTAAGTTACCAGTATGAGTATTTTGGGATAACTTATTTAATAGCAAATCAATGTTTGTGATTCACAATTACTGCCAAAGAACAGATCACCCTGAATTTCATTGTATATCACTACAAATACCAAGCATTTTTTAGAATTTTGAGAGGTTATCATTGTCCTTTGCATAATCTAGTTTGTATTACATCAGCATTTGTGATTTAGTTACTGTAGCAGGTATTCTAGCTAACATATTGTGTTATATCTAGTTTCCTCTTAAAGAAGAGCATGTATTATCTACATTTATCATAAATTAACTCTATTTTCAAGTTGCTATTAACTATAATTAACCTCAAAAAGTTTTAGGAAATTATTTAGGTTTTTCTGTTGCTGTAATAGAAATCTTATTGTGTGTATTTGCTTCAGTTCTCAAAGGGAATCAGTCATTTTTATTAGCTCAAAAGATATAACAGATAATCTGCAGGCTTAGTTCAAAGTTATTTCTTCATTGTTCTTTAATACATTGCACTGGCTATAACATTCTTAGGGGTTGTTTTACTCATCGTATCTGGCAATCTGTCGCTGTATAAGTCCCAGCAAAGAAATAACTGCAAAGTTATTTTTAAAAAATAATTAACCCTGTTTTTTTTTCCCACTGAAGATTTTGTTATAATCTCAAATTAATTAAAAGCATCTTGACAAATCTGAAATAAGTTGTAATATACTTACAATAATGAAATAAATCATGAACAATGAGCTACATGCTTTCTGTCTAAAATCCAAAACCAGACTGACTCCCCTGTGCCAATATGGCTAACCCTTTATATATGTTCTGAACAATCCTTCGCATTGTGGAAAATGAATATTTGATTAATTAACAATTAAAATTTATACAAAAAAACTGAAAATACATATATAAACGCATGTCTGCTCAGTACAGTAAGTACACTATAATATTAGTACATGTCTGTTATTTCATTCGAGAATAAACTCTCAAATAAGAAATTACAATAATACATTTATATTTTTTATTAATTACTAGAGACTCCCTTTGTATGAATTATTCCCTTCATTTACAGAGCTTCTACACTTTGAATTGAAACAGATTAAACAGTTATTTTTTCAGTTGTAAGTTTTTCTAGGCGAGTTACATATTTTGTTTACATGTGCAATCCTGAACTGGACTGGGAAATCTTCATTTAAAACAGATCTTTATGGGCTGTTATGTTTCATGGCCAAAATGCAGCCCCAAGTGAATGCTGTTCTCAAGCTTGGGATGAGTTGGCTGATGTTCTCATCAGCGGCTGAAAATAACACTGACTACTATCAAACGATTGCCAGCTGCTGTGAATTGATGTGTTGGAGGAGCAACATAGAGTCATGAATCTGTGGTAACGGTACCAAAGTACTATCCTCTCCTGTGGATCCTGACTCCTCTGAAGAAAGTATGGAATCTATCATTAATTGTCCACTTGACTGTGGCATTTCAGTGATAGATCTAGGGAGACAGGGGGGACTGAGCATGTTATACCAGTCCCTCTAACAAAGTTTGAGGTGCTATCTTTCACTGAAACCATAACTGAACCAGTGGAACTCACTTCACCTGTTTTGGGGAAACCTGTTTTGTCCATTTGTCCAGTGTCAAGAACAGGCAAACACAAAAGGGTAGGGGTCATTAATCATTGGTTGTTCAAAAATATGACGAATGATGGTACCCCTCAGGGAAATGGCAGCAAGGGACAAGAAAGAACGCCAGATGCCCTCTGTGTGTATGCATAATAGGTGTAAAAGGAAACATAGAAGATGCTGAATGAAACACACTTGGCTGTCAAGAGGGCAATGCATTTAGCCTTCATTGTATACCATACCAGAATATTGTCAAATGATCTTTCACAGAACCCAAAGAAATTCTTGTTGTTCGTAAGCCTGTTAGTGGTACTAAAGTTAGTGTCCAGTCCCTAGTGTATGAGATAGGAACTGAAATAAGGGTAGCACAGCAAAAGCTGAAATGCTTAACTCTGTTTTCAAACGTTCCTTTACAATGGAGAACCCAGGAGAATTATCCCTATTTAATCCTCATACCACTGGAAAGACCCCCCCATGAACCATGGACCTTGCCATTGGTGGGGAGGCTTGCGTGCCTCAGCGATACAGATAGCCGTCCCGTAGGTGCAACCACAACGGAGGGGTATCTGTTGAGAGGCCAGACAAACGTGTGGTTCCTGAAGAGGGGCAGCAGCCTTTTCAGTAGTTGCAAGGGCAACAGTCTGGATGATTGACTGATCTGGCCTTGTAACAATAACCAAAACGGCCTTGCTGTGCTGGTACTGCGAACGGCTGAAAGCAAGGGGAAACTACAACCGTAATTTTTCCCGAGGGCATGCAGCTTTACTGTATGATTACATGATGTGGCGTCCTCTTGGGTAAAATATTCCGGAGGTAAAATAGTCCCCCATTCGGATCTCCGGGCGGGGACTACTCAAGAGGATGTCGTTATCAGGAGAAAGAAAACTGGCGTTCTACGGATCGGAGCATGGAATGTCAGATCCCTTAATCGGGCAGGTAGGTTAGAAAATTTAAAAAGGGAAATGGACAAGTTGAAGTTAGATATAGTGGGAATTAGTGAAGTTCGGTGGCAGGAGGAACAAGACTTCTGGTCAGGTGACTACAGGGTTATAAACACAAAATGAAATAGGGGTAATGCAGGAGTAGGTTTAATAATGAATAGGAAAATAGGAATGCAGGTAAGCTACTACAAACAGCATAGTGAACGCATTATTGTGGCCAAGATAGATACGAAGCCCACGCCTACTACAGTAGTACAAGTTTATATGCCAACTAGCTCTGCAGATGACGAAGAAATTGAAGAAATGTATGATGAAATAAAAGAAATTATTTAGATTGTGAAGGGAGACGAAAATTTAATAGTCATGGGTGACTGGAATTCGAGTGTAGGAAAAGGGAGAGAAGGAAACATAGTAGGTGAATATGGATTGGGGGACAGAAATGAAAGAGGAAGCCGCCTGGTCGAATTTTGCACAGAGCACAACATAATCATAACTAACACTTGGTTTAAGAATCATGAAAGAAGGTTGTATACATGGAAGAACCCTGGCGATACTAAAAGGTATCAGATAGATTATATAATGGTAAGACAGAGATTTAGGAACCAAGTTTTAAATTGTAAGGCATTTCCAGGGGCAGATGTGGACTCTGACCACAATCTATTGGTTATGACCTGTAGATTAAAACTGAAGAAACTGCAAAAAGGTGGGAATTTAAGGAGATGGGACCTGGATAAACTAAAAGAACCAGAGGTTGTACAGAGATTCAGGGAGAGCATAAGGGAGCAATTGACAGGAATGGGGGAAATAAATACAGTAGAAGAAGAATGGGTAGCTTTGAGGGATGAAGTAGTGACGGCAGCAGAGGATCAAGTAGGTAAAAAGACGAGGGCTAGTAGAAATCCTTGGGTAACAGAAGAAATATTGAATTTAATTGATGAAAGGAGAAAATATAAAAATGCAGTAAGTGAAACAGGCAAAAAGGAATACAAACATCTCAAAAATAAGATCGACAGGAAGTGCAAAATGGCTAAGCAGGGATGGCTAGAGGACAAATGTAAGGATGTAGAGGCCTATCTCACTAGGGGTAAGATAGATACCGCCTACAGGAAAATTAAAGAGACCTTTGGAGATAAGAGAACGACTTGTATGAATATCAAGACCTCAGATGGAAACCCAGTTCTAAGCAAAGAAGGGAAAGCAGAAAGGTGGAAGGAGTATATAGAGGGTCTATACAAGGGCGATGTACTTGAGGACAATATTATGGAAATGGAAGAGGATGTAGATGAAGATGAAATGGGAGATATGATACTGCGTGAAGAGTTTGACAGAGCACTGAAAGACCTGAGTCGAAACGAGGCCCCCGGAGTAGACAATATTCCATTGGAACTACTGAAGGCCGTGGGAGAGCCAGTCCTGACAAAACTCTACCATCTGGTGAGCAAGATGTATGAAACAGGCGAAATACCCTCAGACTTCAAGAAGAATATAATAATTCCAATCCCAAAGAAAGCAGGTGTTGACAGATGTGAAAATTACCGAACTATCAGCTTAATAAGTCACAGCTGCAAAATACTAACACGAATTCTTTACAGACGAATGGAAAAACTAGTAGAAGCTGACATCGGGGAAGATCAGTTTGGATTCCGTAGAAACACTGGAACACGTGAGGCAATACTGACCTTATGACTTATCTTAGAAGAAAGATTAAGGAAAGGCAAACCTACGTTTCTAGCATTTGTAGACTTAGAGAAAGCTTTTGACAATGTTGACTGGAATACTCTCTTTCAAATTCTAAAGGTGGCAGGGGTAAAATACAGGGAGCGAAAGGCTATTTACAATTTGTACAGAAACCAGATGGCAGTTATAAGAGTCGAGGGACATGAAAGGGAAGCAGTGGTTGGGAAGGGAGTAAGACAGGGTTGTAGCCTCTCCCCGATGTTGTTCAATCTGTATATTGAGCAAGCAGTAAAGGAAACAAAAGAAAAATTCGGAGTAGGTATTAAAATTCATGGAGAAGAAATAAAAACTTTGAGGTTCGCCGATGACATTGTAATTCTGTCAGAGACAGCAAAGGACTTGGAAGAGCAGTTGAATGGAATGGACAGTGTCTTGAAAGGAGGATATAAGATGAACATCAACAAAAGCAAATCAAGGATAATGGAATGTAGTCTAATTAAGTCGGGTGATGCTGAGGGAATTAGATTAGGAAATGAGGCACTTAAAGTAGTAAAGGAGTTTTGCTATTTGGGGAGCAAAATAACTGATGATGGTCGAAGTAGAGAGGATATAAAATGTAGGCTGGCAATGGCAAGGAAAGCGTTTCTGAAGAAGAGAAATTTGTTAACATCCAGTATAGATTTAAGTGTCAGGAAGTCATTTCTGAAAGTATTTGTATGGAGTGTAGCCATGTATGGAAGTGAAACATGGACGATAAATAGTTTGGACAAGAAGAGAATAGAAGCTTTCAAAATGTGGTGCTACAGAAGAATGCTGAAGATTAGATGGGTAGATCACAAAACTAATGAGGAAGTATTGAATAGGATTGGGGAAAAGAGAAGTTTGTGGCACAACTTGACCAGAAGAAGGGATCGGTTGGTAGGACATGTTCTGAGGCATCAAGGGATCACCAATTTAGTATTGGAGGGCAGCGTGGAGGGTAAAAATCGTAGAGGGTGACCAAGAGAGGAATACACTAAGCAGATTCAGAAGGATGTAGGTTGCAGTAGGTACTGGGAGATGAAAAAGCTTGCACAGGATAGAGTAGCATGGAGAGCTGCATCAAACCAGTCTCAGGACTGAAGACCACAACAACAACAACTGAAAAGACAAGTGAAATCAGTATTACTGTCAGTGGTGTTGAGAAACCACTGAATTGTTAAAACTGAACACATTTCCAGGGCTCGATGGAATCCCCATCATATTCTGTATTGAATCTGCAGCTGAGTTATACTAACTATAGCCTGTTGTTGAGCCATGAAAATAAAAACTGTGCCCAATTGTTGGAAGAAAGCATGGGTAACACCCATCTACAAGGAGGGTAGCAGAAATGATCCAGTAAACTACTGTCCAATACATTCGACATCAATTTGTTGTAGAATCTTAGATCATATTCTGAGCTCAAACATAATGAAATATCTTGAATAGAATGGCCTCCTCCATGCCAACCAGCATGGATTCTGAAAACAGTAACACACCTATATTTATTTTCAAAAGTTCTGTTATATAGGGTAACTAGCGATCTTTGTAACTGAATTTAGGATGGTTTTGGTAGGGAGGATGCAGCATGTTATCTTGGTTTGAGAGTCACTGTCATGTAGAAATAACTCTGGGTGTGCCCCATGGAAGTGCTGGGGCTCTTTTTGTTCATGTTGAGTTAATGACTGTGTGAACAACACTAATGGTAACCTCAGACTTTTTGCAGAAGATGCAGTTACCTATAATGAAGTATTGCCTGAAAGAAGCTGCATAAATATTCAAGCATATGTTGATAACATGTCAAAGTGCTGTTCAGAAATGTAGAACTGTGCGCTTCACAAAATGAAAAAAATGTGGGATACTTTGACCGTAATATCAGTGAGTCACAGTTGGAATTGGCCCGCTAACAAAGTTTCAAGAACCAGCTTTAAATGAAGCCCCTACAAATCACTCACTTTGGGATCATGAGGACATGATTAGAGTAATTACAGCATGCACAGAGACATTCAAACAAATCATCCTTCATGTACTCCACATGTGAATGGAGTGGGAAGAAACCCCAATAACTAGTGAATTTGGACAGACCCTCTGCCATGCACTTTGCAGTGGTTTGCAGAGTACAGATGTAGATGTAAATATTCAGTCTTTTAGCCAGTGAAAGTCCTTATATAATGACAATAGTAGAAACATCATGTCGAGTTTAGTTACATCCATCCCTTTCAGTCACAGTGTTCAGGGCTTGAAGATTACAAGGGTAAATGATACCAAGAAATGATATATGCAGACTGTAATAAGATTTACGCACCACATTGTACCCGAATCCACAGTGTACCAGGCTTATATGCTTTTGTAATTTTTTTTTTTTTTTTTCCAGAGACCAAATGTACGATGGGTACAAGGTGATGAAATGAGTTCTACTAAATCTGTCATAGATAATTTGAAGGGTACAGAAATTATTCAACTTTTTAATATGGCTAGAGGACAGTTTAAACCTCCAAATTATCCTGAATCACCATTGATTAGTTTTCCTGATGGCCCATGGGAAACATTGTTGGAAGATAGGTTTTTGAGCACTTTTACAGAAATCTGTGAACATCATCTACTGATAGTGCCAGAACGTAAAGCAAGTGCTGCAACAAATGAAGTGCTTATTGAAGCTGCATCATTGTCAAAGAAAGGTAACCTTAGTAAACACATTAATCACAGATCTGATAGGAAGTGTATTACTACATTTGTGATCAATTTTCTCCTTGCAGATCAAGAAAATTTATTCAGAGAGTTTCTGTTACACACTTTTCCAAGTGTGTATATGAGCAGGGCAGCCTTTACAAGATTCATGATTCGCTTGGGATGGAATGCAGATGAGGCACAGAATTTGTTCAGGTAATATTTGTTTTATGAGAAATCAACTGAAAATAAAATTCTATTTTTCTGTTATTATTCACAGGAGTCAAACTGTTATGTATTAGATTTCTTTTCTGTTTGCAGTGCTTCACTGATTATTCATATGTTTTCTGGATTATTTGCATGTTCTCATATATTTTTATATGATTTATTTAAAAATTTATTTTATATTTTTCATTGTTTAGTATGTACATTCATGAATAAACATTAAGTGAGCATACAATATTTCAAAAATATAGCTTTCATTTCACAGATCAGCTGACATTTACAACAGATCATCGCTGTCATTTAGAGATTTTCTGTACATCATAGCAGCATTAGAGCCCATGACATCTCATGTAGGAGCTGCAGCAGAAATTCGTTGCCGTTACATCTACAGGTAATAGTTTGTGACACAGTAAAGAAGATAATGTGATCTGTCATTAAACTGTAGTATTGCTAGACTAAACAAATAGAGAAATTCTTAGAATAATCTTCCCCTTTTGGAAATTTGATGCAATGTTTCAAATTGTTTGACTGACTCATTATACACCATACTAAACCACAATTTAATTTATTAAAATTGTACTACATTTTTCAAGATTCAGTACCTCATATTTAGATACACAACATCAGGTTGTATTATACAGTAATAATAAATTCAAATGTGGCTAACTATACTCTGTTGAAAATTATTGTAGGATCACTAGCTACAAAGGAAATACTGAAAGTGATACTCAGCACAGCTCACATTCAGCTGACATAACAAGACCTGTAGCCAAAAGATCCACTTGCAATTGCCAAACCTCCACCCTCACAACCATAACATTTATTTCTCTGCATCTCCATCTATACTCTGGATATGACTGTGAAGTCAGAGGACATTATACCTTTTATGAGGGCTCGTTGCCAATCCATTCATATATAGAATGCAGAATGAATGACAGCTCAATTACCTCTATGGATACTATTTTAGTCTAATTTTGTCTTCATGCTTTCTATGGGAGCAACATTTAGGGGGTTATAGAATGTTCTTAATTTACTCATTTAGAGCTGGTTTTTTAAATTTTGTATGTAGGCTTTCATGGAATACTACCTTCAACTGACTGCAAGGCTTTTAGCACCTCATTGATGCTACCCTATTTGTTGAACAAACCTGTGACCATTCATTATTGTCCTTCTTAGTGTACATTCAGCATCCCCTGTTAGTCCCAGCTAACTAATTAATTAACTAACTGACCAACCAACTAACCAACTTTGATATATGTCACTCTCATTTGAGCAATATTCTAGGATGGGTCACACTAATGTTTTACAAGCAGTCTCCTTTGTACACTAACTGAATTCTCCTAGTACCCTACCAATGAATCGTAGTCAGTCACCAGCTTTACCTGTGATTTAGCCTGTATGATTGTTCCATTTCATCTCCCTACAGTTTGCTACACCCAGGTATTTGTTGTAAGAATTGACTGATTTGAATTATGATTTGTTGATATTGTAGTTTTGTGAAGTGCACATTGTTCTATTCTGAACACTTAAAGAAAATTTCAAATCTTCGCACCACTTAAAAATTTTATCAAGGTATACTAGATATTTGTTCAGTTTTTTCAGGCAGTACTCCATTACAGAAAACTGCATTATTTCCAAATTGACTCATGTTAATATTATAAACCAGGTAATTAATATACAACATGAAAAGCATGGCTCCCAATACAGTTTTATGGGACATGCCTGAAGTTAATTCTTCATCTTTTGATGACTCTCAATGCAAGATAGCTGTTGCACCCTCCGCACTAAGAAAACCTCAATCAAGTCACAAATTTTTCTTGGTAACCTGTACAATCATACTTTCAATAATAAGTGCAGATGTGACACTGAGTTAAATGCTTTTTGGAAATCAAGAAATGATGCAGCTATCTGGCTGCCTTGATTCCTGGCCTTCAGGATGTCCATGGTAAGAGATTGAGTTGGGTTGCACATGATTGGTCATTCTATTTGAGATATCTCATTATGTTTGACCTCAGGATATGGTCTAAGATTCTACAACAAATTGATGTCAAAGATACTTGGTCGCAGTTTTGTGGGTCACTTCTATTACATTTCTTGTAAATTATTGTGACCCATGCTTTCTTTCATCTACTAGGCATAGTTTTAAGTTTTGTTCACGGCTTTTCTGTGTATTATTCTTGAAAATGCTAACTCAGTCACTAATAACTCTTGTCACTGGTGCTAGGTTTCCATTCTATGTTGATGTGTAATTGTTTTTATTCCTTACACTTGTGACAGTTAATATTTTATGTATTGTGTTTTGGAGAACACTGAACAAAGTTGGAAGCAAATTTGTCAGATGGAGTGGAGAAGTTTGATGTCACAATCTTTGGAGGGGACCACTGTGCAATCTCAGTTGAGAGAAATAAGCATGAGAAATCTTAAATGATGACCTGCTTTTCTGTGTCAACAAAATGATTGAAAGAACAGCTGTAATTCCGAATGCAAACAAAAAAACTGTGTTGAAGATTGGTGAAGTAATATTCAAGAAATAAGAAGATGCTAGATAATCACTGAAACTGGAAACTCTGGGGGATAAACATTATATGGATAATGCAAATACCAACATAGATCATTAAGTGAGGATGGAGTACAGAAAGAAACATCTGCTACTTATGGAATTATTATTGGAATCTTTAGGGAATCAGGATTCATCAAGGCAGCCACACTTCTTCATTTACAGTTCTTTTTGACATGTAATCTAGTGTAAGCCTGAGTCAGGTGACAGAGGATGTAGGTTCACTTTGCAAAGGCTTCACAAAGGAAGACACTGTGGTAATAGTGGGTGAGGCATGCAGCAGCATAGACAGGGACCCTGATTATTCAATTGAGGGTGACCTGATAAAGATAGCTACAGCAATGAGACATACTGGTGGTGGGCAGTTCTGAGGTGCAATGACTGGCCTCATTTAAACTTTTCTGTTAGGAGAGTTAATTTACAGGTGGAACGGCTTCTGTTAGGAGAGTTAATTTACAGGTGGAACGGCTGCTTGGCTCACGTATGGGGTCTCATAATGGTGTGGTTCCTGTTGACTCTGTCAGTAGGTGAGACTATGCTAGACACAGCCTTCACCTCAACAGGGAAGGCAAAACTGTCTGGGCTAGTAGCAAATAACTTAAGGGGGGGGGGGGGGGGGTCACTCTTGCATGTGGCAAAGTACCAGTGCTTACGAGTGACAGGACAGCAGGTTTTGTAGGGTAGGGAGGGCAGAACCAAAAGATGTTCAGAGACAGGTTGAAAATAGCATTCACATTAATAAAATAGGCTGCCAGAAACAAATTTTAATGTACACATTTCATGCAAACAGTCCTTAATTGAAACTGGAGATGTTCAGAAATTGACAGAAAAATTAGGTCCATCCAGTTGTAATTCAGCTAGTGCACAACATTAGTTATCCTTATTGGATCAGAGTATCTGAGGACTGAGAGCTAAGCTTAATGAGTTGCTTATTTGTGTTGAAGAATTAGAGTTGAGCAACCCAGTTGATATAATCTGCCTCTCTGAACATCATGTGTCTGCTGGTATAGATATGTTAAATGTTACGGGATTTAAGTGAGCCTCTTACTTCTATGGACAAAATATGGAGAAAGGAGAAGTTGCCACATTTGTCAGAAACTGATTTAATTTCAAGAATACTCATATTAATAAATTTTGCTCAGAGCAGCACTTAGAAGCTTGTGCGACAGAAGTAGCTGAGTCATTTATAATAGTAAATATATACAGAGCACCTCCAGGAAACTTTAACCTCTTCATAAAAAATCTAGAAGCTTTAGTGTCCCATCTCTCAGTAAAAAACAAGGAAATAGTGGTTGCTGGTGATTTAAATGTGAATTTATTGAAAAGGTCTGTTAGTGGTCAATTATTGCAACCAGGAGACAGTCATTCAATTGAATTCCTGCTGTGAACTTTGAAATAGGGTGTGTAAATGCTGTGAGACTGCTCTTGATAAAATCTTTGTAGACAAGCCTAGGGAAAAAAGTTATATCACAAAAGCGATAGTAAATGGGCTATTGGATCATGACATGTAGCACCTTATGTTGAGTGATGAAACTCATCAGGATATAAAATCTTTTAAATCGTCATACAGGAAAACAATAAATCAGTAAAAAATTGAGAATTTTAGGATATTGCTCAAAGATCTAGACTGGATAGATGTTTACAGTACTTTCGAATCACATAGAAAATACAAAGAATTTATGGATAAAATCACTTCTACATTTGGAAATTGTTTTCCCCTAAAGGTAACTCAAATCAAACTGAAGTCTAAAAATAAAGCATGGATTACACAAGGGGTAAAAGTAGCATGTGGGACAAAAAGGAAACTGTATTTACTATATAGGAACAACTCTGATGTTAGCATTGTAACCCATTACAAAAGAATGCTACAGAAAACTGAAGCAGGTAATCCAGAAATCTAAGCAGCTTCATCATGAGAAAACGATAATAACATAATGCAACAAAATAAAAACTGTATGGGGTATAGTGAAGACAAAGACAGGTGGGGCCAGAAAGAAAGAGGAACAGATAGCTCTAAAAATAAATGGGAATTGGTAACAAGTGCATGTAGTGTTACAAACGTCTTAAACAAGTACTTTGTTTCTGTTACTGACAGCTTGGAGTTATCAGGTGCAGTAAACAGTGAAATGGAATATCTGAGACCAGTCTCTACAAATAACTTCAGTGAACTGGAAATGACACTCTCATTTCTCCCAAAGAAGTAACATCTATCACAAAATCTCTAAAATCAAAGTATTCCAGTGATTGTAACAATATCTCAACAAAGTTAATCAAGGAGTATTCATGTGAGATGAGATCTATCTTAAGTTATTTGTGTAATCAATCTCTCGTCAGCAGAAGATTTCCAGACTGGCTGTGTTAAGTTTCTTTACAAGAAGAAATACCATCAATACCTCAAAAAATACCATCAAACTATTAACCATTTTCTCTTTTTCTGGCTTCTTCAAAAATATTTGAAAAGGTTGTTTTCAATGTCTTCTTAAGCATCTGACTAAAAAAAATATACTATCCAAGTCGCAGTTTGGGCTACACATAGAGTGAGAATGTATGTAATTCATCAGATGACAAATTATAGGCTGCTGGCATTTTCTGTGTGCTGTGAAAAGCCTTTGATTATGTGAATTACAGCTCTCTCTTAAATAAATTAGAAAATTATGGTGTCACAGGCATTGCTGCAAAATGGTTCGAGTCTTACCGAATTAACAGGAGACAAAGGATGTCATTGGAAAATATGTGTGGAGTAAGCATTCAGTCTTCATTTGACTGGAAATTAATTACATATGGTGTTCCTCAAGGTTCCATCTTGGGTCAGCTGCTTTTTCTTGTGTATGTTAATGACCTTCTGTTGGTTACAATGCCAGATGCTAAGTTTGTTTTCTTTGCAGATGCTACAAACCCTAGCAATAAATAGCAAATCAAGTACAGATTTAGAAATGTCTCCTAATCAGATTTTTTCTGGAATTAATAAATGGTTTAAAGCTAATTCACCATCATTAAACTTTGAAATTGCAATTCAGAACCTGTAAGAGATTTCCCTCGAGCATGACTATAAAATATAAAGACATGCAGATAGAAGAGGTTAACAGTGTTAAATTTATGGGAATACAGCTTGATAAATACAACAGAATTATGAAAGTGCTTAAACAAGTCTGTATTTGCAATGTGAAGATGTCAAATATAAAAATTTGAAAATACTTTGCTTACTTTTGTTCTATCGTGTCATATGGGATCATATTTTTGGGTGACTCATCAAACCAGAAAAAAGTTTTTAGAGTGCCATGTTGTGTAGTAAGACTCATTTGTGGTGTAAATTCAAGAACAGGGTATTCTGACCACTTGTCAGTACATTTATTCATGAATGAAATTTGTTGCAAATAGTATGTCTCTACCTCCAAGCAGTAGCTCGATGCATAGTATCAATACTGGGAATAAGAAAAATCTACATGAACACCTAAAATCCCTTACCTTGGTCCAAAACTGAGTTCAGTATTCAGGAACACACACATTTTCAATATATTATGAGCAACCCTTAAAAACTTGGTTTCAGATAAAGCACAATTTAAACAGAGTTTGAAAATTTTTTGGTAGGTGATGCCTACTACTCTATAGATGAATATCTTAACAGGGACTATTCTCTATTGCATTCAGCAAATTATGTGCTAAAGCATCTTCCTTTGGCAGATTTCAGCAAATTGTGTGCTAAAACATCTTGCTTTTGGCGGATTGCGTTCAGACCACCTTACATAAAAAGTCTCTTAGATTTCAGTTTTGACAGTGCCTGGTCACAACAGTCCAGATTAGGGTATTCTGTATATGATAAATTTGTTACGCATGCATAAATATGTTTCATTCTGGCAGTGTATTAATCCTGTATATATTAGCAGTTTCAGTTTAGTATAATGTATTCACGTATTTTAACAATCTCGTGACAGATGGTTAGTATTATAGTATATTCAAATGTTCTGTTTTTTTTTTTTTTTTTTTTTTTTTTTTTTTTTTTTTTTATTATACTTTCTGACATGTTCCACACTCACTAGAATCATCTCATTCTTGGTTGTAAGGAATGAAAACTGAATCTGATCTAAGCTGTGAACATTGCTGTGGTTGTAACTTGTTAATGGAGATAGAAGATATATATCACCTGACAGAAAAAGTGGAGCACCTGGAAGGGAAGAAGGAAACAAAGTGAAACTTCATGAGCTGTGAGGGTATGTGATACTGTTTCATTTAGTACAATATCAATTCAAATTTCCAAAGAACTTGACGGAATGAACCTACTTACCAGTGTGACATCATACCCCTCTAATCTGGATGCATGTACTGGTTCAGTTGGTAAGGGTCTCATAAAGCCATTATGTCCTCTTTTGAGGTAAGCTGGAGATTTAATAGGCACAGGAGCACCTCCAAAACATGCAGATATTTCATAAAAACTTTTATGATGTGGGGATGGGCATTGTCCTGTCGAGCAATGGAGATATCCATGAATTACAGTCATGCCATCACAGTTTCCCCGTCATGACCTGAAGTCATGCACAGTGGCTGTGCACACTATGATGACAGACATAATGCTTCTGTGACTCTTCAAACCATTGGGAAAATGAGACATCTCCCCAGGTCATTACCATACTCACCAATGGTGTTCATCTGGGGTAGTGCAAAGCTACAATTCATCAATGAACCCAATGGGATGTCACTCATCAAAAGCTCGTACTTCTCGGTCCTGGAACCACTCTGAGAATGCATCTGTTTGTGCTGTGGTGTTAAAGGCAGCCTAGGCAATGCTTGGTAATTTCCTAGCCCAGATGCTGCCAGTCTCCAACCAATGGTATGGGATGACACAAAATATTGCAGGGAGTTCATTTCTTATTCAGATGCAAAGAGGTTACTATGTGCTTGGTGCACAACACAGTGATCCTCCCTTGTAGTGATCAGACATGGTCAACCAGAACCTTGATGATGAGTACACCTTCCCTCATATTTCCATGAACTCCACAACTGAATGCCCCAAATACATGGATATTGCATGATTCAACCATCTAACCAAATGGAGACCCAAAATGAGGCCTCTTTCAAATGCTTTCAGATGCTAATAATGCTGTCTGATGTGAGTAATGGCTTCTCCATGTCCTTCACAGCGATCTCTCAACATCCGATACTGTTCACACCCCTTAGCTATCCTATCAGACCTGATAACAACACTAAACATGATCAACACTAACGCTCTCTGTTGACCATTTTGCCTGTCACAGAGAATTGCAACTGCAATCATTTACACACCTGCCCATAATGTGTAATGCACAAGATTAAATTGACATCTGACTTTGTCTTCTGGATGCTTGACTTTTTTATTAGGCATTGTGAATTATTAAAGTGAATTATTAAAGTGTCACAGTGCTGAAGGTTGAAGTAAGTGATAATTTTAAGGAGTTAGAGTGTATAGAGGCCAACAGTGTTGCCATAGTGGTTACACTGATTGCTGTCAGATCACCAAAGCTAAGCACTGTCAGGCTTGGCTGGCACTTAGATGGGTGACTGTCAGAGATCTGCTGAGTGCTGTTGGCAAGTGAAGTGCACTCAGCTTTTGTAAGGCCAAATGAGGAGCTCCTTTTTTGACAAGTTGTGGCTCTGGTCATGAAAACTGACAACTGCCATGAGAATAGTGTGCTGACCACATGCCCCTCCATATCTACATCCAGAGACACCTGTCGGCTGAGGATGGCATGGCAGTTGGTCAGTACCATTGTTCCTTCCAAGGCATGGTTGGACAGAGTTTAATTTGGTTTAGGGTTTAGAGTGTATAGAACTAACATCTCCCCATTAACAATGGATCCCTAGAAACAGTATCCGTGAGCTGGCAAAAGCTTATTTGCAAATAGCCATTAAGCTACCACCTTATCAGTACAATTTCAACCCAATGTGGACCAAAATTAAAGGTTACATTGCTGGGAATAATAATAATAAATACTGATCTTTTAGGTAAGTTATCTCTGAAGACTGGAAGGCAGACTGCAGTCATACACAGCACATTACAGAGTAAAGCAACCCATATCCTCACTAAAAGTGGGTCTCTTTCATCCTGAGAGCTGAGTGACCTGCTTTATTTTTCAATCCTCTCCAGCCTATCCTTGTCTCCTCTCTGGTGAAGTAACCATTAGTTCTGAAAGCTATCTTCTGTCTTCTATATGAGTCTACTGCTGCTACCACACATTTCACTTCCTGAAGCTAAATATTGACCAGAAATTCAGACTTGTAATTTATTTGAATCTATTTTTTACATTCAAATGAGGAAAGAGTCATTTTGTTAAATAACACCATGACAGTGACTCTGCAGACATATGAGGGGCATTTGAAAAGTCCGTGCAAAAATAGAAACTATTTACATGTTTGGGGTAAACCTTATTTATTTTTTGACATAGTTTCCTTTTAGACTTATTCACTTCATCCAACGCTGTTCTAATTTGTTGATCCCTTCTGAATAATAGGAATTGTCCAAGTCTGCAAAAAAGCTATTAGTTGCTGCAATCACTTCCTCGTTTGAATAAAATCTTTGTCCTGACAGCCATTTCTTCAGGGAACAAATAGAAATCTGGAGAATAGGGGGGATGTGAAAGAAGCTGGAATCCTATTTCCAATAATTTTGTGATCACAACTGCTGAGGTGCATTGTCGTGATGGAAAAGGACCTTTTTGCAGTCCAGTCGATGGTGTTTTTCCTGCAGCCCGGTTTTCAAACAGTCCAATAACGATGAATAATATGCACCTGTAATTGTTTTACCCTTTTCCAGATAGTCGATGAGGATTATCCCTTGTGAATCCCAAAAGACAGTCACTATAACCTTTCTGGCCGAAGGAATGGTCTTCACCTTTTTTGTGCAGATTCTCCCTTGGTAACCCATTGTTTAGATTGTTGTTTGGTCTCAGGAGTATATAAATGTATCCGTGTTTCATCCACAGTGATGGAATGATGCTTAAAGTCCTGAGGACTCTTCCTGAACAGCTGCAAACCATCCTTGCAACACTTCATTCGATTCCATTTTTGGTCTAGCTTGAGCAATTGCGGAAACCATCTTGTGGATAACTTTTTTATGTCCAAATGTTTATGCAAAATATTATGTACCCATTCATTTGAGATTCCCACAACACTATCAATCTCACGCATCTTAACTCTTCTGTCATCCATTGCCATATCATAGATTTTATCAATGATATCTGGAGTCGTAACCACCACAGGGCGTCCAGAACGTTCAGCATCACTTGTGCCAATATAGCCACTCCAAAAATTTTGAAACCACTTATAAACTGTTCTAATTGAAGGTGCAGAGTCACTGTAATGTTTATCAAGCTTCTCTTTAGTCTCCTGAGGCGTTTTGCCTTTCATAAAGTAATGTTTAATCACCACACGAAACTCTTTTTTGTCCAATTGTTGACAATCACTTGTGTCTCTTGATTCATATGAATGCCAAACACAAATAAATAGACCAATGTGGCTGAAATTTGATGTATATTCTTTCCAAAGATGCTACCAACTAAACATGACCTTGATACGTGCCGGTGGTGCCATCTCTTGGACATTGCATGGACTTTTCAAATGCCACTCGTATGTGATAGTGACAAGGGATATTCAGTGGAGTTTTGTCATTGTCACCACTGAAATGATGCACAGGGGAATGCAGGTGAAATTTATGAGCACACATTTCATGATAGTAATTGACCGCATAGAAGAATTATGTTTTAATAAGTCTTGACATTTTAATAATAAGACAATTATCAGCAATGATTTTCATTTGAGAAATTCAGTCCTTGCAGCCCAAAAGAAATTTCTTCCATTACTTGCAGTGTAATTGCTGGAACACCAAGAGAGTGTTGATTGAATCACTATTTTTCTTTCTTCCATTCCCAGTAGGATTATTTATTGTGTTTTCACTAACACCCAGGATTTGTTTATGCTTTAGAAATAAGGTGACCACTGAATCTGAAAATTTACTAACAAATTAATTATAAATGCAGCAATCCATTTTTAGCACAGAGAAACCAAACAGGCATCTGCTTAGATCTTGGTGCGCAAGCAACGTGTTAGGTCACATGAAATTCAAATCACATCATGTTGGACATCTCTGACAAAGATCCAGTTTTGTGTAGACAAAAATATGATTTCATTTGCCTAGTGCATTCTCCTCAACTCAATAACAAAAGTGGTTCCTTCACGTTGAAAATTTGATAATAACATCAAAAATGCATTTTCATGAACTTGATGTATAATAAATAAATAAAACTGAAATGAAAATGCAGTGCAGCTTTTCCAGAGCACAATGATGTCAGTCCCATCTTTGTGCATTGAATAACTTTTGCAGTTTATAACCAACTGAATGAAACATAGGAATATCAGGGTTTTCTGTGGAGAATTCAGCAAAACTGCTCTGTATCTTCTCATGATCCTGCAAGACTGTTGATCCTAAACTAATTTTGAACAGAGTATACAGTATATGATCTGTTGTTTTTTTATTGTCTTATACATTTGTTATAGACATAATCTTAACATGTCTGTTTTCAGTAACCTACAGTTCTATTCTTTTCTGTTGATGGATTATCATGTCATCCGTATGATCAATTTCAGATTTTTTTCTAAGCGTCAAGGTGATGGAATGGATTTTGAAGACTTCACTAAGCTTATTGAAGCTCTGCAGAAATGCAAGAATCAAAATACAACTGCTGCAGTAGTATCACAAGAAGCTGATAAAATCATCAAGTATGAGCAGAAACTATTATCTTTAAAAAATTATGAGTTAGAGATTTGGTAGCATGTTCTTTAAGGCATTGCCTGGTAGACATATGAATGGAAATACTAATGTGTCCTATCATATGGCCATCAGACTCAAGTTACAAGACATAATTCATTGTTTAGAGGGTGGTAAAATTACTGTGCACAAAGGACATCACCTCCATAATAGTTTGGAAAGGGAGAGGGGGAATTTAAGTTTAACTGAGGAGTACAATCATTTTCATGAGTGAGAGAGAGAGAATCCCTGCAGAAAAATGCAGTTCATGGAAATTCATCAAACTCAATAACAATTAAAACAACAAAAACAAAAATCAGAGAATTAACTTCGTTATTAATACCAAACAATGTACTGAACTCCTGCAGTTCATCCTACATCCTCAACTTATTGCATTACTAAAACTGACGAAAGACAACATTTCTTGGAATCTGAGTTCTTTATATACTAATTTGGAAAAAAATCACATTAACATGAGATTTACTTATGACTTAAAGTAAGCTATATTATATTCTTTGTATATAGAGAGATGTGGAAAATATGTGTATTTAAATAACTAAGCACTGTGTGTGGCCTTCTCAGTCAGTCTTAAGGTTTCAAGTTTTTTTTTTTTTTACTTTTGCAGTGCAGTGTTCTTAAACTGTGTAATGCATACATAACAACAGAAAAACCAGTTACTGAAATTAATTCACTAAAATATGAACAACAGTTGAAGAAACTAACACCGTACTCAGCGCTGGGTAGAGACTCCCCAAAAACACATAACACGTATTGCAAACATTAATTTGCTACATATGTACATTATCTTTGAAAAGGTGTAGATCTGCATTGTACACATTCTCTTAATGTTTAGCAAAATGGCAATAAATAAACAATGTGAAAAACCAGTATACAAATATACACATACAGGAAAAAAAAATTGCAACACCAAGAATGAGATGAGACGTAAATGAAAGTTGGTAGGCATGTTTCAACATCTGAAAGATGATGTGTATTAAAATTTTATGTAAAAAATTAAACAATGGAAACTGCATGTAGGAATATCAATAATGTAGGGCAGGATGGATACGTGTGTGTGTGCGAGTGTATACCTGTCCTTTTTTCCCCCTAAGGTAAGTCTTTCCGCTCCCGGGATTGGAATGACTCCTTAACCTCTCCCTTAAAACCCACATCCTTTCGTCTTTCCCTCTCCTTCCCTCTTTCCTGATGAAGCAACCGTGGGTTGTGAAAGCTTGAATTTTGTGCGTGTGTTTGTGTTTGTTTGTGTCTCTATCAACATACCAATGCTTTCGTTTGGTAACTTACATCATCTTTGTTTTTAGATATATTTTTCCCATGTGGAATGTTTCCCTCTATTATATTCATATGATTACAATGTAGTTTTTATCCAATTGGGGACAAATTCCCTTTGATAATGCAGTGATGAAGATGCCACCTGTCAAACAACAAATGTAATTAAAACAGCAAAAAATGTATTTACATAAGTAAAATAAACTGCTGTGCCAGTGAGCAGTGTAATAGCCTAGGAACAATATTTATAGATCATTATATGTTTATAACCATGGATTGCTTAACACAGTGTGGCATGCATTTGAACAGATTAGGGTTTACAAAAATCACCAATACGTTAACTGATATTTGAAAAATTAGAAACAATAAGGATGAAGGTGACAACCCACCTAAAAGAATAAGGGATAAATAAACTTCATAAAAGCTATTCTTAAAACTACAAGAAAAATAAAACCAAATTTTTGATGTGTTTAAACATAAATAGCTTACAAACAAAACATATAAATGACAGGGAGGCAAAAATGTGATGATCTACATATTTTTCTGTCACAAGGGAGAAATATTGCAGTCCTTGGCCTCAATAAACATTCACTAACAAACAACTGAATTAAAATTCTTAATAAATTAGAGAACTGTATTTTAGTCAGTAGCTTTTGTAGAAGTAACAGAACTAGTTTATCATGTTAGGCAAAAGATGATTTTAATTTTCTAAAAGATGAGGACATATTAGAAAATTGGTATGAAGAATTAGAGCAACAAAATATTATAATAAATTTAATCTATAGAACCCAGATAAAGATGTAACAAAAGCTTATTACATCACTAAAGTTGATCAGGGTAAATGGTAAATGTCTGAATCGTCATTCTGTATTGGAGCAAAATGTTAGAGAACTCTATATTCTGATATATGACATATCCTGAAAATTTTATTGACAGTGTCAGTGGTGGTGGAAGCCTTTGCTTACTTTCAAAAGTATTATTATTTAAACTAAGGGTTCTCTCACAGAAACTAACAAAAGAGAAAAAGAAATGATTAAGATAGCTGCTGATTTTAATTTATATATAATAAATGAATCCAGTTTGTCAACTCTATTTGTTGATCTGATTCAAGTATTTGGTTTCAATTCAAACTTCACAGAGTTCACAAGAGATCATGGACAAACCGCAACCTGCATAGTTAACATTCTGACACGTTATGCATATTCTATACAAGAAAACTCTGCAATGAGTTAGGCATTTCTGATCATTCTGCATTGTTTTTGGAGCAACCAAAAATAAATGAAACAGGCTTCAGGAAAAATCATATCAAATAATACTTAAGTAATCTATTTATACATAAACTGGCCAGCAGGTTATTGTACTGGAAGTTGTATAAGTTATGACAGATTTCTTAAAAATGTTTTTGCACATTTGCAACAAATATTTCCCCCTACAGTCAGCTGCAAAAAATTGACAAGTGAACCAGAATGGATAAATGCTAGTATAAAAGCTGCACAGTGTTACACAAAGTTACACAATGAACTGAAAAGTAATACAAGTGTAGGTTTATAAACTATGTTAAACAGTATAAAACTATATTTAGAAGGGTGATAAAGGCATAAAAAATGACACACAAAAAATTCATTCTAAACCATACAAATAAATCAAAGGCAGTATGATCAGTTATAAAATCTGAACTTCATTTCCTAGCTGATGGTCCACAAACCTCCAAACTGGCATTAGGTGACAAATCCATTGGAAATCCTTCACAAATATTATGAAATTGTCACAGTTTCTTTTTTTAATAAGTGCGTCAGCATCAGATGAAGCAATTACAGATAAAGATGTAGAAAAAATACTATTATCCTAAAAGGTAAAAATTTTACTGGATAGAATTAATTAAAATAGTGGCTAGTATAATATCAGGACCTCTATCAGTAATAACTAGTCAATCATTTGAATAGTGACCACCTCGATAGCTAAGAGGTCTGCACAGTGGAATGCCATGCAAGGGGCCCAGGATCGATTCCCAGCTGGCTCAGAGATTTTCTATGCTCAGGGACTGGATGTTGTGTTGTCTTCATCATCATATCATCCCCATCGACACACAAGTCACCAAAGTGGTGTCAACTCAAAAGACTTGCAGCTTAAAAACAGTATACCTGTTGGGAAGACCCCACCACATGACATTTCATTTGATTTGAATTTTAATGCTTCCCAGATGCACTAAAGTACACAGTAATGAAGACATTATTCGGGAGAGGCTCAAAGAAAGATGTAATAAACTACTGGCCATTAAGTCTTCTCTAAGTTGTCTCAAAAGTATTTGAAAACAATGGTTCAACTCAGATCCAAAATTTTATAGCAAAACATAAAATCATGACATTAAATCAGTTTGGTTTCTAGAAAGATGAGATTTTTATATGTTGCATGACTCTGATCATTTTCTTCTGCCTAGGCATCACAGATTCAAGAAATTTGATGAATGATATTATTGCACCAGTCTGTAATTTTAGAATATAAGTGGCAGTCACATGAAATTCAAATATCTGCAATAACAGGACCATGGAATGGTCAAATTCAAAAGTAATCACCACATGTGTTAAGACATTTATGCCACTGGGAGACAAGGTGGTCAGTTCCTGGTTCATAGAATGAGTACATTCCAACAGCTGAAAGGGAAATGGAAAAGCCAGCAATGGAAACATCTCACATCTCCCCACCAAAGAAATCCAAAACTGTTCACATGAGTTCTGGTAAGGATATGATGACCTCCTTTGACTGCAGGGGCCCTCTGCATGTCAAGTTCCTTGAATGCAGAACCACAATCAATGCACAGTGCTATTAAGACATTTTGCAGAATCTGTGATGTGCCATAAACACAAAATGTCCAGGAATGCTGTCAGATGGAATCATCCTGTTGCATGTTTACACCTGCCAACACACTGACGATGGGACAAACGTTATGTTTCAGCGATTTGTTTGGAAAATACTGCAGCGTCCTCCAACAACCTGGATCTTTTACCATGTGATTTTTGCATCTTGGGCAACCTGAAGAAAGACACGCATGAACAGTGGTTTCAGTCAGACTAGAAGGTGCGAAAGTGGGTGCAGTGGTGGTGCTATTAGTGGCCAACCACGTTCTACAACTTGATTCTCTCATCTCCCAGAGGGTTTAAATGCCTTAATGCAAGTGCAGATTACTTTTTAATGCTGATTACTTTTTAATGGAACTTTTCCATGGTACCATAGTGGCAACTGTTCAGTTTTCATTTGACTGCCCATCGTACTTTATTGCACACAGCTAGTTATAAGCATGAACCATTTTCAAGTGCATCTATAGCAAGAGAGGCACTGTCGCTGAGCTAGATGCTGTTGCCTGTCCTGTTTAAGAGGAAATCACTTAGCCTGAAAGATCTGGGCAATCACAGAGGGTGGGATTATTGGTAGTTGGGAGCTTCAATATTAGGTGCATTATGGGGTCCCTTAGGGACTTGGCTGACAAGAAGGGTAAGAAAATCAATGTCCACTCCATGTGCATACTG
Source organism: Schistocerca piceifrons (assembly GCF_021461385.2). NCBI lineage: Eukaryota > Metazoa > Arthropoda > Insecta > Orthoptera > Acrididae > Schistocerca > Schistocerca piceifrons. Next base: position 858,815,484 of record NC_060138.1, read on the forward strand.
GGTGGAGTCATTCTAAATGTTGTAAGGGTCCTCCCAGATGCCATGAAGAGCACAGGGTGCAGCCAACTGCAGGTGGTTGCTCACAACGGTACCAATGATGTGTGTCACTTTGGATCAGAAGAGATTCTCTCTGGTTTCAAGCGGCTAACAGAAGAGGTAAAGGCTGCCAGTCTTGCTTGCGAGATGAAAACAGACCTGACCATTTGCACCATAGCTGACAGGTCTGATTGCGGACCTCTGGTACAGAGTCGAGTGGAGGGTCTGAATCAGAGGCTCAGATGGTTCTGCGACTGTGTAGGCTGCAGATTCCTCAACTTGCGCCAAAGAGTGGTTGTGTTTTGGGTTCCGCTGAATAGGTCAAGTGTCCACTATATGCAGGGGGTGGCTACATGGGTAGCAGGGGCTGTTTGGTGTGGACTGAGCGGTTTTTTTTAGGTTAGAGGGCCTCAGGAAAACACAAGAAGGGCTTCAGTCACAAAGGGTCCAGGCTGAACACAGAAAGAACATAGATGCAGGAACCATTGGTACAACAGTTGTAAATTGTCATAGCTGTGTTGGGAAAGTACCAGAGCTCCAAGCATTAATAGAAAGCACTGATGCTCAAATCATTATAGGCACTGAAAGCTGGCTAAAGCCAGATATAAGCTCATCCGAAATTTTTGTGAAGAACCTAACGGTGTTCCCAAAGGATAGGCTAAACATGGTTGGTGGTGGCGTGTTTGTTGCTGTCAGAAGTAGTTTATCTCATCGCAAAATTGAAGTAGATACTTCCTGTGAGTTAGTATGGGCAGAGGTCATTGTTGGCAACCAGAATAAAATAATAATTGGATCCTGTGTATGTGGATGTTGTGCTACCATCTGGTGTGGATGAGTTGAATCCAAATCTGAAAGTTCTAAAGCTGATGTCAGCATGTTGGACCTGATGAGCTGTAAGGGTAAAATCTTTGAAACAGCTCGGGTAAAACAATGTCAAGATCCAGAAGATAGTGACTGAAATATTAAGTGCACAGAGCTCAGTTAGAGATGAAAGACAGTCAATCACATGAGACTAAGTGTAGTGGCTTGAAAAGTTTGAGACAGTTTTTTGTGACAGTCACTATTGAAATTTTGGGTCTATACAAAGAACTGGCCAGATCTCTACAGAATCTTAATTTTTATGAAACCACACTGAAATGTCCTGTGAATGTTCTAAAAAGCACTTTGTGTGAATCTTAGAACAGTGGGAGTGTTTTGTAAGCATATTATGCCAAGAACCCAAATCTCGAAGACCCAAATACCTCAAAGCCAAGAAAAATACCAATGTAATTCCTGAAGAGTTGTCTCATGAATGAAAATTTAAGAAAGGTGCATTTCAAAGTCTTGGTCTATTTCTGAATGAGACTAAGCAAAGATTCAATGAAGAGGATGTAGTGCAATCATCCAATTGTGAAGAGATGCTTCGTATGTACTCCAAAGCAAATCTTCCATCTACATGTCATTTGGAAGAGTTGCTTGGAGTACATTCAGCAGACTTTAATCCAACAGGCTTCATGCACAGCTCAAAATTCTGTGAACCATTATGATTGGTGTACAGTGTTGTAAAGTATCCTCTATTCAAAGACAACTAATTGCTGGTTGCATCTGGGTTAAAGAACTGCTTCAGGAAGGTATTCATCTGATCTCTCTAGCATTGTAGCATGCTCTGAGAGGTTATTCAGCATCTTGCAGTTACTGAAAACTTGGCTCACATCACCAATGACACAGTCAGACTTCTGATATATTCTTTCTTCATGTTTATTAAAACAAGGTTGGGAAAAGTAATCTTATGGATGTCACAAAACAATTTGTTTCCTGAATTGTGGAAAGGAAAATACAGTTGGAAATTGTACATAAAATTGTTAAATTCTGAGAAATGGTGCAAGAAATGCCTCCTTCTTCTCCAAATAAATTGTAATATTTTCCCTATAAGATGCAATGCACAATGTTTTTAAAAGTATTTAAGAATAATAATAATAAATAAGATATTTATCAATGACCAATTTTTATTGTGGTCAAAAGTAAACCTGCATCTACATCTACACTCCACAAGCCACCCTATGGTGTGTGGTGGAGGATGTTTTGTATACTATTGCCACTTCAGCCTTCTCCTGTTAAATTCACATATGGTTTATTGGAAGGACGATTGCTGGTAAATTACCATGTGTGCTTGAATCTCTCTAATTTTACATTCATGGTTTTTTTATTTTTTTTATTTTTTATTTTTTATTTATTTATTTATTTATTTTTTTTTTGTGAGATATACATAGCAAGAAGAGTATGTCAGAAAACCCTTCCAAAAATGTACACTCTTGAAATTCTGTCAGTAGACTACACTATGATTCAGAATGCCTGTTGTGCATTGTCTGCCACTGGAGCTGATTGAGTTTTTCCACAACACTTTTGCACTTCCTAAATGAGTTTGTAATGAAATATTCTGTTCTTCTTTGGCATTTCTTCATGTATGTGTAGATCCCAGACTGATGAGCAACATCCTAGTATTGGACAAATGAATATTTTGTGAGCTATTTCTTTTGTTTATGGAATATGTTTCCTGAGAAGTCTTCCAGAGAATCTCAGTCTGCCATCTTCCTTACCCAAGATTAATTTTATGTGGTTGTTCCACTTTGAATCACTCTGTATGCTTACTCCTAAATATTTTAATGGAAATAACCGCTTCTAATGATTGCTCTGCAATCATGTAATCATATAATTTAGGTTTCTTCCATCAAAGTATTCATAATACATAATGTTTGTTTATCTTTAGGATCTTTTGCCACTTTTTTGCACCAAGCGTCAATCCTCAGGTCCTCCTGCATTTTGTAACAATTTTCTAGTGTTACAACTACTCTGTATACAACAGCATTGTCTGTGAAAATCCTCATCGCACTTCTGACATTATCTAGTAGGCAATTTATACATATTTTGAAAAGTAGTGATCCTATAACATTGCTTTGGGGCATGCTTCAAGTTACTTTTAGATCTGAGGCTTCTTTCAATTCAGTATGACTTTCTGAGTTCTGTTCCCTAGAAACTCTTCAGTCCAATCACACAGATGATCTGATAGTTCATATGATGACATTTTGTTCATTAGGTGGCAGTGCAGATTTGTATCAAACACCCTCCAGAATTCAAAGAAAATCGCTTCAGTCTGGGTGCCTGTATCTACAGTTCTGCTATCTGGATGTCAGGGACAAACAGAGCAAGCTCAATTTCACACAGTAATTGTTTTGTGAGCCCTTATTGATTACTGCAGAGGAGATTTTCAGTCTCTTTGAATGTCATAATATGTGAACATAAAACATTTTCCAAAATTTTACAACAGAGTGACGTTAGAGATACAGGCTTATAGTTTTTTGCATCTGTTCAATGACCCTTCTTGAAATTTGGGATGACCTGTGCTTTATCATTAGGAATGATTTGCTCCTCTAGAGACATATGGTACATTCCTGCTAGAAGAGGGCCTAGCTCTTTTGCATATGTTGTGCAGAGCGAGCTGAACTGGTTGTACATCAGTTCCACTGGGCTTTCCTCTGCTGGGTGATTTTATTTAGTCATTTTGTCATTCATGCAACAATTTAAAGGAGGAACTACATCATGATATTCCTTAGTGAAACAGTTTTGGAAAAAGATGTTTAGTATATTTTCTGTATCACCATCTGCTTTGAAGCCATAATGGTGACAGAGTATTTAGATAGATGATGTCAATCCATTTACTGATTAAACATATAACAAAATTTTCTTAGGATTTTCTATCAAATCAGTAGAAAGAAATTTGCTTATGAATTTGTTGAATGCTTCATGTATGGCTCTTCTAACACTACTTTTGGCTTAGTTTATTTTTTGTTTATCTGCTAGGTTCTGGCTATGTTCAAATTTGTAGTGAAGCTCTCTTTGCTTTTCTAGTAACTTTCTAATATGGTTGTTGAACCCCAGTGGGTCTTTTCCATTTCTAGCAATTTTGCTCATCACATACCTGTCTAAGGCATATTGTACGGTGCTCTTGAGCTTTGTCCATTGAAGCTTAATTTTGTCAGTGCTGGAGATAAAATTTATATGTTGACTTGTCAGGTAATCTGAATTCTGTCTCTTACAAAACAGAAAGATCTTCCTACCCCTCTTTGTATTCCTATTTTTAGGATGTTCAGTGGTGCTATAATGGACTTATGATCAGTGATTCCCTGTCCTACTCTAACTGAGCTGAGAAGTTCAAGTATGTTTGTTACCAGCAGATCAAAGCTACTATCTTCATCAGTCATTTCTCTGGTTAGCTGCTCAATGTAATTTTCTGTGAAAGCACATAGAACAATCTCACTTAATTCTCTGTCCCTATTACCCATCCTGATCACTTGATTCCCCCAGTCTATAGCTAGTAAGTTATAATCTCTATCTAAAATAATAACATGATCAGGAAATTTACTTGTATTATTCTCCAAATTAACCCCCAGTTTCTAACGTTTTTCAAACAGCATGAGACAGTGTGGTACTGAGGTGCAAGACTCACACACACTCTCACAGTTGACCTACATATTGTGTGCAGCCGACTCTCTTCTCTGGGTAGTCAGCTATGTCGATCACCCAAAAGCTTCTTCTCTGGAGACTATAGTGGGTTACAGGAATTTGTTAAGCTACTTCTCTATTTGTGAAATAATATGTGTACTCGTGAAACACTTTCAGTTCATTCTTGGTATATTTTCATCTCTCAACACAAAGCAACATTTACTCTTTTTCACATAAGTAATTGAACTCTGGCAAGCCACTGGTGTCTTTAAACATCATAATTGACAAAACACAAGTTCCATATCATAGTAACAATCCAATAATTTATGGACATCACATGTGTCCTGCCTCATGCAGAGCTTAGATGTGAAGTAAGATAAAAGTATTTACTCTCAAGTGAGTCCAATACATGAATGTGCATAGAAATCTATGTTCAATTGTTCATTAGTCTTTTTTACAATAAACACAGAACTTGTCATCACCTGTGACTCATCCCTCTTACAGTCTTCTAATAACAAACTTCCGACCTGCCCATAGAAACAGGTGGATCAGTAGAAACGTTCTCAATCTCCCGCACTCATACCTAAAATATTGGATGTTTGAGATGGTGGAAGGCTGAGTGTTTCTAGAATTTACACTAAAATTCTTGAGGCACTACATATCCCTTCCCTTAGCTCAAACACACAATATTTTATACATATTCATTATGTACAATAATCTCACACAAGATAATTCTTTATCTTTCAGCAGTACGTCTTTTTCTACTAATAACCATGCATATTATACCACAATTATAAAGCATGAACTTTTCAATCCATGTCGGAGTTAGCTCTTTTCAATCTCCAAAAATTCGTGAGTACCAAATTTTTGTTTTCTATTCCTCTTCCAATCATAAATTCCAGGTGTACATAATTCATGAAAACTCTACTGCTTTGTTCTTACTTCCTGCACTACTTTTCCTAAGTATGTACTTATTCATTACTTACTGTAATCTGGAGGAACTCTGGGTGGAATAAAAGTGTTCCCTTCTTCTGACACTTGTAAATCTAGAATGTGATAAGGCTATCGATACATAGAATTCAAACTTACCAGACTATTTCCTTTAAATGTGTGACTTCTGTCATGATACTACCCTTTTTCCCTTTAGGAACAGTACCTATATCTTACATGGGTTGATCTTAGGAGTACCCTTTCTCCTTCTGTTTTGGTAGGTATGCCCCTTTCTTATTCCTAACCTCCTATGGTACAGGTCAATCCCCTTCTGGGTGCCCCTGTCCGCACAGTATACGTCAGCCTTTCATAGGTTTGCCTATCCACCCTCTCATCCAATAAATGTTAAGTGCGCCCTCTGTATCCTTTTTGAGTAGGCCTCCTAGTTCATTGCCCTAGCATACATCTTTATGTATACTATTCTTAAATATTCTCTGGTAAAATTACAAACCTAATTTATACCTAAACTTCACTTTTCAATACTCCCTCTAATATCCTAGAGTCCTCTTTCACTCCTCACTCCTACTATATAGACAGATATCATGCCCACACATAGTAGTTGCTATGTTTACCTGTATTTAGCAACTCCCAGTAGATACTATGCCTTTTCTCAAAGGACTAGCTCGGCACGTGCATTTATTGTTATTCAACTGTCTTTATATACATTTCAATATATGTATTTGAGAGTGACGAAGAAATCACAATGCACATCCATCACATACCAACAATGTAATATATGTATCTACTCAGATGCACATATATCTTTATTCCCCTACATCCCTTGGTGGTTCTGACATCACTTCAGGTGTCTAATTTGTAATTTTCCTGTTTGTGTTTAAGTGTATCTTCATGCATATGTAGATGTGTGTTTGTGTATCCTGATTCTTTGGCTTACTTATATGAAATAAGTGTAAGGTTATTGGAAACCACAGAAAATAAGAAGGACTTCAGTGATAGAAGTATATGCATATGGAAAGAGGAAAAGATAGACCGGTACTCAAATGAGAAGTAAGAAAGGAAAAAGTACAACGGTTGCTAAGATCAAAGAAGAGAAAGAAGATAGTCCCAGAGACAGGAAAACGCTTTCTACTCCACTTCCCCAGGATCCCTACTTCGCTGGTACTTGAGTGAGAAGCCAGAGGAGGTATGATGTTAAGCATGTCCTACAGAACGGACATTCTCACCTTCACCTTTGAAGCCCTTGAAGAAAAATCTTAGCAACACCAATCGAATGGCAAATGATGAAGAATCAGTTACACTTGTCTGTGAGGGTTGTCTGAAAGGTGGAGTGTGTGATTAGTGTTAGTCATGCTTGTACTTACACTACCCACCCCTTCCAAAAGTGATAAAAACACTCCCATTCACATTATATCTCACAAAGAGTAAAAATTATGTATCATGTTATCACTATTATGTAATGATTCATATAAAATTTCATTTTCTATTAATCTAATATTTCTCGATTCCTCTCCAAGAATAGCTTAGGCCAAATTATGATCTAACTATATGCTGATACTGGGATTCGAGACCACCGCTGACTAGAGCAGAGCGTGCAGGCGACTTAAATACTTAGAACGACTTCTTCCAAACTCTGCGCAGGTGCTGGTATTTGAGACCACCGCTGACTAGAGTGGAGCATGCAGGTGATTTAAATATGTATCGGGCACTAACAACTGAGTACTGAGAACACAGACTGTTCTGGATGTAATTGCAGATATATCAAATCAGAGTCCAACTGCTTCTAAGGAGCATATTATGAAAACAGTAATAGGTGCTTCAGTCCTGATTCAATATAACAACAAAATTTATCAAGTTGATGACATAGCATGGAATAGAAGCCCACGTAATCCATTTGAGATCACAAATAGTGATACAATCACTTATTGCTATTACTACAAGAAGCAGTATGGCTTTGATATCAATGACTTGCAGTAGCCATTGCTTGTCAGCCAAGTAAAGACAAGGATTCAGAAGCAAGAGAAAACTGATCAACTTATATGTCTCTCTAAAGGTGGCTAATAACATAGTATAAGAATTCAAGAATAGATTACAGAATAGTTTAAAATTTGAAGGGCATTCAGTGCAGGAAAAATAGTACAGAAGAAACACCAAAAACAACTAGGGATCCAATGGACATCACTCTGCCCATTAACGCAGCACATAAATGTCCATGGGAGACAGATGTGACTCCACCCAGATCACATGGATCTGACCTTAACCTCACTTGAGCCACAGCAAACCACTACTTTTCGTTAAATTTTGTGTGAAAGTCTCCCCATGGTAGAATAATCACCACTTTATTAGGAAACACAACATTAGGTAAAGTTATTCTATTTTCTACTTTGTCATGGACAAGTCTGAATTCTTTGCACAAGTCGTCCATAACCTTGTTAGTATCATTAGGTTTGGAAAAGGAAACAGTCGCAACGTTTCCGGAGATTATGCTCGTGGCCGTTTTTCGATCTACAATTAGCGCAAAGGGTTCCGCCAGACTACTTACATTTATAATGTCAAAGTTGACTATTTTTCTTTGAAATTTTGTTCTACATTATTTACTCATGAAGTGACAGTTCGTATACTAACACCTGGAATTTTTGAGTGAATAATTGATATTACTTCCTTGGAGGGCATGCAGCTTTACTGTATGGTTAAATGATGATGGCATCATCTTGGGTAAAATATTCTGGAGATAATATAGTCCCCCATTCAGATCTCTGGGCGAGGACTACTCAAGAGGACATCGTTATCAGGAGAAAGAAAACTGGTGTTCTATGGATCGGAGCGTGGAATGTCAGATCCCTTAATTGAGCAGGTAGGTTAGAAAATTTAAAAAGGGAAATGGATAGGTTAAAGTTAGATATAGTAGGAATTAGTGAAGTTCGGTGGCAGGAGAAACAAGACTTTTGGCCAGGTGAATACAGGGATACAAATACAAAATAAAATAGAGGTAGTACAGGAGTCAGTTTAATAATGAATAAAAAAATAGGAATGTGGGTAAGCTGCTACAAACAGCATAGTGAACGCATTATTGTGGCCACGAAGCCCATGCCTACTACAGTAGTACAAGTTTATATGCCAACTAGTTCTGCAGACGACGAAGAAATTGGAGAAATGTATGAGGAAATAAAAGAAATTATTCAGATAGTGAAAATTTAATAGTCATGAGTGACTGGAATTCGGTAGTAGGAAAAGGGAGAGAAGGAAACATAGTAGGTGATATGGGTTGGGGCTAAGAAATGAAAGGGGAAGCCGCCTGGTAGAATTTTGCACAGAGCACAGCTTAATCATAGCTAACACTTGGTTCAAGAATCATAAAAGAAGGTTGTGTACATGGAAGAAGCCTGGAGATACTGACAGGTTTCAGATAGATTATATAATGGTAAGACAGAGATTTAGGAACCAGGTTTTAAATTGTAAGACATTTCCAGGGGCAGATGTGGACTCTGACCACAATCTGTAGGTTATGAACTGTAGATTAAAACTGAAGAAACTGCAAAAAAGTGGGAATTTAAGGAGATGGGACCTGGATAAACTGACTAAACCAGAGGTTGTACAGAGTTTCAGGGAGAGCATAAGGGAACAATTGACAGGAATGGGGGAAAGAAATACAATTGAAGAAGAATGGGTAGCTTTGAGAGATGAAGTAGTGAAGGCAGCACAGGATCATGTAGGTAAAAAGACAAAGATTAGGAGAAATCCTTGGGTAACAGAAGAAATTTTGAATTTAATTGATGAAAGGAGAAAATATAAAAATGCAGTAAGTGAAGCAGGCAAAAAGGAATACAAACGTCTGAAAAATGAGATCGACAGGAAGTGCAAAATGGCAAAGCAGGGGTGGCTAGAGAACAAATGTAAGGATGAAGAGGCTTATCTCACTAGAGGTAAGGTAGATACTGCCTACAGGAAAATTAAAGAGACCTTCGGAGAAAAGAGAACCACTTGTGTGAATATGAAGAGCTCAGATGGAAACCCAGTTCTTAGCAAAGAAGGGAAAGCAGAAAGGTGGAAGGAGTATATAGAGGGTCTATACAAGGGTGATGTACTTGAGGACAATATTATGGAAATGGAAGAGGATTTAGATGAAGATGAAATGGGAGATACGATACTGCATGAAGAGTTTGACAGAGCACTGAAAGACCTGAGTCAAAACAAGGCCCCAGGAGTGGACAACATTCCATTACAACTACTGATATCCTTGGGAGAGCCAGTCCTGACAAAACTCTACCATCTGGTCAGCAAGATGTATGAGACAGGTGAAATACCCTCAGACTTCAAGAAGAATATAATAATTCCAATCCCAAAGAAAGCAGGTGTTGACAGATGTGAAAATTACCGAACTATCAGTTTAATAAGTCATGGATGCAAAATACTAACATGAATTCTTTACAGACGAATGGAAAAACTGGTAGAAGCTGACATCGGGGAAGATCAGTTTGGATTCCGTAGAAATATTGGAACACGTGAGGCAATACTGACCCTACGACTTATCATAGAAGCTAGATTAAGGAAAGGCAAACCTACATTTCTAGCATTTGCAGACTTAGAGTTACTTTTGACAATGTTGACTGGAATATTCTCTTTCAAATTCTAAAGGTGGCAGGGGTCAACTACAGAGAGCAAAGGGCTATTTACAATTTGCACAGAAACCAGATGGCAGTTATAAGAGTTGAGGGACATAAAAGGGAAGCAGTGGTTGAGAAGGGAGTGAGACAGGGTTGTAGCCTATCCCTGAAGTTATTCAATCCATATATTGAGCAAGCAGTGAAGGAAACAAAAGAAAAATTTGTAGTAGGTATTAAAATCCATGGGGAAAAATAAAATCTTTGAGGTTCACCAATGACATTGTAATTCTGTCAAAGACAGCAAAGGACTTAGAAGAGCAGTTGCACGGAATGGATAGTGTCTTGAAAGGAGGATATAAGATGAAAATCAACAAAAGCAAAACGAGGATAATGGAATGTAGTCAAATTAAGTTGGGTGATGCTGAGGGAATTAGATTAGAAAATGAGATGCTTAAAGTAGTAAAGGAGTTTTGCTATTTGGGGAGCAAAATAACTGATGATGGTTGAAGTAGAGAGGATATAAAATGTAGACTGGCAATGGCAAGGAAATCGTTTCTGAAGAAGAGAAATTTGTTAACATTGAGTATAGATTTAAGTGTCAGGAAGTCATTTCTGAAAGTATTTGTATGGAGTGTAGCCATGTATGGAAGTGAAACATGGACGATAACTAGTTTGGACAAGAAGAGAATATAAGGTTTCAAAATGTGGTGCTACAGAAGAATGCTGAAGATTAGATGGGTAGATCATATAACTAATGAGGAGATACTGAATAGGATTGAGGAGAAGAGAAGTTTGTGGCACAACTTGAGTAGAAGAAGGGATTGGTTGGTAGGACATGTTCTGAGGCATCAAGGGATCACCAATTTAGTATTGGAGGGCAGCATGGAGGGTAAAAATCGTAGAGGGAGACCAAGAGATGAATACACTAAACAGATACAGAAGGATGTAGGTTGCAGTAAGTACTGGGAGATGGAGAAGCTTGCACAGGATAGAGTAGCATGAGAGCTGCATCAAACCAGTCTCAGGACTGAAGACCACAACAACAGCACAACTTCCTTGGGTCAATCTGTGCTCTCTTTCAAAGTATTCATTTCCTGTCTTACAGAATTAGATTTAACATTACATACATTTTCACAAGATTCTAATTTTTTAACAAGTTCCATTTCTACATTGTTAGATTTATCTTTAATGTCAAATTCTAATTTTTTAGTTAAATCTTGAATTTGCTCATCCTGTCTCTTGTCAGACTCAGTAAATAGTTGATTAACATGGGTATTCAAAGAACTAGTGAGTTCACTCTTTAAATCTAACTTCATATATTCTACCTTATTATTTAAAGAGTGAAATTCAGTCTTTCATAAAACTATATTTTCTGCTTGACTGTTCAAGGTTTCACTTTGAGCATCTAATTTTTCACTTAGAGTGGCTGAATCAGCTTTCTGGTCATCCAACCTAGCACTTTGGTCATCTAATCTAGCATTTAACTGAGTATTTACACTGAGTCTAACTTTAGACTTAGTCCTTTGATTAAATTTGCCACTTCAGTCCAGTCTGGCATGTCCCTTTTCACTGTCATGGCCATGGCTGGTCCTGAAGTTTGTTGCTGTTCTTGATTTATAATTTTATTGGCCTTAGACCTAGTGATCATCTAAAAGAAGATTCACCACTGAGTACAATAACTATAATAACAGTTTATCATTCAACCATCCCCTCAACTTTTACCAAATAATTATCGGTTTTCACTCACCCAGCATAGAGTGAGTGAATGTGTAATCAGCACTGGTGGACAGCACTGGTGCCGGCAGCATCGAATGTCGGTTTCAGCGTCATTGTCAGCAAGCAGACACGGAGTCAGCACCAGTGACCAGTAGCTGGTGCAATCAGCGCCGGTGGCTGGTCACTGTGTCGGTGTCGGCATTATGTATGTGTGTGAAGACTGCTTACTCTCCACACCCAATCTTCTTAGTCGAAAAGTTGAGGCCTTCTCTCCAGTTTTCGCTGCTATTACTTTCTCACGTCTTTTACTGCACTGCAATCACAACTTTCTTCCATTGGTTTATTGGACTCAAAACGATTACTGGAAACAGTCCTGTCACTTAGGACACCATATTATAATGTTTTTCTTTCTTTCTTTTTTTTGGGGGGGGGGGGGGGGGGGATGACAGAATATAATCTGTTGATCACATATAGGAACTTTAGAGTCAACATACTTGTTGATCAATGATGTACTGGAACTGCTATGTATAACGAAATTCTCTTCTTAGACATGTAAACATTTTTGTCATGTCACTCATTTCTCAACATTTAGAAATAATTAAGTACATTGAGACATAAGAGTTGATTTAAAAACCATATGAAAATCTGAACATGCATCTTGACTTCTCCGAGTCCAAGACATGAATGTGCATAGAAATCTATATTCAGTTGTTCATTAGTCTTTTTTACAATCAACACACCAAAGAATACTACATAATTATTCCTTGGATTTTCATCACACTTGTTGTCGTCAGTGACTCACCCCTCTTACAGTCTTCTAATAACAAACTTCCAACTTGCACATAGAAGCAGGTGGATCGGTAGAAATGTTCTCACTCTCTCGCACTGGTACCTAAAATATTGGGTGCTCAAGACAGTGGAAGGTTGAGTGTTTCTAGAATTTACACCAAAATTCTTGAGGCACTACAAGTTGTTCCAATACAACTCCTGTCGAGGCAGGAGGTATATAAATGCATCCTATGACCAGGTTTGATTAATCTTTAAACTTATCTTCACCCAAATTATTTCACATTCTTGTCATAGACTAATCTCACTAGTTATTATTGTATTTTTTATTGCCATAAACATGGCTCCACCAACAGCGATCAATGTATCTTTGCAATATACATTGAAGTCAGAGTTTAGAATTTCATTGCTGTTGGCATCTGGTTTCAGTCAGCTTTCTGTTCCTGGTACTAAGTGGGCACTGTTATCATTTTTAAGTGTATCTAGTTCTGGGACCTTTCCATAGATGCTCTTGCAGTTAACTAATACTATATGAAAATTTGCTTTCTCCCATCTGCTATGATGAATGCTATTCTGTCTGGACTCAAAACTTGTCTTTTTGGGCCTGTGGAAGGAATTTTCTATCCTAAAATAGCTCACATGTGTACATCACACATACTCTACTATCCTTACAGCCACTTCTTGCATTTATTGCACACCTGATCTGTTAGAGTGCATCCTACATTTCTCCACCTGATAACGAAGTTTGAGAAATCTGCATCCATTGTCATCATAGAATCATCTGAGCCTCTGGTTTAAGCCTTCCACTTCTCTTCACACTAGAGGCTGCAACAACAATGGCTCCCACTGTCTATTCTGATGATGAAATGAAGTCTTTGCCTAATTATTGTGCACTTTTGAAATAAAATAAACTAATAAATTTGCTCTGATGTGTTGATAAGACAGATAAATAATTACTATGTTGGATGTAAATGCAATCCACTACTAAGATTTATAGTTTAACTAATAAAAGTTTATTGTCTTTAAAATTCACATGTTATTTCATAGGCAGGTGAAAGCAACTATATGATTAAGTGATTTGAAAATAGCTCAAGTCCCCAGAATAGTGGTTACTAAACACACAACGCAAAAATAATAAATAAAAAAGCTGGAAAGCAGCTAAAATCTGACAGAATTTAAACTTACATGAACTCACATATAATATGAATCTAATTAATACACAATATGCTTAGCCTAAGCATCAATCAATTGGCAAAAAATAATCAGAAGTCCCAAACTGGCAAAATGTGTTAAAAACCCAGACTCAGTGCACAAATTCAGAGCCCAAGCCAAATTCACACACAAAAATATGAGTTCTGATGTACTACTGGCAGAAATAAATCAGGATCCTGACTAATACACAAAACTCTAAGTCTTCAATTAACCCATGTGAAATATTTTTTATGTCTCATGACCAACAAATTGAAAAATTTCTATCACAGAAAATGTGCATGGCTGGATCACCATTCAGGTCAGCATAAATCTTGTCTTTTCAAATTCCTACCAGACTGTGTGCAATTGCAATATGGGTGCCACCATTTAAAGACCTTTCTTCCACAGAAACACCCTGCATCTATGTTACTTAATGACAAACTGCCTATTGGCTTCTGTCTCGGGTTCTTCAGCCAACGTTCATCTGATGATTTTACTGACATTTCGCCAGCACAAGTAGCTGGCATTGTCAAAGCTTCATCCACCATTGCCAGTGGTGAACTGGAGCCAAGCTCGCAGCTGCAGACTATATGTACCTGGCGCGCCAACGTCCGAGGGCTTCTCCGCGGTCATTTCCAGTGCAGCTCTCCTCTTGCTACCTGTGACAATCGTTTGCTGCAGTACGGGACGCCAGGATCCGTTTACCTTAAGGCTTTCCTCTTTCTTGTTGAAGCTGTTCACATGTTTTTGTATTTCTACAGCTTCTCTGAACAAGTGGGTGTGATAGTGCTTCTCTACAGCCAGAACTTCTGTGTTGGCGAATTTTATTACGTGGTCAGTCTCACTCAGTGCGTGCTTTGCCACTGTTGATTTCTCCACCTGCTCCAGCCTGCAGTGTTGCTTATCTTCTTTGATCCTGGTGTTGATTGATTGTGTAGTCATTCTGACATAAACTTTTCTGCACGTGCATGGTATACGGTATATTGCCGACATTGCAAGTGGCTCCCTTTTCTCCTTTGATGATCTAAGACACTCTTTGATCTTCCTTGTCAGTTTGAAAATCATCTTTATGCCATGTTTGCACAATATACAGCTGATTCTGTCTATCACTCTGAGAATGTATATTGCACAAACACGCAATCATCAGACGAATGTTGGCCGAAGAACCCAAGACAGAAGCCAGTAGGTAGTTTGTCAACAAGTGGCCACAAAAGCCTTAACAATTTTGTGTTACTTAATGACTTTGTACTTTCAACAGCCTGTTTCACAACTTTTTATACATAAATGACGTCCAAAATCTGATCACACATTAGCTGTGCACTGAAATTCTAAACAATATTGATACCTTATGCTTAATTTTATGTACAGTAGTCTGCCAAAAATTTAAAGTAAACAAATATAAAGTTTAGTTGCAGTGCTAAAAATCAGTTAACAATCTCTGTGCCATCAAATATTACAATAATTATGTATATGGCACCACTTACTTATTAGATTATCCCCCCTCTTTCTATTGAAGTAATCAGAATAATGATAGCTATCATAGTTTTCAAGTTACAGGTGAAAATATGTGAATTTACAAACAATTCATTAATAATAAAAATGTAATTATTATGAACTAAATATTGGATGTGGTGTGTAATAACATCTGCCCACACATGCTCCTTCTCAGATTGTGTATGTGTCTTGTATTAAATTATACATTGATTTTTGATTAAAGTTCAACTGAAAAGTGTCTCACAGTTTAATTAATTATGATGAAATATATGTGATTAACACAATCAGTGCACTTCATTGAGATGGTGCACAAACAAAAAACAATATAAAGTGTGCATTTGTGTGAACTAGCGGTGGAACTGATGTCGCATCCTCTAGTTTGACAAGTCCACATGGCTGCTATCACTCGGCTGTCGCAAGTCAGCCACACAGCACTGGCAACCACCATGATCAAGCAGCTGACACACCCTGCATGAAACCATGGATGTCCGGCCTCTGTGGCCCAGACTGCACACAAGCTGAACACCATTTGCTACAAAAGGATATCACTAATGCTCAAATGTAGCCATCACATCACAAGGACAGTGATCAGTTGTGGGAACAATGCTACAAAATGATAGCTCTGCCTCCACTCCACAAATGAGGTCATCTGTCTTCACCACATCAGCCAGCCATCTACAGAAACCAAGGATGGCCTCTGAACCCAGGCTGCAGATATTATTCATGCTAACATTAGTCACAATTTGCAGCTGGGTTCATCCAGTACACTCGATCACTTCTATCAGAGCCTCTTCTACATCTTGGGTGAGACACACCAGCAAGCAAACAGAGTGGACACTGTCCTTCTTTCCTGACCTGACTGGTATTTTCCTGAGGAGCTCCTTCACCCACATAACATTGAAGCTCCCAGTGACAAGCAATCTCACCCTCTATACTTGCCCAGACCTGTGAACCACTGTGTATATGGGTCTCAGAGAGAAGAGAACTAATGTCTTCCCAATACGTGTTTTCTTTTTTTTTCAAAATTAAATAAATGAAATTGTTTTCCAGAAGCAGGATGCATAAAATAGGTACCATATTTATGACTTTTGATAATAATGAATTGTTTCTTTTCATTGAACAACATAAATGTGAATTCCTAACACACCTTCCCACAACATCGATATAAATATTTATTTAACAGTTTTACAGTTTTGCTGAAATATATATGTTGAATTAACATTAGATAAATTGGTGAATAGGTTTGCTTGTCCCCAACAAATCAGTGAATTGGTTTGCTTCCACCCACTGCACACATGTACACATACACACACACACATGAGAGCACTAAAAAATGTGGTTGATGTACCACTAATTTTGATTGCTATCGTAGGATTCCTCAAGCAAGTTGGAGGCTGCTGCAGGCATAAACAAAGTGTATGATTATTTGACCAAAGCAGAGTTGGCCAGCAAATGCAGAGTTACCAACTAGTGCATTTGAAATGAGTGTCAGTAAATAAAGTAAATAATGATCTCACTAATTCAGCAAAATGCAGCAAACAGGCTTCCCCATTATGTGTTGTAGTGCACTCCATATGCCACATAGGGCATTAACTTATGTAAGAATACTATTACATTTTAAATCATGAAATTATGTTAGCATACTGGCATGCAGTGTGGCTCAGTGACTGTTAGATTTCAGATTCAAAGATATGGGGTTAGATCACCAGTTGCTCTTGTGATTTTCTTTCCTGTTGCTTATCAGTTATTTCTTAATGTGAAAATACCAAGCTGCACCATATTAAAGGGTCCTTATTAAATTGGCTAAGTCAATTCTAAGTTCACACAAAGAAAGAGATTACCAGAGGTGACACAACCATGCCTAGTAAAAACAATTTAGTGTCAAGTCAGTCTTCAGGGTGTGGAAAGCTTTACTTTTTTGTGACAAAACAGTGATTAGATGTGTAACAGCTATTTTAAAATGCAGGGAAGCAGATAGTATTTTTGTTTTTCCTGTGTGAAAATTATCATTATTTGTAAGTAACTCTGAGTGTAATGTCAATAAAATGTTTTCTTTTAATTTGAGTGGACAGTACCAAAACTATTTTTTTTGTTACACAAAAAAACATATATTTCATATTTGGAAATTTATTTTTCCCTTTTTCCTCATTTTCCTGTTATTTTAAATTCAATAGCAACCTTAAACCACTGATATCTTTCTGACACTTTCGTCTTCTTAGGAAACAAAATCTGGTTATGTTCTACTAAACTCATAGGCAATTTTATATAAAATTAGCTCTTATGCATTTGTATGTTTTTTTCTTATGCATTAAGCATAAGTTTTAAATCACTGAAACACAGACAAAAAAATTATTTCTGAAAATTGTGTATCCAGATTCATCCAAAACTTCTGACAGAAACAGAAGACGGTTAGTTTGATCCCACACTTCCTGTCCAACCAGAGCAACTCAGAGTCTGAGTGAAATGGAGTAAAACCTCTGGCTCTGAAAAAACTATTCTGTGACGAGCACTGGGTAGAATGCAAGATCCTTTATCTTAAGAACATCAGCACAGCAGCACACAAAGTGTTAACCATAAATATCTCAATTATGTGTAAAGCATTTTTTTAAACATTGTGCAAGTGGGGTATGGAAATCACTCTGTTCTTTGCTCACATGCAGTGCTAACATTGTGGACTAATGGTGGAAAGCCAAAAGGTTTAAAAACAATTTATGCTCACAGTGTTGGTTGTGTGGCTATAGACTGGATAGAAGATTTTGTGCTCACAGTCTGTTAATCTCCAAGAAATTTCATTTGATGTCATATTGAAAGATCACTTTCCATGTACCTTCATTACAATGAGGTAACTTTGATTGGCAATCAAGCAAACTTATAACATCCCCCCCCCCCTCCCCAACCCCTTCTGAGACTGACAACATTTCTCACTAAAATATCACAAATATCCCATCAGAAGCTATCATCCTCAATGAAATGTGGTTCACGATATCACTCTCATTGACAACAGTCACTAACATCATTGTGTCCACACAGAAGCAAGGAATCAAGCCTACTCAAACTGGGCCTTACAGCCCAATTATGTTAAGCTCATGTGCCAGCAAAACTCTGGAATGGATTGTTAAAATACAGCTGGAAAGCTGGCTGAAACATAATTATTTTGTGCCAAACATATAAAATGGCATTAAAAAAGAAACGGGAAAGTACGTCAATCTCACACTGTTAATGAGCGACATTTGGCTGCACTCTTTCAGTGCAACTTACTCACCACATGCTTCTTAGGTGTATGTTACAATGTGTAAATCCTGTATCAACATGTGAGCTTTGCACTCTTGGAACTCAGAATACTGGTTTCCATCAGCACAGATGTATATGAGCTGCCTCACACTTGTTGTGCAAGTATTTAGTCAAGCAATGAGATGGTGGGCTCACTCACAGCATCACATGGCCTTCCTCAATGTGCAAACCTTTGTGGCACCAATGAAATTGACACCAACATTGATATGCATTCATCTTTGGACTCTAAGCATTATCTTTGGCTGTTCTGCCATGTTCAGTTCAGTTCTTTGTGATCCTTGTATGTGTTAAGGTTAATAAATGAACTATTGCTAAATGGGTGTGATTATTGGTGCAACCAACCCGGTAATCCTCCTCACTGGTGACCACGAGTTGTAACGTATTCCGTTTTCGTCATTTTACTGTGTCTGCGAACTCCGCGTCAGTTATTTTTGCATGTATTACATTGACACAGCATTTGAACAATGACTTTGGCCCCGCACCTAACGCTGGACTTTCTGATTGACATGCATCGTGTTGTGGACAATGTACACCCGCCAGAACTGCAACACGATGCCTCTCACTCGATGATTCCACAGATTTCGCTGGACATTTTTGAGCCTACAACAATAAGTGAGGTTAGGAGAGTGCATGACTCCAGCTATCAAACGTCTTTGTTCCTGCCACATATGCCCTCCCTCATCAACTGTGCAGTTACCTCTTATGGATCTCCGTGCAGTGCGGGACCAATGCCAATTTCTGCAAATGATTCGTCGGACAACCTACTACCACCAGGACAACAATTTGCCATGCCGCAATCCGTGCAGTACCACACAGATACCTGCCATGTGGCTGGAACCGCTTCGTTCACAGGTCTACCTCCTCAGCATCCGACCACACCCATGCCTGCCTCGGTTCAGCATCAGCACATGCCTTCCTACTTCGATATCTCAGTCTGCAACAGGAACAATAACTTGTTATCTGTGCCCGACCTCCACCTCCGTCCCACTGCTACGGCTCAGTGTTTTATGCCATGACATTCACCTTATCCGCAAACCGTTTTGAGTGGAGTGACTATGAACAGTGAACATTAACACATTCCGTCCCACGTTTGACATCATTTCCCACACTGTGGTTTTGGACAGCCCGCACCTCCACAGCCTCCCTGCAACACAGGTGGCCCCGGCTCTGAGCTTTCTGCAGACTAACACATGTTCTCAAACTTTGAACTTTTTCTCACCTGTTGCCCCCACACTGGCTCCAGTCGAGCTTCCGCTACCTTCCTTGGCACATCTCGGTGCCTCATCTGTGTCGGTCTTCTGCAACGTGTCAATCTGAATACAACCGCAACGTGTTGAGCTTTTGCAACCACAATTGACACATTATGGTGTCTCGCCCACGTCAGCCTTCCTCATAGCCATCATTGCCACATCCCCTGGAGGCACACTCTCCTGAAATACTACAGCAACAACAGCTCGATTCAGGCAGTGCCCCGACAAACTCAACTCAATCTGTTCTTCCAAACATTCTACAATGCTTACCGATGCTGCCGCCATTTAATCCTGACAGAGCAACAACCTGGTTCAAAATTGTGGACGAAGTGTTCAACCATTACAAACTCGATGAGTCAACAAGGTTTCTGTGCCTCATCACCCACCTGCACGACCAGGAGGACTTGATTGCTGACCTGGTCGATGCCCCGGGCTCATCTATCTGGTACACTCTAGCCAAAAAGACAGTTCTACATCGGCTTGCACGCTCAACTGAGGCAGAAATACGGCAAGTGCTCCACGTCAAGCAACTAGGCAATGACATACCTTTCCAGCTCTGGAGACGGCTAAGTGCCCTGGTCAGCGCCAATCTAGTCTCTGACACAGATCTCCTCACCATCTGGTCACATAAACTATCTCCTCACATCCGCTTTGCTCTGGCTCAAAGGTCTCCTGAACCTGTCGAGCAAAGAATGACAATTGCTGACAAGCTACACAATGCATCACTGCTCTATTTCGCCAGCCACTGCCTACCTGACAAGTCTCAGGTTCAGGCTCATCGCCCTGCAGCTGGACGCGGCCGGGGCCATACTGTGTTGACCGTTCTGTTCTCTCCGGGAAGCAGTAAACAAGCAACTGGGATGCCACCGGCTCCACCCACGGTCACGCCCCCTCCTGCAACTGATCCTGCTGCAGCCACTGAACCTCAGCCACTGTCACTGGCAACGGACTTTCCGCAGGAAATGCAACCACAGTACCCGTACTGTTACTTCCACACACGGTTTGGTGAGGCGGCATGGAACTGCGGACCACCCTGCTACTTCCCAAACGCCAATCGCAGGTAGGTCCGGGTGCCGCCTGCTGCGCACAACTTTACAGGCACCCCCCAATGCTCCATTCTGCCCGGCAACGACCGGATAATTGCCGACGACATTACATTAAAGACATTTCGTTGGGATACCTTTCCCTAGTGGACACAGGCGCTGATGTTTCACTGCTGCCTATGTCCTTAGCGTCGTCGAACATGTGCCATCATCATGCTTCACTGAAAGCTATGAATTCAACTAAACTACAATGCTCAGGTTCAACTTCCCACGTTGTCTCACTCTTCGCAAACCGCAAATTCGAGTGGACTTTTTTAGTGTGAGAAATTGACAAACCTATACTAGGCATTGACTTCTTGTGACACCACAAACTTTCACCAGACCTAGTGCAAAACACCATGTTTCATCATCTGTCCAAGACTCACTTCCGTGACACATCGGTCCAGGCTCATCTCATCCATACATGCTCGTCTCTGTCGATGACGTTACAAGAAACCACGCACAAGTGCCTTGTCAAGCTTGAACACGTCACTTGCCTATGCACAGAAAACTTTGAGCTCTCCCTCCGGCTCCACAAAACACAGCTCCAGCTCTCTGATGCAACAAAGGAATTACAGACACTACAGCAAGGACAAAGCAAGGTCAGTAAGTGCCCTGAATCTGCTTGCAATCCCAGCAATCGAGCCTCCGTGTGTTTACCTCCTGCTACCCCTCGCAACTGTGCTATCAAGACTGCCATAAAATGTACTGACAGTTCCACAGGGCCACACTCTCCTAACACGGCAGCATTTGACACTCAGCCAGACACAAGTGCACATGTGCGATGAGCGTCACATGTTCCCAAACTGACGGCTCCTACCCCGCCCCTTGCGGACAGCACCTCAAACTATGCAACTTCGACTCCTGCAAGCTGCCATGCGACCGCCACTGACAACACAAACAGTGCACTCACGCCAAGCGTTTCGCCCGCGACCGTGCTGCCACAGGCCGCGCCCTCAGGCAATGGACTCACTAACGGCTCACAAGCTCTACCGAGCTCACCCGACCACGGTGCCACTGATTCAGGCCGGCAGCCATCTTACCATCTTATCACATTGACTCCTGGGACACTTCACCGCCTCGGCTCCTGTCGGATCCGCTGAGTGGCTCCGAACACCACGACCACGCCTCACCGGCTCTGCCTGCCCCACATTGTAAACAAACCACCTCCCGTGCCGCCTGCAACATTTCTGTCGTCACCAACGGCATCATTCACAAGCTTCACCTCACGCCAGGTCCCCCGATCTCCAGTAAACCACGTCGACTTTGTCCCGAGCACCTATCCAAACTTAAAAATTAGATTTCTGAACTACTAAGCTCCAGCGTCATTGAACCCTCTGTCAGTAGCTGGTCTACACCCATACATATGACACCCAAAAAAGATGGGACCTGGCGCATGTGCGGAGACTACCGTCAACTAAACACATGAACAATTATGGACACCTACCCCATACCCAACATTCCCTCGCAGGTGCGACCACGTTCTCTGTCATTGATTACAAATGGGCCTACCACCAGATCCCCATGGCACCTGAAGACATCGAGAAGACAGCAATCACCACCCCGATTGGGTTATTTAAGTTTCGATTCATGCCATTCGATCTGAAAAACGCAACCCAGACCTGGCAACGCTTCACCAATGAAGTGCTATTCGACCTAAAATTCTGCTTTGCATATTTTGATGACATTTTTGGTTCAGCTCCTCCATCAAGGACAACATTCGACATGTGCAAACTGTTATGAACACTCTCGCAGCAGCAGGCATCGAGACCAACCAGGACAAATTGCAGCTACATCAAACCGCTGTCACTTTTCTTGGTTTTCGGGTCTCTGCCGACGGCATTTCACCACCCCCTGAGAAAGTACAAACAATACTAAACCTACCCAGACCTTCGTCATTCAAAGAGCTCCGTCGCTTTCAGGGGACAGCTAATTATTATCACTGACATCTACCTTGGGCTGCGGAGATTCAGGCTCCACTGATGGACGCCTTGGCAGGCACCAACACTTCTGGATCTCGGCCCATTCCATGGACCCCTGGTATGACTGACTCTTTCACTGCTCTCAAAAATCTTCTTGCTGAGGCCTGCACCATCGCGCATCCTCATCCCAATGTGCAGCTTTTCATCACCACAGACGTGAGCGATACTGCCATCGGCGCTGTCCTTAGCCAGACAATCGACGGCCAA
Organism: Schistocerca piceifrons; assembly: GCF_021461385.2. Taxonomy (NCBI): domain Eukaryota; kingdom Metazoa; phylum Arthropoda; class Insecta; order Orthoptera; family Acrididae; genus Schistocerca; species Schistocerca piceifrons. Next base: position 858,838,550 of record NC_060138.1, read on the forward strand.
ACTTCACACCTGCAGTTCTTCTCGTGCAAGCTCACCAATGCACAACGGAAACATTCTGCATTTGACAGGGAGTAGCTCGCGGTCTACGAAGCGATTAAGCATTTTAAGACTGACGTTGAGGGACACCCTTTCTATGTTGTAACGGACCACAAACCCCTGGCTGTGGCCATTACAAACCCGCCAGCTGACCCGCCTCCTCGCCGCTTCAGATACATGGACTTCATATCTCAGTTCACCACCGATGTCAGACACATAAAGGGTGCTGACAATATAGTTGCTGATTTCCTTTCATGAGTTGACGCCGTCAATTTGCTGTTAGACCTCTCTGAACTGCCTAACCTCCAACCCACCAACGAGAAAACACAAAACCTGATTTCAGACTCTACTTCTTCACTACACTTTGTGCACACCACCTTCCCTGGCATTTCTGTTGAGATTTGATGCAACGATAGTAGGGGCACATTACGCCTCCTCATCCCAACCACACTCCATCGAGCTGTCTTCAACACACTCCATAATTTATCCCAAACCGGTGTTTGTGCATCTGCCCACCTCGTAGTGGAGCACTTTGTGTGGAGAAATGTCAACAAGGACTGCCAGCAATGGGCACACTCCTGCATCACGTGCCAACACTGCAAAGTAAACAAGCACACTTCATTCCCCTCAGCACCTTTTCGATCCCTCCTGGGCGTTTCCAGCATATTCATATTGACATTGTCGGCCCTCTCTCACCCTCTAATGGCTTTCGTTACATTCCCTCGTCTATCGACCGAACAACTCGCTGGGTCGAGGCTGTCACCCTCCCCAATATTACAGCAGAAACTGTTCAAAAAATGGTTCAAATGGCTCTGAGCACTATGGGAGTTAACATCTGTGGTCATCAGTCCCCTAGAACTTAGAACTACTTAAACATAACTAACATAAGGACATCACACACACCCATGCCCGAGGCAGGATTCGAACCTGCAACCGTAGTGGTCACGTGGTTCCTGACTGAAGTGTGTAGAACTGCTCAGCCCCCAGCTGGCTCAGAAACTGTTGCTCGAGCTTTCGTTGAGTCATGGGTATCACATTTCGGACATCCAGCTATCGTCACGACTGACCAGGGCAGACAATTTGAGTCGGCCCTCTTCAATGGGATTTGTAACATTTGCGGCATCCAGCGGATCCATACCACAGCATATTACCCACAAAGTAACGGGCTAGTCGAGTGCTGGCACTGCACTTTCAAGGCGGCTGTTCTATGACATGACTCTCTATGGACAGAGGCCCTTCCCCTTGTGCTACTCGGCATTCGTGCAATTTATAAGGAAAAATCTCAAAGGCACAATAGCCGAGTTTGTATGTGGCCAGAACATTGTACTCCCTGGCGAACTTATGAGCCCTTCTGCTTCTCTCCCTCAGTCTGACTTACCTTCCTTAGTGGACCACATCAGATGCCACTTCAACAACCTCTACATCCCTCCGCCCGCCAGCCATTCACACCCTAAGGTTCACGTCCTGAAATCTCTGGACACTTGCGAGTATGTCATGCTCCAAGATGACACTGTCAGGCTCCCCACCAATCTCCATATACCGACCCGTACTGAGTTCTCCGGCGCTCAGCAAACACCTATGACATCCAGATGAAAGATTCATCTGTTACAGTCTCTCTCAACAGACTTAAGCCTGCTCAGGTCGAGCCTTCTTCTACCCCCCCTTCAGGCCATGACCACAACACTCACTGTCGTGGCTCACGACACTCCGACCACTCCCTACACGTTGGACTTACGCACTCCGTCGAGTGACTTCCAGCTCCAATCTTCGAGCTCTCCTCCGAACTCGCCCTCTACTCCGGTCTCACACACTCCGTCGAGTGACCACATGCTCCCAACATCGAGCTTACCTATGATCACGCCCTCATCACCAGGCCCTTTGCCATTCCCTTCGACCTCTCCACCATCGCCTGCCTCGCCCTGTCGAGGTTTCTCATGCCCCCCCCCCCCCCTCTCGTCTTGTACGTGCCCTTGCTCGAGGTGTTTGTGCCTGTCCGCCCCCAGACATAATCCACAACATCTCAATAATACTGCATGATTATACACTGTTCATCGTGTGTTTCTCTTCATCCAGTGCTCATGACACAACCTCCGCCATTCCCTGCCACCTGGTGAAATGTGTTTCCCTCCCGCCTGATGTCGAACGAGACATGCTTCGTGTGTTCGCCACACCCACCGGAGACATCGTGTTGTCACTCCGTTCCACCTGCAAACCACCGGCCTACCTGTTGCCACACGATCAGCACGCCCAGTACAACACCCAGCTCGCTTCAACGACTTCCCGGTTCAGCGGCCAAACCTTCCTTCACGACATCTACCCACACAGCTCCCTGCCGATGTTGTTGAGCTGAACGTGGTCCAGCTCCCACTGACCACCCCTGCCGATGCCATAGTCACCCTCCCCACCCCCCCCCCCCCCCCAGCCTCTCATAAGTGATCCGTATTGTGGCGGAGGGGGGGGGGGGGGGGGGTTAGGCTAAGTGGCGCCAATGAAATCGACACCAACATCAATATGCATTCATCTTTGGACTCTAAGCAATATCTTTGTCTGTTCCACTATGTTCAGTTCAGTTCTTTGTGATGCTTGTATGTGTTAAGGTTAATAAATGAACTAGTCCTAAATTGGTTTGGTTATTGGTGCAACAAACCCGGTAGTCCTACTCACCTTAGTTAAATAATGTCAGTTATTTGTGTATGCTGTTGACATTGAAACTTTTCTACAATGGGCTACTAAATTATTGTAAGATCCAGACAATATACACCTATACCCAATGGCCACATCTTACATGAATATCTCTCACTGTCAGCTAACAGATTCTGAGGACTTATGCAGGAACACTTGCTGGTATATGTACATGCCTGTAAGTAGAGGTAGTGATGGTCCAGCCATAAAGGTGGAGCTAGTACATTGCTCCTGGCATTCAAGCAAATTGCAAGATCAAAGAAACACTGAACACACAGTGGATTTCCCTGCCAGCAGAATAGGTCACATCCGCATGTATGGAACAGAAGGGATGATCTGGTGGGAGTACTCACTGAAATAAAACATATCCACATAAAAATTTTCAATATTTACTGTCACATGGTCCTGTAATGCTACATTAACTCCAAAGCTACCAGTTTGAGTGTGTTAATGAGATAAGTCTATCACTGTTTAGAATATTTTTGTACACCAAACTGATGCAATTTACAGCAATATTAATAACTATCCAAATTTCCTTAACAAATTAATTTTATGAGTACTTGAGGTGCTACAAACTCAAAAACGGTGACAAATGAAACAATGGAAAATCCAGAATGGAATAATGATGGTATTATGAAAAGGATAAATTGCTACTCACCATACAGTGTAGCTGCAGAGTCAGGGACAGACAAAACAGAAAAACCACTAAACATATAAGCTTTCAGCCAGAAGCTCTTCTTCTGAAATAGAGAGAGTGTACAAACACAGTCACAGTCACACACAGTCGCACAATGACCACTGTCACATGATGGGGGAAGCAATCTAGGTTGGGGTAGGGGGGGGGTAGCTGAGGTGGGAAGGGGGAGGGAGAACAGAGTACAGGGGGGTGCGGGTGGGGGGGTGGGGGGAGATGGTAAATGGTAAAGTGCTGTTTGTAGGAGCATACAGGGACAAGGTGGAGAGAGGGTAGGGCATCTATGTGCAGTTGGGAGGTTAAACTGCAAGGACCACAAAAGGAGGGAAGTAATAAAACTTTGAATGCACTTGTGTAATATAAGCTATGGAGTTGGAACAGGAAAGGGAATAGGTGGGTAAGGGACAATGACTAACGAAGGTTGAAGCCAGGAGGGTTAGGGAACATAGGATATATTGCAGAGAGACTTCCCATATGCGCAGTTCAGGAAAGCTGGTGTTGATAGGAAGGAGCCACATGGCACAGGTTGTGAAGTAGTGATTAAAATGAAGAATGTTGTGTGTGGCAGCATGATCGGATGGGATCTGGGTGGTCCAGCTGTTTCTTCGCCACAGTTTGTCAGTGACCATTCATGGGGACAGACAGTTTGTTGTTTGGCATCCTCACATAGAATGAAGCACAGTGGTTTCATCTTAGCTTGTAGATCACATGACTAGTTTCACAGGTAGCCCTGCCTTTGATAGGGTAGGTGATGCATGCGACGGGAATGGAGTAGGTGGTTAGTGGGAGGATGCATGAGACAGGTCTTGCATCTAGATCTATTACAGGGAAATGAGCCATGAGCAGAGGTTGTATAGGAATGGACAAGGATATTGTGTAGTTGTGGTGGGTGGTGAAACAGTGGGCAGGTAGGACAGTGGGTAGGACATTCCTCATTTCAAGGCACAATGAGAGGTGGTCGAAACCCTGATGGAGAATGTGATTCAGGTGCTCCAGTCCTCATTGATACTGAGTCATGAGGTGAATGCTCCTCTGTTGCTGGACAGTGGGGCTTTGTGTCATTTTACTTCCCTCCTTTTCACATTCCCCCTCCCCCACTGTTTTAACGTCTTAACTGCACCAAGCTGCCTTACCCTCTCTTCACCTCGTCTCTGTATGCTCCCACAAACAGCACTTTAACATGCCCCACCTGTACCTTGCTTTCCTGTTCCCTCCCCTCCCCAGTTATCCCCACCACCCAGATTGCTTCTCCCATCATGTGCCGTTTCTTGCAGTCTGGCCCCGGCAGCCAGAGACAGAGGTCGTTTGTGTGTGAGCTGAATTTATGTGAATATATCTATGTGTGTGTGTGTGTTTGTTTGTTATCTATTTTGGAATAATAAGTACATAAACAGTACTTTGGACAAAACTGTTAATTACTTTGGAATTAATTAATGGCTAACTTTGCTAACATGTTGTGAAATAGAGCCAAATAAATAAAATAAATAAATGGATACTAGTCATGAGTGTTTATTTTGCTCAGATGTGTACATTACTAACTTCATTACACCCATATATGAACCATGCTGATGAATTGTACTTGTCAAAATGGTTTCTTATCTCATTTATTTCATTGTTAGCCCACTGTTCACTTGGGATTTAATTTCTTTTATTGAAATAAAATAAATTTCAGTCAGAAATACTTGTCTCAGCTACTTCACTATCCTATTTTATAAACTTTATTTGCAAATGTCACTGTATTTTCCAATTCTCATCAATTGCTAGGAAACCACACTAAGTGTGGGTTCAGTTGCCTGAGACTGCAGTCGTGTGTGTGAGTTGCGTTTGTGTGAGTGTGGTTTCAGTTGCCTGAGACTACAGTCATGTGTGTGAGTGGCATTTGTGTGTGTGTGTGTGTGTGTGTGTGTGTGTGTGTGTGTGTGTGTGTATGTATGTGTGCGTGTGCGTGTGCGTGTGTGTGTGTGTGTGTGTGTGTGTGTGTGTGTCTGTTGTTGACAAAGGCCATTGGCCAATAGCATTAAATGTGAAAATCTTTTCTTTATGCCTATCTGCTACTCAGCATCTCCGTTATATGGTGAGTAGCAACTTTCCTTCTCATAATATTGATTTTACAACCAAGTTAGTCAAAAGGTGATATATGAAATGATATGTAACCGCCCTGTAGACATGTGCTTCAAGGCAAAATTTTTACTAGGCTGCACATTTCCCCAATCATTTGCTATTTCAACAGCAACTTTTAACACTATCTTTATTAGTTAAGAGATTCATACCACCTCAAATATATTATAGAGAGTAGTATTTTATGACTTGACAGTTGGCTGATTTGTAATGGTCTACCAGTATCAACTATCAGATCACAAGCACTGATTTTCACTCACAAATGTATGCAGAATGTTGCTCCATGGATGAAGCTGGTAGACCATACATCAGTAACAATAACTGTAGAATTCCTGTGACTGTATATGACTCATGACTAAATTGTATCTATTAAAATAATCAATATAATAGAAGGAAACATTCCACGAGGGAAAAATTATATATAAAAACAAAGATGTGGTGACTTACCGAACGAAAGCGCTGGCGGGTCGATAGACACACAAACAAACACAAACATACACACAAAATTCAAGCTTTCGCAACAAACTGTTGCCTCATCAGGAAAGAGGGAAGGAGAGGGGAAGACGAAAGGAAGTGGGTTTTAAGGGAGAGGGTAAGGAGTCATTCCAATCCCGGGAGCGGAAAGACTTACCTTACGGGGAAAAAAGGACAGGTATACACTCGCACACACGCACATATCCATCCACACATACAGACACAAGCAGACATATGTTCGGTAAGTCACCACATCTTTGTTTTTATATATATTAAAATAATCAGTTTTTTAAAATACAATATAATAAGATAGATAAAAAGTCTTCTCATCAAGCAGCAGCAGAAGGAAACACTTACAATTGTTAAAGAAATACACAAGTTTGTGGAGCTAGTTGCTCCCTATTTTGGCAGAAGGGTTGAAAGAAAAGGAAGAGGTTTGGCAGAAAAGAAGAAGCCCTAATAGAAAGCACTGAAGCTCAATAGTTATAGGAATGGAAATCCGGCTAAAGCTGGAAATAAATTCAGCTGAAATTTTTTCAAACGACCTAGCAGTGTTCAGAAAGGATAGATTAAATACAATTTGTGGTGGAGTATTTATTGCTGTCAGAAGTAGTTTACCTTGTAGTGAAATTGAATTAGATAGTTCCTACGAAATAGTATGTGTAGAGGTTATACCTGACAATCGGACTAAACTACTAACTGGATCATTTTACCGACCCCCCCCCCCCCCCCCTCCCAACACAGAAGATATAGTTGCTGAAGAGTTCAAAGAAAACTTGAGTCTCATTTCAAACAGGTACTCCACTCATAGAATTATAGTTGGTGATGACTTCAATCTGCCCTCAATATGCTGGAAAAATTATACGTTTAAATCTGGGGGCAAGCATAAAACATCATCCAAAATTGTACTGAATGCATTTTTAGAAAATTATTTTTAACAATTAGTTCATGAGTCCACTCGAAGTGTAAATGGTTGTGAAAGCATACTTGACCTCTTAGCAACAAATAATCCTGGACAAATAGGGAGTATCACGATGAATACAGGGATTAGCAACCACAAGGCAGTTGCTGTTACACTGAATACTGTAACACCCACAACCATCAAAAAGAAATGCAATGTACATCTATTTAAAAAAAGCTGCTGAAAATGCTCTTAATGCCTTTTTAAGAGACAGTCTCCATTCCTTCCGATCTGATCACCTAAGGATAGAAAAGATATGGAATGGTTTCAGAGAGCAATTGAGAGATTTATACCACATAAATTAATAAGTGATGGTACTGATCCCTCATGCTACACAAAATGGGTCAGATTGCTGTTGCAGATGCAATGAAGAAAGCATGCCAAATTTAGAAGAATGCAAAATCCCCAAGATTGGCAAAGTTTTTTAGAAGTTCAAAATATAGTGCATGCTTCAATGTGAGATGCTTTTAATAATTTCCATAATGATACTGTCTCGGAATCTGACAGAAAAACCAAAGAGATTCTGGTCATACATAAAGCACACCAGTGGCAAGACACAATCAATATGGCTCTGAGCACTATGGGACTTAACATCTGAGGTCATCAGTCCCCTAGAACTTAGAATTATTTAAACCTAACTAACCTAAGGACATCACACACATCCATGCCTCAGGCAGGATTCGAACCTGCGACCGTAGCGGTCGCGCAGTTCCAGACTGAAGCGCCTAGAACCGCTCGGCCACACCATCCAGCCACGCAATCAATACTTTCATTGTGCAATAGCAACAGTGAAGTTACTAAAGCAGAGTTATTAAACATGGTATTCTGAAACTTGTTCACCAAAGAAGATGAAGTAAGTATTCCTGTATTCCAATCAAGAAGAACTGCAAAGATGACAAAACATAGAAGTAGATATCCTCGGTGTAGAAAAGCAGCTTAAATTACTTAATAAAGGTCCAGATTGTATACCAGTCAGGGGCCTTTCAGAGTATGCTGTTGCATTAGCTCCATATTTAGCAATTACATACAACCACTTGCTCACAGGAAGTTCTATACCTAAAGACTGGAAAATTGCTCGTCACACCAATACCCAAAATGGGAAATAGGAATAATCTGCTAAATTACAGGTCCATGTCACTAACATTGATTTGCAGTAGGGTTTTGGAACATATACTGTGTTCAAACATTATGAATTACCTTGAAGAAAACAATTTATTGACAAATAGTCAGAATGGATTCAGGAAACATCGTTCTTGTGAAACACAACTAGCTCTTTATACTCATGAGGTAATGAGTGCTATCAACAGGGGAAGTCAAATTGATTCCATATTTTTAGATTTCCAGAAGGCTTTCAACACCATTCCTCACAAGTGTCTTCTAACCAAACTGCTTGCCTATGGAATACACCTCAGTTGTGCGACTGGATTCATGATTTCTTGTCAGAAAGGTCACAGTTCATAGTAATAGGCAGAAAGTCATTGAGTAAAACAGAAGTAATATCTGGTGTTCCCAAGGAAATGTTATAGGCCCTCTATCATTCCTGATCTATATTAACGACATAGGAGACAATCTGAGTAGCCCTCTTAGATTATTTGCAGATGATGCTGTGATTTACCATCTTGGAAAGTCATCAGATGACCAAAACGAACTGCAAATGATTTATATAAGATATCTGTGTGGCGTAAAAAGTGGCAATTGACCCTGGATAAAGAAAAGTGTGAAGTTATTCACATGAGTACTAAAAAAAAAGCTGCTGAATTTTGATTACGCGGTAAGTCATACAAATCTGAAGGCTGAAAATTCAACTAAGTACTTAGGGATTACAATTACAAATAACCTACAATGGAACAATCTCATAGATAATGTTGCCCAGACTGTTATTCATTGGCAGAACGCTTAGAAGGTGCAACAGATCTACTAAAGAGACTGCTTACACTACACTTGTCCGCCCTGTTCTGGAGTATTGCTGTGCGGTGTGGGATCCGCATCAGGTGGAACTGACAGATGGCATCAAAAAAGTCAAAGAAGGGTGGCTTGTTTTGTATTATCATGAAATAGGGGAGATAGTGCCACAGACATGATATATGAATTGCAGCAGCAATCATTAAAACAAAGGCGTTTTTAGTTGTGACGGAATCTTCTCATGAAATTTCAATCATCATTTTTCTCCTCCAATTGCGAAAATATCTGTTGGCACCCACTTACATCAGGAGAAATGATCATCATGATAAAATAAGAGAAATCAGGGCTCACACATAAAAATTTATGTGCTCATTTTTCCTGCACCCGTTAGAGAGAAGAATGGTAGAGAGACAGCCTGAAGGTGGTTCATTGAACCCTCTGCCAGGCACTTAACTGAGAATAGCAGAGTAATCACATAGCTGTAGATCTTTAGAAAATGGGGAGAGTTCAGAAAAGTCACCTGGAACCTCTGGGTCAGAGGAGGCTTACTGGACAGGATGAGAAGGAAAGTCTTTCCTTGTCACCCCCATCTAGCAAGTCTCCTCTGATCCAGGGTTTGGGGTGACTTTTCTGAAGTCTCCCCTTCTTCTAAACCTTGCTACTCCTTTTATTCATCCCTCTTTCTTTCCCTTCAACACTTCTGGCAGAAAAAGGAGCCACTGGCCCAGAAGAGTACACAGGTCTTTAACCTTTATATGAGTTCTGTCCTTCTGCCTCTTGGTGAGTGGATTTTTTATCTGTCCAGTTGTATAATATTCTCATGACTAAACTGGTATGCCTGTGTGAGACATCTGCTTCTGAGATTAGAAAAAGTGATAAATGTTCTCCATAGAGTGGCCCATATTTTTTGGATGCAAATCCCACAAAAATTCTTATCTTGTATCAGTCACTGGTGTGACCTTAGTTGTATCACAGTGTGATCTTCTACTACATACCAAATATTTACCACTGTCTTAGGATCTGTATCAGACTGAGACCTTCACCATTGACCAATGTTTCAATTGTGGCAGCAATGAGTATGCCCCTTAATACTCAGCACCAGTTCCTGGTGGATAAATTAGTTACACAGAACCTGATTTCTGAAGCCCCACTGCACAGAAAATAAACAAGCTATAGGAGCTTCTTTAGAACAGTTATCATTCCAGTCCTGAAAGAAAATAAAGCATCTTGATTTGTAACTCCTATTTAACAAGAATGCTTCTGTACTAGGCAGTTCACAAGGTTAACCAACATTGTGAAATTTTAATTTCTGAGCTGCTCAGTTGGTGCAACATTCATATGCTTGCCAAAAGTAGAACGTCAAACACTGTGAACGTGTTTGAAATATTGATGCAAATGCATTTGTCAGACATGATGAAAATGTTCACTAATGGGTTGAAAATAACTAATGAACAATATGCGGTTAGTGCCTTCTTCTGACCTGATCTACATGCAGAATGCTCACAGTCTCTTCATCAGGAAGTTCCAGTATTTCACAAAGAGGCAGTGGTCCTCAGCAAGCTCTCCAGTTCATCTGCTTGGGCTGAACAATATCTTGATCATATCTGGGTCATTAAAAATATTACCAGCTCTAAACATTGCAGAAATGTGGAAGGACATATATATATAATATGTTCATGTTATGGACAAATTCAGATATTGGTTGAGCTGCAAAAGTGTAAAACTTTGGTAAACTTTCTCAATATATTATAATTTCAGGCCTTCCATAAGAAAAGGAGTATGTGATTCTCATCAAAAAGGATTCAAAGCATTACATGTACTTACTTATTCCTAATTCCAGTGTATCTGAATGCATTATTGAACATGAAGCTAGGATATAAAACACATGGAAAGTGGTCTGCTAAACACTTGAATGTGAACTGCAAAGGTAGTCATGTAGATTTTGATGATGGAGAGGGTATGAATACCATAGCGTGCAACCAGCTCTCCCTAGAAGTTCATGCTTTTTGGATTGGACATGCAGTACACAATCTCTAACATCAGTGGAATGGATGCCTTTTGATCACATAAACTTTCTCAATCCCCTTCACAGGATAGGTTTTAGAGACCTTCCAACTTGTCCATAAAACTCAGCTTAAGAAGATACTTTAAATACCATATTCTTTTTGTGTGAGTGCTATGGTAATCAGCAAATCTTATTCAAGATTATGAGCATCCTGAAACCTCAATTTCACACCAGTATCACCGGTATGGTCATATCATAAAATGCAAAACATACAAAATAATCATAAACTTTCAGAGAGATTGTAACCAACATATATATCAGTTACAAAAGCATGTGTAAGTACTAATAGAAAGTTGATGTAATCATTTAGTACACTACTAATTTAATACAGTTTTGGCTGATAGGATTACAGCATATTCCAGTAAAACTACATAAAAACTGTGTGTTCCATTGTAATTTACATGAAAGGTATTTCAGTGCACTACCTTTAGCGGAATCCAAGATTTATTTCAGAATAACATTCATGATGATGTTTCCCTGAAAAGTGTTTCCTTTAAAATAACTGTGATAATAATGTACTTCAGTAATTCATTCACTATTTTTAATAATTTATATATTAAATGTATTTTGAATAATGTTATGTGTGATGTACTGATATGTCCTTAGAAAACCACTAAATGGAGTGCACATGAGTCATGTACTGTGAAAAATTGAAATTTTTCAGGGTTCCATGCCTCACTTGGTAAAAATGAACCAATTATACGATCATTTCTTTTTAGTCTATCTGTCTGTCTGCCTCTCCGACTATGAAGGCCCTTTTTTCTCAGGGAGGGGTAGAGGTACCAAGTTGAAATTTATGACACTTACTAAGATCTATGGTCCATTGATGGTGTAAAACATTTAAGCTTCTAAGTCAAGTCAAAAGGTCCATTCATTTAGGTCACATATTTTGATACTTGCAAACTCACTCACCTAACCCTATAGTGTTCTTCTCTTTGACCTACAATCATAAAATTTGACAAGAAGCAAGGTCTCACAATAAAAGTAAAGAAAAAAGTCTGAAAACTGTTAATTTGTAATTATAACAAATAAAAAATTTTTGCAATATTTTGTCTGTCGAGCTTTCTGTCTGATAATCCCCCCTTTTCTCAGCAACAGGTAGAGAGGTATCAGACTAAAATTTTTGTCAAGTGCTAAGGTCTATGATCACTTGGTGGTGTACAAAAGTTAAACTGTCAATGCAACCAAAAGATACAGCTGTCTGTACAGACCGCTCTTATCTCAGGATTAGATAGAGGTATTAAGTTGAAATTTACGTTAAGTGCTAAGGTTTATGGTCCCTTGGCAGAGTAAATAATATAAGCTTCAAACTAAAGGCAGTCAAATGATGTGACCATAGATGTCACATGTTTTGATACTTGCAGACTCATCAAAACCTATACATGAAGTGTGTATATACGTGTCGAGCCTGCTGGTCTACTGGTATTGCATGCCCGTGGGAACTGAGAGGGCATGGGATTGAATCTTACTCAGACCATAGACTTTTCTGTCCTCATTTTAAGCTAACCTTCACCTCTCAATGAAGTGGGGAGTCACCAGTATCTACGGTAAACTGTAAGTCCTGTTACTCTAGCTGGATAATTGCACCAGGCCATTGAATCATATGAAATTATTATTATTATCTTCTATTACATAATTAAATTTGTACAGAACCTTCAAAGCGTGAATCCTACTTGCACTTGTCCAGTTTTGTAATTGTAGTGTACTGTTATTTTTATATTTCCTCCATTTTTTGTAGGAAGATATCTGTATATGCCAAGTTCAGGAAAATTCTAAATAATGACAAATTTCACAAATAATATTGACTGCTTAATTTAGTGTATGCACATAATATATGACAATGACTTGACTGGTTTGTCAAGGATAAGTTATATGTAATGCTATCTGAGTATAAGTATACATAAATGTACCCATTTTTAAAATTTCAGGTCAATGAATCTGACACCTCAATCAACAATAAATATGAATGCTTTTCTCCTAGCAGTTGGTTCCCTCAAAATACGTGGAGCTTCCTCTCTGTTACGCTCTCCAAAATCTGTTTTAACAACAGTTAAGGAAACGCGGTAAGTTGTCATTCACTTATTGTACTTTCACATATTTATTGATTTGTCAGAATTATTCTTCACAGCTCAAGAAAAGGGTTTGTCACTAATTTACTGGATTAACCTATTGAATCTTGGCAAGCTAGTCAAGATTAGAACTTCACATTTAGGATCTGCAAAGGTGGTCACAAGGATCTGAGCCATGCAGCAAAATAACAGATTGATGATGGGGATAGGGTCTGATGACTTTGTTGGGCACGCTGGGGTGAATAGGGGGGATAACAAACTGTTGCTAGGGGTGGTTGTTGTTGTGGCCTTCAGTCCTGAGACTGGTTTGATGCAGCTCTCCATGCTACCCTATCCTGTGCAAGCTTCTTCATCTCCCAGTACTTACTGCAACCTGCATCCTTCTGAATCTGCTTAGTGTGTTCATCTCTTGGTCTCTCTCTATGATTTTTACCCTTCACACTGCCCTCCAATGCTAAATTTGTGACCCCTTGATGCCTCAAAACATGTCCTACCAACCGGTCCCTTCTTCTTGTCAAGTTGTGCCACAAACTCCTCTTCTCCCCAATTCTATTCAATACCTCCTCATTAGCTATGTGATCTACCCATCCAATCTTCAGGATTCTTCTGTAGCACCACATTTTGAAAGCTTCTATTCTCTCTTTGTATAAACTATATATCGTCCATGTTTCACTTCCATACATGGCTACTCTCCATACAAATACTTTCAGAAACGACTTCCTGACACTTAAATCTATATTCAATGTTAACAAATTTCTCTTCTTCAGAAACACTTTCCTTTCCATTACCAGTTGACATTTTATATCTTCTCTACTTTGACCAACATCAGCAATTTTGCTCCCCAAATAGCAAAACTACTTTACTACTTAAAGTGTCTCATTTCCTAATCTAATTCCCTCAGCATCATCTGACTTAATTTGACTGCATTCCATTATCCTCGTTTTGATTTTGTTGATGTTCATCTTACATCCTCCTTCCAAGACACTGTCCATTCTGTTCAACTGCTCTTCCAAGTCCTTTGCTGTCTCTGACAGAATTACAATGTCATCGGTGAACCTCAAAGTTTTGATTTCTTCTCCAAGGACTTTAATACCTACTCTGAATTTTTCTTTTGTTTCTTTTACTGCTTGCTCAATATACAGATTGAATAACATTGGGGAGAAGCTACAACTCTGTCTCACTCCCTTCCCAACCACTGCTTCCCTTTCATGCCCCTTCACTCTTATAACTGCCATCTGGTTTCTGTACAAATTGTAAATAGCCTTTCACTCCCTGTATTTTATCCCTGTCACCTTTAGAATTTGAAGGGAGTATTTCAGTCAACATTGTCAAAAGCTTTCTCTAAGTCTACAAATGCTAGAAACGTAGGTTTGACTTTCCTTAATCTTTCTTCTAAGATGAGTTGTAAGGTCAGTATTGCCTCACATGTTCCAATATTTCTACAGAATCCAAACTGGTCTTCCCTGAGGTTGGCTTCTACCAGTTTTTCCATTTGTCTCTAAAGAATTCGCGTAGTATTTTGCATCCGTGACATATTAAACTGATTGTTCGGTAATTTTCACATCTCTCAGCACATCCTTTCTTTGGGATTGGAATTATTATCTTCTTCTTGAAGTCTGAGGGTATTTCGCGTGTCTCATACATCTTGCTCACCACATGGTAGAGTTTTGTCAGGACTGGCTCTCCCAAGGCTGTCAGTAGTTCTAATGGAATGTTATCTACTCCTGGGGCCTTGTTTTGACTCAGGTCTTTCAGTGCTCTGTCAAACTCTTCATGCAGTATCGTATCCCCCATTTCATCTTCATCTACATCCTCTTCCATTTTCATAATATTGTCCTCAAGTACATCACCCTTGTATAGACCCTCTATATACTCCTTCCACCTTTCTGCTTTCCCTTCTTTGCTTAGAACTGGGTTTCCATCTGAGCTCTTGATATCCATACAAGTGGTTCTCATCCCTCGAAAGGTCTCTTTAATTTTCCTGTAGGCAGTATCTATCTTACCCCTAGTGATATGTGCCTCTACATCTTTACATTTGTCCTCTAGCCATCCCTGCTTAGCCATTTTGCACTTCCTGTTGATCTCATTTTTGAGACATTTGTATTCCTTTTTGCCTGCTTCATTTACTGCTTTTTTATATTTTCTTCTTTCATCAATTCAATTCAATATTTCTTCTGTTACCCAAGGATTTCTACTAGCCCTCATCTTTTTACCTACTTGATCCTCTGCTGCCTTCACTACTTCATGCCTCAGAGCTACCCATTCTTTTTCTACTGTACTTCTTTCCCCGATTTCTATCAATTGTTCCCTTATGCTCTCCCTGAAACTCTGTACAACCTTTGGTTTAGTCAGTTTATCCAGGTCCCATCTCCTTAAATTCCCACCTTTTTGCTGTTTCTTCAGTTTTAATCTACAGTTCATAACCAATAGATTGTGATCAGAGTCCACATCTGCCCCTGGAAATGTCTTACAATTTAAAACCTGGTTCCTAAATCTCTATCTTACCATTATATAGTCCATCTGATACCTCCTAGTATCTCCAGGAGTCTTCCATGTATACAACCTTCTTTTATGATTCTTGAACCAAGGGTGGTATATCGAGACAAATAGTTAGTTGTTTATTTACTCCTCCATAGATCATCCACAAAATGTTATCAGACATGTCATTTAAATGAGAAAGGAAAAACATTTTTAAAAAAATAATTCATGGGTACTGTAATATTATCTCATCACAAAGTACTTTTTGTTATATCCTAGCCAGTAATGCCACCCGAGCCCGCTGCCAAAAGGTTGGCAGCATCAAAGTCCGGACGCCGTCCGCATAAGCAGCGCCAGCGAGACAGGAAATCGCCGCAAGTCTGCGTGCGCCACCGCTGGCTTCTAGTTTCTTAAGCGCTGGAGTTGCAAGCGCTAGGACAGTTCTGTATTCGCCGCTCAGTTGTATACTCGCCACCGAATTGTGTACTTGCTAGTCAGTTGTGTGTTCATCGCAGCAGAGTTGTTGTTTGTCGTCAGCCGATGCTGACCTAGCCGCTCCGACTCGAACTAGACAGATTTCTGTAGACACGGAGTTCACTACAGTGATTCTGTATCTTCGTTAATAAAGATAAGTACCAACTTTTACTTAATCAGAGTGTTTGGGTTTTCATCTTTCTGTTCACTGTTCCAGCGGACCGGTCGGCCCGCTATTAAAAGTGTGGCGGTGACTTCGTAAGCCGTTTCTACAGCGAATTGTTTGTCGCTACGAACTCCGCCACAAAACTGGTGACGAGGACTGCCGAACTCGTGTGCAGGGCTGGTTCAACTTGTTTCTGGTTATACTAATTATAGCGATAAAATTTTGGGGGCTGGTTTAATTTGTGTTCACTATGTCTGCCGAATTACAACAGTTGATCTTGTTACAGAGTCAGCAAATACAAAGTCTGGTGGAAGCAATCGCCAAACAAGCGGCTAATCCTCCAACACAAAAGGAACAAGCACAGGCAGCACCACCTTTCCGTGCTTTTGATGCATCAAGAGAAGAATGGCGAGAATATTTCGCGCAGTTGCAGGCGCACATGACAGTCTACAAAATCACAGGTACTGAGCGGCAGCTTTATTTAATTTCCACTGCAGGCATGGAAGTCTATCGACTACTTTGTAAGTTGTTCCCGGAATCCCAGCCAGAAGCTTTAGACTATGACGTTGTTGTTAACAAGCTTGCTGAGTATTTCGAGTCGCGAGTTCATGTGGCAGCAGCCAGATTCAAGTTCTTCAGATTAAAGAAACTGCCACATCAATCTAATAAACAGTGGTTAACAGATTTACGGGGCCTCACCCGTCAGTGCCGATTTAATTGTGTGTGTGGAGCTTCCTACAGTGATGTCATGTTACGAGACGCTATTACTCAAAACATTGCAGATTCTCGTATTCGTGCTGCTATCTTAAAGTTGCCTGACCCGTCATTAGAGACTGTGATGAACATCATTGAAGCCCAAGATACTTTTGACTATGCTGAGTGTGAGTTAGATCAGCCATGTATTTCTCAAATTGCCTGTGCTAAGCAAGTTATGTCACGCCCGCGGCCCCACCGGCAGAGTCAGACTGTAAACACTAGCCGGCCGCATCATGTTAAACACATTCGTCAGCCGCGTGTGCAAAATGATAGAGTTAAGTCTTGCCCTAAGTGTGTTCTTGCTCATCCTCGTGAACGTTGCCCATTAAGAAACGCGGTTTGTCACTTTTGTCAAAGGAAAGGACACATCCAGACTGTTCGTTTGCGTAAACGCAAGAACAATTCTAGTGCTGCCCAGCCCATGGATATTCATGTTCTTCAAAGCCAGCCCGCCCAGAAGGTCGCGTTTAAAGACTCTTCCACGGTTCGTGTGGGTAATAAACTTGTTCGCAATAAGCCACCCACCCAGCCCTCTGCTATGCGACCCCAGCGTAATTCAAACGCTGTAAAAAGTAATGTACAGACTGCAAGTGACGCGGGAGTTGTTGTTCCACCCGCCCAACCCACGAGTTGTCGTAAGCAGCGAACACGCGCTAAACGCGCTGATTTTGTGTCTTCCGTCTCCACTGCACCGATCCAGAGACAGTGTAATAAACTATTTGTGAAGCTACGCATCCAGGATAAGACTTTCAATTTTCAATTAGACACTGGTGCGTCTGTGACTCTCACAAATAGTGCTACGTATGCGGCTATCGGCCGCCCTAAACTTTCAGCGGCAAAACATTCTTTGGCTACTTATAGTGGAGAACAAATTCCTGTGTTAGGTGTATGTAACGTGCCAGCCACATTCCGTGGCAATACAGAAACAGTTTCATTCACAGTGCTCCGCGCTACAGACAGTGTAAACATTTTCGGATTAGACTGTTTTGACTTGTTTGGCCTGTCTATCCAAGACAATGTGTTGCAAATTAATTCTGTTGTTGTTCCTCAAGACAGCATAACCGATTTGTGTAAACAATACAGTGACATATTTAAAGACGAACTAGGTTGTGCTGCGAACTTTGCCGCTCATATTACATTAAAAGCTAATGCTCAGCCTCGATTTTTTCGTGCTCGTCCAGTGCCTCATGCCCTCCGGGCACCTGTAGCAGATGAACTTCGTCGTTGGCAAAACAACGGTGTTATTCAACCCGTTTCAGCGAGCCAGTGGGCTTCTTCCTTCGTTATTATAAAGAAACCGTCTGGCAAGTTACGTTTGTGTGCTGATTTTAAGTCGACAGTTAATCCTCAGACTGTCATTGATTCTTTTCCTTTGCCTAGACCGGACGAGCTGATGGATAAGTTAGGGGAAGCTCGTTTCTTTTCCAAAATTGATCTCCGTGAAGCATATTTGCAATTGTCCCTCGACGAGCAATCACAACAGTATTTTGTCATAAACACGTCGTTGGGGTTGTTCCGTTTTCTGCGTTTGCCTTTTGGTTGTGCGTCAGCTCCAGCTGTTTTTCAGCGTTTTTTGTCACAACTTCTGGCTAATGTGCCATCGTGTTGCAACTATTTAGACGATATTGTTGTGTCCGGTCGGACGCCTGCTGAACATTTCCGTAATTTGGAGTGTTTGTTTACAGTGTTGTCTCAGGCAGGCCTACGTTGCAACATCGATAAATGTTCATTTTTCCTTACGGAGATGGAGTATCTGGGACAAGTTATTAATGCTCAAGGCATTCATCCCTCCCAGTCACATTTAGCAGCTATTCGTGATTTGCCCGCCCCTCGCAATCTGCATGAATTGCAAGCAGTTCTTGGCAAATTGACATATTATATTAGGTTTATACCTAATGCATCACAGATTGCTGCACCGTTGCATCGTCTCCGCCGTAAGAATGTTCCGTTTGTGTGGTCAGCTGATTGCCAATCAGCCTTTCAGCAGCTTAAAGAGGCTTTATTGAATGATCGTTGTCTGGTCCATTACGACCCTAACAAGCCTCTGGTGTTAGCTTGTGATGCCTCTTCTTTTGGCCTCGGTGCTGTGTTGTCTCACCGAGTCGGTAACACCGAACGTCCTATTGCGTTCGCATCTAAATTGCTAAACAAAGCTCAGTGTAATTATAGCCAATTGGACAAGGAAGCGTTGGCTATTGTGTTCGGTGTCACAAAATTCCATCACTACCTCTATGGTAAACCATTCTATTTAGTAACAGATCACAAGCCCCTGACGTCACTGTTTCATCCGTCTAAACCAGTTCCTCAGCGGACACCTCAGAGACTACAACGTTGGGCTCTTTTGTTATCACAATACCAGCTCAGCATGCAAACGCTTACGCGCTTTCTAGATTGCTGATTGCTGCGGATGATGTCTTCGATTCCTCTGAAGACTCTTGTCATCAGATTGCCGCCGATGAGCATCAATCCCTCCGGGATTTTCTGATTGATTATCGTCAGGTGGCACGTGAGACAGCTACGGATCCTCATCTGAGTTTACTATTACGTTTTGTTCAACGTGGTTGGCCGTCCAAGGCAAAGGACATATCGGATCCTGTGGTTCGTCGCTATTATCCGCAACGTCATCTGTTGTCTGTTTCGCACAGAGTTTTGCTGTTACGCACCGAGAATGACCAGCTTCGTGTAGTGGTTCCCCAAGTGCTCCAATCCAAGGTCCTCGACTTGTTGCACCAAGGTCATTGGGGAGTGGTCCGCACCAAGCAGCTTCCCCGCCGTCATTGTACATTGATCGGCATTGATAAGCAGATTACGCAGATGTCTACAGATTGTTCGACATGTGCCGAACACCAAGCTGCTCCGCCTCAATGCTATTTTGAGTGGGCACGCCCTGTCGGTCTCTGGCAGCAAGTACATATTGATTTTGCTGGTCCATATTGACATTCTCGTTGGCTCATCGTGATAGATGCATTTAGTAATTTTCCGTTTGTTGTGCCCATGCAGTCTACAACGTCTGCACAAACTATACAGGCGTTGACTTCAATTTTTTGTATTGAGGGTCTTCCAGAAGTTTTAGTGTCTGACAATGGTCCACAATTTACCTCTGCTGAATTTGAAAGTTTTTGTTCTGCCAATGGCATTCGCCATGTTCTTACTCCGCCATTCCACCCTCAATCGAATGGTGCAGCGGAACGTTTTGTACGCACATTCAAGGATCATATGGACCGCCTTCGTGCTACGCACTCTCGTCAACAGGCCCTCATCACGTTTCTGTCGTCGTACCGGACCACGCCACGCGACGGCCCTTCGCCTGCGGAGCTTCTCCACGGCCGTCGTCATCGCACCCTACTACGGTTGTTGCACCCCCCGGATCGACCCGCCGCTTCTGAGCATCGCACGCGTTTTCAGCGCAACGACGCCATTTTTTTCAGAGTTTATCACGGTTGCCGTCGTTGGGAACGTGGTACCGTGATAAGTGTCCGGTGTCGCGGTTTTTATACTGTTCAAGGTGCTACTGGGGTGCACAGGAGGCATCAGAACCAGTTGTGCTGCGCTGGCCACCCGGATTCTGCCGCTCGTTCTTTGTCCACAGATTTGGTCCGCGGCGGGTTCCAGCCGCGCCTTCCGACTTCGCTGCCGCCCCCAGGGCAGCAGCAGCAGCCGTCGCAGAAAAGTGTAGCATAAAGGATTTCCTATGCATGTACACCAAATTATAAATGTAAGTTTTTGTCCTTGAAAACAATTCAGTTTAAAAAAGTAATGTATCAACATCACATAAGTTAAAAAGTACTAACATCAGACTCCCACAGATGGGAATAAAATTGCCCCAGAGATCTACCGACTCTGCACCAATGTTGGGGCAGCTGCTATACAGTATATGAAGTTATAACAAGGAAGGTATTACATGACACTGTTTGAATTCACTGTTAGACTTATAATTAAAAATAATAGTGTCACAAAACTTTGTATACATTAACACATTTTACAAATCAGCTAGCAAAGTTTATCACTAAAACTATTTTCAATGACAATTTTTGTTGTGGAAAATGTGCCAAATTGGTATGTTTTTCTCAACCAAGGAAATGTACTCTGGATGCTGGTAAATAGAAGTGGATGAGGCTGGTCATGAGAAAACTACATTTGTCACCCCTGAAGGCCTGTATGAGTTTAAGGTAATGCTGTTTGGTTTGTGTAATGCACCAACAGCTTTTGAACGGATCATGGATAATCTTCTAAGTCACTTGTAGTGGACGATGTATCTTTGTTATTTAGAAGACATTATAGTGTTCTCAGAGAAATTTGCTGAACATGTAAAAATACTGAGGGCCAGTCTTAAGTGTCTCCAACAAGGTGGACTGAAACTTAATCCAAGAAAGTGTCTCTTTGGAGCAAAAGAAATCAAACTACTTGGACACCTTGTGTCAAACAAAGGTGTGCACCCAGACCCTGAAAAGGTGAGATCTAAAACATAATTTCCTATTCCTAAAAAGTATTAGAGATGTGAGAAGCTTCTTAGGATTATGTTCTTATTGCCGTCATTTTATCAAAGACTTTTGTATAAAGGCCAGGCCACTCCAAGAGTTGTTAAAAGCTGATGCTAAATTTATCTGGAGTGGTGCCCAACAAGATTCTTTTGATGTGCTGCAAAAAGCTCTGATGACTGACTGTGTATTTGGTCTGTATGATGAGAGAGCACCTACAGAACTACACACAGATGCCAGTGGGTATGGAATCAGTGCAAATTTCGGATGGAAAAGAGAGGTTTATAGCCTATGCTTCTAGGACCCTTACAAAAGCTGATAGAAACTACTCAACTACAGAAAGAGAATGTCTTGCTGTGATCGGGGCCATGTGCATATTTCAACAGTATCTCTATGGAATGCCATTCACAGACCATCATTCACTTTTTTGGTTGACAGGTCTTAAGGATCCAACAGGATGACTCGCCAGGTGGACACTATGTCTTCAAGAGTATGGCATTACAATAGTGTACAAATGTGGAAGAAAATACCAAGATTCTGACTGTCTCTCAAGAAACACTATGTGAGACCATCAAGACTTTGATGAAGATAGGGACTGCCACACTGCACTCCAGAATCTCTCTGCTGAGCAGAAGAAGGACACCAAGATATCTCAAATTATGCTTGCCTTAAATTGGGCAGAGGATGTGAAAGGACAATTTGAGGTAGTAAATGGATTACTTTGCAAGAAAAACTTTGTTTGGAAAGCAGTGCACTTAGATGTTCTACAAAAATTCCAAGACGCACCTGAGGCTGGACATTTAGGATTTATTAAGACATATGATAGGATCCACAAGAGATTTTTCTGGCCAAGTTTATTTAGGAGTGTCAGACACTATGTGTCGCACCATCGAGAGTGCCAGAGGAGAAAATCAGTTCCTCAGAATCCATCTGGCTGACTCATAACAATTCCACAAGCTGAAGTGCCTTTCCAGCATGTTGGGATTGACCTCCTCAGACGATTTCCAGTGTCTGCTAGTGGCAATAGATGGATTATTTTTTACACTGATTATCTGACAAGCAATGCCATTACAAAAGCCGCGAAAACAGCTGTAGCATTCAAGGTAGCCAAATTCATCATGGAAGACATTGTATTACAACACTGTGCCATGAGGTCATTACAGATCAAGGGAAAGTTTTTCAATTGAATCTTGTGACAGACATAAACAGTTGGTGCAACATTACTCGTCACACGATGACTGCCTACCATCCGCAAACTAGCGGGCTTACTGAACGCCTTAATAAGACATTGGCTGACATGCTATCAATGTTTGTCAGTGTTGAGCAGAGCAACTGGGATGAGGTTCTACCTTTCATGATGTTTGGCTACAATGCCGCCAAACAAGACACCACAGGATTCATGCCATTTTTCCTGGTGTATGGGTGTGAGGAGACTACGACGATGGACACTGTGATTCTGTTACATCCTGATGATGTGGATGATGACTGCATTGGCCAGGTGTTAACCAGAGCTGAGGAAGCTTGGCAGTTAGCTCAACTCTGCATGGTGCAGGCTCAAGAAAACGATCACCGAAGGTATGATGTGAGCCGCTGCCCTGTAGTCTACCAGCCTGGTGATCTCGTCTGGATCTTCACTCCTGTTTGGAAGATTGGTCTCTCTGAGAAGCTCCTCAGGCACTACTTTGGACCTTATAAGGTTGTAAAACAAGGGTCTGATATTACTTATGAAGTTGAATATTTTGACCCTGACACAAAACGATGAAAGGCTAGAGATACAGTCCATGTCCTTCGAATGAAGCCCTTTAAGGATCCAGCAACTCAGTGTAAATTCAAAGTTCCAGTGACAGACAACAAGCAGAAAGGTGATGAAGATTGTAGCAGCAAAGGAAGTTCTAAGAAGACCACCACCAGGGCGAACATCAGTCATCGGGAGTCGGAGTATGCAGGACCGATGACTTGTTCCTGGACTAGGAGGATGTAACACTGAGACCCTGTTCTCTTAAGGAGGGAACAATGTCACACAGGAAGCTGAGTAGCACAGTAACTGTGGTGCAGTGGCAATGATACAAGACTGTTGCGTGGAGGGTTGTGAGTTCAAAACTCCTGTGAACTGTAAAATTTTAATTTGTATATTCAGTTTGAGTACATTCTAGAAGTATCCACAAATATCAAGAATCACTGTACTGGAATGTTCTGTAACTGTATAGACACCATATGTGTTCTGGTTGGAGGCAGTTCACTCTGCACTCTTGTATGTGCAAGTGCTGAATAAACCTTTGTTAATTGAAGTTAGTGTTCATCATTCATCCAATTACACCTTCTTCTACGTGACAATATTTAGCAAAGATGGTGGACAACATTGGAAAGTTTGCACGAGGTTCAGAAGAAACCAGATGAAAATTATCAGTGAAAATTTATTCAGTTTTTGTGGAAACTTTATAAGTTTAGCTTCCTTCTGAGCCCTGATGCTAAATGTAATATTGTGTCCAAAATGGTTAACACACTGATGCTCCCTCTAATGACACCATGAGGTACTTGGCATAAGAGTGAGTCATACTATTTCCCATAATTATACTGATGATCTGTTTGCATGTCATCTCCATAAATTTTAAGTAGTTATTTATTGATATGAAATTGTTTAAATTTTTTGTTGTTGAAATTATACAGTGATATCATAGTTAATGCAGGTAAAACCAGATAAAATTTCAAGAAGTTGTGGTTTGGCACTAGAAGAGAGCACTCTTGGCATATGTGGTGTTCCCTATATTGTAAATAAAACAATGCATGTTTATTTTCAGGGATTCTTCAGAGAAACAGTCACAGAAACATGGGCTTCAAGTTGGACCTATAATTGGAGATAGTAAGTAAATGAAATACACTCAGAATTTTGTGTATACATGTTATAACATACAAGAAAAAATATTAGCTATTTGAAGCAAAATTGCTTTCACACAGTTGTAAGCTATATTTCACTAGCTTAAAATTAAAATTTTATAAATCACTAAACGTTTATGGTGCCACTGCCCACCTATCAACTGCTGCGAAAATGCATTTCCTAAAACTTCTGATGAAAAATGGTTTGTTGTATGTATTTTAAGTATTGTTTATAGGGTGACATATTCCATTTATGACTATGGAAGTTTTTATTCAGCTGCTGCAATTTTGGCATTTCATGACTGTCAAGCATAAATAATTGATACTATGTACTGGCACAGATTTAACCTGTAAGTAATGGAACCTTCTTAGTTCCCATTTGACAGCAAGGGAAACATTAATTGTGGCCACTGACATAAGTAACATAATTTTAATATAGTAATTTTAATAATGATGTAAATCTGATCATTCACAATTACTGGTTGTTAACATTGATCAGCCGGCAGCTGTGGCCAAGCAGTTCTAGGTGCTTCAGTCCAGAACAACACTGCTGCTTCAGTCACGTTAGAATCCTGCCTCGTGCATGGACGTGTGTGATGTCGTTAGGTTAGTTAGGTTTACAAAGTTCTAAATCTAGGGGACTGATGACCTCTGATGTTAAGTCCCATAGTGCTTAGAGCCATTTGAGCCATTTTTGAACACTGATGAGAATCTGAGCTGGTATTTACACATTATAGATCTTCTCAAATACTTCAGTCCAGAAATATTTGCTCTACGTGTAACTGCTAATTTTGGTGATGACAGCATTGGAAAATTAACTTTCTTTGCATACTTCCTTTCATTGATGTGGTATGAGTAATGTTCTGGGGCAATTCCAATCATAGACACAAAATATTCATTGCACAGAACTCTGCTGTAAGGAAATATCTTGTGTCTAACTTTGAACTTCATGTAGCCAATTGTCCAAAAAAAACATCTTTAAGATTGTTGCAGGGCCACCATCAACACCTGCAGATTTGGAGCAGTACAGCCTTTTTATTGCTTTTGATACTTCCTTTTGTGTGACAGTGGTGATGTACATTGACCTGCTATAAGTACTTATTTTATATTAATTGGATTGAGTATGCTTATTTATGTTTCATTCTACCATATTATCTGCAACAAGTGAGTAAAAGTTGTTCAATGTGTTGATTGTTTGTAGGGGTTTCTTACTTTTCTGTTTTCTTCTGACAGTGTTATATTTGTACCTGATGCTCTTCTTTCACCAGTTCCTGTTTTTAATACTCCACAAGGCTATCACTTTATTTGTTGAATTACAAATGTATTTATCATTCTGCACGTTTTGCTGTTATTATTACTTTTCCTAATATTTTTGAACATTTTCCATAGTACCTATACATGTAATTCAGGTGAGTAATTATTCAAGCTACACATTTTTCCTGGCCTGCAACAGGACAAGTCTTTGCCTTTACCAGTCACAACTCAACTGTGAGTGGAGAAACAGATTGCTATGGGCAATGCAAGACCTAATATTTCAGTATGGGTCACTGAAATTAGTAGGAGTCAGTCATACACTATTGCTTTTAAGCCAAAATCCTAAAATCCTGTAGCCCTTTTACTAGTAGATATATTCTTGAAGTAAAACAAGAAGAGAGCAACAATTAAATGGATGCATAAATATATGAAATGGGTTTCATAGGATAATGATGTTGAGTAAACAATGTTGTTAAGAATTTTAACCGGAAGTTTATTCTAAATACAAACACAAGTAAATGTGGACAGTGGCCTCACATCAAGTTAGTAAATCAACTATACAATATTCAACATAAAAAACAAAAAAATACTGTTCAAACAGGTCATGAAGGTCCAATAGTACCAATCATCTGCTGCCCTGTCCTCAGCTCTCAGGTGTCAGCAGATGTGGATATGGAAGGGAATATGGTCTACCCACTGCTCTCCTGAATGATTTCAGTTTTCATGACTGGTGTCGCTACTTCTCAGTCAAGTACTCAGAAGGGCTGAGTACATCCCGCTTGCCAGCAACACTTAATAGACCCAGACAGTCACCCATCCAAGTGCTAGCCAAGTCCAACAAGCTTAACTTTGGTGATCTGGTGGGAACTGGTGTTACCACTGCAGTAGGGCTATTGGCTAATATTGAATATAACAAAGCAAAATATAGTTGTGCAGTGCGAGCAGAATATTACAGACAGTGGCAAGTACAAAATAAGTTCATGAATTCACAAGGAACCAGAAATAAAATTTTAAGAGATCAACTGCACAAAGTCTCCCTAATATTCACAACAGATTCTAAAGGTCATTACCACCAATTTTATTGCTACCAATACCAAACAAGTTAATCCCAAAATTGAAATAATACAATGCAGCAAACATCCATAAAACTCACAGATGCATGTCAACAGTTAAATAACAGTAAAGTTTATATGGCTGCAAGTGAATCAGTCACTGAAAGTGACTAAAAATTTCTGAATCCTGACCACATTCTAAGTCCTGAAATATTTCCAAGTGTTCAACTCTTGACCATCAAAATATTTATGTAAAAGCTGTTAGTGGCAGCAAAGATATTGTCCAGGCCTTAATGAATGAGACAGGAACTGGAACTGAAGGTAGCAAAGCAAAAGCTGAAATGCTTAACTCTGTTTTCAAATATTCCTTTACAAAGGGAAACTCAGGAGTACTGCCTCAACTTTATCCTTGTACTACTGAAAAGATGAGTGAAATCATTATTAGCACCAGAGGTATTGAGAAGCAACTGAAATCATTAAAATTGAAAAAAGCTCCAGGTCGCGATGGGATCCCCGTCAGAATCTACATTGGATTTGCAGCTGAGTTAGTCCCTCTTCTATAATCTATAATAGATTCCTTAACCCTCCATGAACCATGGACTTCGCTGTTGGTGGAGAGGCTTGCGTGCCTCAGCAATACAGATAGCTGTACTGTAGGTGTAACTGCAATGGAGTGGTATCTCTTGACAGAATAAATGTGTGGTTCCTGAAGAGGGGCAGCAGCCTTTTCAGTAGTTGCAGGGGCAACAGTCTGGAGGATTGAATGATCAGGCCTTGCAACATCAATCAAAACGCCCTTGCTATGCTGATACTGCAAATAGCTGAAAGCATGGGAAAATTACAACTGTAATTTTTCTTGGGGGCATGCAGCTCTACTATATGGTTAAATGATGATGGAATCCTCTTGGGTAAAATTTTTTCTAGGTAACATAGTCCCCCATTTGGATCTCTGGGCAGGGGCTACTAAGGAGGCTGTTGTTATCAGGAGAAACAAAACTAGCATTCTACAGATCAGAGAATGGAGTATCAGATCCTTTAATTGGGCAGGTAGCTTAGAAAATTTTAAAATGGAAATGGATAAGTTAAAGTTAGATATAATGAGAGTTAGTGAAATTCAGGAACAGGACTTCTGGTCGGGTGAATAGAGTGTTATAAGTACAGAATCAAACAGGGATAATTTGGGAGTAGGTTTAATAATGAATAAGAAAATAGGGATGCAGATAAGCTATTATGAACAGCACAGTAAACACATTATTATTGCCAAGATAGACACAAAGACCACACCCACCACTGCAGTGCAAGCTTATATGCCAACTAGCTCCACACATTCAATGCCAAGAAGTCCCTCCCATACAGCATAGCCACCTGTGTTCATCGTATGTGAAGTGACAAGCAATCCCTATTAAAATATACCAAGGCTCCCACTGAGGTCTTCACAGACTGTAATTACCCTACCAAAATTGTACAAAACAAGTCTCCCGTGCTTTATCTTTCCCTTTACCCACCACCTCCCAAAGTCCTATGGTTCAGCCACAGAGGAGCATTCCCCTCATGACTCAGTACTACCCAGAACTGCAGCAACTGAGTTACATGCTCCGCCACGGATTCGACTACCCCTTGTTGGGCCCTTCAATGAGAAATATCCTGCCCACTATCCTTTGCACCCTTCCCACAACAGCATTCCCTCGCCCATAGAACCTACACAATATCTTCATTCATTACTACACAATCCCTGCTCCCAAACCCTTTCCTCATGTCTCATCTCCCTGTAATAGAACTAGATGTAAGATATATCTTATATATCCTCCCACCACCACCTACTCCAGACCAGACACAAAAATCACCTATCCCATCAAAGGCAGGGCTACTTGTGAAACCAATCAAGTGATCTATAAGCTAAGCTGCAACAGCTGTTCTTCATTCTATATGGGTATGAGAACCAACAAGCTGTCTGTCCATGTGAATGACCACTGACAAGCTGTGGCCAAGAGACAGTTGGACCACCCCATTGGTGAGCATGCCATACAACACAATAATCTTCATTTGAGTGACTGCTTCACAGCCTGTGCCATCTGGATCCTTCCTACCAACACCAGCTTTTCTGAATTGCAAAGGTGGAAGCCCTCCTAGCAACATGTCCTACATTACCATTATCCTCCTGGCTTCAACCATCATTAGTCATCGTCCTTACACATCTAGACCCTTCTCTGTTCCCATCCAGCACTACACAGCCCTCTATTCCACCAACACTCCATCACTCTTTTTACTTCTCTCTTTTTCCACTACCCAGCTCCCCCTCCCACATGCCTTCCATCTAAGACATTGACTGCATGTAGCTGCCCTACTCTCTCTCCATCTCATTCATGTATTCTCCCACAAGCAGCACTTTACTGTCCGCTACCCCTACTCTGCTATACCTCCCTCCCCATCCCAACCTCCTCCTTATCCAAATGACCTTGTTGTCTCTCCCATCATGCACTGCTGCTCACAGTCTGACTTCAGCAGCCAGTAACTGTGGTCATTTCTGCATGAAGGTGTGTATGTATGTTTTCTAATTTCAACAAAGGCCATTTTGGCCAAAAGATTGCTTTCCAACAGTCTTTTAGCTGTGCCTATCTGCGACTTAGCATCTCCTCTAAATGATGATTAGCAAATATCCTTTTCATACTGTAACGCCGGAAATGCATAACCTCCTATTTCCTTCTATTGTACTATAAATTTTTTTCCTTATTTTGTTACCTGAAGATATGACATTTCTGTATCTTTATATATTGTAATTGTTCTACTATATATATATATTTATATATGCATCTATGTCGATGTATAATTGGTTTGTTTTGTAAATATTATTTGTATTTTTACGCTGAGTCTGGCCTAGGGAAAACTATGCTATCGAACGATTACATCGATAGGTCCTGTGGAGAACCAAAGTGTTTAGGATCTTTGGTAGTGTTAACTCTGCCGCATGGAGCATGGGCAGAGGGGGTCTGGCTGGAGTAGGGCGGTGGAGGAGGTGTGTTGTGTGATGCTCCCACGAGTTGCCGCGCTTTCGGGGTTTGGCAGCATGTAATTGCGCTTGACTTGCTATGATAGTTTCTGACATGGTGTCGCAGATGGGAAGCATTAGCTGCCGCACATCAAGAGCCCGTTTCACCTTGTGACCATGTCGAGAAGAAGGTGTGCCAACATCCAGCTTCTGCAACAGCGACAGCCGACAATGAGTGACTGTCGCCACCTCCTCGATCGATGACTGCAAACCTTCAATCAACCAACAAGGAAGACTAAAAGCACGTAAAGTTTTAGAACTGTATGGCAGACCTCAGCTTTTCAAACTGTTGCATCACAAGAATACAGCAACTTAGCATGAACCTTTGTTGCTCATTGTCCCAATTGCATTACCAAGCAGGGTCCCTTCCTTTTCTGGAATGAACCCAAGTGTCGTTGAAATTCATACACCAACATTAAAGTAATATCATTCCATTTCACTGCTTTAATTTCAAAGTTCAGTTAAATTATTCATAGCTGGCTACAATATTTACATTACACAAGCAGAAATTGAGAGTGCGAGTTTTGTTACCATATTTTAACTTACCTGTGACTGCAGCTCAGCTTGGTACATACTAAATTTTACTATTGTTAATTGTTCAGAATCGTTTAATTCAAGTTCAAAGTTAAATCTCTTATTTCTAAATTGCGAAGATTCAAGTAGCTTTTGAAATGATTGTTGAGGTAGCCCAAGACTAACCTTATTTTATTGGATTTCATAGTGCTTCAGAAACAAAGTTCACTATTAATTTCAGTCACTAAATTAACTTTCAATTTTCTGGTTTTATTAATTCTTTTGCTAAATTAAGTCAGAGTGTTGCGAAATTTATTACTTCTGACAAACATTCAGTTTTCACACAGCACGTGTCAACCTTCAGTTGCCACACTTTCGGTGCTAATTATATGTGCATTAATCTTTCATTTTCAGTTATTATAGTAGCTGTCCATAGGACTGGCGACTGTAATTTTCCCCAAATCTCAAATATCTAATTAACGCCAATTAATTGTTAATGAAACGACTGCACATTTACTTTCTTTATTAATTTTACCGTTTCCTCAAAATTAGTTTTCACCAATTTCATTTGCATTTTTCCTTTCATTTAGATGCAACCCTTTCCTCCCTCTTTACCGACAAATTAAGTTCAGTGACGATTGCTTTTCCCAAATTTCCATTAGATGCACGCGGTTTAATTTTTCACTCTCATTAAGGGCGATAAGTGAGTGGGAGGTTACAATACCATTGTTACATTCCATCCTGTATTTTACATTGGTTGATTTTTGTGAAAGTATTAATGTTTCAATGTTGTTATATTCTTTGAAGATTGTCTGTCACATGTCCCATAAATTCTTTGGTTTATTTTTGTTGTAGTTGTGATGATCTCTGGCTATGTTTTGAAATGTGCAGTTGGAGTTTCATATCATATCGCCACATTGTGTGATGCTTAATAAATGATTCGTTTCTAAAATGGCATTTGGTGATTTGTCAACATGGTAGCAAATGTGCACAGTTGATAAAGTTTGTATGAAGAGTGGCAGTTGTGCCAACTTCGGAAAAGAAATACTCGACGATACAGAAGTGCAAAGATGAGACAATGACCGACAAAAGACAACAACTAGATAAACTCACTGGCACAGAAGACTGGGAGAGCTGGAGAATTATTATGAGAACTATTTTAGAATGTGACAAAATCTTTGATGTTGTAAATGCTGAACTGATGAGGCCAGAAGGAAGCAGACAGATTTATAAAACCGAACTTGCAAAATGGACAAAGGCTAACGCAAAGGCAAGAAAAAGACTAATTCTGTCACTTGACAACAAGCCTTTACTTCGTGTTGGGGAATGCAAGACTGCTAAAGAGGTTTGGGATAAGCTACGCAATATCTGTAATGTGCACTCAGCTGAAAACATTGATCTACTTAGACATAAATTTCATAACATTGTGTGGGAGGCATCTGGAGCTACACAAGGTCATCTAGCCAAATTTGATGATGTACAAATTCAGCTTTTGTTGTTGGACAAGCCAATGGATGATGGTGACCTTTGTGCATGATTTTAGCAAAATTTGCCAAATGAGTTCAATTACATTTATATTATGTGGCATGATCTACCTGCTGAAGAAAAGACATGGAATAAATTACAAAAACAGTGCTTGAATTATGAACTAAGAATAACAGATCGTGATGACGAAAGTGTTGCTACAGCAATGATGTCAAAAATGAAGATTAACAAACCACAACAGAAGTGGAAACAAACCTCCTCTGAAGCAGATTCATTAAAAATGCCTCATTATAAAAGGAATGAAGACAGAAAATGCTTTTCATGTGGTAAAGTAGGTCACTTATCAAAACAGTGTAAGACAGGGTTGGTTTGTTTTAAATGTAAGAAAGACGACCATCGATCAAATGAATGTAGTAGTGTAGACAAAAGAGAAGATTGTCCTATATTGTTAACTAATGTGACATCAGTGGATAACTCAAGAAGCTGCAGCTACACAGATACAACAGTATCAATGTTGAGACACAACAGTTTTTCAGTAAATGTGAATACACTGGACTGTGATGAGTGGTACATTGAAAGTGGTGCAACATATCACATAACAAATCAGGCTGATTGGTACACTACGCATGAACAATATGAAACTCCAAGGAAGATGGATAGTGCCAAGAATGGTGTACATATTGAAGCATTTGGTACAGGCTGAATTGATGCGCAGGTGTTCAATGGACAGACATGGACAGAATGTTTTTGAAGATGTTTGGTTTTGTTCTGATGGATCCTGTAACTTGTTTTCTGTTAAGAAAGCTGCACAGAAGGAAATAAAACAAATAATCAAAAATGATGTCAAATCATGCATATTTTTCAAAAATAATATTGCAATTGCTATTGCCACATCCTGCTGTGAAAACGAGCTTTATCGTTTGGCTGTGAAGGTTGTTCTTCAAGAAAAGTGTTGTGTTGTTACTGAAACTGATGACACTTTACAGAGCTGGCATGAAAAAATGGGTCATCAAAATAAATGCTATGTGCACCAATTTTTGAAGGATCATGGTGAAGAGACAACAACTGATAACAGTTTTTGTGCAGGGGGTGTCTATGGTAAACATCATCGGATGCCGTTTGGTGAAAGAGTGCAGAAACCCACTAAACCTGGTGTGTTAGTGTATGCAGATGTTTGTGGTCCGATGGAAGAAAATGATCTGTAGGGTCATTGATACTTTGCTGTTTTTAAGGGTGATTTTTCCAGATTTAGAGTACCATGCCTTTTCTGACATGAAGATGAAATTAAAGAAAAGATGCCACTGTTCATTAAAATCATAAAGACTCAGGCTGATGTTACTGTGAAAAAATTACTTACAGATGGTGCCAAGGAGTTCCATAACAAAGATGTGCAAAAATTTGCTGGCTCAGTTGGACTGAAACATAAAATCACAGCACCATATATGCCTCAATAATGGAATTGCTGAAAGGGAAAATAGGATCCTGTGTGAGATGGCACATTATTGGCTTTGTTCTGCTGAACATCTGCCAAAAGCATTGTGGGATGAAGCTGTTCTGGCTGCAACATACACTTTGAATCGGATGGGTCCCACAAAAATTAAAGGTAAAACTCCAATTGAAATATTTTTGAAGAAAGGAGGTCATTTTGATAATTTTGTGATATTTGGAATTGAATGCTACACTTGGATCCCTACACAGAAATGGAAGAAGTTTGATGCTAAATCTTCAAAAGGATACGTGGTTGGTTATGATGATTGTGGATACCATGTTTATTTTCCTGAAAAAAAGTGCGTGTGTGTTTGCAGAGATGTAAAGTTCAATTGCAAGTCTTTACAGAAACCTATTATCGGTACTCAAAAGTCTAAAAGGGTTGTTGAAATATCAGCTATAGATAAGAACGCAGATATTTTGGAGACTGAGCATGAAGGTGATTTTGAAGAGGATTGCATGAACCAAGACGTTGCTACAAGTGATGAAAGTGTTAACAACCAGTCATGTGACACTGAGGGAGAAGTTGGAAGTAACTTGGAAGTGAGAAATGCAGAAAGAGGAAAACACAATTTACGTGAGCAGCGAAATTTGAAGAAACCATCTTGTTACAGTGAAGATTCAGTTCATCAACCAAGAATGATGTTTCTTTGTGAAACACCAAGAAGCTATAAAGAATCATTGCAGTCAGAGAATTCTGAAGAATGGAAGAATGCAATAGAGGAAGAGATGGATGCTCTAAAGAAAAATAGAACTTGGGAATTAGTTTACAAAAGTAAGCCAAACAATGTGATTGGAAATCAATGGGTCTTAGCTACAAAATTAAATGCAAAAAATGATGTTGTTTGATATAAGGCTCAACTAGTGGCAAGAGGATATACTCAACGGTTTAGAGTAAACTATGTTGACATGTTTAGCCCCGTTGCAAGATTTGAGACAGTGAGATACCTTTTGAGTGTTGCAATTCAACATGATTGTGTATAAGGCAATTTGATGTGAGGACAGCATTTCTCAATGGTACTTTGAAGGAAGAAATGTATGAGCCAAAATGCTAGTATGAATGTCTTGTTGGGTTCCTTACTGAATGTAACTTACGGGAGAGCAGTTCAGATGTATGTTTTATGATGAAAACCTGGTATTATTGTTTTATGTTGATGATGGATTGGCTATGGGCTCTACTGATGCCACAGCTAAGTTCATTGAACAGTTGGGTAAACGTTTTCAAATCAATGTAGAAAAAGTTGAGTACTTCTTGGGTTTACAAATCAAGAGGTTTGACAACTGTATTCAAATAAATCAATCTGCATATGTGAAGAGGATTTTGGAGAAATACAATATGATGGATGCGAAACCATTGCCTTTACCCATTAAACCAGGATGGACACCAGGTGAGTCACCTCCTTTTAATAATACTGAACAGTATCGAGAAATGGTTGGAAGTTTGATGTATTTAACACAAGGCGCAAGACCAGATTTATCATATGCTGTTAATGTTGCCTCAAGAGTTCAAGACTCACCAACACAGGCACACTATGCATTACTCGAACGAATATTTAGGTATCTTAAATCAACAATTACAGATGGCATTAAGTTTACGAAGGATAAATACTGTAGCATTGAAGCCCACAGTAATGCTGACCATAGTGGGACAGAGGCACACAAGTGGCGTCCTGCTCAAGTTCCATGGGGGTCAGTTGTGTGGAAAAGTAAATTACAGCAGTGTGTTGCTCTTTCTTCATTGGCGGCAGAATATGTGACTGCAAGTGAAGCTTGCAAATCACTTGTATGGTTAGACAGACTTCTGAAAGAAATTGGAGCTGTTGATGAGTTATCAGTTCCTGTTTCAAATTGGTAACCAAAGTGCTATCAAATTTATTAATGGATTGAAGTTTTATGAACGATCAAAATACATAGAGACAAGGTATCATTAAATTGAAGTGAATTACATACCAACTGATGGACAGGCAGCAGACATTCTGACGAAAGGGGTACCATTCACAAAGTTACAAATGATGAAGGAACTTGTTGGTTTAGTGTCTACTTCATCATACACTCCTGGAAATGGAAAACAGAACACATTGACACCGGTGTGTCAGACCCACCATACTTGGTCCGGACACTGCGAGAGGGCTGTACAAGCAATGATCACACGCACGGCACAGCGGACACACCAGGAACCGCGGTGTTGGCCGTCGAATGGCGCTAGCTGCGCAGCATTTGTGCACCGCCGCCGTCAGTGTCAGCCAGTTTGCCGTGGCATACGGAGCTCCATCGCAGTCTTTAACACTGGTAGCATGCCGCGACAGCGTCGACGTGAACCGTATGTGCAGTTGACGGACTTTGAGCGAGGGCGTATAGTGGGCATGCGGGAGGCCGGGTGGACGTACCGCCGAATTGCTCAACACGTGGGGCGTGAGGTCTCCACAGTACATCGATGTTGTCGCCAGTGGTCGGCGGAAGGTGCACGTGCCCGTCGACCTGGGACCGGACCGCAGCGACGCACGGATGCACGCCAAGACCGTAGGATCCTACGCAGTGCCGTAGGGGACCGCACCGCCACTTCCCAGCAAATTAGGGACACTGTTGCTCCTGGGGTATCGGCGAGGACCATTCGCAACCGTCTCCATGAAGCTGGGCTACGGTCCCGCACACCGTTAGGCCGTCTTCCGCTCACGCCCCAACATCGTGCAGCCCGCCTCCACTGGTGTCGCGACAGGCGTGAATGGAGGGACGAATGGAGACGTGTCGTCTTCAGCGATGAGAGTCGCTTCTGCCTTGGTGCCAATGATGGTCGTATGCTTGTTTGGCGCCGTGCAGGTGAGCGCCACAATCAGGACTGCATACGACCGAGGCACACAGGGCCAACACCCGGCATCATGGTGTGGGGAGCGATCTCCTACACTGGCCGTACACCACTGGTGATCGTCGAGGGGACACTGAATAGTGCACAGTACATCCAAACCGTCATCGAACCCATCGTTCTACCATTCCTAGACCGGCAAGGGAACTTGCTGTTCCAACAGGACAATGCACGTCCGCATGAATCCCGTGCCACCCAACGTGCTCTAGAAGGTGTAAGTCAACTACCCTGGCCAGCAAGATCTCCGGATCTGTCCCCCATTGAGCATGTTTGGGACTGGATGAAGCGTCGTCTCACGCGGTCTGCACGTCCAGCACGAACGCTGGTCCAACTGAGGCGCCAGGTGGAAATGGCATGGCAAGCCATTCCACAGGACTACATCCAGCATCTCTACGATCGTCTCCATGGGAGAATAGCAGCCTGCATTGCTGCGAAAGGTGGATATACACTGTACTAGTGCCGACATTGTGCATGCTCTGTTGCCTGTATCTATGTGCCTGTGGTTCTGTCAGTGTGATCATGTGATGTATCTGACCCCAGGAATGTGACAATAAAGTTTCCCCTTCCTGGGACAATGAATTCACGGTGTTCTTATTTCAATTTCCAGGAGTGTATATATAAAACACTGCGGGAGAGTGCGAAAGTATATTTTGCCTGACGAATTTTCTTCCATCCCCAATCCTAGTACTATTTTCCTTTGTTACTCTTTTCTAATGCATTACTAAACTCAGATTTTGTCCTTCTTTCTATGCTTTCCTGTGTTTCTCTTCATTTCTTATGAACAGCACTGCATGCTCTACTTACGAGCCACACTGTATCAACCATCTCAGCCACACACAACAGATGACTTCAGGATGACACTGATTGTTGGTGCAGCGTCTCATGACCCACACCACTCCCACTGATATTAAAATCACTCTTCCTGTGTTGTCACTACTGCATATTTTTGCATGTTGTTTAACATACCTTTCCTGTGCCACACAAACTTGTGTTTCATTCTACCAACCCATCCCCACCCCCCACTCTGTCTCTCTCTATTCCAGTTTGAACCTACTAACTACACCTAATCTAGGCATATATGTCATCCCCATTCTCCACTCTTATCCACCCACAGAGCCTCAAACTACATTACAATCTTTTTATTTATTTCTTCTTTGATCAGATTGGGTCTTAATGCCTATTTCACTTGGTTTTTGTGTTTCACTGTCATCCTTGTGCCTCTGATTTCATCTTGTTTCCCCTTAATTATTTTCATGTTTTTTTCCCACACATTTGGGTGTATTTTTGATAATTTTGTCGTTCATATTTCTACATTATTTTGTATTTTTATGCGTTTTTATCCACTGGCTTGGATCTGTACTCCTCCCATCTATATCAATACAGAAAAGTCTTCTTATCACTTGCCAAAACCCAATCCCACATATTGTTCCTGCATTGTTGCTTGGCTCATGGAATCCCTCCAAAAGCCCTTACTATCAAATTACCTATCCCCGGCTGCCACCCTTACTTCCACAGTGATCTCCCTCTGTTCAGATTCTGCCAGTCCTTAACCCTTGTCAACGTAGTCCTGCAAAACCATAATAATCAGCCCCAAACCTCCTTGCAATACCTTCTCTCCATCTGAAAATTCTCCTGCGATGCAATCCCAAATTCCTTGATCTCATCACACACAATGGAACTCTTATCCTCCAGGAACTAGAGTGACAGGCACAGTACCACCACAGAAACCCCTCCACCCTGTTCACTTCCTACTCCAGTCTTGGACTAACACTATCCACGACCTCTATAATGTCGAAACTCCCCAAATCCCCTCATAGCTGACAAACCCTATCTTGCAGACCTACTACTTTTATCCCACCCTCAAAAACTCCCTCCCACAACCACACGGCATCCAGAACCTGAAGAGACACGAAACACAGTCCTGAACCTTTCCTCCAAAAGCCTTAGCCTTGCAGAAGTATCTTCCCTTTCCAAATGCTTCACCTTTCCCCCCACTCCCAAATTCAATTATGCTGGACTTATTAACCACCTTCTCTCCTTCTCCTGGCCTCTACAGTGAAAATACATTTTTGCTATGAACCCTACCAATCAGACTCAACTAAAGATCAATGTTGAACACTTTCTGACTCAGTCCACTCTTCCATTCAACCATGATCCACACCCACCATCCACAATTCACCCCCCTGTTAATGTTCCGGAATTTCTTGACCCTGAACATTGTGGCACCATAATTCCCAAAATCCCTCAACATGAAGACTAATCTTTTATCCGCAGAAAGAACCATAATCTACCACTTAAAGACTGGTCCCAATCTTATAGTCCTGTCTGCTGACAAATGTTCCACCACCATTGTGTTGAATCTTGAGGATTACCCTGGCAAAGTAACATTGCCAGCTGTCAGATTCAACCACCTACAAACCCTGTCACAATGACCCCGTCCCAAAAATCCATCACTATCTCCACTGTATCCTCAAATCCTTAGGCCCATCCCAGGACCTCTACTCAGAGTCCATCTCTCTCCTCACCCCTGCCACTCCCTGCTCTCCTATCTTCCAAAAGTACATAAACCCAACCACCCAGGAAGCCCCACTGTGCACAGTTAATGCCCCCGCCCCCCTTCTCAAGAGAATCTCTGCTCTCCTAGACCAACACCTTTGGCCTATTACCTGCAACCTTCCCTCCTACATAAAAGATACCAGCTATTTCCTCCACTGATTCTCCATAGTTTCTGTTCCTTTACCGCATGTTGCTTTGGTCATCACTACTAATGCCATCTTCCTTTACACTAACATCCCTAATGCCCATGGCCTTAGCACTATTGAACCCTACCGTTTCCAACACCTGATGCACTCAAAACCAACAACCTCCTTCCTAGTTGCCAAGTATACCTTCACCCATAATTACTTCGCCTTTGAAGGCGCTACCTACAAACAAATCCGAAGTATGGCTATGGGCAACCGCATGGCACCACCCTGTACCAGCTTATTCATGGGCCATCTAGAGGAATCCATCCTAAACACCTAGAATCCCAAACACCTCACCTGGTTCAGATTCATTGATGACATCTTAATGACCTGGGCAAGGGTGATTACACCCTATCCACATTCCTCCAGAACCACAACCTTTCTCCCCCATTTGCTTCTTCTGGTCCTACGCAATCCAACAAGCTACTTTCCTCGAAGTTAAACTCCACCTCAAAAATCCAACAAGCTATCTTCCTCGAAGTTAACCTCCACCTCAAAGGTAGTACATCAGTATCTCTGTCCACACCAAGCCTAATAACCACAATCAATACAGCCACTTCAACAGCTGCCATGCATTCCATACCAAAAAGTCTTTTCAATACAATCTAGTCACTCATGGTCGTCACATCTGTAGCGATAATCAGTCCCTCTCAAAATACACTGAGAATCTCACTGAGGTCTTCACAGACCGTAATTACCCTGCCAAAATTGTACAAAAACAAATCTCCTGTGTTTTATCTTTCCAGTTACCCATCACCTCACAAAGTCCCACAGTCCAGCCTCAGAGGAGCACTCCCCTCGTAACTCAGTACCACCCAGGACTGCAGCAACTGAATTGCAACCTCCAACAGGGTTTTGACTACCTCTTGTTGTGCCCTTTAATGAGAAATATCCTGCCCACTATCCATTGTACACCTCCCACAGTGATATTCCGCCATCCACCAAACCTACACAATATCCTTGTCCATCATTACATAACCACTACCCCCAAACCATTGCCTCCTGGCTCATATCCCTGTAATAGACACTTGTCATGTCCAATACATCTTCCCACCACCACCTACTCCAGTCTGGTCACAAACATCAGCTATCCCGTCAAAGGCAGGGCTACCTGTGAATCCAGTCATGTGATCTGTAAGATAAGCTGCAACAACTGAGCTTCAATCTACGCAGGCATGACAACCAACAGATTGTCTGTCTGCATGAATGGGCACAAACTATGGCCCAGAAACAGCTGGACACCCTGTTGGTGAGCACACCACCCAACACAATGTTCTTCATTTGAGTGACTGCTTCGCAGCCTGAGCCATCTGGATCCTTCCTAGCAACTCCAGCGTTTTTGAATTGTGCAGATCAGAGCTCTCTCTGCAATAAATCCTACATTCCCATAATCATCCTGGCCATATCGTTCAATAGTCATTGTACTTACCCATCTAGTCCCTTCCCTGTTCCCATCCAGCACTTCACAGCCCTCTATTCCACCAACACACCCTTGCTCTTTTTACTTCTCTCCTTTTCTGCTACCCTGCCCCTCCCCCTCACCTTCTGTCTAAGATGTCAATGCTTGTAGCTGCCCTACTCTTTCTCCAACTCAATTCTGTATGCTCCCATAAACAGCAATTTACTGTCACCTACTCCTACTGTGCTATTCCTCCACCTTCCCTCCCCAGTCTCCCCCTTACACCTGCCACTGGCTGCCTCTTCCATTTTGTGCTGCTGTTTGCAGTTTGGCCTCAGCTGCCAGAGACTGTGGTCATATGTATGTGAGTTGCATTTTGATGAGTGTGTGTGTCTGTGTTCTCTAATTTCGACAAATGCCTTGTTGGCCAAAAGCTCACTTTCTAACTGTCTTTTTTCTGTGCCTATCAGCAACTCTGCATGTTGGCTACATGGTGAGTTTAGTGATATTGTTACATTCCGTTTTGGATTTTCCATTGACTGCATTAAACATTTCTTGAGTAATAAATGCTTTTCCAAGTTCATTTTTGAGTAGCCCATGCTAGCTGAAATGACTTCTTTTTGCAGATGGTACCTCCACATATGTGGCATTTGTGAGGCACCAAGAAATTTTCTAAAATTTGATGTTGATTTTTGTGTTAACACAGGAATTTTCTATAAAATCATGCCTT
This sequence comes from Schistocerca piceifrons, assembly GCF_021461385.2. NCBI lineage: Eukaryota > Metazoa > Arthropoda > Insecta > Orthoptera > Acrididae > Schistocerca > Schistocerca piceifrons. The sequence goes on from NC_060138.1 coordinate 858,879,348, forward strand.
TGTGGAATACTAGCTATGAAGAAGTTAACGTTTTTAATTTTCTGTAATGTTCTTCTTAGCCCTCTTCTGCTGAGTGCACCCTAAATCATACAAACCTTTTTAGTGCCTCCAGATTTCAGGAAGTTTTTACAGTTTTTTAGAACTACAGTTAAGGGGGCAGTTGGTTTCTTTATTCCACACACCTTCAACATAGTTCGCATTTTACACATCATGTCACCAAAGCCCATTCCATGATTCTCTGAAAGTATGTAAATCTCTTCTTTGTTCTTCTTACTGGTGACTGTCATGTGTGCATTATACTATAAGGGGGTAGTTTGTGTTGTTGCCCCAGATGATGACTACACGAATATTTTGTCAGGATTTGTAAGCAGTGGGTCCTTGAGGTACGGCAATATGTGAACACGAGAAGTAAGTTTAAACAGTTTTATTAACAAAGGCGGATTATAAAACATGCACGCTACGCGCACCCATCATCACTGTGTCTGACACCCTAACACCAGCTAATTACAGTCGTATCGATAGGCTCCATGGTGAGCTAAGAAAAGAGACATCTTCGCGCCTGAGGGCACGCTAGTTAATACTGCCCGCTGCGGATGGCAGCCAGTCACGTACTCCCCGTCGCAGTGTGGCCAGATGCACATCTACTGACCAAGCAAATTGTCAGCATTCCAGACAGGTTGGCTGGCGAGCGTATGTTAACGTATCGTATGGCTGTGTGCAATCCGTAGACCCTTGCAATACATATGTTTCCTACATTTTCTGGTGTTTCCTTGCTTGTTATTACAGGGCTTCATAATTAATGGATTTTTCATTTGTTGTGGTTACTTCATATCTTTGGCTCTTTTCACATCTTTTAGACTCATCACATGTTAAAAGTGCTAAATTAGTTGCTACTGGGAGATTATTGTTGTTCTCGGTATGGTTAGTATACCGGTAATGAAACTATTTAGGCCTAACGAAGTTACTATTTTGTTTGTATAGTCGCAAATCACTACACTTTAAATTGTTTTCTATCACTTTTTCAAACTTCTGTCCATACATTTTAGCTAACGGAAATTGTGTTTTAATAAGGTAGTCACACAGCCTTGCTTTTGTAGACACACAATATCATGAAACTACAGTGCACATTTCCACAGTTATAGATTATGTTTGTCTCTTCTAATCATTGATTACGGATCCACTTTTGCAATCACAAATATAACTTGATAACACTTTCCATCTTCTTATAACATTTCACACACAGGAGATGTAAAAGGTCGTAGGTTTTTTCAGATTAGATAATTAGTACGGTAATTCTATAGGCGCCGACATATTGTACCAACTATCTGTACTCTGGATACTGATAGTACAGAAATCACAGTCTTTCCTGAACACTTTCACTATACAACTTATCAGTCACTGAAATTTTGGTCCCAGAGTCTATAACAATATTAACTTTCTCTCCTTTCGCTGGTCCTATTAAGAGCCATTCCACATTTTACTTGGGTTTTCTAGTAATTTCTCTCGTAACATTCATTCTTCCACAATATTAATAATACCTATGACTTTGGATCCTTGTTTACTGATTACTGGTCCCTTGCTATGACCCTTCCCGAGAGACCTTCCCCATTTTCTCCCGCTCAACAATTACGTTTCCAATTACAGTAGGCAAGATGGTGTCGGTAGTACAGTGCAGCGACACTTTAGTCTCTGCTAAGAAACAGTTTCGTAACAACTCAACGTGTAAAGAGTGCAAAAAATGTGTGATTAAAGGCGTCCTATGTGTGAAATGTAATTTCTGGTTACAAGAGAAGTGTATGAAAGTGAATGTCAAGCTCTTAAATGACGATATTAGGTGGTCATGTCGTAATTATGATACTGATGAACGTGAAGATTTTCTCAACACGTTCAACAGACGATATTATCAAGTTACTAAATAGTGGCATTGAAACTCTCGGAAAAGAAACAGTAATTTTAGAGCAAAATATGCTAAGCTATTAAGTGAAAGTCGTTTATGGATTTGTGGAAACAGTGAATAAGTGAAGGAAAATGGACAAAAAAAGAGTCTCAAAGTGTTAAAAGTGATATACAAACAGAAAAAAGTAATAGCAATGACGAAAATCGTGTGGAAAGAAATACAAAATACGTCGAACCTAGAAATAAATGTAAGCCCAGGGATAGATAGGCCTACACATCAATTAAATAACCACGTCAAGGGCATACAGAAAAACGAAGCAAAATGCATTCCTGCTGTTAAATTGCAATGAAAACTATAAAGGTGTTTTCATCTCGCAGCAAAACAGTAGTGAAGAAGAGACCGTAAATGAAGTATGAAATGTAATCCAGGAGACACAAAACGTGTTCTCAGTTGCGGAGTTAATTATAAGTAGTGTCCTGCACGGTAGACCGGTAAGTGATAACTATAGACAGTATAAACAGTCGCATTAGAGAGCAGTGCAAAAGACTTGGTGCAACTTTCGTGGATACGAATAAATTAATCAGTGATTAATGTTTAGGGTTGGATACGAATAAATTTATCAGTGATGCATGTTTAGGGTAAGATGGGCTGCGTCCAAACAGGCTAGGATCAGCGACTTTCAGCAACATGTACGATGATGTAAGGGAAACTAGTGGCTAGCATTCATCTCACGCGAGCTGAGGAGAGCTTTACGTCATAGTGACGTAACGCTACGTCATCATGGCGTAAATAAACCTAAATCGACTTCATGCGTACGTGTATCGAACTTTGCAGTTGTACCACAGCGGTTGCACGGTAACGTGAAAGCTAAATGAAAATACACGTGTACAAACGAAGTGACAGCAGTTGTGTGGGATGCTCATCCGAGTTGAATTACTTATTAAGCCGTAATCTCAATAGTTTTCTATGTTATTGTGTGTTTCTTGATGTAATGAATGTCTGAATGAAGGAACCAAATCAACAACAAAAGTAAAAAATATCGTCTAGTCATTTTTTTAATCCGATTAATTGTGAATAAATCATGTGGATAGAAACGTGAAATAGAGAGAAATTAAAGTGTTTCGCATTTTTATAAACGCCAATGGATTGTACATAATTCTTCTGGACAGAAACGTTGAACTGAGAAATTAATGTGGTTCCAAAGACAATTCCGAATGTTGCTGGAATTTAAATTTTGCCTTCATGCTGTAGATCAGCACAGACACGTTTGCTGTTCAGAAATAAGTTATTGCTGATGAATATAATGTACTGACCTGTTATAACACATGTCATTGCTTTTCTTCAGATGTTGTATACTGTGAAAAAACAATGACACGCAAGTCACATTTACCAGAATTTTAAGCAACCAAAAGCAGTGAGTGCTGTTGCCATTTTCAGCTACTTTTTGTATGACTCTTAGGCAATATGGAAATAGCTATAGTAATCATGCCAAACACCCCCATTAATACCATGTCTATTGAGAGAATAAACAAACACAGTATTCCACCATTGCATATGAAACATCGCTTAGGGCTGCTAAAACTGTGGGCTGTTGTGGCTATTTTGTCAAGTAGCTCACCCATTGTGACAGCCAGTGATCCATTTGGCAACTACCAGGAGACTTACTTTTTTTTAATAGTTGATACTGCTTACATATTAAAATGTAACAATTATAGACGAAATATCATTGTTTTTTCATAGTATACAGCGTATAAAGAATGAAGGCAAAATTAAAACTCCAGCAACATTCCGAATTATCTTTGGAACCACATTAATTTCTCGGTTTAACGTTTCTGTCCAGAAGAGTTAAGTACAATCCATTGGCTTACATAAAATATGAAACACTTTAATTTCTCCCTATTTCACATGTCTGTCCACATGATTTATGCAGAATTAATCGGATTTTTTTTAGTGACTACTCGCTTTTTTTTACTTTTGTTGTGGTTATGTTTCCCTCGTTCAGATATACGCTATATTCATGTAACACACAATAACGTCCCACATTCTTGGGATTAGAGCTTAATAATTAATTATTTCAGGTTTCTGTCGACACAATCATGCACGATTCATGGGATTTTTCAAACATTACTACAAGCTTTTTTTGACTTTTGTTATATTCATGAAATACCCAATAACATTCAAAATTCTTTGGATTACAGCTTAATAATTAATTATTTCGCATTTCTTCCACATGATTTCTGGGCGATTCACGGATTTAAAAAAAAAATGACTGCAAGTGTTTCTTTTTTTCTTACGTTATGGTTTCTTCGTTCAGACATTCATTATGATCAAGAAACACACAATAACATCCGAAACTGTTGGGATTCCAGCTTCATAAGTAATTCAACTGGGCTGAACAAATCACATTTAGCTTTCGCGTTACCGTGCAACATTTGTAGTAGAACTGCAAAGATCGATTCACGTACTCATGAAGTCGATTTAGGGTTATTTACGTTACGATGACGTAGCGTTACGTCACTATGACGTAGCGCTCTCCTCAGCTAGCATGAGATGAATGCTACCTGAAACTAGTATTCAGAGATGGGGGTGTAAAAACTGATAACAAAGTTGAAATGAAAATACACAAACAGCGTTTCAAAACAGATGCCATTAGGAATATTCAAAAAAGTAACAATACGTTCGTGATGCACATGAACATAAATGGGTTAAGTTCGAACTAGAGGTGGCAAAAAATAATGTAACTGATAGAAATAACCGGTTACTGAGAAGTACCAGTTACTGCGATAACTGTTCCTCTGATTCTGACAGTTATTTCAAAAACTGTCTAGTGTCGCGCCATCTGTTGACCAAAGATAGTACTATGCTTTAGCATCAACTCATCAGAGATCTGGCTATGAACAAAGGAGAGGGATAGACCATTTGGAAGGCGTTCTATAGGCCATGAGAATAACTGTGAGACTGCGCGCTATCTGTTGATAAGAACTATGTACTATTTTGTGCGCCTTTGTTACTTTTAGCACAAACAATTAAATAAAGTTAATGTCCGAGCGGTGGCTGATAGGAGCTGCAGTACAAGCATTAACAAGTACAGTTGACCCCTTGAGCCACCTCCTTATGAGTTAATTTAGCTTGGACGGGTAGCACAAGGAGAGTTACCGCAAGGAATTCGAGCGGCTATGGAAATGACTGTCAGAGATCTGCATTTTTCTCTGTCATGATAATCAACCCTTCCCTGACAACCTTAGTAAGGTCAATCACTTAGCCTCCTCCCTCTCCGATGTCTTTACCATCCCAGACGATCCCCAGTTCGATTACTCCCTCTTCCTAAATGTCCGCGATCAAACTGACACCACTGTCCCTCTCCTCACTCCTGGTTTCGAGTACTTGGACAACATTGCACACACTGAACTCAATGCCCCCATCACTACTCAGGATATCATCACTACACTCTGCACGAAACGCAACACCGCTTCTGGTCACGATCGGGTCACCTATCGCCACCTTCGTGAAGCTCCTGCCTCCTTCCTCTACACCCTGGCAAGGCTCTATAATGTAGTCCTGTCCAGCAGCTACTACCCCGACCTGTGGAAAACCTCCCGCATCCTGATGTTCCTTAAACCCAACAAACCGCTGTCCGCTGTCTTCTCCTACCCTCCCATCAGCCTTACCTCAGTCTTCAGCAAGGTCCTGGAATCCATCCTTACCCAACGCATCCACCAGCATCTCCGCCAGTATCGCCTCCTTCCCGTTATCCAGTGTGGCTTTTGGCCATCCTTCTCTATCGATGACCTTCTCCTTCACCTCACTCATCTCCTCTCCAAATAGCTCAATTCCCGTAGCTCCGCTATCTTCCTCTCCCTCGACCTCAAACGTGCCTATGACCGTGAGTGGCATTCTGGTCTCCTCTTCAAGCTCCAAACCTTCGCCCTTCCTATTAACTACGTCCGTCTGATCGGGTCCTTTCTTTCCCAATGTCCTTCCTACATCACCATCCATAACATGGATTCCTACACCTTTTTCCCCTCTGCTGGTGTGCCCCAAGGTTCCGTCCTCTCCCCTCTTCTGTACCTTTTGTATACATCGGGCAAGCCGCCGCCTTCACCCCCCATCCACCTTCTCCAGTACGCCGATGACACCACCTTCTTTGCCCTCGCCCCCACCCTGCAGCGCTCCCATCACCTTCTCCAATCCCATCTCGACTGGTTCACCACTTGGTGCAACCAGTGGTTGCTCAAGGTCAATCCTTCCCAAATTCCAGGCGATCATTGTAGGCAAAACCACCCCTTCCTTCCGCCTCCGCAACTTCCGTATCATCATCTATGGCCGTTCTATTGCCCTCACTCCCATCCTTAAGTACCTTGGCGTCACCCTTGACCGTTGCCTCTCCTGGACCCCCCATCTCCAGACGATCCGAGCCAAGCCACGCTCCTGACTCCGTCTCCTCAAGCTCCTTTCAGGCCATACATGGGGTCTGGACCCCTCCACCATCCTCCACACCTATAAATCCCTTATCTGCCGTATCCTCTGCTACGCCCACCCTGCCTGGATCTCCGCCCCTCCTACCTTTTACAAATCCCTTCAAATCCTCAAATGCCATGCTCTTCGCCTCGCCTATCACATCCGTCTCCCCTCCCCCACGCAGATCCTGTATGACCTTATCCTGTTCCTCTCCCACCCCCATCCGCTGCCACACCTGTATATCCACGTCCCACCTGCTCTCCATCTCTCCACTCTCCTTACCCTCTCCCAAGGTCGCTTTCGCCAGCTCCCCCTCCCTGATGATGCCCTCCTCCCCTCCATCTACCCCTCCTATCAACTTTGATGCTCCCCTCCCACTTGATGTGTTTTTTTCCTCCAGGCACCCTCTCTCCCTTCCCTCCCTCCTCCCTTCCTCCCCACTCCACCCCCGGGCTGCCCCTACCCCCATACCTTCACTCCTGCCCCCATCTCCTCTGCCATTGGCATCTCTGCTCTCCCCTCTCCCTCCCCCACCACCTTCTTCCCCTCTTGGCCGGTCCCCAGACTCGCACATGTTAAGTTGACATTCATGCGCCGGAGATCATTGCCATCAGTTTTTTGTGTGTGTGCCGTCATGTTTGTGGCTCAGTGTTTTTCGCCGCCCACGCTCCTTCGTTCACGTGTGTCGTCTAAATCATCATTGTCTGTGCACAGTGCCGACAGTTTTCTTGCTGTTCGTCGAGTGTGAATGGCTTCATGTTTTTTAATTACTTTATCTACTGTTTTTTAACCACCATTTTGTTACTTTTCTGTCTTCATTTTCTCTCTTATTGTATTGCTTGTGGCTGAAGAGTGGAGTCAAATTTTCTGCTGCCAGCCCACCTTGTATGAGGCGCAAAATGACAATAAAGAAATATATATATATATATATATATATATATATATATATATATATATATATATATATATATATATATAGTTATAGTTGTAATAGAGGGAAACATTCCACGTAGGAAATGTATATCTAAAAACAAAGATGATGTGACTTACCAAATGAAAGTGCTGGCAGGTCGACAGACACACAAACATACACACAAAATTCAAACTTTCGCAACAAACTGTTGCCTCATCAGGAAAGAGGGAAGGAGAGGGAAAAGACGAAAGGATGTGGGTTTTAAGGGAGAGGGTAAGGAGTCATTCCAATCCCGGGAGCGGAAAGACTTACCTTAGGGGGAAAAAAGGACGGGTATACACTCGCACACACACACATATCCATCCACACATATACAGACACAAGCAGACATCTTTAAATATGTCTGCTTGTGTGCGAGTGTATACCCGTCCTTTTTTACTCCTAAGGTAAGTCTTTCCGCTCCCGGGATTGGAATGACTCCTTACCTTCTCCCTTAAAACCCACATCCTTTCGTCTTTTCCCTCTCCTTCCCTCTTTCCTGATGAGGCAACAGTTTGTTGCGAAAGCTTGAATTTTGTGTGTATGTTTGTGTGTCTGTCGACCTGCCAGCACTTTCATTTGGTAAGTCACATCATCTTTGTTTTTAGATATATATATATATATATATATATATATATATATATTTTTTTTTTTTTTTTCTTTGGTAGTTATCTTTCTTGGCTCACAGTTCTAGTTCTCTGGCAGTTATCGGGCTACCGATACAGGTGACCTGGAAGTTGGTAATGGAATAACTGTGTGTCAAGATGTTCCTGACTCGGTGTCTGCAGTTAAAGGTCGTAGACCCTGGTGATATTTCCAGAGAGGATAGTAACTGGAGCAAACAAATTTTTTCGTACTGCTACAGAAATGAAGGTGGGCCATCAGGGAGAGGAGATGGCAACTAACGGGATTCTATTCTCTCATTTCTCTGCAATTGTTGATGTTCCGGAACAAGTGTCACTCTCTTTCTGGACTTTCGTTCCATGTTCTTGTTTTTCTTTGTGTTGTTGCTACTACTACCAATAGTTGCCAACATGAAGAGGTCGAGGGGGTGCGGGGGTAATTAGATACCATTTTATATTTTAAAATTTTGAAAAGGATAATTGTTTTTAATGAAGTCTTCGACTGAATTCCACAAATATTTTAAATTTTGTGGTTAAACTTAACCCAAAAATTTGACACCATAATAGTACATGTGACTTTCCACAGTGACAGTCATATTGAATATTTTAAAGTTCAGGCCCTACTTTTACATCAATATTTGTTTAAAACATGATAATATGTCAACAACAATTAACAGATATTTTTAAGGTGGAAATACAGTACCCACCCTTCCCCCAATACACATGATTGAAAATGTGTTGGTATTGCTAGGATTAAGGCCACGGCTGACCTACTGTCCTGCCCTTAAAGAGATCCTTTAAACATTCTGTGTATACCCATATTTTGAATTATTGATGTTTGTTTTAGTGCTGTGACGACTGCTATATTATGTTGAGATATTCTTGGATGAAATAAAAAAGTTTATATATTTTCACATGTTAAATTACTGAGAAAATTACAGAGTGGTTATGGCACCGAATTTCTGTTCAGGAGCATTGGGATCCTTCACCTGTTTGATCATCCTGATTTATGTTTTATGTGGGTTCCCTAAATTCCTTTACGCAAATACTTTTGTTGGCTTCACTGAATAGGTCATGGCAGACTACCTGCCATTTTCCTTGTCCAATTTGAGTTCCTGCTCAGTCTCTGACATGTTAACTATTTATTCATTCTCTTTATAATGCTGTAACGTGTTTTAAATGTTCCATATCATTGTGGAAAAGTTAGAATAAAATTCATCATCTCACATGTACATGCCTTTGTGTTGGTTATGATTTTTTTTATTTTAACTTATCTTCCTTTTGTTCCCTGTACTCTCAAGTAATTTGTTGAAAACCCATGAGCTCAAAGACGAGCACTTACTACCATTTTAGGATATATTTTATGTACAAATATGGTAATCTCTCTCATGTGGCATGGTAATGTGTCTTTGTTGATGTGATATTACTCTCTCATGAACATAGGTGACAGAGGTGTCTTACACAGAACATACAGAAATTAAACAGCTGTGCAGTAATCTTGTAAGAATACATTTTGTTAATTTTGGGGCATGATAGGAAACTCACCTCAAATGATACAACATTTAGCACATCTCCTACCTCCTCAAAAAGTTTCGAAATTTATGGTACTACTGTGAGCACAAACACATAGTATGGAAAGGTATGAAATATTGTAGAGTGTATGCAACATGTTAATACTTTCTCTGGGTTTTACACTTACCGAAATGTCTTGAGTATTGTAGGTGATCTAAAAATGGAACATACTTGAGTATCTTCTCCAAGTATACTCCATCACTAATGCTTGGTAGCATCATGATGAAAAAGTGCCCGAGCTGTATCAGATCAACTTGAGTACAAAGAAACTTATGTAATTTTGTGAAACTTAGCTTTGTGGCATTAGTGAGAGAAAAATGAATTTTCTCAATTTGTACACATTCATTGCAAAGAGGCTTTTTTCCATTTAATTAGTTTTTGGCCATTGACTTTGAAACATTTTGTACATAGTTTTGAGCATGTCACTTTTATACAGGAAAATTGTACAGTGTACACTTCAAACATATGTATTGCAATTGAAGCATTTCATGGAGGCATGTTTGGCATGAATATAGTATGCTTACAACAATAATCAGGTCAGATATTTTGCCAGTGTATTTAAATAAAAGTATAGATTTACCTACATTACAGCCTATTAGCACTTGTGCATATTACACGAATGTTTTTGAATAAAATATGCTTTTTTGTTTTCAAAGAGCTCAAGTCAGTTCATTTTCTATTATGTTAAGCAACACTGAAAAACTCTGTTAGATGCACTCTTTGCTATGTTGAGGTTGTTATATGCAAGTGCTCATCTTGTCTTGTTCATGAATTAGTCCTACCTATCAGACAGTTAACTGTCATGATATTAAATTGCAAAAGGTCAAAGCAGGCAGCTGGCATTGACAGATGAAGTGTTTGGAAAGGGTTTGTATTATTGCCTCATATGTGAGACAGGAAAAAAGCAAAACAAGTAATCCATAGATGAAGTATTTCCCAGGAAAGGAAATTTTGTATTTCCTATAGATGAATATCGTAACAGGGGCTGGTATAGTAGCTTAAGTAAAAAGTAATATTTCAGTTTTGACAGCAACAGTCAAGATCAGATTTCTGAAAACTTACTGCAAATTCATATTACCTACATGATACTATTAATACTCTCACAATCTGGATATCCAAAGAAGAATTATGTAAAAAGAGTGAAAAGGTATTGTAATGACGTCTGAGACATTGAACCTTATGAGTTTAATATAATAAATCATCCACTGGGATTCTGTGTACAATAATGCCAAACATAGGAGATACACACCAAATTGAAGGCTTGGAGATATGTAATTAGTCATTCTCCCACCAAAAGATTAGATTAACTTGTTTTTGTTCCAGGTACCCAAAAATGAGATGATTCTCGTGGATGTGGAATATAAAATATAACATAAAGCATTTGAATATGATACTTATCATCATCGTCTGTGACGAGAGTGGTAAAATATGTGAATATACTGCAGTATACTGGAGCTGCTAATATGTACAGTATTAATACACTGCCAGAATAAAACATAGTTATGCACTTTTAATAAATTTATCATACACAGAATACCTAATCTTGACTATTGTGACCAAGCACTGTCAAAACTGAAATATACTGGTAACAGAATTTTTGCTTAAGCTGGTCTAACAGTCGTTGTTAAGATATTCATATTCTAACTCCCTGTAAACCGTGCTTTATCTGAAACCAAGTTTTTAATGGTTGCTGGCAGTTTATTGAAAATGTGTGTTCCTGAATATTGGACCCCTTTTTGGTCCAAGGTAAGTGATTTTAGATCTTTATGTAGATTGCTGTTCTTATTCCTAATATTGATATTATGTATTGTGCTATTGGTTGCAAATATTTGCAACAAATTTCATTAAGGAATAAATATACTAGAAAGCAGTGGTTAGAATATGACATTCCTTGAACAGGTTTCTACATGATGTTCTTGAATTTATACCACAAACGATTTTTATTACACGCATTTACATGCTAAAAACTTTTGCTCTGTTTGATGAGTTACCCCAGAATATTATCCCTTATGACATAATAGAATGTAAGTATGTAAACTATTTTATATTTGTGTCTCCAACATCTGAAACCATTCTAACTGCAAATACAGACTTGTTTAGGAGCTTCAGCAGTTCTGCGGTAAGCCCTTCCCAACCGAATTTATTATCAAGTTATAGTCCCAGAAATTCAACACTGTCAACCTTTTCGATCTGCATGTCTTCATACGTTATGGGATTACAGATCCTTACGTCACGGGTCATAGCAGACAGGTGGAATCGGACGCTTCCTTTCATCTTATGTTATACACATGCTCCAGCTGGAGAAATCGAGCAGTTCTCCAACTAGCGAACTCACACTTTCTCCCATATGACTTCTTGTACAGGAGTAAACAAATCTGTCACATTACATATATTTTTCTGTTTTATTACAAGGCAGTACATTTATTCTATTAAGTAAACAACACAATAAATTAAGCTTCGAATTTAACCTACAGAATTCAGTTAACATATTAACTCAAACTTAAAAACTCACGTTTACATTTTACTTAAACAGTGCTGTGACGAAGTTCAGCATACTTTCTGTTGCAGCTGTGAGGATAATATCTCTAATAGCGATCGACAACCTACATACATATAATATGAAACACGAATAATCGTTCTAATGGTACGTTTACACTGGGATACATGTATCGCGACATGTATGAGCGACATGTCAATTTGACATGTCGCGATACATCACCTCATATAAAAATTCACGGAACTTGTATGCGGAGCCTTGAGCTCATACATGTCGAGTATACATTTTGTATTTCGCTTTTTGGCCATATACGTGACATGTATGAGCGACATTTGAAGAACTCGCGCATGTGCAGTACTATCATTTCCTGTCGTCTTGTCGCCTGCCGCTTATTTTGACGATTAGCGCATGCGTAATACCAGGCTCTTTGGCGGCTGTTTGTGTTTTGGAGGTGCCGACTATCGTTTCGACGTTAATGTATCTGCATAGAACATCAAAAAGTGCCATATGCAACATTATTCTTCGTTTCCAGAATGAGATGTTCACTCTGCAGCGGAGTGTGCGCTGATATGAAACTTCCTGGCAGATTAAAACTGTGTGCCCGACCGAGACTCGAACTCGGGACCTTTGCCTTTCGCGGGAAAGTGCTCTACCAACTGAGCTACCGAAGCACGACTCACGGCCGGCACCCACAGCTTTACTTCTGCCAGTATCTCGTCTCCTACCTTCCAAACTTTACAGAAGTTCTCCTGCGAACCTTGCAGAACTAGCACTCCTGAAAGAAAGGATATAGCGGAGACATGGCTTAGCCACAGCCTGGGGGATGTTTCCAGAATGAGATGTTCACTCTGCAGCAGAGTGTGCGCTGATATGAAACTTCCTGGCAGATTAAAACTGTGTGCCCGACCGAGACTCGAACTCGGGACCTTTGCCTTTCGCGGGAAAGTGCTCTACCAACTGAGCTACCGGACCACGACTCACGGCCGGTACCCACAGCTTTACTTCTGCCAGTATCTCGTCTCCTACCTTCCAAACTTTACTGAAGTTCTCGGTCGGGCACACAGTTTTAATCTGCCAGGAAGTTTCATATCAGCGCACACTCTGCTGCAGAGTGAACATCTCATTCTGGAAACATCCCCCAGGCTGTGGCTAAGCCATGTCTCCGCTATATCCTTTCTTTCAGGAGTGCTAGTTCTGCAAGGTTCGCAGGAGAACTTCTGTAAAGTTTGGAAGGTAGGAGACGAGATACTGGCAGAAGTAAAGCTGTGGGTGCCGGCCGTGAGTCGTGCTTCGGTAGCTCAGTTGGTAGAGCACTTTCCCGCGAAAGGCAAAGGTCCCGAGTTCGAGTCTCGGTCGGGCACACAGTTTTAATCTGCCAGGAAGTTTCATATCAGCGCACACTCCGCTGCAGAGTGAACATCTCATTCTGGAAACGAAGAATAATGTTGCATATGGCACTTTTTGATGTTCTATGCAGATACATTAACGTCGAAACGATAGTCGGCACCTCCAAAACACAAACAGCCGCCAAAGAGCCTGGTACTACGCATGCAGTAATCGTCAAAATAAGCAGCAGGCGACAAGGCGACAGGAAATGATAGTACTGCGCATGCGCGAGTTCTTCAAATGTCGCTCATACATGTCACGTATATGGCCAAAAAGCGAAATACAAAATGTATACTCGACATGTATGAGTTCAAGGCTCCGCATACAAGTTCCGTGAATTTTTGTATGAGGTGATGTATCGCGACATGTCAAATTGACATGTCGCTCATACATGTCGCGATACATGTATCCCAGTGTAAACGTACCATAACATCAACAGAAATGTACCCAGAGTTAATTAGCTAAGGTTATGGGACGATTCAGATGACATTCCTGCCATTTCACACTACTCGCAGTTATACTGATAAGTAAACTGATGGATTTCAACTATGTCATTATTTAACTGTACGCCCATCGGAGTATTCGGTATTCTGTAGTGAAAAATAACTTGACAGTTATCAATAACCGTTAAAAATAACGGTTATCAAAGAATAAATGGAACTGTAATAATGGTTACTCCAGAATAACCCTTTGGACTTCGAACTATACAAATGGCAGAGATACAAAACTTAACGTCTTGCAATTAATTTTATCAGAAATATCAAATATCGAGGTTGTATACGTGAAAGAATACTGGCTTACAAAGGATAGTATCAAAATCTTAAGTAAACTTGATAATTTCTATGTTGCCAGCAGCATTTGTAGGAGTAATTTAACACAAGGAGAATCGTGCATACTTGTACAAAGATCAATGAAATCTAGAGCAAGATTCGATTTCGATTCCCTTAATAAAGAATGTATATTTGAAAGCTGCTGTGTAGAGTTATCTGTGTATAGAATTTCAGGCGCAGAAATATCGAAAGATTTTTTGTAGAAATTCCAGAGTCTAATGCAATATCATCAAAAAGATACCAAGAAAAGGGCCATAATAACTGCTGATAGCCAGTGAAGCCAATAACTCAACAAAATTCATTGATATGAATCAAATATCAGGTTTCAGTGCTAATCTCACTGATTTTACTCGAAAAAACGAAATGTCTGCAATGTAGATAATATTTTAACCAATTATACTTAGAAAGGGACAAATAAGTTTTATTTAGATTTAGGACTTTCTTATCATTGTGCACTGTTTAAGGAGTTGCGGGTGCCAAAAACATTTGTATTTCTTTATTGGTCCTGTAAATAGTGTTTAGGCACATATTTTGCACAAACGATGTAGGACAAGTCAGGTAGGTACAGTATATACATGATCATACACATTGTTATTTTGGAAAGATAAATAATTAAAAATTATTCAATACATGTTGAATATTGATGACAAAATTAATATAATGAAATAAAATGATAGATTGGTTAAGAATATTTGGGCAGTTACACTATATTTTTCTGGTACTCTAAAACTCGAAAACAGAATAGAAGCAGTGGTCATGCATGTACTCTTTCAGTTTCACTTTAAACTTTTGTAAATTTTGCATCTGTTTCAAATAGTATGGCATGTGACTGTACAGCATTATGCCAGTATGATACACTCCTCTCTTACAAATGTTTGTACTTACTGCATTGACATGCAAATAATGCTTCTGTCTAGTATCATGAGGGTGGTAATCACAGTATACTTGAAGATATTTCCATCTTTTAAAGTACTACCTTTTGTGAACTTTAGTATTTCATACATATATGAGCAAGGAAGAGGCAGTATACTGAGATTTTTAAATATTAGTCTACACGAGTCTCTGTACTTAGCATGGTTTATTATTCTGACAATCTTTCTCTGTAGCCTAAATGTTTTGTTTGTACCTACGGAGTTCCCCCAAAAGATAATACTGAACATCAGCAGTGACTGAATACTGCCATGGTACATTGTGATCACCAGTGCATGGCTTGTATTTTGTGCAAAGATTCTTGCTGCATATGTAAGTGTGTTTACCTTTTTATTTACATGATTAAGATGTGTCTCCCATTGTAGGTTTTTCTGAATATGTACACCTAAAAATTTTGTGTTGCTCACAGATGAGACAGTTTTTCCATCAATTTTGAAAATCGGTCTTGCAGGATGTAGTTTCTGTGAATTGTGGAAATTGACTGTCACTTTTTTCATTATTTATTATTAGCTTGTTTGTTCTGAACCATTGTGTTAAATTTTGTATTATACGTGTAGCTGTTTTTTGCAGGCTTTCCTCATCATGTGATTTGATTAGGATATTTGTGTCATCTGCAAAAAGTACTGTTGTCCCTTTAGTTACTTTTTCTGACAAATCATTAACATAAAGAATGAAAAGAATTGGCCCAAGGACTGACCCTTGAGGAACCCCATATGTAATGTTTTGTGCATTACTCTAAAAATTACCATTTTTTTGTGTTTTTATGTCTTTGTATTTTATTTGAGTGATCTGTTGACGGTCAAGAAGGTAAGAATGTATCCACTTGTTTGGCAGGCCTCGTATTCCATAATTACCTAGCATCTGCAACAGAGTATTATGATCAATTACATCGAAGGTTTTAATAAGGTCAAGAAATATGCCAGACACATCTTGCCTATTATCTACTGCAGTTAAAATTTCATTTAAGAAGATATTAATAGCTGATTGTGTTGATCTGCCAGTTCTGAATCTGTGTTGCGCATCACTTATTATGTTTTCTTTATTTAGAAAGGCTGTCAGCCTTCTAAGAAATAGTTTTCCAAGAATTTTGCCAAAGCCTGACAATACTGATACAGGTCTATAATTTGCAGTTTCATGTTTGTCCCCAACAGTAGATCCTTGCTCAAAAACAAACCTACACCAAATGCCAGCTCAGCAAAGAAAATATGAACGTGTTCCATCGTAGAATAAATAAATGGGCTATGAATCATAGTATTTCTTGTTCTGAAAATCTCACTACTTTCTTGGAAAATTTCCTACGTGTTTTGATGAAAATTTACCCCTTACGTTACATATAAAAAGTAGGAAATTAAGTAAAGTGGATTACTGAAGTAGTGCAAGGAAAAACAGCTACATAGGGAACTAAAACATAACAAAAGTCCAGATTTTGTTACCTATGTAAAGAAAGAAAGCACAAAAATATTTTTAAAGAAGTTGTGAAGGCAGCAAAAGAACTGACAAACAATAGATTTATTTTGTATAGAGAAAACAAACCAAAGGCACTATGGTCAGTGATCAAAGCTGAAACAGGTGCCACAGCTAGAGGCTTTGATATTTCTGAAATCAAGATAGAGGATAAAACTATTGTAAATCCTGCTCAAATTTGTGAATTATTTAATGAATTCTTTATAAATATAAACAAATCAAACATCAGTGTAGAAGATTACCCAGATAAGGTAAATTTCTTCAACAGTGACCAACTTGAAGATGAACTCTTCAGTACATTTACCAAAATTACTGTAAAAGATGTAGAAAATGTGATACTATCATTAAAAAGTAAAACATCAGCAGGACAGGATGGGATACCAATGAAAGTGTTAAAAACAATCTCTAAAATAATTACACAGTCACTATCTACAACAGTTAATCAGTGTTTTCAAGAAGGTTATTTTGCAGACATACTGAAGTGTGCAGTAGTTAAGCCACTATTCAAAAAAGGCACAAAAGAACATATGGAAAACTATTGACCAATCTCTCTTCTTCCATTACTATCAAAAATATTTGAAAAGGTAGTCACCATACAAATTCAAAATTTCATAGAAAAATTTAAAATAATCTCAAAAAATTGGTATGGATCTCAAAAAGGCAAAACCACAGTATCTGCTATAAGCCATTTTGTAGATAAAATTAGCTCCTCTGCATGCCACAGGACTTTATTGTGACCTATCGAAGGCCTTTGGTAGTGTGAACCACTCCTTGCCACTCTGTAAACTGGAAAAGTATGGAATTAGGGGCACAGTATTAGAATGGTTCAAGTACTCTCTAACCAACTGGAGACAAAGAATGGTTATATCACCAGAGAAAGAAACTTACACTTCAAAATGGAAAACCATTTCACATGGAGTCCTTTAAATTTCTGTCTTAGATCCATTCTGTTTCTGTTTTACATAAATTATCTACCACTTAATACTGTGTGTCACTCAGTTTTATTTACAGATGACACATCTGTAATCATTTAAAATAACATCATCATCATCATCATCATCATTTAAGACTGATTATGCCTTTCAGCGTTCAGTCTGGGGCATAGCCCCCCTTATATAGTTCCTCCACGATCCCCTATTCAGTGCTAACATTGGTGCCTCTTCTGATGTTAAACCGATTACTTCAAAATCATTCTTAACCGAATCCAGGTACCTTCTCCTGGGTCTGCCCCGACTCCTCCTACCCTCTACTGCTGAACCCATGAGTCTCTTGGGTAACCTTGCTTCTCCCATGCGTGTAACATGACCCCGCCATCTAAGCCAGTTCGCCCTGACTGCTACATCTATAGAGTTCATTCCCAGTTTTTCTTTGATTTCCTCATTGTGGACACCCTCCTGCCATTGTTCCCATCTACTAGTACCTGCAATCATCCTAGCTACTTTCATATCCGTAACCTCAGCCTTATTGATAAGGTAACCTGAATCCACCCAGCTTTCGCTCCCATACAACAAAGTTGGTCGAAAGATTGAACGGTGCACAGATAACTTAGTCTTGGTACTGACTTCCTTCTTGCAGAAGAGAGTAGATCGTAGCTGAGCGCTCACTGCATTAGTTTTGCTACACCTCGCTTCCAGTTCTTTCACTATGTTGCCATCCTGTGAGAATATGCATCCTAAGTACTTGAAACCGTCCACCTGTTCTAACTTTGTTCCTCCTATTTGGCACTCAATCCGTTTATATTTCTTTCCCACTGACATTACTTTCGTTTTGGAGATGCTAATCTTCATACCATAGTCCTTACATTTCTGATCTAGCTCTGAAATATTACTTTGCAAACTTTCAATTGAATCTGCCATCACAACTAAGTCATCCGCATATGCAAGACTGCTTATTTTGTGTTCACATACCTTAATTTCACCCTGCCAGTCTATTGTTTTCAACATATGATCCATAAATAATATGAACAACAGTGGAGACAGGTTGCAGCCTTGTCTTACCCCTGAAACTACTCTGAACCATGAACTCAATTTACCGTCAACTGCTGCCTGACTATCCATGTAAAGACCTTTAATTGCTTGCAAAAGTTTGCCTCCTATTCCATAATCTTGTAGAACAGACAATAACTTCCTCCTAGGAACCCGGTCATATGCCTTTTCTAGATCTATAAAGCATAGATACAATTCCCTGTTCCACTCATAACACTTCTCCATTATTTGACGTAAGCTAAAGATCTGGTCCTGCCAACCTCTAAGAGGCCTAAACCCACACTGATTTTCATCCAATTGGTCCTCAACTAATATTCGCACTTTCCTTTCAACAATACCTGAGAAGATTTTACCCACAACGCTGATTAAAGAGATACCTCTGTAGTTGTTACAATCTTTTGTGTTACCATGTTTAAAGATTGGTGTGATTACTGCTTTTGTCCAGTCTTATGGAACCTGTCCCGACGCCTAGGCCATTTCAATTATCCTGTGTAGCCATTTAAGACCTGACATTCCACTGTATTTGATGAGTTCCAACTTAATTTCATCCACCCCAGCCGCTTTATTGCACTGCAATCTATTGACCATTTTTTCCACTTCCTCAAATGTGATCCTATTTCCATCATCATTCCTATCCCATTCTACCTCGAAATCTGAAACATTACTGATCGCATTTTCACCTACATTGAGCAACTCTTCAAAATATTCCCTCCATCTGCCCAAGGCATCCACAGGATTCACCAGCAGTTTTCCTGACCTGTCCAAAATACTTGTCATTTCCTTCTTACCTCCCTTTCGAAGACTGCTAATTACACTCCAGAATGGTTTTCCAGCAGCTTGACCCATAGACTCCAACCTGTTTCCAAAGTCTTCCCACGATTTCTTCTTGGATGCTGCAATTATCTGTTTGGCTTTCTTTCTTTCTTCAACATAACTTTCTCTGTCTACCTGGGTTCTGGTATGTAGCCATTTTTGATACGCCTTCTTTTTCCTTTTACAGGCTGCCTTGACTGTATCATTCCACCAAGCTGTTTGCTTCATCCTACTTTTACACACTACTGTTCCAAGACATTCTTTAGCCACTTCTAGTACTGTGTCCCTGTACCTTGTCCATTCCTTTTCTAATGACTGTAATTGACTACATTCAACTAACTGGTACCTTTCTGAGATCGCTCTTATGTACTTGTGCCTGATTTCCTTATCCTGAAGTTTGTCCACTCTTATCCTCCTACATATGGACCTGACCTCCTGCACTTTCGGCCTCACAATCCCAATTTCACTGCAGATTAAATAATGATCAGTGTCATCAAAGAATCCCCTGAATACACGTGTGTCCCTCACAGCCTTCCTGAATTCCTGATCTGTTATTATATAGTCACTGACAGATCTGGTTCCCCTGCCTTCCCAAGTATACCGGTGAATGTTCTTATGTTTAAAAAAGGAGTTTGTGATTACTAAGCCCATACTGGCACAGAAATCCAAGAGTTGTTTCCCGTTCCTGTTGGCCTCCATATCCTTTCCAAATTTACCCATAACCTTTTCATACCCTTCTGTTCGATTTCCAATCCTGGCGTTAAAATCACCCATGAGCAGAACACTGTCCTTGTCCTTTACTCTAACAACTACATCACTGAGTGCCTCATAAAAACTATCCATCTTATCTTGATCTGTCCCTTCACAATGCGAATATACTGACACAATCCTAATTTTCTTGCTAGACACTGTCAAATCTATCCACATCAGTCGTTCGTTTACATACCTTATTGCAACTACGCTGGGTTCCATTTCTTTCCTGATGTAAAGCCCTACACCCCATTGTGCTATTCCTGCTTTGACTCCTGACAGGTAGACCTTGTATTCTCCCACTTCCTCCTCTTTCTCACCCCTTACCCGAATGTCACTAACAGCTAAAACGTCCAGCCCCATCTTACTTGCAGCCTCTGCCAGCTCTACCTTCTTCCCAGAGTAGCCCCCATTGATATTAATAGCTCCCCATCTCATTACCATTTGTTTGCCAAGTCGTATCTTAGGAGTCCCTGGTTTGTCAGTTAGAGGTGGGACTCCGTCACCTCCAAAGGTCCGAGGCATTTTGCTCTGATTGTTGCCAGCATCATATTTAATGTACCAGGGAAGCAGGTTGCTAGCCTTACTTGCCCCGAGTCCCATTGGGTTTTACCCCTAACGGCTGAGGGACTAACCGGTGGATTTGGTAGTCTTTGCCGTATGAGCACAAAGGTGACCACGACTCAGAATATGTCCGAGATGCCCAGCTTTATTCCAAAGTAACTGGTATCCCGACTGTCGGGACCACTTACTTGGCCAGTCATACGTTGCCCGTGGTTCATGAGCTAGGACATGACTACAGGAACCCACACCATGAACCACATTTAAAATAACAGTACTAACAAAATTCCCCAAACTGTATTAAATACTTTAGAAAAATTAGATATCTGGTTTGATTTAAATGAGTTAAAATTAAACATGAAAAAGACTCAGTTAATGCAGTTTAAAACAAAACAAGCAAAATTAAATGATATGCAGGTCAGTCACAGAAATCAGGATTTACAGGAAGCTAGCTGTGTGAAACTCATAGAAATTAAACTGGATAAAAATCTATCATGAGGCTCACATATACAGTACCTAGAAATAAATTAAATAGCCTAGCATTTGCAATTAGGATATTGTACAATGGGCTAATTCAACCCATATCTGTCGAATATTAAAACTTCAGAAAACCCTCATTAGAAATATAAACAATGTAGGGCAAAGAAAATCATGTCACCCACTCCTAAAAAATCTAAGTATATCAAGTGTTCCCTCACTATACATCTATGAAGTGTCTATCTTTCTTTATAGTAACCCTGATTTATATGAAGAGAATCAAAATAATTTTATGCTGCCCACCCACCATTTAAAACTTTGTGATGATGATGATGTTTAGTTTGTGGGGCGCTCAACTGCATGGTCATCAGCACCTGTACAAAGTCTCAATTTTTACACAGTCTAGTGTTTAACTCAGTTCAATCTAGCAGGTATCACAAATGATGATGATGATGATGAAATGATGAGGACAACACAAACACCCAGTCCCCGGGCAGAGAAAATCCCCAACCCGGCCGGGAATCGAACCTGAGACCCCGTGTTCCAGAGGCAGCAACACTAGCCACTAGAGCATGAGCTGCAGATTTAAAACTTTATGCTCAAACTCCACATTATATGGGTGTGAAAATTTATAATGAAGTGAAAGGAAGAAAACTGTTCAGCATAAATTTGTAAACACTGAAAAAAACTGTATATGAGAATCTAGTGCGGAAATGTTACTATTCAGTAGAAGAATTCATGAATAACAACCTAAAAATTTGAGCAGAAGAGAGCAAGTACTTAGGACTGTTAATTTGTAAAAGTTTGTTACTTTTGAAGAAAAATTATTAATTGCTTAGTTAATTAATTACCCAGTACAGTATGTTATATCACTTATATTATGAGGAACATTGTAAACCAGTTTTTGAGTTTTGATGAGTCTCCTGTACTTTAAGTCAATGAAATGAAGTTGTATGTTACGAGACAATAAACTTCTATCCTATATGAGACAACTCCTTTCTTTGGGTTCTCTTTCCCCTTGTACCCTACACATTTCGCCACAGTTTTGTCATTCATTCTCATAGACAGAGCACTTTATCTGGTAATTTATGTATGAGCACCTCTAATATTCTTAAGTCATACCTGTTACACATAGAATGCTCTTCTTTGGGAGCCTTGTTCAAAGTATCTGTTTGTTCTGAGATACTTAAAATTACATTCACCTTAGCCCACTCTCTACTGATCATCTTCTCTCTTATATGTGACAGCATGTGATTAATTAACACCCTGACAAGATGACTGTCACGGGTTCATCTAAGAATTCCCATCTATGAGATGCCACTCAAAATATTTGCAAAATATACCCAACTATGGTTATAAGAGGTATGGTCTAATAATTATAAAGTTAACATTTGTTGTTCTCCTTCAGACCATTAATTGTCTTTAAATTGTGTATAGAAATCCTTCAAACTATTAAATCCATTAACATTGAGTATATCCCACTCTGATGCCTCTATTTCTAGGTGACCAATTGCAAACTTGATTCTCTTGTTCTAATCCCATTGCATTTTCAAAAGCTCTCAATAAGATCATAGGATGTACAACTCCATGAAGTTTAAATACCAGAAATCTACTTGCAAGACATTCTCCACTTTCTAAACAGACTTCTTCTCACCAATAATCTCTGTCAGATTGTCCCTCAGGCTTACCAACATAATACTTACTTCCACTTTTCACTCATATTCAGTCTGTCCCTTGTCCCTACTATTAACCTTATCATTAAACACTAACCAGGGCATAGAGAGGATACCCTGGTAGATATTTGTTTTGTAGGCTAAATAAAAGCCACATTTTCTTGCAGCAAGAAAAGGCAGTTTTTATTCACAAAACAAATATTTCTGTGCTTACTATGGATGCTGGCCACACAAACAAACTTGTTATCCTAGTATATATTTGAGGTGCTACTGGACAGTTAGAATTTTTTGCAGTGCATCCTACCTTAATCAAATGGTCATCATATTTTCCAGTCTTTTTGGTACACCCTGAACTAATGTAATTGAACTGGCAATGCCACACAGTTTGCCACAGCTTACATTATGTGGTAGTTCCAGATAATCTTTCAATTTCTTATCTTCATCCCATACTTCCATTTTTAGGTCAACTAAGCTTTCCTGATGTTTACTTTGCAGACTTTATTTCACCAACTTGACTGACTCTTATGAATTCTTTTCTTGCAGTATCAATATTTTCATGTTCTTTGTTTTGAATATCCTTAGTCTTGCTGCCTCCATCCTTAAACAATGTAGTCTTAAGGTTAATTACATTATCCATCAGGGCTTTAATACCCTGACGTATTCGCTGTTTTTCCCCACATAAGCTGCTCCCCGCCTCCTCCCCCTCCCACCCCAGTGCAGTTATCTGCCACATCATTACCTGATTTTCATTTTTAATAGTAGTTACAATTTTTTTAGCTCTGTTATCTCACTCTTAATATTATATTACTTTTCCTTAACACTCTACTTGTCTTTCCTTATATTTCCTTAAAATCTATTACTAATTGCTCCCTGAGTTTTTGAAACATCTGACATACATCCTTCCATTTTAAATGACTATCGTACTTATTCTTAAGGCAATTAATTATATACTAAACACACACTGTGATACTACTTTCAAAACAACTCACCACTGGCCCACACCTATTTTCCCAACAAACCCATACAGTCAAATATCACATTAATGTCGTCATTTTGAAAATGATTCAGTGTTATGTCACTTTACTTCTTGTAGACTTGTAGCTGCAAATCATAATGGTGGCTTGCTTCCTGCACCTTTCCACTGTCAGCTGCACTGCTGTCACTAGTATGGAACTGCTGTTGACTGGTGGGGAGATGTCGGTTACTTGCACAGTCTGACCAAATGCACTTGTGGACCTGAACTCTGCTGTTGGGAGTGGCAGCCAGCCCTGTTACTGCAAATGCTACAAAATTGCACTATACAAAGTGGTTTGGCTGCAGATGCAAGATACCACGCATCACCCACAGTCACTGCTGCAGTCAGTCCTCCCACATTATCTACACAGTCCAGAATTTCTACCTTGCTGCCTTTTGTGCCATTCTGTAGTGACATTTGAATAGATGTTATATTCAGCCTTCCAGATACAGCCTCCAGTTCATTCTACTTGCAACAAATTTGCTTAATGGATAAGGACTTGTAATAATTTCTTGATTTGTCAATGTTATGACCACATTGTCACTAGTAGGAAGTGGTTGTATAACACTGGTACCCATGGTTTCAGTGCAAACCATTAGTCCTTCTCTTCCACTTAGTAATCATATCTTCCTCAAATTAGTATGCTACAGTTTCTCTTTCTGAACCAAAAACAATAAGAAATAGTCCTGGATATCAAATGCATGTTAAAACTAGTGGACTGCAATTGCAAATTAAGTTGTTCTTACTTGATTATAGTCTGTTTCTGGTTTAGTCAACATGAAAATTAACTTTCTTTTACAGACCTTCTGTCAGTTCAGTCACACACTAGCACTATCTTTCACATATAAAGTGAAGCACATGCCTGCCTTAACATTCCTCAAAGTCACTTCAAAATGTGAAACTTCCTGGCAGATTAAACTGTGTGCCCGACCGAGACTCGAACTCGGGACCTTTGCCTTTCGCGGGCAAGTGCTCTACCATCTGAGCTACCGAAGCATGACTCACGCCCGGTACTCACAGCTTTACTTCTGCCAGTATCCTGTCTCCTACCTTCCAAACTTTACAGAAGCTCTTCTGCGAACCATGCAGAACTAGCACTCCTGAAAGACATCCCCCAGGCTGTGGCTAAGCCATGTCTCCGCAATATCCTTTCTTTCAGGAGTGCTAGTTCTGCATGGTTCGCAGAAGAGCTTCTGTAAAGTTTGGAAGGTAGGAGACAGGAAACTGGCAGAAGTAAAGCTGTGAGTACCAGGCGTGAGTCATGCTTTGGTAGCTCAGATGGTAGAGCACTTGCCCACGAAAGGCAAAGGTCCCGAGTTCGAGTCTCGGTCGGGCACACAGTTTTAATCTGCCAGGAAGTTTCATATCAGCGCACACTCCACTGCAGAGTGAAAAATCTCATTCTGGATACATCCCCCAGGCTGCGGCTAAGCCATGTCTCCGCAATATCCTTTCTTTCAGGAGTGGTAGTTCTGCATGGTTCGCAGAAGAGCTTCTGTAAAGTTTGGAAAGTAGGAGACAGGATACTGGCAGAAGTAAAGCTGTGAGTACCAGGTGTGAGTCGTGCTTCGGTAGCTCAGATGGTAGAGCACTTGCCCGCGAAAGGCAAAGGTCCCGAGTTTGAGTCTCGGTCGGGCACACAGTTTTAATCTGCCAGGAAGTTTCATATCAGAGCACACTCCGCTGCAGAGTGAAAATTTCATTCTGGACTTCAAAATGTATTTAAATTAGAGAGTTAGCCAGCAATTATTTTGTCAATTGTATTTAAATTTTGCAGTCAGCCAGCAATTATTTTATCAGTCATAAACACCACAACATGTTTCTCCACAAACAGTTAGTAATACTCTTTAAAGTTACTCTGTACTATTTAGGTATGAAATTTACCAGAATTTATGAAATCAGGTGTCTGTTAGCAGCATCTCTTACTGAAGTCTCATCAAAGTAGCAGCACTTAAACTCTGATCACCAGTTTTATAGTTATGTATGTTATTACTTGACAACTCACATAAAATCTTCTCATACAGTCACTAGTGTTGAATAATCATTTCTCTAACATGTCACTAAAACTTTTCATGACCAGACATATGAGGGGGTACCCAAAACAGACCAGTATAACATTTCTGTGGGTGGAGCTTGTGTAGTATGCATTTCTGCCATTAGGCATTTATGGTGCAACTCACTGCCAATTCAGTGCTGCCTCTCTTGTCGATCTGGCTTGTTCTGTTCATCTGCAGTGATTGTTTTTGCTGGTGCTGTTTTGTTTTTGTTTCATTTTTTTATGATGGGCAGTTTAAGTGAAATTTTGTTTTCAGCTCAGTAAAAATGCTGCTGAAACTGTTTTAATGTTGAAAACAGCTTACCAAGATGACACTATGGGAAAAACTCAAGTGTACGAGTGGTTTGCTTTATTTAAAAATGGCGACATATCAACTCATGACAAACCTCATCATGGGCATCCATCAATTGCTTGACTCAGCGAAAATATTGAAAAAAATTGAGAGCTTGTGCTCACAGACCAGCGACAGACAATTGATCAGCTGTCAGAGATTAGTAGGTTATCTTGGAGCTTGGTTCAGCGAATTTTAACTAAAGATTTGGGAATGAAAATGGTTGCTGCTAAGTTTGTTCCTTGGGTTCTGACTGACAATCAAAAGGAACATTGAGTTGTAACATGCTGCACTATGAAACAAGACCTTAAACTTATCCAGATTTTCTGTCAGAGATCATTACTGGTGATGAGTCATGGTACTATGGTTACGACCCAGAAACAAAGCAACAGTCAAGCCAATGTAAAATGTCATCGTCACCCCATACAAAAAAAATGTAATCAAGTCAAATTGACCATCAAAACAATGCTGATTTGCTTTTTCAATAATAAGGGTGTAGTTCATTCAGAGTTTGTCCCTCCAGGTCAGACTCTCAATCAAAAGTTTCAAGAAGATTGCACAACAGAATTCATAAAAAAAGACCTGACCTTCTGGCAGACAGAAGACTAGTTCTTCCACCATGACAACACATCTCCATACACAGCCATACCTGTTAGAAAGATTTTGGCTGAAAATGGCATGGTTCTGCTTCATGACCCACCTTACTTGGATGATCTGGCTCTGTTCTACTTTTTCTTATTTCTATGAATAAAAAGAGGCATGAAAGAACACCGATTTGACAACATTGAAGAAGTCAAGAAAAAAATTAGGGGGGAGCTGTCAGCCATTTCTAGAGATGACTACAAAAAAGTGTTCTGAACAGTAGAAGCACCAGTGGGACAAATGTATTAGTTGTAATTTAGAATATTTTGAAGGGGATAAGGTTGCTTCGTGAACAGTTTGAAAACAAATATTTAAAAAATAATTCCGGTGTTTTTGGGTATCCCCTCGTACGTCCAAAACCACATAATGAATTACATACTTTTCATAATAGCAAAGTCCAGTAAAGCCAGAGATATTGTTTCATGCTTCATGCTCATAATAACACATGCCTAAGAATATTTGTATTTCCTGTAAGATGTCAGTATAACAATCTTCACTTAAAACTTAAAACTGTCCATCTGCCTTGTGAAAATTAACTCTCAATGACCTTTGATACTAAATAATATTTTTTCCATTGTATCTGCTCAGGATTGAGATCTCCACATTACTTCTCTTCATAACCGTCTCTAATCACTATTAATCACAGAATGAAAATTGTTTACAGAGAATACCTTTTTAATAATAAGCTCACTAGCTCAGACACAACAGTATTAACACCAGTTTTATGTTATGAAAAGGACAGATTACTACTCACTGTATACTGGAGATTAGTTGCAGATAGGCACAACAAAAAACTGCTAAAAGAGTAAGCTTTTGGCTGAAAGCTTGCTTGTTTGCAACTCAACATCTTCACTGTATGGTGAGGAGCAACTACCCTTTTGATAACATTGTCATTATTCCATCCTGGATTTGCAATTGTTTCACTTTTTCACTTAATCTTTTTAATTTTAATCAAACAACAATGTCTTCCAACTTCATAGGCGCTCACTGGCCCTGGTCACACTGCAGTACATCCAAGTGCCTCTGACACAGTGACGCCCATTGTCTCTTGTGATGGATATAAAACAGATAAAGTATGTACACAAAATCAGTGCAGCAATTTCAGTAACATTAACAATGTAATTACACAAACATAAATCAATACATAACTTGCATCAGTCAGCAGAAATTTTATACTTAACATCCCATGAATGTTTCATTTGTAAAGATTATAAGGTCTTCCTCTTTGATGTCTGTCCACATTAAACTCACCAACCATCAATGGTACCTGTATTTTGACAGAAGCCATCTCTTCCAAAACAGAAAATCCCTTTCATGCAGCCCTGCCAACTGGGGATGGCAGTGACAAGAACTGCCTTCCCCATTATGCTGGAAGTTTCACAAAGACATTCACAAACAGTCACTCTAATCAGACCTAGTCCACAAACAGATTTCCTGTGCTGTATCCCCACATAATGCCAATCTTCCCATCATCTCCAACAACCAGCTACAACATAATGCCCCCTTTATTATCAATACCACCTCGTACTGGAACAACTGAACCACATACTTTTTTTCAGGGCTTTATCTATCATCATTCCCTGAAGTGAGGGACATGCTGCCAAAGTTCCTTCCCACCCATCCTAAAATGGTTTTACATCATCCATCCAGCATCTAAAATACCCCAGTCCATCCTTGCACCACTCTCAGTCTGTGGAACACCTAGGTGCAAGACCTGCCCAGTCCACCAACCCATCACTTCCTATACCAGTCCTGTCACAGGCTTAACCTACCCCATCAAAGGCCTGGCCACTTGTGAAAATAGCCATCTTGTATACAGCTCTGTGCAATCATTTCATAGCTTCCAGAATGAAATTTTCATTCCGTAGTGGAATGTGTACTAATACGAAACTTCCTGTGTGCAGGACCAAGACTCGAACTTAGGGCCTTTGCCTTTCATGAACCAACTGAGCTGTCCTTGCAGCTTTACTTTCACCAGTATCTTGTCTCCAATCTTCCAAACTTCACAGAAGCTCTCCCATGAAACTTGCAAAACTAACACCCCAGGAAGAAAGTATGTTGCGGAGACATGACTTAGCCGCAGCCTGGGGGATGTTTCCAGAGTGAAATTTTCACACTACAGTGGTGTGTGTACTGATATGAAACTTCATGGCCGATTAAAACTGTGTGCTGCAGGTTTCAGGTTTGAGTCTTGGTCTGGCATACAGTTTCATATCAATGCACACTCCAATGTAGAGCACTCTGGACACAATCTCCCAGGCTGTGTCTACACCAAATCTCTCAATATTCTTTTTTCTAGGAATGCTAGTCCCTGTAAGAGAATTTCTATGTAATTTGGAAGGTAAGGACATCAAAACACTCTCTCCTCCACCACCAGCTTTTCTTAACTGTGCAAATGGGAGTTATCCTTACAACACATTCTGCACTCCCAAAATTATACTAGTCTCAACCTGTGATAACCTGCTGTTCCCACATCCTCCACCAAACAGTTTCTACGCCCTATGTTCTGTCCCTTGTCCCAGTTCACATCTCCTCACCCTCATTGTGTGCTGCTCTCTGCCAACGTACACACCAGTCTTTTCCCCACCCTGCTCCTCTCCTTTACCAATCCTCATCTGTCTCCCTCCCTTCTCTTTCACCCACAGCCTCCTAGTGCTTTGCCTGGTATCTGGTAGCACTGTCCTGCCACCTTCTAGGCTCCACATACATGCTATGTCAGACAGCACTATTCTCCCCCCTTCCCCCCCCCCCCCCCCCCCCCCCGCCCCCTGCCTATACCCTGCTATCCCTTCCCCTTTCCTGCTCCAATCCAGATTGCAGCAGGTTTTGTTCAGTGCAATGGTTGCAGTCTGATCGGAGCAGTCGGAGACAGTGGTCATGTGTGTGTGTGTGTGTGTGTGTGTGTGTGTGTGTGTGTGTGTGTGTGTGTGTGTGAGGGAGAGAGAGAGAGACAGAGACTTATGAATTATCATTTGACAGATGTAAAATATACTTGGAAGGAGAGACAGCATTGGTCCTATTTTTTTGTTTTATTAACCGCAAAATCAATTTTCGGTCACTTAGTGACCAACCTCAGTGCTATAATATTAAATTGTATATTACAGCACAGGATGGTCACTAAGTGACCGAAAATCGATTTTGCGGTTAATAAAACAAAAAAATATGACCAATGCTGTCTCTCCTTCCAAGTATATCCATTATCTGGTCGTGGTGCACAGAACACTCCATGGAGTCGCCAATCAATAAGATGTAAAATAAACACTTACATAATGATGAAGGACCATTAAACTGAAAAACAGAAGGCATGCTCCCAAAGTGTCTTTTTTCCATAAATATGAAGAATGTAAAAAGAAATAAACACATCACCAGAAAAATGTAACTGCAATTTGAGAATATCTTAATTTCATTTGATAACTTATTAACACATACTGAGAAATATTATTGCTCTGATGTAGAATAGTTTTATGTTCCAACATATTTGAAGTTGCTTCTTCTCTCATATAACAGATCTTGGAGGTGTTGCTGTGCAGAGAAGAGGAGAATATGATTTTGCTGTTCATTCGATTAAACTGAAGAAAACAGGAATTTCATTCCAGAACATATGTAAATTCTGGTCTCTTGAGGGTAAGCTTAGTTTAATGTGAACATAGAAATTTTTTTATGATATACAAGAGATATAAACAACAAACTGAGCACAAGATAGTGTAAACTAATGTATAAAAAAAAATATAGAATATTCCATTTACAGAACACACGTGTGTCTCTGTGTATGAAGCAAAGTACATGTGTGTAAATAGTTATTCATTTGGTGTGAATAAGAATATTGTTGGTGGAGTTATACAACACAACATGTGTGTTTTCCACAAGGCATCACAATTACACAATTTCGAACAATAAATGTTTACAAATATCGTCAATAAAATTCATTTCAAGATCTACAGGCCAGTCTCTGTTGAATAAAAACTGTAGAAAATACAAAGTACAAAAGAAAATGTCTCTGAAAAAGAAACACACAAAAATGATTGTTGTTAGAGGCACAAGCAAATTAGTCACATGAGAATGACCTGGTTCAAGAGGTATGTGATTATTTTTAGCATTTAAGGTTCTTCAGAACAATTCTAATTGGTTGAGGCACATTGTCTTGAGTTAAAAAAAACAGTGAACTGATTGTGATATAAGATTGTCCACAGCATAAAGCCTTTTGTTTATAGTTATATTTGTTTTATTTAACATCTCTTTTTTCAAGTAGTTCCAATGAATTTACTTAAATATCAACTTAATTTCATCATCCTTGTAGTGGACAACTAGCCTAGTGCCTGCTGCTTTGCACACATAGACTATATGTTCTACAAATAATTTTAATTTCTTTCCTTAATTGGATGGATTTTTATGTTGTTCACAAATTGCAACAGTTACTATGCTTTTTGTGTTCTTATGATATTATTTCTATAGAAAGTTTATATTTCTTTATATGTAACCCAGAAGTGAAATTCTGATTTAAATAGTTACTTAAAAATTTTTATACCTGATTTCACTTCATTAGGGGTTGAATTTCCAAAAACAGTGAAACACATGTTTTTATTTCTGATAAGGAATACAAATACAAATTTCATAGATTTAGTTTTGAAAATGCTTTCATATTGAAATAATAAACAAGAAGTCGAATATCAGTTTTCATAGATGTAGCTTTAAAAATAATTTAGAAGCTCCTTAGTAATTGGATTGCTGGATCCAATGATGTACACTATACCACATGTAATAAGAACTATTTTATTACTCAGAAGCACACATATACACTTATATACATTCTTGATTCTCGGTGCACGTGTGTACTGTTTCCGCCACATTAGACCCCCCCGCCCCCTAGAGTGTGGAGCACAAAACGTTAATATTGGGGCACACATGTAAAGGAAACACCCATGGGGAGGTGAGGGTGTTTAAACTGAAACCATACCTTACATCACATTACACTACATTAGTAACTGAAGTCTTTGAGCCAGCGAGGGGCGTGGATGGTCCTGCCTGACTGGGCGAATCCTTGTACAGCAGTCGAGGGATCTGGGGAGGGGACAGTGGGTTGTGAGGAGCCAGGGTAGCAGATCTGAATGCCTGTTGTGCTACATAGGGCTTTTACCATTGATGTGTCAGTACCAACAGGCAAGAGGGTAGACTGGAGAAGATTAATGTGGGCTAAGTTGTCATTGGAGAAGCTGGGTCATTCATAGAAGACACACACATTATCTGCATGCATAACAAAAAACACTTTAGAGCTGCAAATAAAATCTTTGTTGACATTCACTACCACTTCCATATACGGGTTGACAGAATCTCCACATGAGTCGTCGTTGGCGACATCACACGTTCCGAGGCTGGCCCCTGATATGTCACTAAATCCTAACAGGGGAGAGGTGCGGGGTTGCCTGTAGGAGGGGGAGTCATCACATGTGTCACTCTGTAGGGGAATGTCACAAGCACCTGTAACACTGTCACACGACTGGGAGAGGGCAACATCACAAGTGCGGGAATGGGCGTCACTCACCCGCGTACTGTCGGTAGATGCTTCGTGCGAGGCGGGTGTAGCAGGGGCTGGAGACTGACTAGGTGGGGTATCTGGCAGTTCTCCCAGAGACCATAATGGTTTGAGATGGCAGACAGATACCATTTGAGGTGTGCCGTTAATGAGCACTTCGAACGTGTTGGTATGTGAAATGACTCTGTGAGGGCCTGAGTATGGAGGTCTGAGTGCTGGTCAGATGGTGTCATCGTCCACCATGACATGAGTGCATGGCACCAAGTCCTTATGCAGAAATATGGGAGGGAGTGAGTGCGGTCGAGGAGGGGGCACGCGAATGTTAATGATTAGCTCCTTAACATGCCCGACGAATGTCGAGTCGCAGATTTGATCTGGAGGAAGTGCAGGCTCGACTAGCTCTGTTGGGAGTGTGAGGGGTTCTCCCTACAGTACTTCTGCCAGGGACATGCCAAGTCCCTCTTTGTATGTAGCCAAATGCCTAACATTACCCATGAAAAGGCGTCGGTCCACTCACCTCTGTGGCACATCAGGGAAGCTTTAAGCGTTTGGTGCCAGTGTTCAGTGCCAGCGTTTGACAAGCCCATTGCTCTGGGGGTAGTATGCTGTAGTCCTAAATCAGTTCATCCCACACAGTTCACAAACGTGTCAGAAGAGGGCTGACTCGAACTGGCGGCTCTGGTCACTGAGCAGCCGAAGCGTGAGATCCACATTCATAAAAGGGTTCGGTCCGCTGCATCAGCTGTGATAGTAATGAGAGGAGTTACCTCTACCCAGTGGGTAAACCTGTCAATGATGGACAGTATGTAACAGAAGGGATCCGAGGGAGGTAAGGGCCCAACGATATCGATGTGTATGTGCTGGAATCTTCTTTTTGACACATCGAACGTTCCCATGGGGCTGTGCATGATGTCCTACTTTTGCACACTGACAAGCCACACATGCTCACGCCCAACTGCAGCATTGTTTTATCACCCCTTGCCAAACGAAATGTTCAGATACCAGATGTGTAGTGGCACATATGCCAGGGTGTGCCAGGTTGTGGATACTATTAAAAATGTCCCAGAGGAGAGGTGCAGGAATCATCGCACGTATGTGTCCTGTTGAAATGTCGCATCAGATGGGTGATGAAAACCCAGGACGTGTCCATAACTCTAGTTTGAGTCCTGTTTTAACATCGGCGTGCAGTGCGGCAAGTTCAGTATCCTCTGTTTGCAATTTAGGGAGTTCACTGAGGTCCAGTTGTGAAGATAAAACCGACACACGAGATAGAAAATCAGCGATGACTTTGTCTGCCACCCTGACATAACGTATGTCATTCATAAACTGACATATGAGGTCCATATGCTGAAAACATCTCAGGGATGAGTCCTTGCTTGGGTTACAGAAAGCGCATGCCTTCGATATCATCTTGGAAATATTTGGTAGTGGTGTAAATAGCAAATAGTTCTCGGTCGAAGGTCGACCATTTACATTGGGAAGTGGACAGATAGTGGGAGAATATCTGAGCAGCTGTACAACAGAACCCATGGATTGCTGAAGTACTGCCCCCACTGCTGTATCACTCGCGTCTGTAGTAAGCAAGATGGGAGCATCAACAATGGGGTGAGAGAGCGTAATGGCTGCCTGTAAGGCTGACTTCAGGTTATCAAATGGGCAATACATATCTGGAGTCCACATGACTGCCCAAGACCCTGAAATGTTTTTTCCCGCAAGAGCATCTGTCAGTGGGGTTTGTATGTTGGCGGCGTGGGGGTGTGTTTACAGTAGTAACTTACTGTTCCAAGGAAGGAGCGGAGGCCCTGAAAATCTTTGGGCAAAGGCACCATACTAATGACCCCGACCCGTTTGGGTAGGGGGCAGATGCCATTGGTAGAAACCCCATGGCCCAGAAAAGTGACACTAGTGCGGTGGAGTTGTGACTTAGCATTCTTCACTGTGACACCATTTCTTGTGATAGTTGTAACACTGTATTTAAATGGAGTTCCTGTTCCTTGAGGGAGGAAGAAAAAATTAACACTTCATCCAGGTACACATATGCAAAGCCCAGTTTCCCAACCAACAAGTCAATGAACCATTGCCATGTCTGTGCAGCATTTTTAAAGCTGAACGGCATAAACAACTACTTGAGCAACCCGAACGAGGTGATGATAGTGGTTTTTTCAACATCTTCCAGTGCCATTGATAGTTGGTGGTACGCCTTGTGACAGTCAATTACACTGAAAATTTGTGCCCTCTGCAGTAGGGAAGCAAAGTCTTGAATATTTGGTACATAATAATGATCTAGAATTGTTCTGGTATTAAGCGCCTGACAGTCACTGCCTAGGTGGAAAGTGTCATCTTTCTTGGGCACCAAATGAATGGGTGGCAACCAACGCCGATGGGGATGATGCACCTGCACCTGATACAGTATGACTAACCTGTAATGCACACACTTGTGTGTCCCAGGCTGGCAGGTCAGCAGCAGTGGCGGTGATCCACTGGTAGTCCTTGTCGTGGAGCTCGGTTGGGAACTTGGTAGTGTCACGGCCACAGCTTCTGTCCGGCAGTAGAAAAGTCACCTGGCATCAGCGGCAGGTGCGAGGAAGTGGTGCAGGGTTTGGGGTCATGGCTGTGTGTGACAGCTGGGCAACTTGCTTATGAGCATCCATGAGCTTGGTTTGCATGGCGGCGATGTGTAAGTGGAGGGCATCATTACTGTTCTGAAGTTCGTTGTTGTGTGACCTAAGAGAGAGCACTGCAACAGCAGTTTCAGCTAGCTCACACAAGATAGTGGTGCTCTCAGATGAGAGGGAAGACATATCTGTACCGGTGGTATGGTCTATCGAGTTAAACGTTAGTGTACCTCATTGTACGTTAGGTGAAAGTGTGTGGACTAAGAGAAAATCTACCCTGAGCACGGGTTCATCCACATCTGCAATAACAAAAGTCCACTGTAAGGGCGTATTAATGTCCTGCAGTTTAAGGCTTAAATTAGTTGTCCCATGAGATGGGATCAGGGAATTATTGGCAGCTCAAAGTGGGGAGCAAGGCTAACACTCGAATTTAATACCTGCGGACAAAGGTATCACACTAACATCGGCGCCTGTGTCGACTAGAAGTGAAAGGCAAGACACTGCATCTTTCACATACAAGTGTCCTGGCGCATGAGGTGAAGAAGTATTAAGTGATAGTTGTCTGTGCAGTGCAACGAGACCTGTAGCACCTGAATTGGGTTGCGTTATTAGTTTGCGAATGCGCATGTAGAATGACATTTCTTAGCCGTGTCGAGAAAGTGGGAATGGCGTCGTCCATCGCACTGGCTGAGGTCAAGCAGCAGGGGGGGAGGGGGGAGGGTCCTGCTTGTAGATTCCTCTAATGGCTGCATTGCAGTCGTGTTGGTAGGAGAGGAGTTACTGCGGCGGCTGCCAGGCAGCACACTCTTTACCACACAATGGAAACTGTCGTGCAGGTGTGCCAGCCCCTGAGGACTGACGGCCTCCTGAAGGGGTGTGCGGGGGGAGGGAGGGGGGGGGCGGTATGTTATAAACCTGGTCTGCAATCTTCAGTTTAGTGTCTGGTGGAGCTGAAGTTGCATGGAGAAGGAGAAATTGAACTTCCAGAGGAAGTGTAACGTCTGGCATGTGATGTGTGTCGATCACAGCATGGAGATGACACCAGAGCTGCAACAGGGATTTGAAACACAGCAACCTGTGACTGATGAGGTGGATTGCTTCCTCTGTTGATGTGGATAAGTTGCTCAAGGATGGTGCTTCAGGTGAATGCATATTTGTTCATAGTGGAAGGCGAAGCCACAATATCGCAGATCAGGTCCAGTTCATTGTTGAGATGACATAGTAAGCAAAGGAACTTTGAGTTGTTGTCAACAACGCCATGTAGCTGCAGGACGTGGTCAATCAAGGCAAACTGTGTATATGGGTGGTTCTTCCGAAGCGGTGGTAGCTTAGGCCAATGTATGAGGAAGTCTTGATGTAACTGTTTGTCAGCTGTAGCTTCAAAAACATGTTAGTAGCTCTTTAATAACGATTTATTTCTTAAAGAAACTTTCATCCACTATTTCACCCCTATGGGGGCTAAATTTTCAAAACTGCTGAAACACATATTTTTTAAATTTCTAACTGAGAAACGAAATACCAGTTTTTGTAGGTCTAGCTTCAAACTTGTCTTAATAGTGACACTTTTCAAGAAATGTTTCATCCCATATTTCACCCCCTTAGGGATAAAATTTTGAAAAATCCCTTCTTAAATAATGCCTACAGGATAGGATCAACATGTCTCAAAATTTCAAGCTTCTATCCTTAGCAGTTTGGGCTGGGTGATGATAAGTTGGTCAGTCAGGACATTTCTTTTTAAACTTATAGATGCGTGCTGTAGAATATCATTGTAAACAGAAATTGCATAACTTGTTATTCAAAATTTTTATGCATGTATAGTTACCAGTATGTAATGTAATGGGATGACCAGAGTGGGTGACGTGGTCAGGGTTGTAAGGCATGACTGGGTAGAAGAAGGTGGCTGTTTTTAGCAATCTTCCTTTTTATTGTTGGTTCTCCCAATACATTTTCCGGTAGCTTAGCCCCACTGCTCGTGTCGTGGTGGAGATGAGCTGATGCACACAGTCCAGGGAATGCGAGGCCGCGCTCGGTTAGCGGCTGCGCAGGCAGTAGGAGGTTAGTGGCATGAGGCTTGGCCCAGCCTCCTGCAGATGCGGTGGTTCGTGACGATGCTAGGAATCGCCGGTGCAGCAGTGGGCAACGCCCACCGCCGGCTGGTCCTCGGGGACAGCGCCACTGGTGACAACAACGTGACAGCGACCGAATGCCCAATCGGTCGAACCGAATGCCAACGCCCACCTCTGATGCCCTTAAATAGTGCAGGCTACTGCTGAATCCACCGATTATGTGGCAGCGTGTTTGTTAGAAGTTTCTTGATGAGTTGGCTAACGCAACTGCACCACACACGGCCCGCGCCTGATTAATTCTGCTAATGCTACATTCTGATGACTGTCGCGCACATACGCACATACTGATGCTCATTGCAAAACTGTGTCACCTGCATAATGTGCTGGCCAGCCTTTGTCCACCGTTTGCCATGAGCGCATTGCGCACTGAAACACACTAAATCACAATTTCGCACCGTATTTCCTAAAAATAACGTCTTGTCCTCTACAGTATTACCATTCATAACCTTCCAATTTTGCATTTCGAGCCTTACTTGATTTTGTGTTTTTCTGCTTTTACTGTGAATTTGACATCATCCTAATCATCATGCTATGTGCACTACTGTAGGATATAATGACATATTTCATGTAAGACTGTGATAAGCAATAGATATCTTGTCTGATTTGTATGCAAGGAATTCATTTCAGAAAGAATGCGTGGGTTTTTATGCCAAACATAAAGTTTCATTCAAAAGAGTGAATATATTAAAACATTATAAAGACCAAACAATGGAAAATCCAGGACGGAATGTAACAATATAATGAAAAGGACAGGTGCTTCTCTCCATACAGTGGAGATGCTGAGTCACAAAAAGGCACAACAAAAAGATTGTCACACAATTAGCTTAACATGCGCACATGCACACAGTAATGCAAACCCAGCTCACACACACATGAACACAGTGTGTAGCAGTTGGAGACAGGCTGCGAGCAACAGAGCATTATGGCAGAGGCAACCGGGTAGGTGTAAGGAGGAGTAGGCTAGGAGGGTTAGCAGGGTAAGGGTGAGGGACAGTAAAGTGCTGCTGGGAGTGTGCAGGGACGAGGTGGAGAGTGGCGCAGCTAGGTGAAATCAGGTGGTTACATGGTGGGTGGTTAGCAGTAAAGGACGGAGGTAAAAAGACAGGATGCATTGGTGGGATAGAGGGCTGTGTAGTGCTAGACTGGGAACAGCAAAGGAACTAGAAAAATAGAGATGAGACTAGATAAGTAAGGACGATGACTAAGGAAGGTTGGGACCAGGAGGATTATGGGAACACAGGATATATTGCTGGGAGGGTTCCTGTCTGTGCAGTTGAGAAAATCTGGTGTTGGTGGGAAGCATCCATATGGCAGAAGCTTTGAAGCAGTCACTGAAATGATGGAGGTCATGTTAGGCGGCATGCTCAGCAAAAGGGTGGTCCAGTAGTTTCTTGTTGGTTGTCATGCCCCGTAGAATGCAACACGGTGGTTGCAGCTTAGCTTGTACATCACATGATTGCCTTTGATGAGAAAGGTGATGTTTGTGACAGGACTGGACTAAGAGGTCATGGAAAGATGTATGGGACAGGTCTTGCTTCTACGTCTGTTACATGGATATGAATCATGAGGCAAAGGGTTGGGAGTAGGGCTCGTGTAGGGATGCACGGAGATATTGTGTTGGTTCAGTGGGCAGCAGAATACCACAGTGGGAGGATAGTGGGCAGGACATTTCTCATTTCAGGGCATGGCGAGAGGTAGTCGAAACCCTAGTGGAGAATGCAATTCAGTTGCTCCAGTCCTGGGTGGTACTGAGTCACAAGGGGAATGCTCCTCTGTGGCTGCACGGTGGGGCTTTGGGAGGTGTTGGGTGACTGGAAAGATAAGGCAATGGAAATCTCCTTTTTGCAAGGTTGTGAGGGTAATTAAGATCTGTAAAGACCTCAGTGAGACCCTCGGCATATCTCGAGAGAGACCATTGTGCATTATCCTGCTGAAATGTAGGGTTTCGCAGGGATCGAATGAAGGGTAGAGCCACGGGTTGTAACACATCTGAAATGTGACATCCACTGTTCAAAGTGCCATCAATGCAAACAAGAGGTGACTGACACATGCAACCAATGGCACCCCATACCATTACGCTGGTGACATGCCAGTATGGCGATGACGAATACACGCTTCCAATGTGCATTCACCATGATGTCGCCAAACGTGGATGTGACCATCATGATGTTGTAAAAAGAACCATGATTCATCAAAAAAATGACGTTTTGCCATTCGTGCACCCAGGTTTGTCGTTGAGTACACCACCGCAGGCACTCCTGTCTGTGATGCAGCATCAAGGGTTACCGCAGCCATGGTCTCCGAGCTGATAGTCCATGCTGCTGCAAATGTCATCGAACTGTTTGTGCAGATGGTTGTTGTCTTGCTAACGTCCCCATCTGTTGACTAAGGGATCGAGACATGGCTGCACGATCCATTACAACCATGTGGATAAGATGCCTGTCATCTCAACTGCTAGTGATACGAGACCATTGGGATCCAGCACGGCATTCCGTATTACCCTTCTGAACCCACCGATTCTATATCAGCTAACAGTCATTGCATCTCGACAACCCCGAGCTCAATGTCGCGATACGATAAACCGCAATCACAATAGGCTACAATCCGACCTTTATCAAAGTCAGAAACGTGATGGTACGCATTTCTCCTCCTTACATGAGACATCACAACAACGTTTCACCAGGGAATGCCGGTCAACTGCTGTTTGTGTATGAGAAATTGGTTGGAAACTTTCCTCATGTCAGCATGCTGCAGGTGTCGCCACCAGCGCCAACCTTGTGCGAATGCTCTGAAAAGCTAATCATTTGCGTATCACAGCACTTTATTCCTGTCGGTTAAATTTCTCGTCTGTAGCACATCATCTTCATGGTGTAGCAAATTTAATGGCCAGTAGTGTATATAACCTCGATAAGCCTCATTAATAATTAGCAGGTGAAATTCCACATACTGCTACAATAGTTTCTTGTTGAACATCTACGAGCAGTAAAACCTAACCACAAAGTTCACAGTTCTTAAAGAATAATCAGGTACGTATGGAGCAGACACTGTCACTGTTTTTACACACTGCCTAATTGTTTAACACTTATTCCACAGTTAATTTGAAGCATTGTTGTTGTCCTAACCAGTTCAGGTTACTCATCAGAAACATGGCTGTGGACTGAATGTCTCGTGACCAAAAATCGGGACCTTATATATCATCACAATAATAGGTGCTGAAACTACACATTGTTTAAAGTTAAGGTTACAGAAATTACAATTAGAACTTAACTCACTCAATTAACTGAATACGTTGAATAATTGCATCTTTTTAACAGTTTCTTCTACTACGAAGTTTAGGCTGAATTATTTGATTAAATCATGAAATTAACAAATATACACTCCTGGAAATTGAAATAAGAACACCGTGAATTCATTGTCCCAGGAAGGGGAAACTTTATTGACACATTCCTGGGGTCAGATACATCACATGATCACACTGACAGAACCACAGGCACATAGACACAGGCAACAGAGCATGCACAATGTCGGCACTAGTACAGTGTATATCCACCTTTCGCAGCAATGCAGGCTGCTATTCTCCCATGGAGACAATCGTAGAGATGCTGGATGTAGTCCTGTGGAACAGCTTGCCATGCCATTTCCACCTGGCACCTCAGTTGGACCAGCGTTCGTGCTGGACGTGCAGACCGCGTGAGACGACGCTTCATCCAGTCCCAAACATGCTCAATGGGGGACAGATCCAGAGATCTTGCTGGCCAGAATAGTTGACTTACACCTTCTAGAGCACGTTGGGTGGCACGGGATACATGCGGACATGCACTGTCCTGTTGGAACAGCAAGTTCCCTTGCCGGTCTAGGAATGGTAGAACGATGGGTTCGATGACGGTTTGGATGTACCGTGCACTATTCAGTGTCCCCTCGACGATCACCAGTGGTGTACGGCTAGTGTAGGAGATCGCTCCCCACACCATGATGCCGGGTGTTGGCCCTGTGTGCCTCGGTCGTATGCAGTCCTGATTGTGGCGCTCATCTGCACGGCGCCAAACACGCATACGACCATCATTGGCACCAAGGCAGAAGCGACTCTCATCGCTGAAGACAACACGTCTCCATTCATCCCTCCATTCACGCCTGTCGCGACACCACTGGAGGCGGGCTGCACGATGTTGGGGCGTGAGCGGAAGACGGCCTAACGGTGTGCGGGACCGTAGCCCAGCTTCATGGAGATGGTTGCGAATGGTCCTCGCCGATACCCCAGGAGCAACAGTGTCCCTAATTTGCTGGGAAGTGGCGGTGCAGTCCCCTACGGCACTGCGTAGGATCCTACGGTCTTGGCGTGCATCCGTGCGTTGCTGCAGTCCGGTCCCAGGTCGACGGGCACGTGCACCTTCCGCCGACCACTGGCGACAACATCGATGTACTGTGGAGACCTCATGCCCCACGTGTTGAGCAATTCGGCGGTACGTCCACCCGGCCTCCCGCATGCCCACTATA
Source organism: Schistocerca piceifrons (assembly GCF_021461385.2). Taxonomy (NCBI): domain Eukaryota; kingdom Metazoa; phylum Arthropoda; class Insecta; order Orthoptera; family Acrididae; genus Schistocerca; species Schistocerca piceifrons. Next base: position 858,921,025 of record NC_060138.1, read on the forward strand.
CGCCCTCGCTCAAAGTCCGTCAACTGCACATACGGTTCACGTCCACGCTGTCGCAGCATGCTACCAGTGTTAAAGACTGCGATGGAGCTTCGTATGCCACGGCAAACTGGCTGACACTGACGGCGGTGGTGCACAAATGCTGCGCAGCTAGCGCCATTCGACGGCCAACACCGCGGTTCCTGGTGTGTCCGCTGTGCCGTGCGTGTGATCATTGCTTGTACAGCCCTCTCGCAGTGTCCGGAGCAAGTATGGTGGGTCTGACACACCGGTGTCAATGTGTTCTTTTTTCCATTTCCAGGAGTGTAGTTATGCAAACAATACTTTTGACAAAACTGTTTGGAATTTGGAATTAATTCAGGGGGCTGATAACATATTTTTGAATAGAGCTAAGTAGATACTTTAAGATTACTAGTGCTTTGTCTTCCAAATGTTTACAATTATTACAGAATATATATTTGTTTATATGTCAACAATAGAATTTAAGTTATGAAACAATTAACGATTTCACCCTATAATGAAAGATACTAACTACAAACAGTAAAATAAATTAGAAACTCAATTACATACGTAAAATTAAGCACAAAATCAGATCTGGTGTTATGTTCTTTAAATGAAAATGCAGATTATATTCGCGTATGTTAATGGTAAATAGTTAAAAGTAACAAAACGAATTTAAGGAGACAGATGGCAAAACAAGAGGGGGAATTAAATTCATCTCAGCTTGCTTCATCACAAAATGTTTGGTGATTGGAAAGATAAGTTATAGGAGACCTGTTTCTGTGCAAGGCTGGGACGGTAATTATGGTCTGTGAAGGCTTCAGTGAGACCCTCGGTATATTTCAAGTGGGACTGCTCATCACTACAGATGCAGCTGTAATTTGGCTGTGTGGAAGGGACTTCTTGGTATGGAATGGATGGAAGCTTTCAAAATGGATGTATTTGCTGGTGGCTGGTAGATTTGATATGGACAGAGGTACTGATGTAGCCACCTTTGAGATAGAGTTCAACATTGAGGAAGGTGGTTTGATTGGTTGAGTAGGAGCAGGTGAAGTGAACAGAGCAGAAAGTGTTGATGTTCTGGAGGCATTTGAATAGGGTGTCCTCACCCTCGATTCAGATTACAAAGACGTCATCGATAAATCTCAACTAGGTGAGGGATTTGAAATTCTGGGGGTTTAGGAAGGATTCGTCTAGATGTCCCATGAATAGGTCAGCATAGGGTGGTGCCATGCAATTGCCCATACCCATACATCAGATTTCTTTGTAGCTAGTGCCTTCAAACAAGTAGTAATTGTGGGTGAGGATATAGATGGCCATGGCAACTAGGGAGGAGGTTGTTGGTTTGGAATTCATTGGGTGTTTGGAAGGGTAATGTTCAATAGTGTTAATGCCATGGGCATTAGGGATGTTAGTGTAAAGGGAAATGGCATCAGCAGTGATGAACAGGGCACCATGTGGTGAAGGAACAGGAACTGTGGAGATTCAGTGGAGGAAACAGTTGGTATCTTTCATGTAGGAGGGTAGGTTCCAGGTAAAAGGCTGAAGGTGTTGGTCTATGAGAGCAGAGATTCTCTTGGGGTGGCGGAGGGGGAGGGGGGGGGGCGGCACACATTAACCAGGAACAATGGTGCTTCCTGGGTTCTTGTGTTTACAGACCTTAAGAAGCATGTAGAAGGTAGGAGGTGAGAAGTGGTAGAGGTGAGGAGAGAGGTGGATTCTGGGGAGAGGTTCTGGGATGGGCCTAAGGATTTGAGGAGAGCCTGGAGATCTTGCTGGATTTTTGGAATGGGGTCACTGTGGTAGAGTTTGTAGGTGCAAGAATCAGACAGCTGTTGGAGTCCTTCTGCCAGGTAATCCTTGTGGTTCAAAACAACAGTGGTCGAATTTTTGTTAGCAGATGGTATTATAAGGTTAGGATAAGATTGTAGGTAGTGGATTCTGATTCTTTCTGCACATAATGAAATGTCGTGTGACAAGGGCCTCCCATCAGGTAGACCGTTCGCCTGGTGCAAGTCTTTTGATCTGACGCCACTTCGGCGATTTGCGCGTCGATGGGGATGAAATGATGATGATTAGGACAACACAACATCCAGTTACTGAGTGGAGAAAATCTCCGACCCAGCCGGGAATCGAACCCGGTTCCTTTGGATTGACAGTCTGTCGCGCTGACCACTCAGCAACTGGGGGCGGACTTTCTGCACATGTAAGGCTACTTTGCATGCTGAGGGGTTTCAGGACTGATTGTGAGGCAAGGTTTGACTTTAAGAAATTCTGGAATGTTAACAGGGGATATTTTGGGGACTGTGGGGGTGGATTGTTGTTGGATGGAGGAGTTAACTGAGTCAGGCAGGATTCAGCATTGGTCTTTGGAAGTGTCTGATTGGTAGGGTTGGTGGTGAAGGAGTGTTTCCACTATAGGGACCTGTAGAAGGAGATAATGTCTTTAAAAAGTCCTGCATGACTAAATTTGGGAGTGGACCAAAGGGTGAGACCTTTGGAAAGGACTGATACTTCTGCAAGGCTAAGGTTTTTGAGGGAAAGGTTCATGATTGTGTTTTGGGTCTGTTTAGGTTCTGCATTAGTGAAGTTCGGTGTCAGGAGGAACAAGACTTTTGGTCAGGCGAATACAGGGCTATAAATACAAAGTCAAATAGGGGTAATGCAGGAGTAGGTTTAATAATGAATAAAAAAATAGGAATGTGGGTAAGCTACTACAAACAGCATAGTGAACGCATTATTGTGGCCAAGATAGACACGAAGCCCACACCTACTACAGTAGTACAAGTTTATATGCCAACTAGCTCTGCAGATGATGAAGAAATTGAAGAAATGTATGATGAAATAAAAGAAATTATTCAGATAGTGAAGGGAGACGAAAATTTAATAGTCATGGGTAACTGGAATTTGGTAATAGCAAAGGGAGAGAAGGAAACGTAGTACGTGAATATGGATTGGGGGTAAGAAATGAAAGAGGAAGCCGCCTGGTAGAATTTTGCACAGAGCACAACTTAATCTTTGCTAACGCTTGGTTCAAGAATCATAAAAGAAGGTTTTATACATGGAAGAAGCCTGGAGATACTGGCAGATTTGAGATAGGTTATATAATGGTGGCGGATCGGGGAACGCCTCCCAGATATGGGTGGTAGGAGGGAAATCAAATACCTCCCGCGGACCAACAGGCCGGGCAGAGCAAGTTCGTTAGCTGAAGTGAAAGCAACTGCTCTAGGGGTAGGCATCCCCGAAATCAAGACCCTGGTCCTCCAGGTTGGGGGTTGTGCTTAGGGCCAGCGACCCTATCACAGGATCCTGTAGGAGAAAATGGATTGCTACGAATCAGAATGACAAGAATGCTGGGCCACCAAACTTGATGACGAACTTGCAAAATTTAAAGGTTATGAATATGGGAACATGGAATGTATTAAGTCTATATAGATCAGGATCACTGATAAATGTCATACAGGAACTTGAAAGGTATAAAATGGATTTAGTTGCAGTACAAGAAACCAGATGGACGGGTAATGGAAGTATAAACAAAAATAAGTATACAATAATGTATGGGGGAAATGATACACAAATACATGCACTAGGGACAGGATTTATAATAAACAACAAATTGTTACCTTTTATTAGGAAATTTGAGGCAGTGAATGAAAGGATATCTCACATTACGATTCAATGCAAATATAAGACTTTAAATGTTATAAATTGCCATGCTCCAACAGAGGATAAAGAGGACAATATTAAAGAAGAATCTTACAACAAATTGGAACAGGTATATGATACATTCTCGAAAAATTCAATTAAAATAATTCTAGGAGATTTCAATGCCAAGTTAGGACATGAAAATCATTATAAACCTACAATTGGACCTCATAGTCTACATCAGCAGAGTAATGAAAACGGAACAAAACTTATTAGCTTTGCCACTTCCAAAAACATGTTGATCAAAAGTACATATTTTGCACATAAAGATATACATAAACAAACATGGGCTTCAAGAGATGGCATCACAAAAAATCAAATTGATCATGTATTAATCGAAAAACAACATCATAAATGCATACATGATATCAGAAGTCAAAGGGGAGCAGACTGTGATTCGGATCACTTTCTTGTAAAAGCCAAGTTCAAGATCTCACTCTCAAGACATAAATGGTCTAAATTAAATGGTGTTCCTAGGTTTAATACAATGAAACTGAAAAACCCAAACATTCTCAACCAGTACATTAGAGAATTAGAAACACACAAACCTGAAGTGGAAAGTAAAATTAACAATGATGATACTAATCAAGCCTGGAACGCTCTGAAAGAAAATATCACACGAGCAACTACCTCAGTTTTGGGACATTTTACTACAACTAAGAACCCCTGGTTTGATGCCGAGTGCTCGAACGCTATCGAAGATAGAAAATTAGCAAGGGAAAAATTCCTACAAAAACCAATAACACAAAACAAACTTATTTTTGAAGAGAAACAGAAACTTGCCAGGAAACTCATTAGGAAAAAGAAAAGGGATTTTATGAATTACAAATTAAAAAGAGCTGAGAATGACCGTACCACAGACTCCAGAGGATTTTTCAAGAGCATAAATATGTTTAAAAGTGGGAATATAAAAAATTATGGACAGTTCATAACAGACCCAGATGGCTCCTTGCTAACAGAAAGAAGTGACATTGCTAACAGATGGAAGGAATATTTTAATGAGTTACTAAATGCTCCAACTATAAGCGTCTCTCAGGAAGATGACAATGAATATCTTACTGCTGACCCATCGGACGAAGAGCCCAGCTTAGCAGAAATTAAAGAAAGCATCAAGAAGCTGAAGAGACATAAAGCTCCTGGAAGTGATGGTATAGACACAGATATATGGAAGCTCAGTAAATTTCCTTTTGTAAACTGCTTACACAAAATCATCACCAACATCTGGAAGCAGGAACAGGTCCCACATGATTGGAAAGAAGTAGTTGTGTGCCCTATATACAAGAAGGGGGACCCAACAAATTGTTCAAACTACAGAGGAATTGCGTTACTAAACACAACATATAAAATTCTGACAAATATACTGTTAGCAAGGATAAGCCCTTACGTTGAAGACTCCCTAGATGATGTCCAATGTGGATTTAGACCTAACAGATCGACTATTGACAATATATATGTTCTAAGGATGTTGGGTGAAAAGAAATATGAATTCAATCAAAATGTACATATGCTTTTCATTGATTTTAAAAAAGCTTTTGACAGTATCAACAGGGAATATTTATGGAAGTGCATGAGGCAGATTGGCATCCCTAACAAATTGATAAATTTAATAAAATCTTGCACTTTAAACTCAAAATACAAAATAAAAGTAGCTAGCAAACTTTCTGAAGACTTTGAGGTTAAAACTGGAGTCAAACAAGGGGATTCACTCTCACCAGTTCTTTTTAACATAGTAATCAATAGAATAATCCAAAAAGTAAAGCTACTACAAATTGGAGCACAACTGGAAAGCAAAATTAACATTGTAGCATACGCTGATGACATTGCATTATTATCTGACAGTGAGAATGATTTGAAGCTTCTTACAGCACAATTAATTAAAGCCACAAATGGCACAGGCCTCCAGCTGAATACAGACAAAACAATGTACTTTATCTTATCCCGCTATCCATCAAATAATAATGTACTGCAAATTAATAACACAGCTTTCACAAAGACAAATGAATTTAATTACCTTGGTACAATAGTAACCTCTGACAACTCCATAAAAATTGAAATAGAATCACGAATTCAGAAGGCTAACAAATGCTACTATAGTCTCTTGACAGTTTTCAAAAGCAAGTTAATTTCTAGGAACACCAAACTACAAGTATACAAATCATTGATTATACCAGTACTCACCTATGGATCTGAAACCTGGACTCTCACAAAAAAAGAGGAAAACAGATTAAGAGTATTTGAACGAAAAATTTTGAGAAAAATATTTGGACCCATAAGAGATAGGATCAGTGATGAATGGAGATTGCTAAATAACAATGAAATTTACAAATTATATAAAGACTCCGATATAGTGGCCAAAATTAAAGCCAAAAGACTGAAATGGATAGGGCATGTCATCAGAGCACCACCAAACAGGACCATCAAGAAAGTGACTGAAGAGATTCCCACCGGAAGACGACCTCTTGGACGCCCACGCATGAGATACTTGGACAATATTCAAGACGATCTCAGAAAACTAGGACATGACAGACAGTGGCAAATTACTTGTAAAGACAGAGCAAAGTGGTTCAACATTGTCCATTCTGCAGCAAAAAGCCTTCATGGATTGTAATGCTTAATAATAATAATAATATATAATGGTAAGACAGAGATTTTGGAACCAGGTTTTAAATTGTAAGACATTTCCAGGGGAAGATGTGGACGCTGACCACAATCTATTGGTTATTAACTGTAGATTGAAACTGAAGAAACTGCAAAAAGGTGGGAATTTAAGGAGATGGGACCTGGATAAACTGAAAGAACCAGAGGTTGTACAGAGTTTCAGGGAGGGCATAAGGGAACAAGTGGCAGGAACGGGGGAAAGAAATACAGTAGAAGAAGAATGGGTAGCTTTGAGGGATGAAGTAGTGAAGGCAACCGAGGATCAAGTAGGTAAAAAGATGAGGGCTAGTAGATATCTTTGGGTAACAGAAGAAATATTGAATTTAATTGATGAAAGGAGAAAATATAAAAATGCAGTAAATGAAGCAGGCAAAAAGGAATACAAACGTCTCAAAAATGAGATCAACAGGAAGCGCAAAATGGCTAAGCAGGGATGGCTAGAGGACAAGTGTAAACATGTAGAGGCACATATCACTAGGGGTAAGATACATACTGCCTACAGGAAAATTAAAGAGACCTTTCGAGGGAAGAGAACCACTTGTATGAATATCAAGAGCTCAGATGGAAACCCAGTTCTAAGCAAAGAAGGGAAAGCAGAAAGGTGGAAGGAGTATATAGAGGGTCTATAGAAGCGTGATGTACTTGAGGACAATATTATAGAAATGGAAGAGGTTGTAGATGAAGATGAAATGGGAGATATGATACTGCGTGAAGAATTTGACAGAGCACTGAAAGACCTAAGTCGAAACAAGGCCCCGGGAGTGGACAACATTCCATTAGAACTACTGATGGCCTTGGGAGAGCCAGTCCTGACAAAACTCTACCATTTGTTGAGCAAGATGTATGAGACAGGCAACATACCCCCTGACTTCAAAAAGAATATAATAATTACAATCCCGAAGAAAGCAGGTGTTGACAGATGTGAAAATTATCGAACTATCAGTTTAATAAGTCACGGCTGCAAAATACTAACATGAATTCTTTACAGATGAATGGAAAAACTAGTAGAAGCTGACCTTGGGGAAGATCAGTTTGGATTCCGTAGAAATATTGGAACACATGAGGCAATACTGACCCTACGGCTTATCTTAGAAGCTAGATTAAGGAAAGGCAAACCTAAATTTCTAGCATTTGTAGACTTAGAGAAAGCTTTTGACAATGTTCACTGGAACACTCTCTTTCAAATTCTGAAGGTGGCAGGGGTAAAATATAGGGAGCGAAAGGCTATTTACAATTTGTATAGAAACCAAATGGCAGTTATAAGAGTTGAGGGTCATGAAAGAGAAGCAGTGGTTGGGAAGGGAGTGAGACAGGGTTGAAGCCTCTCCCCAATGTTATTCAATCTATATATTGAGCAAGCAGTGAAGGAAACAAAAGAAAAATTCAGAATAGGTATTAAAATCCATGGAGAAGAAATAATAACTTTGAGGTTCGCTGATGACATTGTAATTCTGTCAGAGACAGCAAAGGACTTGGAAGAGCAGTTGAACAGAATGGACAGTGTCTTGAAAGGAGGGTCTAAGATGAACATCAACAAAAGTAAAACGAGGATAATGGAATGTAGTCGAATTAGGTCGGGTGATGCTGAGGGAATTAGATTATGAAATGAGACACTTAAAGTAGTAAAGTAGTTTTGCTATTTGGGGAGCAAAATAACTGATGATGGGAAAGAAGAGAAAGAAGGATGAACACTGAGTATAGTAATACATTAGAAATTAGTAACAAAGGAAAGCAGTACTGCATTACAGATTGGAAGAAAACTGTCAGGCAAAATCAACCAATGGAGAATCCAGTGTGGAGTGTAACAGTATTATGAAAAGGACAGTTGCTGCTCCTCCTTATCTCCATCACCTGGCTGCATGTTGCATCATGCACTGCAGCTCGGAGTCTGGCTTCAGCTGCCAGAGACTGTAGCCATGTGTGTGTGAGTTGTGTTTATGTGTGTGTGAGTGTGTGTGTGTGTGTGTGTGTGTGTGTGTGTGTGTGTGTGTGGTCTGTTTTTGATGAAGGCCTTGTTGGCAAAAAGCTCACTTTCTGACAGTATTTTTGTTGAGCCTGTCTGAAACTCAGCGTATCTGGTACATGGTGAGTAGCAACTGTCCTTTTATTATTACATTGTCCTGGATTTTCCATTGTTCTACTACTTGAAAAATCATACAGGTAGCTGAGGATGAGGATCCTATAATTATTAATCACTGTTGATGTTCATTGCAGTAGTTTTTTACATGCTCTAAAAGATGTTCCATTGTCACTTGACCATGCTTGTGTCTATCATTTGATCCAGGGACATGAGGATGGTTGGGTCTAATGCATTATTATGATCAGGTTTTCTGTGGATTTAATTTCAAGGTATAGATTGGGTACGTAAATCAATGTGAGTGTTATATTCGAGGAGGTGGATCCTGTCATGGTGGTGGGTAGTCTGAAGTCTGGTCTGGATACACCACACTGAATACCATTGATTATCAGCCCCTATCTTCCAGTTATATTCGATATATGTGACTTTGTTGACCTTGCTTATAATAAATACAGATAATGACAGTTCAGTATTTCGTATACTTTCAACTGTACAAATGTTGTAGGGTTTTCCATGTCACAGGGTATGCAAGAAAAGTGTAACACTGAAATCTACAATCCCTGCAAGTTAAGAATATGCCCAGATGTGATTAGGTGTATTGACTGTTGCCTGAATGTGGAACATAAGCATTGTAGCCAAAGCTGGCAGCTGTCTGGCATTGTTTACTACATCTTATCCAGCTTGGTGATCTGGGTATTGTGCACATCCACTGTTCCTGGGTTACATCCACCTGCACTTGTAATGCCTTACAAAGATTTTCTAGGATCTCTTCATTGGCCATTCTGGAAACTGTTTTCAAAATTCTACCATTTGCATCAAGCCAACCTCTTTTTTGTCACACTTGTGAGACCAACTCTGAAGTCTGATGTAGCTGTCCCTGTAGCCATGCAAATGCTGATGGCAGCAACAGATAGTCATCTGAGTATAACTTATAACTAGTTAAACCTAACTAACCTAAGGACATCACACACATCCATGCCCGAGGCAGGATTCAAACCTGCAACCATAGTGGTCTCGTGGTTCCAGAATGCAGCGCCTAGAACCGCACGGCCACTTCAGCCGGCTCTTTCCCTTTCAGCCTGATTCTGATGCTTGGCGCTGGAACTGCTTCTGCTGGGGTAGAACCATTTTCCATACAGGAAGATGAAATCCTGTTAGTTTAGTACATCTGCTCATCATCCAAGTGCTTAACAATGTATTGCAGTATCTACAGAACTATCTTGTTTTTCTTGCCTAGCCTTTCCGTCCTTTTCCTTTTCCCCAGATTCTCCCTGCTCCTCTTTTGAATATGCTTTGGACAGTGGAGGAAGCACCTCTATTGTTCAATTGAAACTGTGAATTTGATTAATGTGCTTTGTCATGGGGTGAGTTGGAAGTTGAGAATCATGATAGCATGTCACAAATTTCTTAGTTTTCCCTTTTGATACATATGAGTTAGTCATTATAGCCCATTGAAGTACGTGATACCTTAGATAAAACTGCTTCCTTAGTATGAGTTCTGTCCAGAATTCCAGAGTTTTGGTGTTCATCGTCTTCATCTATCACTAAATAGTTTTTAACCTTTGAGAGAAATTTTTTACTGACAAAATATCACATCCTGGGTGAGACTTACAAAACTGAAAAGGGAAAGCCATTTTCTGACCAAAAAAATGTCATACAAACAACCTGTGCCCTTGTGGATTTTTGAATTATATGCTCCCGTGATGTATACAAATAGAGTACCCCTATTATTATGCAACAAGTTAATGTAGCAACTTAACTTCTTTGGAATTGCCCAATGAACCCTCTGTGTTTGACTGCCTATGGATGTAGGTCACTGGTCCAAAATTACTTAATGTTCAGTAACCAGCATAATGGCTTCATTAAATCGGACACAACTTGTTCCTTGTTCAGTTATTATTATTTCAGGCATTTCAAATGGTTCACCATTTCATATGATACTTCTTCAGCCTGCTGGTTTGGTATGGTAATACAAGAAATGAAATGTGAAAAATGGTGAATTATTGTCAATACATAGTGGTTTCATGCTGATGTTTGCACAAAGAGCCACAGAATATACATCCCAATTATTTGAAATGGTTTATCTGCCTTGGGTAATCATTGTAACATAATCCTTTGGTGGCTGAGCTCTGCCCTTTGTGAACATGGAATACAATTTTTTATGTATCTATTGATGTCTTGTCTGTGGGTTACCCATCAGTAACTTTGCACCACAACTAGTGTGTCCTGTTAGTATCAAATCATGGCCCTGCTTCAATATCTTAATTCATAATTTCTCTGGTAGTACTATGCAAAGCTCAAATCTCATTTTCCTGTACAATAGTCAATGTCCATGCTGAATTGCAGCTATCTGATGAACTGCTGCTTTGCGCCTCCTGTTATTCATTCTTGTCTACATTAGCACATGCCGCATTTCCGACTTGACTGTCTGCATTTGTATGCAATCTTCCTAAACAATGTATTACTTGAAAGTCAGAGTCACCACATTGCAATACACATGTAGTTAACTTACTAGTTGGATCTTTAAGTCTTCATAACCGTTTGAGTGCTTCATGTTCAGTTATTGTTATAAGATTTTGACCATATATGGGCAAACATCAGAAATAAGTTATTCAAAATATTAATGCCAGCATTTATTTCTCAGTTACTGAATAATTCTTTTCTGCCCTATTAAGCTGTTGGGATACATGTGCTAGAGACGTTCCTGTCCATCCCCTTCCTGAAAAAAATTGTGGAGTCACAGAACAGTATAAACCGTCTCTGGTAATCTGGAAAGGCAAGTATGGTACTGTACATTAGTAAATCTTTTAGTCAAAAGAAAAGCTGCTTCAAAATCTGGTGACCAATGAAATTTCATCCCTTTCCTTAAGAACTCTGTGAGGGGTTTTGCAATTTTAGAGGATTCTAGAACAAATTTTTGGTAACAACTGCTGAGGCCTACATACAACTGCAAATTTGTTATTGCAATGGGTGTCAGAAAGTTTTGTATTGTGTCAACAAGTTTTTCAATCAGCGCAGTCTTCATTTTGAAAGATTAGTGTCCACATAATGGACATCTTGTAAAATGGAATGTAATTTTCCAGATTAAAGTGAAGCATGCTGCACATATACAATAAAAAACATTGAATAAATGCATTATATGCTTTTACATATATTTTTGGGAACAAATTATATCATCTAAATAGACTACACATTGCTTCAGTTTTACTCCTCACAGTTGAGAATATTGTCTTTGGACAATCTTCGGGCACTATCTCTGAATGATTGAATCTACTTTGTGCATCCCTAGTTGTGAAATAACAACACTGGCCCAGATTCTCTAAGGTTTCTGTTATATTTGGCATCAGGTAGATGTCTGATATTGTTTCCTGATTTAAGTAGTGTAGTTGTGACAGAATCAATATGCTTTGGTGCCATCTGGCAATTTTTTGGACATGATGACAACATGTGCCAATTGGGGCTTTGTGATTCCACCTTGAAGCTGCTGACTTACAAAATCCTTCATGGCAGGCTTATATTTTGAGCAACTCATTGTGATTTCTTACAGCCATGAGCTTCATCTCCATTGAATTACAGACATGGCAGACAATGGTTCCTTGTCCTTTCCCTCTAGATGCACTACTTTATTTCAAAGCCAACGTAAATCTTTTAGTTAAAAAAACAAAAATCTGCTTCACAATCTGGTGACCAATGAAATTTTATCCCTTTCCTTAAGAAATCTGTGAGGGGCTGATGTACTGTCCTGGTGCTGTGTAATGTAACATGAAATCCTTGTCAATTCATCTTCATCTAGTATACCTAAATCAGTTAGCACATGGTAGTTGTACTTACTAAAAATGGTTCAAATGACTCTGAGCACTATGGGAATTAACTTCTAAGGTCATCAGTCCTCTAGAACTTAGAACTACTTAAACCTAACTAACCTAAGGACATCACGCACATCCATGCCTGAGGCAGGATTCGAACCTGCGACCATAGCGGTCACACTGTACTTACTCAGGGCTAAAGTTACCAATACTGACAGACACTATAACATGTGTTCAAAAGGTAAGGTAACTTTACATTTTTATGAAAAAAATACTTATTTATTCATCAATTTCATGTTGTCCCCTTCAAAGTAATACCTCTCGGCTGCAATACACTAGTGCCAATGCTTCTTCCAATCCTTGAAGCACTTCTCATAAGCACTTTTTGGTACAGCCATGAGCTCTTCCAGTGACTCAGTTTTTACTTCCTCAGTTGTCAAAAATCTTCGTCTTTTCATAGGTCTTTTCAGTTTTGGGAAGTGGAAAAAGTCACAGGGGGCCAAATCTGGTGAATATGTTTGCTGATGCATGATTTTCGTGTTGTTTTTGGCTGATAAAGTCTCTCACAAGCAACGATGAATGAGCAGGTGCAGTGTCGTGATGCAAAAGCCATGAATTGTTTTTCCACAATCCCAGATGTTTTTTTGTGTATTTCTTTTCACAAACAGAGCATAATGTCAAGGTAATACTCCTTATTGACGGTATGACCTTGAGGCAAAAATTCATGATGAACTGTGACATGGTAATTGAAAAAAACGGTGATGAAAACTTTGACATTTGATCGAACTTGGCATGCTTTTTTTGGTCTTGCTCTCCACGATGCTTCCATTGGGACAAATGGGCTTTGGTTTCAATGTCATTACCATAAACCCATGTTCATCACCAATTATGGCCCTTTTCAGCAAATCAGGGTCATCACTGAAGTCATTCAAGAGCTCCTGAGTAATGCTCATGTGCCGGTTCTTCTAATCAAAATTGAGAAGTTTTGGAACAAACTTCACTTGCACACATCTCATGCCCAAAACATCCAAAAAAATTGCATGGCATGAGCTGACCGATATGTCAACATCCTTAGCAACGCTTCTTACAGCAATTTGATGATTTTCCAAAACAATTTTCTTCACAGCTTCGATGTTATTGTCTGTTGATGTGCTGGGGAATCCAGAGCGAGGTTTGTCATTGGCATCTTCTCGGCCATCTTGGAGGACTTGTACCACTTGAAAAACATTTTTTTTATTTAGAGCAGACTCACCATATGCTACTGTCAACTTTCAAGTGGTTCAGAGCACTTGATTTCGTTTTTCACACAATGTTGTTGTTGTTGTTGTTGTTGTGGTTTGATGCAGCTCACCATGCTACGCTATCCTGTGCAAGCTTCTTCATCTCCCAGTACCTATTGCAACCTACATCCTTCTGAATCTGTTTAGCGTATTCATCCCTTGGTCTGCCTCTATGATTTTTACCCTCCACACTGCCCTCCAATACTAAAACAGTGATCCCTTGATGCCTCAGAATATGCCCTACTAACTGATCCCTTTTCCTAGCCAAGTTATGCCACAATTTTCTCTTCTCTCCAATTCCATTCAATACCTCCTCATTAGTTATGTGATCTACCCATCTAATCTTCAGCTTTCTACTGTAGCACCACATTTCTTGTCTAAACTATTTATCATCAACGTTTCACTTCCATATATGGCTACACTCCATACAAATACTTTCAGAAGTGACTTCCTGACACTTAAATCTATGCTAAATGTTAACAAATTTCTCTTCTTCAGAAACGCTTTCCTTACCATTGCCAGTCTACATTTTATATCTTCTCTACTTCGACCATCATCAGTTATTTTGCTCCCCAAATAGCAAAACTCATTTACTACTTTAAGTGTCTCACTTCCTAATCTAATTCCAACAGCATCACCCAATCTAATTTGATTACATTCCATTATCCTCATTTTGCTTTTCTCGATGTTCATCTTATATCCTCCTTTCAACTGTCCATTCCGTTCAGCTGCGCTTCCAGGTCCTTTGCTGTCTCTGACAGAATTACAATGTCATCGGCGAACCTCAAGGTTTTTATTTCTTCTCCTTGGATTTTAATTCCTTCTCTGAAGTTTTGTTTTGTTTCCTTTACTGCTTGCTCAATATACAGATTGAATAACATCAGGGATAGGCTACAACCCTGTCTCACTCCCTTCCCAACCGCTGCTTTCCTTTCATGCTCCTTGACTCTTATAACTGCCATCTGGTTTCTGTACAAATTGTAAATAGCTTTTCGCTCCCTGTATTTTACCCCTGCCACCTACAGAATTTGAAAGAGAGTATTCCAGTCAACATTGTCAAAAGCTTTCTCTGAATCTACAAATGCTGGAAATGTAGGTTTGCCTTTCCTTAATCTATTCTCGAAGAGAAGTCGTAGGGTCAGTATTGCCTTGCATGTTCCAAAAATATCTCCGGAATCCAAACTGATCTTCCCGAAGTCAGCTTCTAACAGTTTTCCCATTCGTCTGTAAAGAATTCGTGTTAGCATTTTGCAGCCGTGGCTTATTAAACTGATAGTTTGGTAATTTTCACATCTGTCAACACCTGCTTTCTTTGTGATTGGAATTATTATATTCTTCTTGATGTCTGAGGGTATTTCGCCTGTCTTATATGTTTTGCTCACTAGATTGTAGAGTTTTGTTAGGCCTGGCTCTCCCAAGGCTGTCAGTAGTTCTAATGGAATGTTGTCTACTCCCGGGGCCTTGTTTTGACCTAGGTCTTTCAGTGCTCTGACAAACTCTTCATGCAGTATCATATCTCCTATTTCATCTTCATCTACATTCTTTTCCATTTCCATAATATTGTCCTCAAGAACATCACTGTTGCATAGACACTGTATATACTCCTTCCACCTTTCTGCTTTCCCTTCTTTGTTCAAACTGGGTTAGATGCAAATTCTTTGCTCTATTTTTTATAATAATAATATAATATAATATAATAATCAAAAATTGCTGAGCACACTAAAACACATCTGACCATTCTATTTGCCAAAACAAACAATTTATGTTGTACACTTGAAACTGTGAACATATGTTTGGGACATGTGTACCAACATAAAAAGATCGATAATTGAGTGTACAATGCCCGTGCAATTTGAAAATCACCTTACTTTTTGAACAGCCCTTACATTGCTTCCTTCAGTTTCCCATACATAGTCCGCCCCCGGTAGCTGAGTGGTCAGCGCGACGGACTGTCAATCCCAAGGGCCCATGTTCGATTCCCGGCTGGGTCGGAGATTTTCTATGCTCAGGGACTGGGTGTTGTGTTGTCCTAATCATCATCATTTCATCCCCATCGACGCGCAAGTTGCCGAAGTGGTGTCAAATTGAAAGACTTGCATCAGGTGAACGGTCTACCCGACGGGAGGCCCTTGTCACACGACATTTCATTTCATTTTCCCATACATAGGATAAATTACACCCATGCGAAACATTTCACTTCATTTTCAAACAAAGGTTCAACAATACTCAACAAATTCACCAGCAGATCAGCTCTTGCATCAGCCCAGATTATCTTTCGGTATGGTATCCTACAAGCTGATTTTAAGGGACTTTGTACATTGTTTATGTGGCTACCCATGGTCTAGGGATGAACCTTCAGACGGTAATAGTGTTCCAGCCACAGAGCCAAGATGAAACAAGGTTCCATTGAGTTCTACTTTATGCCATTCTAAGTCAACTTTGGCGTGATGTGCAACCAGGAAATCTAAACAAAAAATGGCTTCTTAGCCATTTCTGACCATGGGAAGAACTTTTACATCAACCTGGAAGTTAATATCCCACACTATCAAACAAAACTATTGAACTGAGTGAATCTACAAGAATCCCACCTGTACCAGTTAATGCTAAGCATGGCAGATTTAAATATACTTTACCAGTATACTCTTACTTGCTACAGATACCTGAGATACAATATCTTATAAAAATTTACACAACTTTCCTTTTACATTACTGGTCCAAAAAAGATCTGCCACTGATTATTCAATTGTGCCAACTAGGAGAGTTGTACAGTGCACACACTCCCCTGCTGCCCCATTTAACTGAGGGATGAGAGGTCCACCCTGAAATCATCTGCCATGCCTCTGCACATTTCTGTCATTATAGTTTTGCACAGAATGTCCAAAATATCTGCATATCTGGAACTACTCTTCTCTGGAATTACACTTCATATATCCTGTACAGCTACATGTAAAATGTTTAACAACCATATTAAATATTGCCTTCTTTTCCCATAGTTTGGTTAAAGTGTTTCAACAGTCCTACAAATAATCTTTCATACTTAACTTTTGTGCCTGCTTTTCTTTGGATAGGTGATTTACCTCTTTGAAAATAAACATCCATTCCTTTTTGAAACATGTATGGTATTCATGTCTTGCATTATTAAGACAGTTCTTGTGGTACACTAATTATTAAATGATGTAACTGACACATTTGGATTTTATCTTTAAGATATTTATTTACACAAAGACGTTCCCAGGTTTACTGTCACAAAATTGCATCCAGGACCGATTTAAGACTGACCTAAGGCTGATGTGATACTAATTGAGCCAAGCTGAACTGTCATGGCCACCACAACTGGTGGTGCTTATATAAGGTGCACCAGTTCCAAAAGCTTTCTGTGTATTGTTTATATTGTGCAGAATTAAAACTACATTTAAAACCTATGTGCTTTTATGAAACTGATTACAGAATTTAGTATGACAAATATTATCAACAAGTTTGAAATGATTAGTATATTGAAATAAATCAGTTTTAACATCAAAATTTCATAAATTATCCACTATTAATAGTTGATTGACTACATCCTTTGTAATTACACCATGACTTCTGATGCTAACATGATTTTGGTGTCTCTGTGTTGAGTTATGGCATTATTACTACTCCTTTTTAATGTGCTGTTCTTACAAATAACATTATCAGTGAATAAGTACATTACACCAAGATATTCTTTAATAATAACACAGAAACTAAATGTACACATTTTGGCACATACTTTTTCTACTCTTCCACATACTCACCTTTGACATTAAGGCCCGTCATACCTTGGCCCCAGTTCGTGTATACCTTCTTCATGCCTCACTAATCAACCATGCAATGGCAGCATCCTTCAGGTCTTTATCATTTGTGAATCATATACTAGCAATATACTCCTTCAGTTTTAGAAACACCAAAAAGCCAAGTGGTATCAGATTTAGACTGTAACAAGGATACTCAAAGATGACCCACCAGAGTTTCTCATGCACCAAGGCTTGTGTCTGCTGGGCTGTATGTGGAAGTGTATTGTCATGCAATAGTAAAACTCCACTTAGAGTTTGCCTCTTTGGCCATTGTGGACAGCCTGACATATATGTTCAAGGGTAGCATAGGACACATCACTATTGACTGTTGTGTTGGGGGGCATGAGAGAGACAAGTAGCACTCCTTTATTGTCCACCAGTTTTTGAGCTGATGCAGTTTGTTTGAACTTGGCTTCTGTGATGATAGGAAGACATCTCTCCACAGACTGCTGCTTCATTGTGGGGGTCTTATGAAAAAAACCATGTTTCATCTCCTGTAACAATCTGGTCAGTGAATGTGTTGCCACCATTTCATAACACTCGAAGAACACAAATGCTGCACCCATTCTCGCAGTTCTCTGGTCATCTGTGATCATGCGTGGCACCCACTGTGCACAAGTTTTGAGGTACTCTTAAGTGCTGAATGGCAATTTCATGCACAGTTGAATGAGACACTTCCTTATGTACATGCATACTGCTGATTGTGAACCAACAGTTCTCATGAATGATGTGATCAATCTTTTTTTCCAGCACGTCTGTGATGATGGATGGTCATGTTGATCTCTCATCATCATGAACATCTCTTCTCCCATTATCAGGCAACTGTAAATACAGGATGGAATGTAACAATAAAATGAAAAGGTTAGTTGCTACTCACCATATAGTGGAGATGCTGAGTCACAGAAAGGCACAACCACAAGACTGTCGAAAAGTTAGCTTTTGGCCAATAGGGCCTTTGTCAAAAATAGACGACACACACACACACACACACACATACACACACACACACACACACACACACATATGCGCACATGTGCACACATACATGCGCACACTAAAACCGGGTGGGAGTAAGGAGGAGGCTGGGGAGGGGGGGGGGGGTGACATAGCAGGGTATGGGTGGGGGATAGTAAAGTGCTGCTGCGAGCGTGCAGGGACGAGGTGGAGAGTGGGGCAGCTAGGTGCAGTTGGGTGGTTAGACAGAAGGTGGGGAAGAGAGGGAGGGGGAATAGCAAAAAAGAAGAGATGAGAAAAGACTGGGTGAATTGGTGGAATAGAGGGCTGCGTAGTGTTGGAACGGGAACAGGGAAGGGGCTGTATACGTAAGGACAATGACTAATGAATGTTGAGACCAGGAGGGTTCAAGGAATGTAGTATATATTGCAGGGAGAGTACCCACCTGTGAGGTTCAGAAAAGCTGTTGTTGGTGGGAAGGATCCAGATGGGATAGGGTGTGAAGCAGTCATTGAAATGAAGGATATAATGTTTGGCATTGTGTTCAGCAACAGGGTGGTCCACTTGTTTCTTGGCCACAGTTTGTCGGTGGCCATTCATGTGGACAGACAGCCTGTTGGTTGTCATGCCCATGTAAAATGCAGCCCTGTGGTTGCAGCTGAGCTTGTAGATCACAAGGCAGGTTTCACAGGTAGCTTTGCCTTTGGTGGGATAGGTGATGTTGGTGACTGAAGTGGAATAGGGGGTGGTGGGAGGATGTGTGGAACAGGTGCTATACAGGGATTTGAGCTATGAGGCAAGAGACTGGGAGCAGGGGTTGTGTAGGGACAGTCAAGGATGTTGTGTAGGTTCGGTGGGCAGTGGGATACCACTGTGGGAGGGGTGGGAAGGTTAGTGGACAGGACATTTCCCATTTCAGGGCATGACAAGTGGTAGTTGAAATCCCAGCAGAGAA